>NC_030387.2:0-695000 GCF_001625215.2 Daucus carota subsp. sativus | reverse complement strand
GTTCAGAAGAATCCAGTTATCGTATTCAAGATCTGGGAACACAATCAGAGATAATTATTGAAGAAGAAGAAGAAGAAGAAGAGGAGGAGGAGGAAGAGGAAGAGCTTCTAGAAAGCGAGACCGAAACTGAAATTGGAACGGAAACTGAAGGTGGAACTGAAACTGACAGTTCAGGGTAGAATTCACTACTGGGATTACTCAAAAACAAACTAATGACTGGACTTGCATTGTTGTAAATTTCTCCCAACACTACATTCCTCAAATGTGAACTTCTGAGATTTTATTTTTGATAAATAACAACAAAGATACAATTTAATAAGATTTATATATAATTTTTACTTCCTGAGGATGTTATCTGTTGTTTAAGCATGAATTGGATACTCGGCACTCATTTAATGGTGAAGTTCTTGCATTTTCCTGTTTGACAGTATAAACCCAATGCTTTGGACCCCATCAACCCTGTAGGAGCCAAAACAACGGCAGAACTTGCCACCAACCTTATAATTGAATTCGGTAACCTGGCCGGATTTATCAGGAGCACCTGGAAAATACAGTCCGTAAATGGTTTTGTGGGTATCAGGGGAGAGGATGGGCCGGTTCGGCTCGGTTTTCGGATAAAACCGGAACCATATATCTTCGGTTTTTAAAATTGAAAATCGCAACTGCCGGTTCGGGTTCGGTTTCGCTTACAAAACCGACAAATAAATGATAGCATTATTATTTCTTTTGTTCCGGGAAGTCATTTTGTTATATGCACCATTTTTTTTTTGATAATTCAAGATTATTTATTTATATAAAAGCCATCAACAGAGAGGCTAGGAGACCGAGAATAAACTCTGCAAAAGAGAGTCCGGAACAAACTAGCATGCAGCTAGGGGTGAACACGGGTTGGGTCGGTCGGGTTAGAGCCGATAAAACGACCCAACCCAATTAGTTCGGTTTTTAAAAATCTAACCCGTTAATCCAAAAATAAATGACTAACCCAACCCTACCTTTTTTATGTTGGGTTGGGTTGGTTCGGGTTGGTTTGGTCGGTTTAGAATTTTATATTGTCATGTCAAAAAATTAAGTATTGGACTTGTGAAAAGTAATAAACAATTAATTGTTTTGTTTGTGACATGATAATATAAAAATTTATATTTTTAAAAAATAAAAATAAAAATAGATACTCCTTCTCTATCCACTTTTAAGAAAGAAATTTGTTCAATTTAATTGTCCACTTCAACTTTCATATTTCCAAAATCAACTCCACTTCACATATCTTTTATCTATATTTCCTAGATCAATTTCATTCACATATTATGGGCGTAATGAGTCAGGAAACCAAAGTAATAAAATATTTATAAATTATGAATTATGTGGATGCACTTAATATCAGAAAGCTTGATATTTACAAAAAAATACTCTGCTGGATTGATGTCATTGATACTTCTAGAACATAGCTAACAGGTGCACTAAAAAAAGCTAGTACGAATTAGACAAATATTACTCAGCAAAACAAATAAAAATACTGAAATACAATCAAATGAAACACAAACATGATGTGACGGAAACTAATTTATTTGTTTTGTATATAAACGGGTTGGGTTGGGTTGGTTGAGGGTTATAATATGTTAAACCCTGACCCAACCCAATTTATTCGGGTTTTTTGAAAATGAACCCATTTAACTATCGGTTTTGAACGGTTCGGTTTAATCGGTTCAAAAGAGGGTTGGTTTGGTTCGGGTTTCGCGGGTTGGGTCGGTTATGTTCACCCCTACATGCAGCAGCCTAAGCATGCATAACCTTAAACCAAAACATGCATAGCGACCTAAACAACTGATACTTTAAACCCCAACATAGAACCAAACTATATTACAGAGAAGAGCAGGTTCTACTATAGCCCTTCCTTCCCATAAGTGCCAGGCACCAGGACTGAAACTTAATAAGGGTGATATAAACTGACCTATCAAGAAATCTTATAAATTATATATATATATAATAATTAATTAATTAATTAATCGGTTCAGTTCGGTTTTAACTAATAACCGGAACCGAACCCATGAACTCGGCTCGGTTTATAAATTTTCGGTTTTAGTTCCGGCTCGGTTTTTACCGATTTTGGTTCGGGTTCGGTTTTTTTTTGATTTTTTGCTCAGCCCTAGTGGGTAGCTAGAGCTCACCGACATGAAAAAAATAATATATATTTCTTTTTTTAGTTCCGCTGAATTATTAATATCAATATAATTTTTTTAACTTCTACTGAATTATAAATGTCATGGAGAGGTCCTTATTTTATTAAAACATTATTAGAAAATAAAATATAATAATTGACAAAATTAAAAAAAGGAGTGATTTTACAAATAAAAATAAATATTATAAAATTAATTAAAAATATAAATAATTTAACAAAAATAAAAAGAAGAAGAAAGGAGAGGCACCGTTGGATAACTCCTCGTCCTGCGTTCGAGCCTGGCTTACATACTCATTTGTAAAGTTACAAGACATATTTGTAAAAAAAACAAAAAAAAACACTGATACAGAATTACAGATATACACGCTTCACTACCCTAATTCCGAACTCAGCCGCGAGCCCACCACAACGGCACAACCTGCTCAGCTCCTCCCTGACTCTCTCCCTCCCTCTCGGCTCCAGTGCCCACAGCCACAACCCCCAATTTCTAGGTATCCTATTTTGATTGATTCTATTTTTCTTTAATCTTTTTGTATCTTCTGTGATTTGTAACCAGCTGATTAGCTAGTTGTAGTTGATTTCAGCTCACTAGATTTGACTAATACCCGAGCTTGGCAACAGTAATCTTACCATGAAACGGGGGCGAGAGGCTGACTGTGAAGATGATGTCTTTACAAGCCAAGGCGCGGAAACACTGGATTATGTGAGTAAATTCTTTAACTTCGTTTGTAATACATAATAGATATGCATTTCAAGTTTGTTTTGTTTCCGGGGATTGTCCTTGAGAAAGTAGTTTTTTCCGGGAGGGTTTAGTTGTAGCGTTTCACATCGGTTGGAATAAAAAGAATGTTTGAGGCCTTTAAGTACAAGGCAACGATTAATGTATACCAAGTGGGAAATTTGGGGTAGTTGGGTTGGCTGGAAGTGCTCCCTGAAGTTCTGTAAGTTTGTGTGTAAGTTCGATGAGAACGGGAAATCTATAAGATGGGAGTGCTTGTGACATCCCATATAATTAGCAGGCTGGAGCCAAGTACAGTTCAACAACTAACATATTGCTAGATCTTTTAGACTAATTCGTGGTGAGTTTTTGGGTGTAGTATGCTGGACTTGGGTTGTTATATTAGTGGTTAGAAATGTTGATTGTGAGATATCTTTATGGATCTTGTGTGTTATCTGTATTAAGGGTTTAATTGTTTTAGGAGGATAGTGAGGGAGACGGGTCTGAGTTCGATAGTGATGGACTGGCAGATCATGAGAGTGATGGAGATGAAGACAATGAAGATGATGGATTCAAAGATGATGATAGTGATGGAGATGAAGATGATGAAATTAGTGGGGAGGAAGAAGTTGAAGATGATGAGGAGATGGAGAATGCAAAAAATGAAGAGAGGAATATTGCTGAGGTTGAAGAACTAGAGAAGGAATATATGGAGCTTCGTCACGAGGAGCAGTAAGTCATCTCTTTATATGTTTATTGATTTCCAGAAACACACAATCATGATTTTCTTGTTGTAGTGGTGTACCTAGGTGTTCTAATTGTGCTACACATGCTTTTATTGAAGGCCTGCATTCTTCTTCTATTTGTTTATATTTTTTTGGTTACAAGTTACAACTCTGCATACCCTTCTCCAAACGATACTTGGTCAAACAGAGTATGCTTGTAAAATTGAAGATACTGGTGATAACAACTCACAAAATCTGCAGTTCTGTGCACTGCTAGGACAAACAATATGCATACCATCCCGCAATCTTGCAGTTACAAGCTGCATAGAAAGATATACTTACTCGATGATGGCAAAACAAAAACACGCTCTTGGCCATATAGCCGTACTGCATGCAACCAGCTACTACTATAATCTTCTGAATTAAGTATACATGCATTAGTCGGCAGAGTAGAAGACTTAGATATTGAGACATTTGATTAAATTATTCAACAAACTGTATTAAGAATAATTCTGCATAGGGAAAAAATAGTAAGTTAATGACAGTGATTAGAATCTATCAATTTAGGTTAAAATTCTGAAAAGGACCAATGGTCCTTAACAGGGAAGGTTATGGGGGATTATACAAAAGTGATCTATTACTTTTTTAAGGTCTTTGGAAGGATTCAACTTTTTAAAGGTCATAGTAATTTATTACTTCATATTTAGCAATTCCTTTGCAAGTAAATAATATCTTATCAAAGGTCTTTGGAAGGATCATTACGTGTGCATGTACTTTGTTTAGTTATCATAAGGTGAGGAAAAGTATTATAATAATAGCTCACAGCTGCATTTTAAAATTTTGCAATTATTTAATTAGTTACTATACTTGTACTCGTGGGTAATAACTTATATTTATTCACCATCTTTGATTGGTATGCCAATCTCTTTCATTATATTTTTATATAAGGATTGAAGGAATTTAAGGGTCTCTTTGAATCAGTTTCTGAACTATTTTAATAACTTTGCATCCAGAGATCTCCTGAAGAACTTAAGGAGGCAAAAAGATGAAGATGTTCTGAAAGGCCAAGCAGTAAAAAACCAGAAGGTACAATCTTCTTTGTTTTTAAATTTTTGTATTATCGTTGAATAGACTCACGATCCATTAGTGTAGCCAAAAAATAAGCTATCTGCAAATTTGGCCTCCGATGCTTCCAGTTCCATATTAAATTGCAAAGTATCTTACTGTTTTTATTGGCTTCATATTGTGGATCATGTTACTGCTGAACTGTTTGGTCTGGACCAGTAGACCACAGTTCAAGCATAACACCTTTTCCTATTGTCAGGTGACAATACTTCTCCCCAATTGCTTTTCACAAGTGTAAGAAAATATCTGAAAATTCATGATAGACTTTGGATGCAAAATGGTTTAAGTGTTTACTGACATTAACTGTTCTGATTCTTTTTTCTTCTGGTAATATACATCCTCATGATTATTCACACATATTCTTCATGATCTTTTTTTTGACAAATATGGCTTATAACCTTCCAATTGAGTATCTGTTCTACGAAACTCTCGGGGTGAGCCAGGGTCGAACCCAGGACCTGGTGATGGAGTATAGTTTGAGTTCTGATTGCTTGCCAAAACATGAAGTGCAATTTAATCAGCTAACCTATGTTACACGGACTTGGCTAGAAGTGTCCGACATGGATACATGTCCCTGTGTCGGACTTGGTAATATTTTGAAATATTTACATGTTTTTGGCCTAATACAAGTGTCCTAGTCCAAGTGTCCATGTCCAAGTGTCAAGTGTCTGACATGGGTACTTCGAGGTAAAATGAAGAGTCTGAGTAACATAGCAGCTAACTAGCTGGTGATTCTTAGCATCAGGGTACTGCTTTATAAAAATTCGTGATATGAGACGCATGATTTTGCATACGAAGCCCAAAGAAAAAAAATGAAATTTGTGCATTAATTAAACAATAGCAAGCACTTGCTTCACCTGAAGTTTACCTATTAGATTATAATTTAACTTAACTCCACTGTCTGAGTTGGATATACAAATTTCGTAAAAGGTGAAACAGTTGTAATTTTATTGTTTGCTTATTATTCTTCTCTGGGTGCATCCTAGAACTGCATTTGGTCTCTCTAACTTATGTTTAGGTTTGTTTAAATATACTACTTTTATGCATACTCTTGTTAGTGGTTAATATGATGGTTTTGGTTTTTTTTTTTTTTTTTTGTGTGAAGGCTTTATGGGATAAGACTCTTGAGTTGAGATTTCTGCTGCAAAAAGCATTCTCGAATTCAAATAGACTTCCACAGGTGAAATTTGGCTTACATGTCTTTATACTTGTGGCATCTATTTTTGTATGAAGATGTGTATAACACGCATAATGACACTTCACCCTGTTACCTGCCGAGTTTTTGTTAGTTTCTGAGATGGCCTTGAAGATGTGATAGAAGCGTAGACCAAAATCGTATGATATTTGCAAGCTAATCCTATTAAGATACTCGATATTTCTTCTTTTCGAATTGCCTACTATCGACCTTTAGTTAACTGTGAACAAAAATACAATAGCAATGGCCATCGATAGTTAGAAGTATGTTCAGCATATCTTAAAATGCACTGCAATACTAAAAGTAGTGCAACCACATGGGATGGAGGGAGTATATATATGTTGTGTGTGTGTATTGCTAAATGCTGAATTTGAACTTGGGTGGTATTTGGTGCAGGATCCTATAAGATCCTCACTTTGTGATTCCTCTAGTGAAACCAGTGAAGCATATTCAGACCTTATAACGACATCAAAGAAGACCTTGGATTCTATACAGAAACTGCAGGAGGTCTGTTTTTGTACCATGTTATGGAGATATGTTTTTGCCTTTTGAGGTTATTGAATACAGAAACGTTTCGTTGTGCACAGAAAGTTTTACAATTATAAAATGCCTGATACGCTCATCTGATTTTTTCTTCAACAGGCCCTACTTGAGAAGAATCCAACAATTACTCAGGGTGCTGATGGTATGTTACATGGTCTATCTATTTATTTATATATTTTTATTTTGTAATACAGGCTTGATATCCTCCAAGAGTCCAAGTTATGTTGAAACCAATGACGGAATTTGATGACTTTTCTATATCACTTATTCTTGATTATTATTCTCAAGTGATGATACATTGGAGAAGTTAAAAAAGTTTTCAATGTATTGTAGCGCTATACTTGAGAGTTGTAAATACCTATGTACTACTTAAATCCCTCTCTCCTGGCTATTTGTTTCCCACCAAAGGTTTTTAAGGGCTGATGTCCTGATATTTAATAATCTACTTATGCAAATTATGGCTAGAACTAAAATTTGACAGAAAGTCATATTTAATCATCTGTTGGTGCCTATAGTAAATAATGCTTGTGGTTGGACTACTCAGTAATCATTGCTATGTTATGAAAACCTTGTTTGACATCTCCTTTATATGCTTATCAGTGTATTTATCAGCTTCTTCCCAACTCACTTCAGGTACTTCTGGAAAAAATACCAAGCAATTGAAAGCTTCTGAAAATTTGATGGTGGAAGAAGATCAAGAGTGGTCAAAGATATCTGAAATGCAGTCAAGGTATATTTATATCGGGGTTTATATCAAAGTGGTCATTTATTGCACTCAAATGCCTCACCTTTCTCAACAAGACCTCGTTTAAACCACAGTTGATCTATGAAATGTCTAAGAGAGTAACATAGATAATGGGCCTGTTTGGTTGAGAGAAGGAGAAGCCGCTTCTGAATTCTGCTTCTCTTGACCCGTTTGTGTAAAAAAGTAGAAGCACTTTTAAGAAGCTGACTTCTCTCTCACAACTTCTGCTTCTTTTCCAAACATTTTATTAACTTATTTACTTCTGATTTCTACTCCACTTCTTTACTATAAGCAAGAAGTTACTTCTTTTAAGCTAACCCAAACGGCCTCAACATATCCTGCTTTATATATCAAGTTCACATCAACATATTGGTATTTTAAATTTTAAATTTCATGTATCAAGTTATGATTTGAAGATTCTTTTGCTTGTCATGTCTCACATCTTAGCCAGTATTGTAAAACGAGGCATGTCAGATTTTGTAAACTGATATAGTTAATACTCTACCTTTCAGAATAGTCTCTTTTAGGAATAAAGCAGTAGATAAATGGCAGAGGAGAACTCAGGTGACCACTGGCGCTGCTGCAATTAAAGGAAAATTGCAAGCCTTTAATCAGGTTCGTCAAACAGCCTTAACTTTATCTGTTTGCCACTCTTAACAGCAAAGCTTCTCTAATTTCGTTTTTTAATCATCTCTAGAGTATTAGTGATCAAGTTTCTGCTTATATGAGGGATCCTAGTAGGATGGTCAACGGAATGCAGCAGAGGAGATCAGCTATCGCTATATTTGGAACTGTAAGCTTTATATGGTTTACTAATTTGTTGACTTCTTGTCAACACTGTTCTTGGATAAATTTGTACTATAATACTTATCATAGAGCTGATGTATACCATTGTACTGACTTGTTATTGATTGTTTACAGGATCCAGAAACCTCTAATATTACCAAGGAAGAGGTAGGATGTCTTTCTGTTATTGAAATCTTGTATTCATTTACTTCCTCTTTTTATGAATATTTAGCTGATTCAATTTCAAATAAAGTATTTACTTCTAAAAAATTAAGAAAGTTTTAGTAGTTCAATAATAAAGTGAATAAGTGATAATGTCTCTTACAATAGTACTTATTGAAATATGCCTATGCCAATAATAGAGGCAATTGGAATTTTAGGGAACACTTTAAAAACACTACATGGTGACTTGTTTTACTTATGATAATGTTGCTTGTATTATATGTACATGGTCTATGGTAAATGCACTAGGTAAATGATGACCTTTATTGTTGTCCTGGATCTTTTAATTAGATGCATGAAATTTATTTCTAATTATGGTACAAAGAAGTTGGATTAGTCATTTAGTCTAGCAAATTACCAATGTCATCATATCTGTGATTAACTTGGGTATGAACTATTTGTCTTCAACCATAACCGGTTAATGACGTGCTTTTGGTTAAAAAGGATGATATATGGGGCTGAGATACCATATCTGTCTAATGTCTATGCTTTTTTAAGTATAACCTTGAAGAAGGTACTTTAAACTTGGTGTAGATATAACTAAGATGGGCATATAAGTTTTGTAATAATTTTTGTAGTTCCTTTTGTGTTAAAGTGTACTTGATTGCAGTTGAGTCAGAGCTCCAAGAAGTTGTGCTCTTCTTATTTTAATCTGAAGGTGTGATTAGAAGATCACTATAATATGACAAATTGATCTTCTAATTTTTAATTTTTTTTAAGCTCTCAAAGATCATTTGTCAGATTTTTTTGTGTTATTAATGTTATGCTTTTGTGTATATGTTGTCAAAATGGATATATTGTTGCCGGACGGGACACCGCTATTGCTATATGGTGTAGTGGTCTTCAAAATCACCAAGTGTCTGACTAACCTTAGATTAATGCACTAAGGTGTTTGTTGCCGCCTGCCATAAGGCCACAATAGGCTGCCACAGGTTATGTTGACCTAGTTAGATCAAACCCAGTTTTGTGGCTCACATATCCTTATTCACAATAGTTACATATGTTCCTTTTCTACTCTTTTAGAATTGATGTGTGCTTTTAATCAAATAGGTGGATCATGGATGCTTGACTCTGTAAAAAGCATGGTTGTTAATAGATTGATTATTATCAGATATCAGAATACATGTTTCTTACATATAATATAGGCTATCTTTAATATTTTCACAGCTAAGTTAAATAAAAATTACATTGATTTACAAGAATTCAACATACACAGGAGGTAAATGGTGATCCAGAGCTTCTTGACGACTCTGAATTTTATCAGCAGTTGCTGAAAGAATTCTTTGAGACAATTGATCCAACCTCATCTGGTAAGCCTTCTACTTAATATAATGTGCCATAAAATTTAATATTTTTTTAAACAAAATAATACTCGTATTTCCTAGAAGAAAATGATGAATACACAGCAGCATCATATAAAAATCTATCATAAGTTATTTGCAGACATTGTCTGAACTTTGAACTGCTCACAGAATGCGAAACTCATATGTTTGTTCATCTTGCCATAGAGGCTGCATTTTATGCTTTGAAGAGGATGCAAACTAAGAAGCGAAAGGTTGTTGATCAGCGTGCTTCAAAAAGTCGCAAAATTAGGTTAGTAATTAGCATATACCATGTAACGTCTGTGTATAAAATTACTAAAAGTACTTTATTTAGCTTTACCTGTGTTATAAATTTGATCCCTTTTAAATTGTGTAATCATGTCACTATATTGTTTTAACGGTCTGCAGATACCATGTTCATGAAAAGATTGTCAATTTTATGGCTCCTCGGCCTATGAACCTTCCACCAATGGCTCCAAAATTGTTCGAGAATCTTTTCGGCCTCAAGGTGCAGAAAGCTGCTTGAGCATTATCAGACTTTTATAAGGATTTGAAGCATATCCTAGAAATTGTGTTTTAGTGACACTAAATATATTTTGGAATAGTAATGGGTAATTGGGCACAGTTTGTTTGCCAGGTAAAGCATTTTCTAGGTAATTGAGAGCTTAGCTTATCATGTTAATAACATGTTTTGTTTGAAAAGCATTAAAATATGTCTCGTGTCTAGCCTTCGAGCTGGTGGTTGTTTTACAATGCAAGATCTAGCTGATAATGGTTTCAATGAAGAAATTTATATTGCTCATCTCAAACCAAACAAATAATATTTGGCTGGTTTATATATTCAGCTAGAAAGAAAGGCTTGTGTCTTCCAAAAACATATTTATAATGTTTATTGTGTTATATATAGTGATTGCCATGCATGTGGTCAATGAATCAAATAGTAGGGCTATGATTTATAGGAGTAGAATTTGTGTATGCATTAAATGTTCTTGGCTTGCAAATTCACATTGGCTATAAATAGCCACACTCGGTAATGAAGAAAGATCACCCCGAGCTGCTTATTTTCTGTGCTCAGCTTCTTATTCTCCTGTTAAATTTAGTAGCTTTCTAGTTGTTCTTTTTAGTTAGTATATTACAATATTGTAAAAAAATTAAACAATTTATAAAGCTGAAACAATGTCAAACTTCAGAAACCATTCAATCTCATTAGCAGTTTCAATTTCTTTTAGTACAAAAATCCCATTGAACGCAACTTGCACTCACAACAATATCAAACCTGGCCTGGACCAACCAAAAACAAATGAACCCGATTTTAAAATATGCCGGATAGAATATAAAAGAAATTAAGTTCAAGCAATAGTAATATGTGTCACACCAATGGCCTACATAGACAGAACAAATAGATACTGGTCCTGTTTGGGAATTAGCTGTTAGCTAATCGAATTAGCTGTTTTGACTAGCTGATTGAATTAGATGTTTTGACTAGCGGATTGAATTAGCTGTTTATCGTAAAATTGTTTGGTAAATAGCTGATTGATTAGCTTTTTTTGACACAAATCAAAACCGCTAATCCAAAAAACTCCTCAAAGTAGCTTTTTCAAAATTAGCTTTTTGGATCCAAACTTCTATTTCAATCCGCTAACTACCAAACACTAATATTAACTTATTTTAGTGGTCAAACTTCTAATTTTTCTCCAAACCTTTAACTTCCAAACTGGGCCATTGAATGCCTAAAACTTAGCTTATTTCTTAACAAGATCACCTAGCTTCTCCATAGCCTTGCTATAAATCCCAATACTTTCAACGCCATAATAATGGTAAGTGCCAAAAAATCCGAAAACCTTGCTGCCTAATTGATAGCTGAACTCAATCGACTGTAAGCCCTTATTTGCAGGGGTAGCAACAAATGGTCCATACTTTGTTTTATTGGTATGAAAACAAATCGACCTCAAGTACTTTGATCCACAGCAATCCTCATAAGAACCACTTATTCCATTGATAAACTCTGATGGATAATCAAGCGTCACCTGCAACTTTCACGTATTAATGCATGGCAACATAAAAATATATATTAAGCGGGAATCAGCCTTAATCAGCAGAAACACTGCAGAAACACGGAATAAAGATTTTTTTTTCTTGAAAGAATCAGATAATTAAAATAATCAAAAATTTAATCAGTTTGATGAAGTACGAAACATGAATTAATCAAAATTAATCACTGATTTTTAGAATAATACTCAGACGTAAAATCATCGACAAAATAACAAGCACGTGCGATTCAAAATTTTTGCATGGTAAATATAAGAAAAAAGGAATAGTAAGATGCTCACAGTGTGGAAGCAAGTACAGCCTCCTTCACATAACAGACCAAGTATTGCAGAAGGTACGAGAGTATTTCGGTTTTCAACGTACAGAAACTGGATAAATTTGAAACGATTTTCATGACTGCCAATGTAGATTTGTACTATTTCTGATTTGCCATGATCATCCCACACAGTCAGAGGCGGATCTTAGAAGGGGCAAGAGGGGGCAACTTACCCCCCTTAATTTTTTTGTTTGTTAATATTATACATATTTTTAGGTTGTAAAATTGAAATTGACCCCCCTTAATTTTTTTGTGATCCCTTTTAATTTTTTTTACAAAAAAATTGACCCCCCTTAACTTCATAGTCAGATCCGCCACTGCACACAGTCCCTGAAGTTGTTGTTGGTGGCCCAATTTTGAACATCATGCTTTTACTCTAAGAACGATGTATAGGGTTTGTGTACAAATATACGTAGAAGGGTGTGACTGTTGGTATACTTTTCCCTTCTTCCTTCCGAATTCTAAAATAAGATAAAAATTCCTAATTCGAGATAATATCTAATTTATAATTATATTTTGATAGAAATATTAATTATGGAAGAATTCTATTTAAGATAGGAAAATAAGATAATTATCATACAACCCTTACCTTTATCCCTAGTATTAGTTAGGGTTCCGTAACAGAATTTCACATGCAAAAAATGTTAATATCTATGTATTATATTTTAAAATTATTTTTGAATATATAACGATGAAAAAACATGAAAAAAACATGTATTTTAATTTAGATCCTAAGAATCTATTTAAAAGTTAGGGTTGTGCAGTTGAACCTTAAGTGGTTGTATGGTTCTATTCTGAGAACTGATTCTCTGTTGAGCGTGACCCAGTATATTTGATCTTGAAAATTTAAATATTTAACATTAGAAGTTGAAGTGGACAAAAAATTTGAAACAAATTTTACTTTTGAAAGTTGACATGGAATTGAGTATAGAGTATATATTGTTACAGTGCTTCCAACAAGAAACCAACCAAGCTGCAGCATACATGTTTATTTGCAAGTAGTTGCTTTTATCAGCTCAAGATTGTGGAAATACATACACAATAACTCTCTGGATAAAACATCTGCAAGAAACCAACGAAATCTATCAAAATATACAAGAGCCCTGCAACAACTTCAGTATAAAGCTACTAAAGGCAGGTTTATATTTATTCCAACATCCACGTCATGGAGTGCATCTAAGAACTCAATTTGCCGATGTATAATGTTGACTGTCATCACTCGTGATGGTCTTTCACAACAGTAACAGGACAATGTGCATTATTTACCACATGATTGCTAACGCTGCCCATGATAGCCCTGCAAATCAAGCAAGAATCATATTATCAATATATGAACTACATAACTGTTTGGTAAATAAATATAAAAATTGAATTCAGCCAACTCCCGAAATTGTTAAAGTTTGGAAACATGACTTGGTGGACCATGTAAATTAGTTATCTTGTGAGCTTGTATAAGTAGAGCATCAAACACCACCATTAGTTCTGAAAGCCCATGTTTCTTACTACATGGGATTACGATCCTCAAACTGTTGGCCTATTTACTCTTAATTAATGTTTGTGTCAGAATATAAACAATACGATCATAACACTTTGGGTTTTATAGTAATTGTAGGCATCAGATCTCACGCCAAAAATGAGCTTTCAAGGGAGGGGTTTATCACATCTGATCAATACAACATTCTCATAAACTAATCACAATATATTGTGTAATTCACTTACACAGAAATATAATACGATAAGGGTGCGATTGACATATTCGGCAAAATGAAAAAAAAAAAGAAAAAAAGATCAGCACTGGTGCATGAAATTGCAATGGCTTGTTTGGGAACTTGAATATTATTTAAAATGTTGGATTTAATCAAATGACATGTTTGGATAAACAAAACAATTTGGATTTAAAAAAAATCAAATACTAGTATAAACTTGAGAATTTGAAATGACAACTCAAATCATGTCATTTGAATTCCATCATCCGAAATGAATTTCAAGTTCCCAGACACATTCTTAAAAATTTGTGTAGTGATAAAATAAGTACAAATTCTATATAAAGGGAGTATAGTCCTTACAAACAACCATAACATAAGGTTATTAGATATTTGAAATAACCAACACATTGAATTAGCAGTTTATATTATGTAGCCGATGTCCTACAAAAACATCCAATCAACAACAAGACCAAGTTGGAAAGAAATTCAATAAATTCAAGCCTTAGAAGGCAGGAAAGGGAACAAAGCATTCTATATAGTAGACACCACATTCTGAACATTTACTACATAGGAAGTATAGTTTTTACAAAGTTTTATCTCAGCATTAGAAGAGAAGTTAGGTGAAATGAGGTTCTTAAATTCACTTGCTAGCAAAATATACACAAATGCAAACTTTCCAAATAACAAAATAATACTACACATGACTACATGAGTATAATTGAAAAAATCAAACCTTTTGATCTTGCCAAGTCCCCTGTTTCCAATGACAAGGCAGCTCAATGGGATATCATCCACAGCTTCGCATAACTTCTCCCTAGCATCTCCCCAGTAGATTTTCATCAATACTAAAAACTGCTCTCGAGCACAAAATTTATGTTAATATATTAAATACAGCTTAATACTGAATATAGCAGAATAAAATAGCTCAGTGTCAATCCAGTCACCTCTTTCTGAGCAGCTGCAGTATTGACTATATCTAGTGTTTCTGCATCAGGCTTCACGCCGTATTTCTTCATAACATTTGAGTCAGAAAATTCACTTAAAGGAATAAAAGCTGCAATAAATAGGAATTCGTGAAATAGATCAATACCCCTTTGCAGAAACACATGTGTAATAGGTAAAATGATTATAATCAGTAGCAGAAGCAGAAAATTAGCGAGGGTAGCAACATTTACAGTACAGACAATATCTAGAATAAAGATATATGGAACAAAACAGTAAGTTTGTGGATTGCCCACATAAAAACCAATATCCCTAAGTTATAAAATTAAAACTTTGCCATGCAGTTAAATATTCAACGGGAATAACCGATAGACATCAAATTAAAACCACATGAGTAGCATCGCTGGAAGCAAGATAAAAGCAATAAGACATTTAGATATGGCAGCAGTTCTCAACAGGTACCTAATGGATACTGCTCTCCTCTTAGTGGTGTGGAGGGATGTGTGATTGAGATTTATCTAGCTATAATTAATCATTAGCAAAAAAATAAGAAATCAGTATGTTCCACTATGCCGATGTCAGTTGTTTGCCTCATCTTTTATATATGACACCTCATCCACCTGTCTACAGTGCTGATACACTGAGAAGTTCAGTCAGAACATGCTCATTACGCGATTTAATATCCTTGTGGCATGTTATCTCTGCACTCTTTCATATTCATATATCCACCAGATCGGCGACTACAAGAAACAAACTCCGAGTTTGATATCAATACTAGCGGTGGTTATATCTAGACTCTAAGGAGACTTGATTGTTATAGTCATGAGAATGTACACCAATTTCAAATGCAATTTAAGAACAATAAAAAAAATAGTATGTTGAAACTGATGAACTGTTATTTAAGTACTTTCACACTTGGAACAAGCATCAAGACATCACATCACCGAGACAAGAGAGACATGTGATAGATTCAAGCAATTTTGGCCAATTGTGATTTTGATGATCATTGTCCTTGTGGTGAACTGAAGTGCATCATATATGACAATATAAGGATACAAAAATAAAAAATAGACAAATTAATGCCAAAGTTTAGACATGGAAACCCCCTAACGGCAAGTGGTAAAAGTCCAGGATCAACTTCGATTGCTTCCACTGGAATGATTCAAACATTTCCTCTCGAGTTTGAAGAGTGCAATCAAATAAATAAAATAATAGTGCATACTGCATAGTCCTGCCATTATTCCCTTAATTCCACATTTTGAAGTAAAATTAAACGAAGTTCTTGTATAATTAAAAATTGTTGTTTTTGAATCTTCAAAATTTAGAAGTGAAATCTAACAATAGATTAAATGTATTATTTCATGACATTTTTTTTATTTATATTTGTTTAGTAATGTTTAGTTGTTAGCTAATGTTTGGTGAAGCTGACTTTGAAACACAGAGTCAATTTGAATTGGATGGAGGCAGTAAAACAACTACAATGACTAAAGTACCATATGAAATGCTATTGTTGGCAGCAACACAACATTTTGAGGGTCGCAAAGAGTGGGAAAACTCTGAATGTTGGTTACTAGAAAAACTTTGAAAGCTTAATCATATAACTCGCACTAACTCCTTCACAACAAAAGCATGAAGTTGCATGAGACCGCTTGCTTCTAGTCAAACTAGATTCTTTACTAGAGAACCTTTTTAACAGCATATATAGTAAATATAAGAGAGAACAAAGTAGAAGATGTGTTGAAATGGTTCAGGGGTAGACGGGTAGTAGGTATTTTACAGGAGATGGGGGTGACTAGATTTGAGAACTCTTCCCACATAAGATGAATATGCTACACCCACTTTCCTCACTCCAGAATTCTAGGCTCAAACCAACTGACTTTGCTAGTTTTCCCACAGACTATCACCATCAATGATCAGTTGATGCTATTTTTCAGAGTAGGTGTAGAACCCTTTAGAAACACTCCGGAATTAACAAATTATAACTTGAGTAGCTATATGTTTACAGGTACCATTTCTTATGCTCTTTACAATACTAGATGGATGCAAATGGTAGATTTTCGTGTTATTAACTTCACCTGGATCGATTTCCTTCACCTTGAAATTATTTACTTGACTCTTGGGTTAGTAAATCTTGATTATATTCATGACAGTATTTTGCAACCAGAATTTATACTGAGGTAAAAATGGTGCTTTATGTGGAATTATCATGGGCCTATTGGTTGTTCTTAAATCTTAATTGATTGGCTTAATGATATTCAAGTCTATAATTTTGAGATCAAGAACTCCTGCTAACTTAAGCAAACATGACAAAAAACAAATAATTAAACAGCTATACCCACATTAAAAAAAAGATGTATATAAACAAAGGTTAAGTATCAAATTGACCACTATATAATTAGCAAAGTTCCAAATTTGTTACCAATAAAATTGGAGTCTCATACTGGCCACTTTCAAGCGGTGGGTCTCAAATTGACCATTTTTGAAGTCTGTCATAAACTAACAAAATCTTAAATTTATTAACGAAAATCAGCAATTTTACGTGAAAAGCAGCCAATTTGAGACCCGAATTTATATATAAATTTGAAACTTTGCTAATTATACGGTGTCCAGTTTGATTCTTAATCCTGTAAAAGAATGAGATAAGGAAAAAGAGGAGAAAAGCATACGAGAACCGGTGGCTTCCCAGAGCTGCATCTCGCCTCCCTCATAATAACCCTCAGCCTGAATGTTAATCAAGATGAGATGATCCCCCTTGCGAGCAACGTTATCAATAGCCCATTTCAAAGCTTTCTTGCTGCAACCTGAGAAGTCAACTGCCACACCCACTCTCCTCTCTGCTTCCATCTCTCTCTCTCTCGATCTCGATAGCAAGATTAGTTTACACAGAGTTGACAAGTTTGCTCTAGTGTTATACGAGTAAACTATATGCAGAGTCCTTGGTCGTATTCTAGTACTTTAGTAAAATATGTGAGTGCATGATGATTTGTGAGCCGTTGGATAGATAGTGATGATTGGATGTGTACAGATAGATAAACATGTAATGGATGGATGATGATGAGTTTGTGAGTGCGGCTGCAAGTATTGTATTGTGTTGTGGTCCACAAAGATTAATAATATCGCCCACGACAAAAGTTTTTCCAGTGCATTATACTCCCTCCGTCCCACCCATTTCTTTACGCTTTTCTTTTTGGAGTGTTCCACCCAATTCTTTACGTTTCAAAACTTATCAAAAATAGTCAATGGGTCCCACCACTTCTCCACTTTTCTTTCCTTTTCACATTACTTTAACTCCACTATCTTCTTTTTATATATTAAAAATCAATAGGTCCCACCACTTCACCCACTTTTCTTCCTCTTTTCCACTACTTTATACATATTTCTTAACCTCCGTGCCCAACCATTCGATAAGAAATGGGCGGAGAGAGTATTTGATAAAACTTTGTATGTCTGGTTCTGGAACCAAACGGCTGTTTATGCCTGTCTTATTTGCATCAAGGTCCTTTTGGTTTTGTAAAATTTTACAAATGAGGCCACCTTTTTTAACCGCAGTGCTTTTGTATAAAAATGGGTCTAGAACAATCAGAAAGAATATAAGTGGCATACATGATTCACCAACTCGAAAGTATTTCCAGATACTAGCCTTAAACCCGTGCAAAGCACAGGCGGCTATATAATTTTACACTAATTATTAATTATTATATAATAGTAATATATATTAATGATAGTAAATTTACTTTTTTATTTTTTAACTAATTAGAAATTATATTTAAAAGAATAATAGTGGAGTTTTTATCTTGTAGTATATCAAACTGTTTAGAGATGTAAGACTATGGGAACTCTAAGTGTTGCAGATTTTTAGTTACAAAGTGAATCATCAAACCAATATGACCAAACCAAAATTTCGTACGACTATAAATTATACCTATGTTTACTTATTATAATATAGATCAAAAGATAATTTGCAGTTTGTATGTTATCAAAATTCTATTATGACTTGCCAGACTGAAATGAAATAATTTTGCTAGTTTCAACCTGAAAGATCTAGTTTTTTTTTTTCAAAAACAAAGCCTATATTACAAATAAAGCAAGAAATCATGATTTAAAAAAAATATCAACTAATCATCACCAACCTCACTCGGAGTGTATTCGATTGGGATTTTAATGGATTGTTTTTAGTCTATGGATTTTAATGGATTGTATGTGATTTTGATTTTGTGCGGATTCTTGATAAAATGTTGCAGAGTTGATAGGATTTAAGCACAATGCTTCAAAATTCCATTGATTTTGGTGGGATTTCAAAAAACTTAAAATACACCGAAAAATGCCACAAAATCCATCATTTTATGAAATGTAAAAAAATCCATCAGCATTTGAATACCATCAGATTTTAATGTATTTTAAACGATCCCAATTGAATACCATCAGATTTTAAAGTATAATTTAAAATCGCAATTGAATACCACTAGATTATGTAGCATAATTTAAAATCCCAATTAAATACCTCAAGATTTTAATGGATTTCAAACAATCCCAATCAAATACCCTCAGATTTCATGAATACAAAAAAATGTTTTAAAATCTCAATTCAATACACCCCTCTGGGATAGATTTTATTAAATTTATAATTTAAATTATAGTTATAATTTATAAAATATATATGATAAATATCAATTTAAAATATATATTATTCAAGCTATTCAATTCCTACAGTTTGAACTGAAATATTTTGTTCAAAGTACCGGATCAATTGGACTTAAAAATACATAGACAAAATTGCATGAAAAAAAAAATGCATTCGATTCCGATGGACACGGTCACAGGCTCCTGACAACGACACAAAAACATGACACGAACAAACACGAGAAAAACCCCGTGAAACAAGGCCAAGACAGCAACTAAAAAAAACAGTTTCCAGGGTCCTGATTCATTCTTTCTCAATGCTCACCACCTGTTTGAACAATTAACTAACAACCATTCCCTCCCCAACCCATTCCCTGTTTTTCACCTTCCCCTCATTCACATCTCTCTCATTTTCTCCCCTCTTCTCACATTGTCCTCTACCATATTCTACCATGGAGTTGAAGCTCATTTTCATCTCCTTCGCCCTCATTTCCTTGCGTTACGCCAATGCGGTCTGCGTGCCGCGGGACAACGCAGCCTCGCATCCCAACCCCCACGCCCCTCCAAATTTAAGGCCAGTGTCTGTGAATGCAGTAGCAGAGTCTGATCCAGCTCCAGCCCCCATGACTCCCGCGCAATCAGGCGTCGTCGATGCTGTGCTTGGTCCACAGCCACAGGCCAATGGTAACGAAAATCCAGAGGTCAAGAGAATTTGCGATGCCACGGATTATCCTGATGTCTGTCAGGCTGTATTTAATCGATACACTGGCCCAACAGACTTTGTTTCTCTACTTAATATAGCAATAGGCGCGGGTTTGGATGTCGCGAGAGCAGCCACAGGGACAGCGGACAATATGTCTACTCAGCAAGGGGCGCCAACAGATCATGCCTCGGTGTATTCAGATTGTAAAGATAGTTATGATAGCGCCTCGATTGATTTCCAAAATGCACTCGACGCACTTCCTGTGAAAGATGTGGGGACCTTGAATACGATGCTGAGTGCTGCTATAACGGATGCCAGTGATTGTCAAGACTCACTGGAAGGAATGGACAGCCCGTTGAATCTTTTCTCGGAGAAGTTGAGGAAGATGGCTAGCAACTGCCTTGCCATGGTTACGCATATGCAGCAGCCCGGGCCTGCATAAATTTGACAGATGAATAATTAGCAATTCGTTCTCAGTATTACGTGGTTATGAAATTCACAGGAACTGACTGGCATGGATAGCCCTATAATTTTATCCTGTAATTGTTACTTGTATTACAAGTTGTTTTTCTCATGTAACAAATAAATCTAGGTATTATATTTAGGATATAAGAGTTCTGTAGAAATAAAATGGAGCTTCCTGGCTCTGTATATATGATTTACGAATCGTTCAAGCCTCTTTATAAACATTGCATTACCATTTCCACTTTTATTTGGAAAAATGTTTGTATTACTTCTTCAGACGCATGCAACACTTTCTGGATTGACGGATTGATTTTTTGGTCATGCAGATAACTATATTGCTTAAAGGTTGTGTGGCATCAGAGAGTCTGATCTATGAATCAAATTTTCATGACATGCTAAACAACAAGCATAACTGCTTGAACAATAATTCCGTGGGTATATATAGAAATAGACATGTTATAATTGATACTAGATAAGATGTCAATAGTATTACTGAAAGCCTGGAAATATCAGAAACTGGGACACCGGTGAACAAATGGCACTGTCCTGATCTTGTACTATGAATTCTTGGATATGGCATGACTCGTAGCTGCATAGTGAGACTGAAAGATGCAACATTGTTTCCAGAAAACAATGAAAGGTGGTATTTCAAAGATAAATTGTTTTTAAGCCTAGCTAATCAGGGGAGACTGTACCATGTACAAGTATGTCCGACTTCTGGAAAATGTGTTGAACTATATTGTCCATGCAAAGAGAGACGATTGGCTTTGTCCACTCGTTTACTTCAGCATCAGGACTGGACATACTTACCGGAGAGAATATATATTTTAAGCTTATTCAGATTGTTGGTTGTTTCTGAAAGTTGACTGGTATGTCCTTGCAGTTTTACTAATGCTTCACACAGGCTTGTAGTTTCGTTTCTGCTGTCACACACCAGTTGGCCTATCTTTAGCGCAACTTGATTAAGGTAGTAGTATCATTTGACACACTGGTTGTGGCTTATAATATGAAGCTTCTAGGCGTAACAAGATTTTTCCTACTAATGCATTGTTGTTTGTTACTGGCCCTGCTGGATGCCACTGAGCCGGCTGAGTTCACTATGGCTAAAACTACTAAACCGGTAAAAATTTGCTTTTTCTTCGTGCCTAAACCGTGGTCACTGCAACCGCTTCCCTCTTGAAACTTGGTCCAGCCCCTGGTGACAATGTCACAAAAACCAAGAAGGGATGAGATTAAAGGAGCCCTATTGTCTCTTTTTGTTATACATTTTTTAATCTTTATATATCTCTGAGATACTGATGTATATAATAATTGATCTTAGATGTGTCTTCACTTGTTCTCTACAATGCATTCTCCTCTTTTTTGGAAAGTTAAAGATATATTATATCAATGTTTAAAGATGTATGATTCTCCTTGCTGCCTTTAATTGGATGTTAAGTCTTTGTTCATAGATAAGTCTAACAACGATGGCCAAATCCGTCCCTGTTCTGTGTTATCGGAACAAATTGTTCTTATTTAGAATAATGCCAAACATGTAAAATGAATATTACCCTAATCACATACTGTCAATCCTCTAAAAACACCAGGGTTTTAATCATTCATAATAAAATAATCAATGCCATGTATGTCACTTAATGAACTATTAATCATGTCAAACAGTCATGCATATTTCTTTAAAATTTTTGCCTCAATTGATTTTGCAAACTAAATCAATAGACTTCACAGTAAATGGTAAAATTGAATACCTCCGTATCATAGTGAATAAACATTTCTATGGCATGTATTCGGTTTCCTTGATAAGTTTCAGCTTAAACGGCTGTAGTCCAGCTCTAGTGCAGCTCCTATGTGCTCAGCAAATGCATAGACCATTGCAAATAGTTATTTCTATTACATCATTAGATATTGGACGGCTTCTGGGGAAAGCCGTTTATTGGAAATGTCAAAACACCAGCCTGTTCTTCCTTCCTTACTTATTTATGTTATTGTTGGAGTGTTCTTTATGACTCTTGCTCAAAGGGTATCAACTGAGTAGATTGAATTACTATAGAAAAATATATTTGGCAAATCTTCTTTAAAATATTAGTATAAATTAACTAGTGAGACAAAAATGCAGGCAAATCCTTCTTTTAGTTGTGACGTCCAATTTCTAGTCTAGTTAGTTTATTTTACACTGAATATGATTGCAGTATAAATATTAAAGAGATAGTAGGAGGAAAACAATAACATATTAATTATTTTTACAGATCCTTAGACATGGATGCGACGAATGAATCATCTTCCTTAGGATCATTGGAGCTTTTGAGCACATTTGGATGCAGATTGAAGCGTTTAAGAGTGGAGCAGGGAAATGACACAAGCAACAATGCAGTAAGTGGTCCTAATCGTAAGGATTTATCCACAAGTGACATCGTAAAGGTAGCAATGGACAAGTTTAGAGGATTAACTGCACAGAGCTGCAGTGATCCCTGCATGCTTGTCCATTCCTCTAATGGATATTCTGGACTTTACAGTGAGATTGATGATGATGTTGAATCTGTATTGTTTCTTCTATCATCTGCTGACAAGGTTGCTAATGAACAATTTAGTCGTGCAAGAAAGTTGCTAAGCATGTGTAGTCACTTGGCTTCTCATACAGGTAATCCAGTTCAAAGACTTGTTTACTATTTTGCTCAAGCTCTCAAGGAGAGAATTGATAGAAAGATAGGAATAATTTCATCAGAGGGACGAGAAGATTGCAAGAGATGGCTTTTGAATTTGGATGAAGCCATAATCAGTTTTAAGCCTCCGTTACTTGCATATGGAATAGCAATTCCCTCATGCCTAGCTTATAAGTCTGCAGGAATACAAGCTATCTTGGATCCCATGGCCACTGCAACAAGGATTCATTTGATTGATCTTGGAATCAGAAATGGCATGCACTGGCCTTTTCTGATGCAAGCTCTTGCAGTTCGACATGAATGCCCTCTTGAAACTCTTACAATTACTGCACTTGTTACATCGTCAGAGGTAATGATCATGGAAACTGGCAAGAGGCTGTCGCAGTTTGCTTCCACCCTAGGGCTGCCTTTTTCTTTCAAAGCAGTACTAGTGTCGGATATGAATGATCTGAAAGAGGATTCTTTCAAGATAGAATCAGGGGAAAGAATTGGCATCTATTCTTCATTTATTTTGAGGAATTACGTTGGACAACATGAACAATTTGAAAATTTAATGAGAATAATTAAAAACCTGCATCCCACTGTAATGGTTATGGTTGAGCAAGAAGCTGATACAAAGTCACCAGAATTTATGGACCGTTTCACTGGAGGGCTTATTCACTACAGTGCTATGTTTGATTCTCTTGACATTTGCTTTGATGGCTCCCATCCTCAAAGAATGCCTTTGGAAGAAGACTACTTTGGTGCAGGAATCCGACAAATTGTCACGTTTGATGTTGAGGAAAGAGCTTCTCTGGATATGAAGATTAAAGATTGGAGGGCTCTGCTGAATAGCTTTAATATTGTGGAGAAAGATCTTAGCTCCTCCGCTCTATATCAAGCAAACATTGTTATAGAGAACTCTGAGCTCAGCAGTCTTTGCACACTGAGTATGGATGGAAAATGCTTACTTTCTGGGTGGAGAGGCACACCAATTTTCTCGCTTTCTGTTTGGAAGTTTATCCCAGATATACCGAAACTTTGCTAACAATGCAGCTGGTGGTTCCTAATAGGTTTTTGTTTTGGTCTTGTTTCTCTATTCTCAACTGTTTTTAAGCTCAAGAAGAAATCTTTTCATATATGTAACTCACTCTAGGAGTTGGAAGCTTATTTAAATGAAGTTGATTGTCATTTTACATATTTTTACCCTTATTATTCCAGTTACTGAGACATTAAGTGTTTATATTTACATATCTTAGCATCTTTCTCATGTCTGCAGAATATCAGCTTTGTCATGTACCATCAGAAGAAGCTGGTGTATTTCAGTAAACGCATCTTTCATTTATCTTGTGGAAGCTTGGAACACTAAAGCTTAAATTTTCACCCGGAAGAAGGTGTTCTTATGCATTTGTCATCATACATATAGGCCAAAAGGCAGAATATAAAGACGAAAGGATGCTTGTTGCAGAAGTTTACATGTGCAATAACATTACAAATCAATTTGAATGTAAGAAAAATAAGATCTTTGCGTTTATCTCAAGAAAAAGAAAAAGAAGATCTTTGCATTTCTTTGCAGCAAGAGATGTAATATTTTTATAGCTTTGCAGTTTGATTTTGCCAAGTACATGCTGATGAAATAATGTGTTCATTTTAAACATGATCGCTAAATTTATAAGACACATGTAGTAAGCTGGATGGTATCCACTTGAAGGGCATCCCCAGTAACTTGTTTGATCTTAACAGTTCGAGGTAAGCAGTGAACCAAGTCACGTATTTGCAGCTAGGAGACGATCTGTTTCCAGAACCATTTTAGGCTTCATGATTCCTCATCCTAGATCAGACTTTGCTCAATAGCTAAATATTTGACAACATCCACAGAACTACAAGCGTAATATTCATGTTAATGTCAAAAGGTTCATACTGCAATTCAGTGAACCACGTATTCATAACAAAGTAAAACTACTAGTAATATTGACAACGTCCAATTTACAGACTGGTAGCCTGCTCTTTCACAGTTTCACAACAAAACACTTGTACATTTTATTTTTTGTTTAATTAAACTTCGTAAATTTTCCATATGTAGCAGTAGCAAGCACTAGCAATGTTGAATAACCCTAAACCTCCTGAAGTCATAGAAATATATAAAGTATAAAACACTGACAGTTTTGAGAACATTAAGAAGTTGTGCCTGTTTCACAGGCCTGCCCTCAACTGCATATCGGTGGGAGGATCTAATTTAAAAACCTTTACATAATAAAGATGCTGTTTCCAGGTGTTCGAGCCCCTGGATCACAACTAGAGACTAGCTCTACACCAGTGGAGCTGCATATCTGAAATCCATATATTTGCATTCTACATTCTTTCCGCTCCTTTCTCTTCTTAATTTTACTGCAATCTGTTAGTACAGTTTTCCTAGGCACTGATATATACCTCGACTAATCAAATAAATGGCTGATTTTATAAGGAGAATGCTGTGATATACTCATAGATAGCAGAAAACGCGACAATTGCAATAAAGATCAGACAAATCACACAGCACAAGAACTTACATAATATATATGCAAATTGCTGATGTTCCAGAAATTGAATCATATCAAGTAAATAATGTATAGGCCTGTGAGAGATGATCTGTCATGTTGTGTAGAGATCTATTTAACTACTGCAATATACTTTGTTGTAATCTTCGTATTGTTTTGTATTGTTTTAAAATGTCAATGTAACTAGATATTATATTGATCTAAATGCCTGTTAAAATGTCAAATTACAGTGTCAAGGTGCCGGCTGAAATATTATAGTATTTGACCGAATCGTATCAAACTAATTTTATACAAGTTATGCCGCATAACTAATTTATTAAGTTTGAAGACCTTTGTCTTTATGGAGGTTCTAGTTGTATAAATGCAGTTGACTATCAGTCATGAGAACTCAGAATTTATACTTAAGAGTTCTTGTTGTACTTTCTTTCCAAAATGATCGGAGAGATTTTCTTTTCTAAGCAACAGAACTCTCGTGTAATTCCTGACAGATATGGGCGTTCTAAAGGCTACTATAACATGGAAGAAAAGAATATGGAGATTAAGACTCGGTGGTATGGAGCAAAAGAGAGTGTGGAGACGGGAGATGTTAATTTGTTCCATCAGAACAACGCGATTGAGGAGCATCTGTCATTCCCTGGGAAACAGCAAGTTCTGACATCCTCTTCGGATTTTGCAGGTTTTGATGACTTGTGCTATGACCTTGGAGCTTCACAACCTCAGTATTGTCTGGAAGAGCTTGGAAATCTTGCTATAAACCATTCAGAAAATCCAGAGCACTTGGTACCCCAGGAGACTTCTTGTCAGATACCAATAAGCAATGAAAGTAAGTTCGGGCCAGAGAATTGTGAACAATCTAGTCTTCCTGACCATAGTACAACATGGAGTAATGCTAGTGAAAAACTGGCAACAAAAGATCTTCTGCGTTTAGCTGGAGAGACTTTCATCCAATCTAATTCTGCTATGGTTGATTCCCGGAGTTTTAGCAATCCCTTTACAACTTCACTTTGTGGACTTTCTGATGAGGAACGTAGAGATGTGGAGATCATCCAGCAGCTTCTAGCTTCTGCTGAGAAAGTTGGAGAGCAACAGTTCATCCGTGCAGGCAACCTTCTCAACCATTGTCATGAGTACTCTTCGATTAAGGGAACCCCTGTCCAGAGATTGGTGTACCATTTCTCTGCAGCTCTTCAACAGAAAATTGACCATAAAACTGGAAGGAGGACAGGAACAAGTACTGGAAAGATGCAGTCACTCGCGTTAAAAGACTCACTAATGAACCCGAACCCAAGCCTCTTTGCTTATTACCAGAAAGTACCTTTTTCCCAAGTGATCCTATTCACTGCCATGCAAACAATGACAGAGAATCTCTCAAAGGCCAAAAAGATCCATATAATTGATCTTGAGATTAGAAACGGGCTGCATTACACGATACTAATGGAAGCCCTGGCAGCTCGAACAGACTGTCCTCTTGAGCATCTCAAGATAACTGCAGTTGGTACTATTTCAAAGCATAAAATAGAGCAGACTGGTAACCGTTTGATGAGTCTGGCTCAGACGCTCAACGTGTCCTTCTCTTTCGACGTTGTCATTGTAGCTGACATGCTAGACCTTAATGAGTCTCTATTTATGCTAAATGCTGAAGAAAAGCTTGCTGTTTACTCTCCATATACTTTGTCATTGATGATTGAGAACCAAGCTCGCCTAGAGACTTTAATGAAAGTCATCCAAAAGCTCAATCCTTGCATAATGGTTGTTGCTGAGGTCGAAGCAAACCATAATTCACCAGTTTTTGTGCAGAGGTTCATTGAAGCCCTCTTCTACTATGGTGCATTCTTTGATTCCATGGAAGATTGTATGGACCGCGATGATCCAGATAGAATGATGTCAGAGTCAATAACGCTAAGTCCTGCAATAACAAGTATTGTGGTATTCGAGGGAGAGGAGAGGATAGTACGCCATGTTAATAGCAATGTGTGGAAGGCATTTTTTTCGCGGTTTGGACTAGTGGAGACAGAATTGAGCACAGCGTCTCTGTACCAAGCAAAATTGTTAGTCGACAAGTCTGTTTGTGCAAACTCTTGTACATTTGAAATGATCGGAAAAAGCCTATCTGTTGGCTGGAAGGGGACTCCAATCTTGTCTGTGTCTGCATTAAAATTTCTCTAACTTGCAAAATTATTAACAAACTGGAACTTTATAGTGAACTTTTGCCTTCTGTTCCCAGCCTGATATACCGAAAGTGATATCAAAAAAATTTCTCAGAGCTCAAGTATTGTTAATATTAATCTAGATCAACTTTGGAATAAAATTCTCATGAACTTGGGATGTAATCTAATTTGGAATTATATGCTTGTAGACACGGATATGAAACGGATATAAGACTGCAACAATGATACAGCCAGATCGAAGCTCATGTAAAATCATCTTGGTCGGTTGAGTATCTTTAAGTGATAATGTGTTGTTTTCAGAAGTTGTAGGAGTTTGATTTTGTTCCTCACTTAAATTGCGTATATTTTTTAAATTCGTTGACCTATACGTGATGATGCAAACAATATAAAGGGTCAGAACGATACTTTAGGCAGGATCACAGCCTGCTATGCAGTGGCAGATCTTAAGAAAATCAGCCACCAGATAGAACTCGTGTGATAGCTTTGAACGTTAGGAACACGGTATGAACAGACTCGAGTATATCCTCAATAACAAAAACTTTTCAGATATAATGTAATTATAAGGTCCAAAACCTCTTTAAGGATGACAATTAATTACAATGTCAACTTCTAATTTAACGTATTGTAGTATGCTAGATCTTAATCGGAATATTTTTGAGTTGGACCACTACTGCTGCTTATTCGCCATTCTAATTGTGGACCATGATCTGAGAGCAAGATCAACTTCACTAGCTCACATTATATGTTCCAAGACCGTCCCCTGAAGGCGACATATGATTAGGTATGCACTTGCCTTTAGGAGATCCGAGTTGATTAGGACCCTCGTGCCCTTAACAAGATCACAGTTACAAGGTACATACCTGTCTCATGCAGATATAATTTCCCATATATTAGAAGGAGAAAAGGCTAATTCTATTTTTTTTACTTTTAGTTTTACACTTTCCTTGAAATAAACTAAGGAACGGTCTATAGAATCAATAATCTTTTTCTTTGGTCTCCGCTGCTAATTTGGAAATATATGCTTGTCAAAATGGATACAAGACTGCAACAATGATATAGCCGGATAGGAATTCACGTATGCTCTCTTGGTCGGTTGAGTATCTTTATATGATATGTGTTGTATTTTACAGAATTCCAGAAGTTGCAGGAGTTTGACACTTTGTTTCTCGCTTAATGGAACTGTTTAGAGATTTAACTAAGGTCATCCAGACATGGTAAACTAAGGTGTCTCAAGATTTTATGAAATTCTTGTCGATTTTTCAGTAATAAGAAGAAATGCAAGATTGTATTCATGATCGCGCCCTAACTTGGATCTTAATTTCACAATGTATATTGATGTTGGAGTGCTTGTTCTCTAAAATATTGTGTTGACCAGAGTGATTATGTCTAATTGTGCCATGAAAATTAATTAAAATCAAAAAATTGTCCTGTTCTTTCTATAAGAATAAGATATACCCTGGAGAGGAGTTTAAATAGTCCACAATATTTTTCTGCAATTTGGTTCTTATCGACCCGACAAAATGTAAGGATTAGTAAATTAGCAGTGTAATATCATATTCTGTGATATTATCTGAGGAGCTTAACAGATGAACATGTCCATTTAGCCGTTTTTCTACTTGCAATATATTCTGGTAATAATTGTTTTTATCGTCGTGATATTCTCAATCTAGTGCCAGATATAATCTGAAATGTCGATCTGCCAAGTTGCTGTCTGAATACTATTAATCAGCACTGGAAATGAGGTAAGGATGGAATTTTGGCATTCGGCAAACTTATGTTGTCAAACAAATAATGTATAAATGGCTTTCTAATACAAACTTAGCTATGCTGTAAACCTTTTTCATCAGTTTCTACTTTTAATAATGGAAGAAATGTTTCAGTCTATTCAACCTGATATTAGTGGATCTTCTGATATTCGCGGTTCTAACTTTCCTGAGAAGAATGTTGATAAACAGTTTCAAGATTCACAAAATTGTGCATCACACCAAGAGCAGCAGATGTCAGTCTTTTCGGGGTTTGAGTTTGGTGAGCAGCAGATGTCAGTCTTTTCAGGGTTTGAGAGATTCGCGGAGTTATGCTTCAGCAGTAACCCTTCTCCCTTTCAATTAAGTCAAGAAGAGCATGAAAAACTTAGAAACATCCACTCGGAGGTTTTGGAATTAGTAGCACCCGAAGAGGATGAATCTTCTCCGTCTTCTTTATCCCCATTCCGAATTCTAAGCAGCTCCAGAAGCAACTTTAAAGGACAGAATCCTGTGGAAGTCAAGGTGTCAGGATCTGATGTTTCATGGCCTAAAGTGAGTAGTCAATCAGTCAATGAAATCATTCGGTTGGCAGGGGAAAATATCATTCAGTCAAGATCCGTTAAAGTTGATGATCACGTAGAGCCTAGTCAAGGCCCTTCTGATGAGAAGAGTGAAGATGTAGTCATTGTACAGCATCTTTTATCTTCAGCTGAGAAACTAGGAGAACAACAGTTTGAGTGTGCAAGCGAACTCCTAAGTTATTGTAACGGATACTCCTCCAATAAAGGAAAGCCTCTTCAGAGATTAGTGTACTACTTCTCTGCAGCTCTTCGTGAGAGAATTGACCTAGAAATGGGATTAGCCACCTCAAAGACGATATCATCTGAGCTAGAGGAAGCTATGAGAAAATCAAGTTCCATCAACGTTTCACTTCACCAACGAATACCCTTCTGTCAAATTATGCAGTTCACCGCTATGCAAGCAATAATAGAAAATGTGGCTCAAGCAAAAAAAATCCATTTAATTGATCTTGATATTAAATTTGGAACACAGTGCTCAATTCTCATACAGGATCTTGCAAGCCGGCTTACATGTCGTGTTGAGCACCTAAAGATTACTGCAGTCCGGACCAAATCAAACATGATACCAGCCGAGACAGGTAAGCAACTGATGAGTTTTGCCAAGTCCATTAATTTGTCATTTTCTTTCCATGAAGTTACAGTGGCTGATATGCTAGATCTTACTGAAGATCTTTTTGAGTTGGACCCTGATGAAGCTACTGCAGTGTATTCACCATTCTTTTTGTGGACCATGATCGGACAGCAAGATAGGCTTGAATGTTTAATGAGAGTGATTAGAAATATTAATCCTTGTGTAATGATTGTCATAGAAAATGAGGTAAACCACAATTCACCCATGTTTGTGAATCGTTTTGTTGAGGCCCTTTTTTTCTTTGGTGCACATTTTGATTGCTTTGGTGAGTGCATCCATCCCGATGACCCAAACAGATTCGCTGTAGAATTCTTGTTAAGCCTTGGTATACAGAACATAGTAGCTGCAGAGGGAAAGGAAAGGACAGTTCGACAAGTGAAGAACAACGTCTGGATCTCTTTTTTTACGCAGTTTGAAATGGTGCAGAAGGAACTGAGCACATCGTCCTTGTATCAAGCGAGATTGGTGGCTAAGAACTTCAATTGTGAGACTTCCTGCTCACTAGACATGGATGGGAAAAGTCTGATAATTGGCTGGAAAGGAACATCTGTTTACTCTCTTTCTGCTTGGGAATTCTTATGAGTTTGATAGTACTTGAATGGTACATTTGATTAAAGATTTTAAGTTGTGTAGAATTCTTTGATAATCTCTGCATATCTTTGATAATTAGTGTGTTTAAATTGTTGTTAAGGTGGATGGTGTGAATGAAGTTGCTAAGTTTCTTGTTTTGTTTTCATTGATGGATTCAGCAGTAAGTTGGTCATGCATCTGAGTTTCTAGGTGCTCCACAAAGACCCATGCTCAGGAAATTTATTGATTAGGAGCCCGTTTTGTCTGAGTTTATGACTTATGTGATAAGCTGGAAGTTTAAAATGTCTGTTTAGGTAATTTTGACTAATTAATGATTTATAGGTTACTAAAAATATAATAATAATAATAATAAAAGTGATTTATGGGTAACTTAAGACTTAAGGATAATTTTTATTAAAAAAACTCAAAAAAACTAAGTCACTGAAAAAAGTACCTCAAACTAACTTCTGGCTTTAAGTCAGTTTCTGTCTTATTTTTGACTTTAAGCCCGACTTGTGACTTATTACACAAACAAACATTTTCAGCTCAAACTCAGGAATGACTTAAAACCCGGGCCTTAAGCCCAGGCAACAGGCTCCAGGATTGCACATATAAACCGTAGGGTCTGCATGCTAAAACTTCTTCTGTATATACTGAACCCTATATTTATACAAAAAAATCATTCATATATGCAGATTCTCTGTCAAGACATTAGTTTATTGGTTAGGTCTTACGCTACCTATAACTTATTAGCAATCTGGCTGCATGTGATGATGCACATGTTATACTAAGTTAAAATTCTCTGTTATGGACCCTCTAGTGGTAATAAACTAGTGCTCAGAAAGAGGTTTGTTTCAAACTAACCCTAATACTTTTGTTTAAATGCCCATACACTTTGATAGACTCCATATATACTAGTAAACTCAAGCTTACAGTTGGGGTAATATGCTAGACAATATACTATATGAAAATCAGAAGACAATCTTCCCCTCCCTGAATCCGATTCGCGGTAAATTTCAGGTAGCAACTGAAAGCAAAAAGTCTATAATCCTGCTAAAGGATTACTATGATGTTTGAGGCAATAGAGTTTACTAATCATGCATGTTAGAACATACTACTTACAAGTTACAAGGCACTCGTTTTCCTTTTACCTCGTAATAGAAGGTACTGGTCCACAACAATCGATTATTAGCAACATACTGCTAGCGGAAAAATATCATTGGATGATAAATATCATAAGACGAGATACTCAAAATTTTATGGTTAATGCCCGCTGGCAGTATCCTCCATCATTCGTATGTCAGGGACATCAGTTATATGTCTTTTAAGTTTTAACTCTTGGGTTAAACTGAGTCTTGTTCCAATATGACTCTTCGAAATTTTTGTTGTTTCTAGTATCATAGAAAGGTCAATGGAAACAATATGCTATTGAGCTTTACATAATTTTAAAGGTATGCTGGCAGAATTATCCTCATATTGAAGAAATCAACAATCAAAGCTAAATGGCCATCATAAGGTCAAAAAACTCCTTTGTCCAGAATGCAGGCTGAAGCATAATATTAAACAAATTTAAATATTGACCTTTTAATCAGCTCTTTATGTTTACTAGTGGAATATAGATGCCGTTAGTGTGAGCAGAAATAAAATAAAATGTTTGAATGGAGAAGTTTGTAGTTTTCTGCAACTAGTAGTACTTGTTTAGGGATATCAGAATATCTGCATAAATTTTATGTTCAGCTTATCTTCATCGCAGGAGATGACAGAGATGTTTCCCTTTCGCAATTTAGATTTCACTAGATTTCCTGATGAGTCTAGTTCTTCCAAAGATTTCAGTAAAATTTTACAGCCCTTGTCAGGGTTTGTAGGTTTTAATGATCTAAGCGTCAGAATATTATCCCCGTTTCACTTATGCCAAGATGAGTGTATAAAGCTTACCAATATCCAGTCTGAAATTTCTAATTTGCTTTCAGCAAAGCAGCCTGTAACGTCTTCGTTTGAAATCTCAGAGGATCCTAGAAGCAAGTGTAGCCAAAGGAGTAGTGAGAAGTTAGATGAAACATCACGGTCTGAGGTTAGTGAACAGGCGCTATCAACTACAGAAATCATTTGGTTGGCTGGAGAGAAATTCATACAATCAAGCTCCGTAGGAGTTTATGATTCTTTGGAGCTTGATTTATCATCCTCCACTTTTTTGCTTGGTCCAGATAAAAAGGAAAGAGATGTTCAAGTCATTCAGCATCTTCTAGCTGCAGCTGAGAAAGTAGATGAAGAGCAGTTTGACCGAGCCATCGTGCTCCTCAACCAGTGTGATGAGTATGCATGTGCTGAAGGAAACCCTATTCAGAGATTGGTCTACTACTTCACCAAAGCTCTGCGAGTGAGGATTGGTCTCAAGACAGGAAGATTGACATCAAAGGATATGGAGAAATTGAAGTGGATTGATATCACAAAAACGATACAGTCTGCAATCCCTACTTCCCTCATGGTTCACAGACATGTGCCCTTCTCTCAAGTTGTCCACCTCACTGCTGCACAGGCTATATTAGAAGCTGTCGCAGAAGCAAAAAGGATCCATATAGTTGACCTTGATATCGGGATAGGGGTGCAGTTCTCAAGCTTGATACAAGGTCTTGCCAGTCGACAAGAGTGTCCAGTTGAGCATCTGAAGATTACTGCAGTCGGAACAAAATCAAAATCAGAAATAGAAAAGGCAGGTGTGTGGCTTGAAGCTTTTGCAGTATCGATGAACTTGTCATTCTCCTTCAATATAGTTATGGTATCAGACATGCTAGATCTTGATGCAAGCTTATTCAAGTTGAACAGCAACGAAAGCCTTGCTGTGTATTCGTCGTTCCTGCTATGGACTATGATCTGTCAGCAAGATAGATTAGAATGTCTGATGAAAGTGCTCAGAAGCATCAATCCTTGTGTGATCTTTGTTGCTGAGAATGAAGCAAACATTAATTCAACTGTCTTTGTGAGCCGTTTCACTGAAGCTCTTTTCTATTATGGTGCACATTTTGATTGTCTGGAAAATTGTTTAAGTGATGATCCAGCAAGAAACATCTTAGAATCTGTAAATTATGGCCATGCCATAGAGAACATCCTGATGCCTGAGAAAGAGCAAAGGACAACCAGATACGTAAAAGTTAACGTCTGGAAAACATTTTTTACGCGTTTCAATATGGTTCAGATTGAACTGAGTACTTATTCCTTGTATCAAGCAAGGTTGGTGGCCAAGAACTTTGGCTGTGGAAGTTCTTGCTCACTTGCCATGGATGGCAAAAGCTTACTTGTTGGGTGGAAGGGAACGCCGCTAATTTCACTTTCAGTCTGGAAATTTACATGACTGCGTTTTATGAATAAACATTTCCTCAATTAGGACATCTTTTCTGAATTTCAATATCTACTGAAAGCATAAACCCGAAGAGGTCACAGATTTCCCTTCATTCTCTGGAAATTATTGTGTGCATCGTGTTCATGTAATGAACATTATGGCTGCTATATAATAGTTTGAATCTTGAGACATCTATGACAACTAATTATTTAAAAGGAGTTGGATTATAGCATACATCTTTAAACTCAGCAGTAGAAACAAGCTGCTACCATAAGTCAAATCCAAGTCCATATTATCAAGCTACAGCATACCAACATTCATTCCCAGTCATTTCAACTGTCGCAAGCAGGAAAGTCATACGAAACTACGTTAGCATATAGTTTGCAACTGCAGAAGATAAAGTAACATACGAGTTCCCCTAATGTTCGATAAACCACACAGCTGAAGTGCAGTGATAAAGCTAAGTTGTGATGAGAATGTTCTTAGGTTTCTAGACTGAATATGAAGCCTGGAATTTGCTTCACTAGAGGCCCTTTATACAGTTTAGTCCCTCCAACGGTGGCCACAAACTGGGTTGCAACACACGAAGAACAGTGTCATGCCTTCTTCTCCTCTAGCAGTCGCCTGCGCAAAATTTTAAAGATTTTTAGGTAAATTTAGGGTACTGCTGAAATTTATCAGTTGGAAATGGCATTAAACCATCCATGGATGGTCCTCATGCATGCTACTCTATTGGCAAGGCAGAAGTTCTAAGAGAACAGGCAAAAATACAAATTACAACGCAAAGCACGACCTGAAGCTATTTTACAGATCAAAAGCTACATTTTGCATGATTTCCATCAAATAAAATGAACTCTAATCAATACAAACTACATTTCTGTAAAAGATGCCATAAAAAGTGACTCAAAGTAGTCTTTTCAGCAGTTTTCATCTTTTGATCAATAAATGACAGCATGTAAAAAACCTCTCCAACAAATAAACCAGACAAGATTATATTAGGATTTACACTTAAATTCAACCTTTGATGAACGAGTTTGGCTGTAAACTAACGCTCAGACGACTTTTACATCCACAAAACAAAGGAAGAAAGAACACAACAACGGAAAGAGCACTGAAACATGATTAGATACTTAAACTGAGACAGAAAACAATCAAACTATATATGGAACTTAGTTCTTACTAAGTGAAGCATCTCTAATAAAAACAAGATGATGATTTTTAATACAGGAGATAGAATAAGAGTTGTGTGCTCAAGGGGAAGCATCAATCCCACAGATATTAGACTAACTTAAATAAATGCACTTCATAACCAAACCTGGAAGAAAACGGCTTCTCCATGGTTGCATACGGAACAACGGACTGATTTCGTTCGCGGAAGAGTTGGATCAGCAGCTACATCCTGCAAAACTTGGGTACGCTCCCCAACAGAGTGATGTACTTCATTCCTGTACACACAATTGTTGTCTGCAGCCTCCTGAAAAAATCAAAACAGCACTAAAATGAATTGGGAAATCATGATGACCTCACAAATTCCGAATGCATATAAAACAAATATGATGGCTACATGTAATACTAACATTTGCCTATAACACTTTACATGCTTCTAGCCAGAAATTATTCAAATAAACATCCACGCCAATTAGAATGATCGAAATGATGTATTAATCTTATATAAGAATCAAGTTTTGACTCTGGGAAATAATTGAAATAATAATTTGCTTAGAGAGTATTCTGAGGAGTGATTTAAATTTTTACAAATCTTAGTCAAAGCATGTGTTCTAGTAATAAAAGACCACTTCACATATGGCATAAGAACTCTAAACAATTTTTCATAATTTAGATGTCCTTAGAGCAAGTCCAATGCATAGCTATAATTGGTTGTATAGTTATAATATATAACTAAGTTTGCAAAATCACCACTCAAATGCATAGCTATACTTGGTCCTATCAATGCACAAATGGATAGTTGGTCCTATATTTAAGACTAAAGATAGCTATAGCCATCCTTGCCATGTCATCCAACCAGCTTGAATATGAAGAGAACATAGATTCCATTCATTATTAAAAGATGTTAGTATAGACTATGCATTGGATTTGAATGTAGTTGGCCTTAATTTAGAACTATACATTGAGCACTAGTTATATGTTAACTAAGGACCAAACATTGCCTTTTGGTTTCAAAATATAGCAATGACTATAGCCATTTTAGCTTTAGCATAGGACTCGCTCTTAAGAACATCCAAACTAGCACATATTAGTAAAGTATACTTTCTCATAAACCCGAAAAAAAATTTATCCTCATAAAAGAGGGACAAAATGAAATCCTAGAATCAAAGACCAAGAAGATGGCTCAAAGATCTGCAATACCTAAAAAGGCCTTGAAATGACGATTAATATCAACCCCTCGTGTAAAATCCAAACATTAAAGACTAAACTAGATACTTCCAAGAATTTCCCAATCATAAACAATACTAGTATATCGGTATCCCACTGTAAGTTGGCCAACAAGGATTCCATTACTCATTAAACAATGTTCACAATACAAACAAAATATTCACTCAAGGCAGGCTAAATTTGAGGCCTAAATTAACAATGTAGCTTATAGATTTACGAAAAGAGAGCACAAATTGAATGGATATGCAAAACCCATCTAAAATCAGGTGCAAATGTGCAATATAAAGAGAAAGAAACAAACCCCAGCTAAAATTGAGGGAAAAATTAGAGGGTTTTGCATGCACAAAAATCATGTGTAAACTACAAAAGAAAATAAAAAATAAATAAAAAGAAAAAGGAAAAAAAAACCCATAGAAGAGTAAAAGGACCTGATGATCACAGTTGCGGCAAGCGTAGAGCAGAACCTTCTGCTCTTTATCTTCCTTGGGATACAAAATATTGTTGCTGCCCACCAAATTAAATTAATTAAAGAAAGAAATGGGAATATGAAACACATAGACATAAATGTAAGTATGGAAACATATACATAGGATTCACTGAGTCACACTGACCATTCACGACAGAACTTCATGGTACTCATTTTGCAGGCTCGAATTATGCGACACAGCTTCAAAACCTCACTCCTCGACACTTCTTGTACTATTAAGCTTCTCTCTAGAATAAGATGATATAAAAGAAAAAAGGGAAAATACGAGGATTAACAAAGATAATGCTAATACTCGCGCTAAACCGAATTACCGCACTAACAGATTTTTAAGTATAGAAAAGTACTCCATGTCTCCATCTATCACTTGTTTTTATTTTTTTTCACTGACATGGATTTTACTACTTTCACATAATATAATTTTATATTTTGATTTAACTTTTTTATATATTTAAACATTTCTACAAAAATCATGAGATTTTAAAAAGCTTACGATTAGATTCTAAATAATCTTATATAATAATTATGAGTAACTTGCAAAGGTGATTTAGGATGTGTAATTGATTGTGAATTTAAAAAAGAAAATTCAAAATTCATGTGGATTTAACTAGAATTTTAAAAAATGTATTGAAATCATGGATATATAATTAGAATTATAAATTATCATACAAGAATTAAAATTATTTAAAATCCTCAAATCTATGGTATTCAAATATTGACACGTTGTTTTGTACTTAATAAAGTGATGAATTTTGAATTATTTGATATTATATGTTTTTTGAACCTTATCATGAATAATTTGCGAATTTTGAATTATTTGATATTATATGATTTTGAACCTCATCATGAATAATTTGGAAATATTGTATTTAAAACCTAAAATATTTACCTCAGCAGTCAGCTGACTCAGCTCTATGTCATTTTATTTAAAATCCGCATAAAATCGAAATCCAATTCATTAATATTCATAATATATATATAATTTATTAATATTCCAAATAATTGATATATAGCAGGGATATTATTAATTTCTCGGCCCAAATGTACTGAAGCCTTGGCGAATTTGCACCGTAAAACGTAAATACACACAACTTAAGGGCACTCAACACAGATTTGTATTCCTTCAAGCACCAGGAAAAAGTAAACAAACACACACACACTCACACAAGTTTGTATTCAAATGTCAAGATAGGGAAAGATTGAGATAACAGAAAGGCAGTTGCAAAATCTTACAGTTCTAAAGCCCTACTAACTACAATCAAAGGACGATTCATGATTTCAAAAATCACATTCATACCTAAGTATGACAGCAGTGAGGAATGGATACGTTGGAAACTTGTAATTGACATTTACAACTTTAAAATTCTTATTTCAAAACTACCTTGCAAAAACAGACTCTAATTACTAAAAACAGCCCTGCAAACCGCATACGGAACAGACATGCAACAGGTAAAAAGGTATCGGTATTAAGGTCCTTTGTTTTGCGGTACATGCTTAAACTTGTCTTTTAATTTATAATGTACAATTGTTTATGACTACAGTGAGTGATCACTGAATTTTAAGCTCAAATCAGTTCAATTCACCTAACACCTAGTTACACCAAGGGTCGCCACCAAAAGAGATATTGCAACAAGGGAAAATCTCTGACGGGCAGTATTCCTGCCCTTTTAACTATCACATATCAGTCAGGTAAAACCGAAGATTATCTGTCTATGCATGGAGAATGAGAATTAACAAAATTCAGAAGTCTTGCTACCAGAGGTTTACATATGCTATAAAGCTACAAGCTTCAGATGACTTAATGATGACAGACTCGAAGAAATCCGGATCCTGCTTTTTACCGATCTAATGAAGCCCTATACAATATCATCACTGAGGGCAGGTGGGAACTTAGAATGCATCACCATGCTTTAAATAACTGATCAATATTGCCAGAGGGTCGTACCAGTAGTAGCACAGCCACGATGCACATAACCAGATTAAATACCACAGGTTTAAACTCGCAAGCTTTAAATTAGCTCAAGATCCATTAACAGCCATCTCGGCTGATGGTTTTGATGGTATTGAAGGGCAGTCGTCCCCGTTCTGATGACTATTTTCAGGGGTACTGTGCAAGCTTTCGTCACAACTTTGCAGGCAAGGTGACTCCTTGCTTGGATGATTTCCCAGTTTCTCGACATCTGACTGTCGATCTTCTGATTTTCTTACATCTGAACTAAGAGTGTCACTGGAACAGACTAGAGATCCTTTCTCCCCTTTATTAATATCATTCGACTTGTTGCTCGAATTTGGGGAGTGGGGCAAAATGTGTACAGCACTGGCTACTTTCTTACTCAACGTAGAGCAAAGTGCAGCTAAAACGCCATCTTTTGACTTCGAATTTCTGTTCACACGTTGCCTTTTAACCATCTCAATATCCTCCTTGGAGTCCGATTTTCGCTTTAACCTGAGGGGATCCAGTATTCCTTCATCTTCATCAGTCACTTCCGATGGTTTCCTAGGCGGTGGTTTGTAATCCTCGTCGTCTTCATCATCATCATAGTCAACAAGTCCACCGACTCTTGAACTACATAAGCAATATTAAACAAAATATAAAGCAAAATTTTGCATAAGCGTGAAATAAGTACAGCCGCAAATAAAAATATACCTCACTGAACTAGGCACAGACCCATTTGATACATGAGGTTGAACACGGATCCTGTTCCCACGAGAAATTGGTGCCGGTGCTGGTGCCGGTGCTGATGCTGAATCTTCCTCATCACTGTTTGCCATTAAATCATTAATCCCTAAGGTACAATGATTGTCGAATTCCAGGATAGGATTTTTTTCTAAAGGATATAAAAGAAACATAATACCTGTCTTCATTAAAGTAATCTTCCTCTTCCTTCTCCAGAGCCCGTTCATCTATTCGCCTTCTCGGTTCCAACACATCGTTTGAACCTTTTTCACCCAAGCTCTCCAGGGACTACATACCGGTATTATAAATAAAAGGCTATACAAAAGAACACAAGTAAAAAACAAGAAAAGGAAGACAATTACCTGATCATATCTAACTTTTAAGGACTGGATTGAGGAAAAGTTCGCAAAGTTGACCAACTGACTCCAAAAGGAATTAATTATATACTTGATTAGAATCTTGAAGTTTTCCTGCAAAATAATTTTTGCCAAGGTATATGTAATTGCACAGCTATCTTTTATAAAGTACTATATTCAACTGGGTTAAGACTATACTTACCCTCCGGACATGTTCGAAAAACTCCAGCACAGCAGAGTTCAATAAATTGTATCGACTACCATTATCAACAAAAACATCTATAACTGGTTTTAGAAGGTTGTTCTTCACAATATGATTAAATAGATGATCATCCTGCAAAATATCACAATATGTTGACTCAACTTGAGTTCGTGAAAAGACAACAATGGGTCTTGTAATTTTCATGTAAACATCACCACAAGTCATGAAGTTAATGGCAACAATAAGAATTGTCACCCAAACAACGCACTTCACAAAAACAAAAAGTAGCCTGTGGAAGACTAATCGAAAAGGGGGAGGAGCACAACTCAAGTTCGGTAAAAGTTGAATAAGTTTCTAACTAGCAATTCCATGACAAGATAAATTAAAAGAAATTGAAGTTGGCAAGATAAATTAAATGAAGTCGAAGTGGACAATATACAAAGAACTTATATATATAGATGAAAGACTAAAGAGTCATATCATATGCCTAGAAAATTTAGGGACAGGGAATACCATGCACGTCATGTAAATAAGTGTACTTACATTGCGAGAGATAAGAATTCGGATAAATCGAACAGCAGCGACTACCAAGTACTTTTCTCTTCTTCGAGTAAGTAACAAAACCTTATCTATGACATTATTAAGTAGGAAGTTACACCTGTGGCCAATAACGGAAAAAATGTTAAAACATCACATTTAACTATTTAAGTTTTAGTGCTACAATTAGAAGCTTATTATAAAAAAAAACAGCCATATGATTACTTGATTCTAAATGGATGGTGTGAAACACAGAAGCATAGGAGGTCACAGATGTTTAGAAGTATTTCAGGTTTCGCACTGTTAAGTTGTACACCAGCAGATCTGCTAATTGTTTGACCAGAGCTACTCGGAGGACATGACGATGTAATCACATCAATTAGTTGACCCAAATGCTTCTCATAAAAAATCTCGATGATTGTATCTCTCTGCAAAAGCATCAGATACAGTGATTAAACAAAAAAAAAATTGTGACAATTACCACACAGGCACATCTAAACCCCAGTAAAATTTCCAGGAAACTAGAACTCAATGCAACGGCCTAACAGGATATGTGCAACCAACAAAACTTGTGGTACTCATAGTAATAGAACAGAGCAGAGCAGCAAGACAGAGATTAAAAATTTATATATCTAATGTTTTAACATGACACGTTCAAACTTATATAACTCAAGGCCTTGGACAGCATTATTTCAAGCCTTTGAAAACAGCACACCAACTTGCAAAGACGTTCAGGTTTTCTGTAGCTCCTAGGGAAGAAAGAGAGAAAATATATAATAACAAAAGCATGTGGGAATAGAATTCTCCAAGCCAACTCCAAGAGGATACATTTGGAATTATAGAAAGGCTAGCTGGTGGCAAACCAGAATTTTTATCGGTGCAGGTCACTCTAATGCATGTAAAAGCCTCTGGCTAAACATGCATACAGACAGGGGAACAATTTTACCAGAGTTAATGCTTAAAGTTTTCAAGAACACAAGCTACCTTTGCGTCGGCAATATTGACAAGGCAATAAAAAATGGATATGAATTATAGATGTGTCGAATGGATACTTCTTTTAAATTATAGGGTTACACTTCACTAAACAAAACCATATCAATATTGACGCACAAATGGAAAAATGATATATCCCAACCACTTTAATATCAATGCACAAATATAAATACAGAAAAGGGGTCTCTTACAATACAATACTGTTGGCAAGTGGCAACTAGTGCACTCAAAGCCATCATTTTCATTTATCGAACCAGATCAAATACCAAGGGTACGAAAATAATCTCATCATTGATAGAAAATGAAAATTCATTTTTATTCATCGTGCCAACAAACAATTGGTACTTTTACACTGTATGGCAACTTAAGCATACTCAGACGGGGACTCCAGCAACGACACTCAGAGGAGCAATCGCCTCGAGAAAACCACTATTTACTAATACGGTAATTAGTTTTTCACCCAGGCAATCCTGGCCATATTGTCGGTGCATCTTATCTATGTTCAGTAAAAGGGTCTCCTACTCCCTAGTTCCTAAAATTCGAGAAACCTCCCAAAACGTTCGCGGGAAATGAGTGGCACCTATATATTTAAGAACTTTTTACTAACACTTGATAGCTAAAAGAGTGTATGGAAGGCACCTGTGATCCTGATGCGTATGAATCCAAGAGACTGCGTAGAATTTCGAGAAACTGACAATGCATATCATCTCCAAAATCTGTAAGCATCCCTTTCACCTAGAGAGGAGAAAAAATAGATGCAATTTCATGGTTTAGTGTTAGTAGAAAAAAGATTATTTCCAAGTTTAGATTTTTTGTCCAGACTGTGTATATCAGCTTTCTTGTCCTTTTGGTAAAGCGTGGTTGACAAGCATTTAAAAGGGCTCCATGTATTTCGTAGCATTACTGTCTGCTCTTCTAAATAAAAGATAGTTTATAAGCTAAAATTATACAACTAATCGGAAAATGAAGATAAGCCACCACAGATAAGCAATAGTAATAATAATATAAGTATATAATATATATATATATATATGAGTATAAATATTCAAAAATTCGAAACTGATCAAATACCATATCAAGCAGTAAGTTGTTAAGTCGTTCAGTGTTTATATTAGATAACAGAAACAGATTTTTCACATGCATCAATCCATGTTAAACAAGCAAAAGGACTGATCCCGGGGATATCAAGTACAAGTCCTTGAGGACATGGTATTTCCATGCAGCAGACATCTTAAGTGTCATTGCAGTCTATATTCAAGAGAGAAAAATATGATTTAATTAAAAAATTTAGATTCAGTTACAATAAATAACACTACATCCTATTTTCTACAACTAAACATAATGAATATGATGTGTCAGTAGCATTAGGACACCCGACTTTGCAACAGTGTAGAAACTAATGCCAATCATCAACAGATCTACTTTACTATGATGCAGTGCAGAACACATAATCATTGTGATACCTAAAGCTTTCGAGTATTTTTTTTTTCTTCAAGCTTTCGAGTTTTTTTTCCTTCTTTTAGCCACTTCTTTCCAAAGATACAAAATACATCCTTACAAGCCTTCACATTATATTGTTTTAATAATCTAGGCAATTTTAAGAGATACAATTACGTACTTTTATCTGCTTATTGGATTTATTATACAAGTTCAAGACATGACTATCACCTTAAGGCTTAAAGGAGATCATTACCTATCTCAAGAGTATACTGGAATAACAGTTATACTATTAGCTTAGCTATATGCGCCTAACTCTTTATTCAGCAAGGTTATCAAGCTGACCAGTAAGACCTTATCAAATTCTTTAGCAGACAATTTCTAGATTTGCTCACTGTAAATGACTACATAGAACAGCGTTAGGGCAAAAAATCCAACTACGACCAAGAATACATCAGGGCACAGGCAGACTACTACTAAGTGTAATAATTTGGCATTATGGAATACAAACATATATTGCTTAATTCAGCAATAAAAACCATACCAGAAGTCCAAGAAGAGGGACCCCTTCCTTCCTAGTGACAAAAGAACGAGTGAGATTTGAATCTTGATTCAAAAAAAGAATGAAGATGTCTGTCCTGCATCCATTTTATCACTCACCATTAGGATGCCGTACTTGTGCGACCGACATTAAGAGACACTATATAATTACAGAGAAGAAAGAATGAGAAAAACTATATTCATTACCCAGTTAATATAATCTTTTTGTCTTGACTCTGCAAAATATTAGTAATTATGTCGATGATTCCTTCGTTCAAGAAATCCCTACAATAATTAAAGTATTGCACACGTGTTACGAATTCATGATGCATATATATAGTGTGCAATAAGTACATTTAATATCTCTGTGTGTGTGTGTAAGCTGAAAGCAGAATCTCTAGAAGATCAAGACACGTGTATTAGCAATCTTACATCAACGAGATAAACTGACATAAAGCATTATTACCTATATAGTCGAAGTTGGTGCACCATCTGCAGGCTCTTGCTTAGATTACAAAACTCATGCAGGAAGAACACCTATTTTCATGAGATAAATTAAAATCCATATAGTCTACTTGGTCTTGACATTCCAGTATTAGTAAAAGAAGCTAGTTCTAATTTAAGAAATGAACTTATTCTTGCATTGCAAATTCTTAAGCAACATGTAACAGCAGTAGACTTATTCAAAACACTTACAGATGTACAACCACACATTATATTCTCAACTTCCCCATGATAAGAAAAGACACAATCATCTGTTCATCCAGCCATATTCAATACTATACTTTCTGCATGTTATATGAAATAAAACATATTGATATACACAAAGCCACAAGGCCTGCGACTTCAAAACCACGGTTGACGTGTCGGTAAGTCGAGTCAATGGAGGTCCCACTTGTCGACTAGTTGATAAGATAATAATAATAATAAAATAATTATATGTATCTTAAATATGTGGTTTCTTAAGACCAAAGTCTTATATTCCCATATGTATATTAATTACCAAGTAGATATGTTAGTTAACATCTTTTTATTTCCAATTTCATACACAGACATATATACAGTAGATCGACATTTCAACAATTAGCAAGTCGACCTCTCCAGTGGACCCTCTAAATACAACTAGTCGACCACCATGACAACAGTGTTTAAGACCCAAAAATACAGTAGAAAAAGTTGCACTTGGCTACTGCAAAGGCAAAGGTAAAGTTTCTGCTAGCAGCATTGAAGTAGCACAGGAGCTTTCTTAAGGAAGAATAGCAAGGTGGTAGAATTTATTGGAAACTAACGATGCCCGTGAACATATAGCTCATTCTAGAGAAGTTGTAATACAAACATATATTTAAAAACTGACGTTTTCATTTACATTTACTGCCAGGGAAACACTGAATTAACTAAAGAAAGACATGCGCTTACCAGATTCTTCATTGATTCGGCAGGGGTTTCAGGAGATTTCATCCTCGCAAATAATTCTTGGATAAAGGTAGTGTCGTCTTTCAGCATAGAAACAACCTATATAAAACTAAAATTGTCAAGATAAAGATTACCAAGGCCATGCCTAGAAATATAAATAATTTACTTACATATGCATTATTTGAGTGAATAATGGAATTTAGGCTTGCAGTTGTAGCTTCGTCTAAAATTTTGGGTAGAACAACATCCTAAAAGAGAAATTGCAAGGTGAAATCTAGTCACAGAGACAAAGTAGAAAGTAAAAGATAAAACAATAATAAAAATGTTCATATCCCTCACCTTTAGGTAACCAATTTTATACGTCTGATGAATCTTTGACAAGACCTGGGGATCCTTAATAGGTATAGCCTAAACACATGCACACAGCAAGACTAAACATTGTTAATACTACACATAATGATTACCATGTTCCACACTTGCTCCCCTAGTATCCTTCACAATTAACGGCTAAATTAAGCCATGTAGTTGCTTCCCTGGCCACTTATGCCCGCACGAGCACAGACACACACACACACGATCAACAGGACAAAAGAAAAGGGGCATCAAGCATGTACCTCCTTGAATACCACATGCTCTTTAAGAAAAATACGATGATGGACATGAGGCAACTCAGGGTCATCTGCAGATCACAATCAATACAGACTACTGTTTAGAAACAAAAATAAGCTTAAATACAACCAAAAACTTGAAATTATAGTATGCTACAAAAAGATAACAGTAATTGGGAAGTCACAAAGATTATGCTCATATTTCCTGTAACATCCCACAAAAATTTTGATTGTTTTAGTTTAAATGCTTTAATAAGCACAAGTCTAAAACTAGTATGTATCAAAGTAGCTATTATAGGTCAACACATGTTGTTGAGCATTATAGGATCCAATAGGCCTGTGAGATTAGGCATTACAAATGGTTGCTGACCCGTGGACTCCTAAACACACAGAAGCAATTTTACCAATAAATCAAACCAAAATATTTGCCAACACTTCAGAAAATGCGTGAAGATTTATTTGACTTTCAATATAAATTTTCTGCATATATAGTCTGATCATGACCAAAAATTGTTGAAGATACATTTTCTATGCCCAGCAAAGAAAAACTTACATTCAAGGCATCCACAGATGTCCATGATCAACTCCTCTCCGAATATTCTCTCAAATATCTGGGCAGAATTTAGTAAAACTGCAAATAATTGCAATAAGTTAACCTGCATGTCTGTGGTCTCTGTGGAGATGTATCTGTATATGCATGAAACATGAAAAGAATCAAGAATAAGTGGATACAAACCGATTCCTTTGACTATCTTGAATATCAAATGAAGACCATCAATATCTTCTAAATCTTCACAGATCCTGAACAGGTCCATTAGCTTGCGGAAAAAATCTTGCTGCATAAATAGTAATTGCTTAGAAACACTCGAGTCATAAATAACAAGTGACAACAGAGGGGAAGGTGGGGATACAACCGGTAAGAGAACAGAACGACCTGCTGAGATCATTATTTATTAATGCTTGACTTTCAATATAACCATCATATGACTAAATACCTACTTAATTTAATGATTTAGTTGGGTATTTAGATAATGAGGTTACGGAAATATAAAATATTTAATAATTCCATGTGTACTGATACGGTCAGACTGAAAAACTGGAATTAAGAGTAACAGTCATATACTTTAGTCAGTCTAATACCGATAGTCCATTTGTAAGGTAAATAGGTAGATAGGATAATACTTGTGTTTACTTCTAACTTTTGACACTTAACTATGTGCCAAAAAAATTCGAATAAAAACACATACTAAAAGGTATAGCAATTTTACAGGCATGTTTATTATGGCATTGCCACACTGTGGCCTTAGAAAGAAACTGGTGCCAGTGTGAACATAAGTGAATTTTTTTTTGCTAAATGAACATAAGTGAATTTGGATTATATACAACAACATATATAATTTGGCTGGTTAAAAGATTATTCATGGTTAAACTCTTCACTACTTATCAATGGATACCTAATTACATATATATTATAGAGCCTACATATAAAATGTTTTATACGTCACAAATAAATTGATAGATATATTATAAAAATATGCAATTTGCACAATTGTGTACTTCTTGCTTAGTTTTTATAATCTGAGAACAAATATCATATTTGAATAATATATATTCTATCATCATATAAAGTCCTCTTCCACAAACAATCTGGATTATATAGTAGCATATACTTGATATAAATACTATTCAGTATTTACATTCAATTACCGAACAATGATCCATAGAACATTTATTGCCTTCCAAAAATTCAGAACTTACTGTAATATATATCATAGTAAAAGTGATTATATAGATACACATATTTATTTATAATCAAACTTTAAATGTAAGCATCTCGTGCATGACAAGGACCATGGGCCCACATACGGAAGTATAGTCCAAAAAATATCCACTACCAATGCAGCAGCGCCATAATAACCTTGAATACAGGACAGTTGAGCGATTGAAATTAAAAAATAAATAAACTACTTGTTCTTTATTACTATATAACAAGTTTAGCAAGATACATGAAAATTGCAATAAGATCACATCACTGATCTCACGTACAAGCCACTATTTTAACAAACTCTAACTTACAATCCAGCACAAACCAAGTATACTCTGGAGCTATACTGGGATGCTAACATGGTTTTTATAAACCCAATACCCTCCCATATTAATATAATGTTTTACATGGTAAAATAATCATATAAAACAAAATATGGTCATATCTAGATAAGGGTCTATTCTTCAACTGGGGTATTCCTGGATGACCAGAAAACAATAATAATTAAATTAAAAAGAAAATTTTGATCCACATGAAATGATAAAGATCAGAATATCTTACGTCATGTGATATGAGTTCCACTACACGGCACTGGTCAGCGTTGCTGCTCTCAACCACAGCCTGCAACGTATAAAATTGATATAATAATAAACAATTGAGACATGTCATCATTAAAGACATGCATTTCTTTGCCCGCAAAAAGAAAATTACAAATTTTCACTAAATCCCAAAAAGAACTACTTTCTCTTTTAGAAATCCAGAAACAACTGCAATCCTTAATTCTGCCCGAGTTTATCTACCATTATAAGCACTAAATTGTATACTAAATTACTTTGAAAACAATAATTATACACTGGGCAATGTAAAAATACATGGATATGTCGCTACTAGTAAATGAGTACCAGTCGAAGTTCTAGTAGTGAGGGGGGCTTACAAATAAACTACTCCACTCAATCAATTAAAGAGGACAAGATTAATCATCAAGCTAATACTATTGGAAAAGACATAGCCTACTAAGAAATACTATCAATGGCCCTTTGAATGTAAGGGAGTACTCGCACTATCCAAACTCCATATCTAATTCCAACCCTGACGGTCAAAGACAAGCTGACATAGTGACCACCTCATTGATACTTATTCTCAAGGACATGTACAACGGACTATATTCTTTTGCTATAGATAATATTAAACTATAAATACTCCTTCCATCTGGGAAAATACTTCTACACAATTATCAAGATAAATTATAGTTTATTATTCAAACTAGTTAAACCTTATTACTCCCTCCGTCCCCCTCAATTGTTTACATTGGAGGGGGACACGGAGACCAAGATAATGTATGAAAAATGAGTAAAGTTAGGTGAAAAGTGAGTAAAGTGGTGGGACCCATCAATATTTAATTATAGATTTGAGATAGTGGAGGAAAGTAGTGGGTGTAATAGTAGTTTTTATTGTTAAATATGAGATAGTGGGAGAAGATAGTGGGTGTAATGATGAAAAAACTTACTATTTATGGTAACGTAAAGAAATGAGAGGGACATCCCAAAATAGTAACTGTAAAGAAATGAGAGGGACGGAGGGAGTATAAAGTTTCAAATAAAAAGAAAATACAAGTAATAAATAAATAGTTGGTACAAACATTCTTCTAACATAAGGAAAACAGAGCTACATCAATTTACTATCTACAAGATGATAGACAGCTTCAATGTTCATAAAAGGAGGCGAGGACACTATTAAAAAATGTGTGCCAGTCTAGCATGCAAAAGTGTAGCACTATATAATAAATTCCAAACGAGCATTAGTATGAACCTTGAGTATCGAAGGGAGCGTAGACAGCTCAACTGGAGGTAGATCCTTGAGTTCACTGTGGATAGTATGATATGTCTCGTCTGAAAAATATCAGCAACAAGGTATTAGCCTTTTTTACTTCCCGAAATGATGAAATCTTTTATATCATATTATGTATTCCACCAATTCCACCAATTTACTAAAGGCCGAAACTTCTGCACGAGAGGACATCACATTTTTAATTGGTAGAGTTTTGTTTTTTCCTACCTGAACAAAACTTGTGCCCTACTAGGGTATTTTGAGGCAGGCTCCTTTTACCGATTTAACATGTAATACAAGTCAATCACGAATCAGTTCATTTGTTTTTATCTATAATATAAACATAAGGCATAGTTTACGGCAGGCTTTCAAGTTTTACCAGCATAGCAAACTAGGAAAGAGTCTTAACCAGGAAAGTTTAACTACTAAGCTCTCACCGACGTTTGGGACCTTCGACGCCTATTTTTCAGTACAGACACCTCTGAGGTAATTAGCAGGCTGTTATAGTGGCAACTATGAAAAAATAAGAACTCATATTTTGATAAATAAAAACTATCCAACCTGTTGAACACAATTTTAAAGAAATTTCTGATGTGAACATTCTCATCACCCTACAAATTAATCAGCATCATTAATTGTGCAAAGATAATGTGAGTAATATCAATGTCTATCTAAAATATAATCTATCGATTATAAAATTTATGAAATGAAAAATGTACCTCTCATAAATCTCTTCCATCTATGTTATATAATATGTCCTAAAATGATTAGAAACATTATCTGCTTTTCCGAATAAAAAAAAGGGCAACACAATTCGGACCTCCATTTCAAGATCTTTGATATTTACAATATACTTAAAAGTTAAAACCCTATGCAAGATGAGCCACATAGAAGGTAGAATGTACCATATTTAATTATCCCAGCAAAGGAGTTGCCATTATTCTTATGGAACATTTAAAATCTCCATTATTTTCGGGAACATCGCCAGTTTAGCTTGCCTTATAAGTGACTTGTACGTTGAAAATTGCATGTAGTTTAGCCCATATAAGTTGCTTATAAGGAATGCACTTTTTATCTAACAAGTAACTTTCATCAAGTCAATAGGAAGTCATTTTTCAATTTGTTATCTTTCAATTTATGACTTAAAAATAACTTGCAACTTCAATTTAAAAATTAAGATAAGGATACTTATTCTAGACTCCTATCTTTACTTGAGAAACATTAATAATATTGGGCATGTTTGGCTGGCCATTTTTATCACAAGGACTTATTATGGGGAAAATTTTCACATTTACATAATATTTGTTAGCATAACATATTTCACGGGTGTTTAACATTACTTATTTGCAGAGTCACTTATTTTCAGAAAAAAGTACACATTTGCGTACTTCATTCAGAAATAAGTGACTTGCTTATGAAAAATAAGGTAACCCAAATGGACCAATTATCTTCACTACTATTAACTTCTAAATATTTTTATAGCTCTTCAATTAAAATTGCACATTACCATTAAAACTATCCAAACAGATAAAATTGTATGTGGAATATTAACTTCTAACGATAAGTTAAAAAATTTAAGAGATCAGCTTTTTTAAGCTAAGCCTACATTACTGTGGACAAGGAAGCAATACACTTACTAGTAAGAGTACTGAACTGCAGACTCCTTTGCACACTACAAATTTGGTCCCTACATAAACAAAGATCTAGTTAGTAACTAGTGTTTAAGACTTTCATGAAAGAATAACAGGAAAGTACAGTGTGTTCTGACAAAAGAAGGGTGAATTGAATATATAATTACACTACTTACCATATATATGAGCATCCAGTAGTTTCTTGAAAGCTGAGAGCAACCTCAGTTAAATGCTCAGGATCTCTCCAAGATATTATTGTATCTATATATTGAAATTAAGCAAGACAATTAGCTCTGTTTTGAACAAAATAAGAAAAAGTGTCTGTCTTGCTCTGCTAAGAAGCTGAAACTCTTACCTTCTTGCTTCCGGTATATGTCTTCTGATCTTATACGGTGCAGTAGCAATGTTTCAATGTCATCCTCATCAACCACAAATAAACCCAGCTCTTCTGATCTCTGTTTTAGAAGTAAGCAAACAGGATTACTCTAACTTTAATTATATTGCAATATTTAAACATACAACTACTAAGGTTCACTAAGACAGGGTAAAAATGATCGAACCTCTAGATAATCCACGGTTACATGCCCAGTTCCTTGGTCATCCCATTTCCCATCCTCATTCAAGCGATAGTACTTTACACGCTGAGTTTTAGACAAAAAATAGTCAAGCCCGTTTAATCCATCACAAGGAGAGCTATACTCATAGTTCCACTTGAATAATCAACAGAAAAGTAAACAAACTAGCGAAAATGCAATTACTTGCCCTAAAGTTCTGCCACCATCAACAAAATAATAAATCATCTGAGAGGAAAACATGCATCATAATTATAACATAAAGCTGCCCTTCATAACCCATATCTGTTGGAAAGATAATGCTAGTTTTGCACAGCAATGATAAAAAGATAAGAGAATTATAACCTTGTAGTACTTCATACTTTATATAGAAACTGGCAGGCAAAGTATAAACGGGTCATTACAATGGACGTTGCTTATACAGCTCTGGTTTCTTTTTCATACTTGAGAGAATTCTAACCTTTGGTTTCTTTATCAGCTTTTTCTCATTACCTTCTCTATGTTGTTTTTATTTTCATTTTTCGATTTAGTTTAAGCTATAACTTGATAAGAAATATTCGTTATATTGTCTGATGCAGAGTGAGTTTAAAATTGATAGTGTATATATGAATAGGTTATAAAACTCAAAATGCTCATTGCAATAAGCCAGTTATTCTTCTCAATAAAAAAAACAATCATACATATAAAAGATAATGTTATGTAAGAAGGTGACCCCCTCAAGCTGTTTAAAGCTTTCCGGAACCCCAAATATAGATGTGTTGTTTCTAGAAGTTTAGCTACAACATCAGTTTATAACTTAAAGTTGTGTTCACAGTGACTTTGCATTTCACAAATCAACCTTCCTTGCTGTCTCAGAAAGTTATAAACGTTTTTTGTTACAACCGTGTTGGTCTAAAACAAAAGATGCTTAATCATACCATTTGACTCAGTTGTTTGAATTTTAAGCTCAACACAGATTAGCAGTAGTAATCTTAGACCATTTACATGCCAAATAAAAGAACTAGCGAGCCCACGAACAGAAATACCTTGATGGGGAAATTCATAATGGTATTCTTAAATGCTACTTCATGTAGTTGATTCTAAAAAAAGTTCGACAAGGACTAAAAATAATTCACTACGTGGAATTTATAGTTATTGCTCCTTTCGCATTTCACCATCAGTGTTTAGCACAGAAAAACTATAACATGGTGGCAGAGAAAAACTAAAATATTCACTTTTCCAGGATCAAATATCTAAAGGCACGGTGGTCAAAACACAAGAGATGCAGTAGTTCATTCAAAGTGTCAATTTTAAGGGGGGAGGGGGGAGGGGGGGGGGGGGGGGGGGGGGGGGAATAGTCAAACTATACTGCTATACATAAAATCACATAGCCGGCGCAGTCTTAATGAAGTTAATGTCAGCAATAATCAAATCACATATACGCAACTACCAAATGTGTAATTAGTAACAAACCGACACAGAAACTAATGAAAAGTAACAAAACCTTTATATCCCCAAATATCTCATCAACCCCGCCAATATCAGAATCTCATAGAAACATCTCTACTAAGTACTAACACAATAAAGTAAATTCTCAAAACACAATAAAGTAAAGGAGCTCTAACTGTATACGCAAGGCAACTTCCTTAAACCACAAACTCATCAAAACAGTCCAAAATCGCCCAACTTCCTTATTTCCCTATTCACGTATTCAATAAAACATCCAACAAGCCACTACATCACCAAAACCTTCATTCCACTAGAAAACCACTTCTTAAACACATATAGTAGCATAAACCTATACACACACATACATAAACACATCAATCATCAATTACCCTAGCAACAAAGCTGAATCAACTAAAACCAGCTTATTTATCAAACACAAACACACGCACATACAATCAACGATTGAGTACAAGATTGAAGCACCGAACCTGCATCGAACTAGTCGAAGACGGCGACTTCTCTTGTGCGCCCATCAGAAGCCCCAATTCCACTCGTACGAAACGCAATTAACACTTCAATTCAACCAAATTGAGTAATTGAGATCGCTAAAATTAGGGTTTTGAGGTGAAACACGGAGAAACAGAGAGGGGGGAACTAGAGTAATTAAGATGAGGTGATCATGTAGAAACCCTAATCGCAACGTAACGTTAGGAATTTGCGTTACGCAACGCTGTGTATTTGTGTTATCTCTCTCGTGCAGTGAAGCTTCGGGTGTGTCTCTCTCTCTCTAGAATTTTTGTTAGGGGAGGAGTGTGTGTGTTTGTGAACGAGCTTTCGAGCTTTTTTTTACGGGAAATAAATTATGTGACTTGTGTAGTTGTGTGAAAGTCGGTTTTGCCATTGGTTTTTGGGGAATTAATTTGTGTACCACTAGTGTTTCGAAAATTTTAGCAAACTTAATTTTCAGAGGGGTGTATTCAATTGGGATTTCAAAGCATTTTTTTGCATTCATGGAATCTGAGTGTATTTAACTGGTATTGTTTGAAATCCATTAAATTTTTGAGGTATTTAATTGGGCTTTTTAAATTATGCTACAAAATCTGATGGTATTCAATTGGGATTACAAATTATGCTTTAAAATTCGATGGTAGTTAATTGAGATTGTTTAAAATCCATTAAAATCTGATGGTATCCAAATGCTAATGGATTTTTTTGGATTTTATAAAATGATGGATTTTGTGGAATTCTTCGGTATATTTTAAGTTTTTTTAAAATCCCACCAAAATCAATGGGATTTTGAAACATTGTGCTTAAATCCTATCAACTCTGCGACATTTTATTAAGAATCCGCACAAAATCAAAATCACGTACAATCCGTTAAAATCCATAAACTAAAAACAATCCATTAAAATCCCAATCGAATACACCCCTGTTAGTTGTACACGAATATTGGATGAATTTTCGCATCAAATTATTCGATACATTCGATTATTTTTAATTTTCTTGGTTTGTGTCTGAAAAATATTATCCATTCTAATGTAATAGAAATGTATTTTTTATGTTTTTGTTTTTTCATTTTTTTTATGTTTCAAGGAAGAAAGTCTTTTTTAGATTACGGTATTAGAAGTTTTCAAATCTATCACACAATTAGCGTTGTAACTCATGCAACATATGTATATGTATATAGTTGAGGAGTTGTCAACCTAGATTCCATATCATAAATATGAAAAATATTTGTTTTAAATACCAGTAGTCAAATAACTCCATTTGTATGAGACATCTTAGGAGATGACAAAAAAAATTCGTGCACGCTTAATCAACGCCCAGAACCGATGGTTAAAAAGTTGATTATGGGATTGTGGGCTGTAGTTGTGTGACGTGAAAGACTCTCCAAATCTAAGATTGAAGGCTTGTGTCAAAAGTCTTCCCGACAGGAAGATTGGACGGCAAATCCGTGCGGGTTTAATCAACGGACAATATCATATTAACAAGGAGTTAATGGTGTTAGACGGTAAATCCGTGCGGGTTTGATAATGATCCACTACTCCACACTCTTTCCAATGATTTGATCGAATAATATAATAATATTTCTTTTTTCAAAAATCAACATATATTTTTATATTATTATTTAATTGATATTAAATGATGTGTGTATATATATTGAGTGACATATATTCAATAAAGCCTTTCTCCCTTATTTTTTGCAACATCTATTATTTTTTAAATACATAACATGGGTTATATATATCTTAAGTTCTTAACCAAATTTATATCATCAAAAATTAATATTATGTTATTTGAAAATTCTTTTGGTTGGAGTTAATTATATTTTACACTTTATAAAATAATCATTCAAAAATAAATATATACTGAATTCGAAAAAAAACTATAATTTTTAATTCATAATTTTTAGGCCGAACTCAGTATAAATAAATTTTGACAATTTTCAGCCAAAATTCAATCATTATTATTCTAAATATGTTGATATATCAGATAATTTCTAATTGAATGAATTTTATAATTATATTAAAATTTATATTAACATAATTATTGGATATTATTTTTTCTTGAGTGATGCAAATTAAAGTGTTCATAATCTTGTGTAAATTTAAAATATCTGTAATATCATTTTTAATTTTTAATTTTATTCTCGAGACAACACAAAGTGTCTAAATTTAAAAAAAACTATATACTTATACCTTTTATGTATTAACACAGTTAAAATAAGTTTGAATATATAATATATAATATATAATATAATAATAATATAATATATAATATAATAATAATTAATATTTATAATAATAATAATAATTATATAATAGTTTAAATAAAAATTAAAAAATATTAATATTAAACGGTTACATTCACTTTCATGTGATGTCTCTGCATCTCTCGCTACTCCTGAAATACACAAAGTAACGAATCGAAGTTAGGGTTTCAAATTTGTTAATCAGAGATGGCGATGGCTGCTTTGAGGCGTGAAGGAAGGCGATTCGTCGTCGTTTCGCCTAATCTTCTCAGATCTTCCCTGCTCCCATCTGAACAGTACCATCTCATTTCTCTCTCTAGTCTTTATTCGATTCATTTTTGTAGATATGTATGTATATTTACAGTGGATTATCATTTTTTGAATTATTTATTTGTTGAATTCGACGAAATGTTAAAATATTTAGAGTAATTTATGTTATTTTGTTAGGTTGTTGAGCATAATTTTGAGCTTATAGATAAAGATTTTAGGAACTGCCGCATTTCACATCCTATTCATTTGAGGATACTAAATTTTACTGGTTTTTGTTTTCGTATTGCCATTCGGAAATGCTCTTGATGATAATATTATTGCCGAGGTTAACATAATTGTAGGAGAGCTTCGAATTTTTACTGGTATACCATACATTAACTGTCGTAATGAATTCCCCAAAACTAACAGCAATGTGTTTGAAATTTGAGGGGTTATTTCTTATATATTAAAAAGCACACAATAAAGGTAATGTAAGTCGATATGCATTATTTATATACAGTGTTTTGCCGACTTCCTTTAATATTGTTCCAGACCATTATTGTGTTTGTGTATTGTAATTATTAGTGATGGAAGATATGCCTGTGTGTGAAGAATGAGGTTCTATTGTCTTAAGGGTATTTTCTTTGAAAATGCAGGGAACAAGTTTCTCTGGGAGTTCGTAGTATTTCAACTCAAATCGGTAACACTTGTCGCTTTATATACCTGCTCTCGTATTTCTTTTATGCTTAACACATTCACTGGTCCCTGTGTACTCTTTACTGTGACGTTTATTGTTTTACTGCAGTTCGTACCCGAATGAAGAGTGTATGTACTGTACTCTTTAATCTCACTTATATTGTTTAACTGCAGTTCGTAACCGGATGAAGAGTGTGAAGAATATTCAGAAAATTACGAAGGCAATGAAGATGGTTGCAGCCTCTAAGCTGCGAGCAATTCAAGTGAGGGCTGAAAATTCTCGTGGTCTGTGGCAGCCATTCACTGCTCTTCTTGGTGACACACCCAGTATGTTTCTTAATAAAATTTTCATTTCCAGTATAGTCAACTTCAAAATTAATTATACAACAGATTAGTTGGATATTTACAAATTTCGTTGCCCGATGCATTGTGTGCGAATTGTTTATCAATTTGCTACAATGATACTCTTGAAATTTCAAGTGCTCTGCATGATGATCGTAAGTGACAGATTCTAGTAGTTCCCAAGACTGAAAAATCTACATGAAAAGTGTTGACTTCTTTTTCCACAAATCTGTGTGCTTTGAAGTCTGCACTTCCTTCTGTAAAGCTGAAGCAGCATGCATGGGAAATTAGCGTAGACACTGGACAACGAATCAAGGATGTAATTTTAGGGTTCTGTTTGTCTTGATTTTGTTGCTCATGTTCGTGATAAGATTATATGGTGCTGCTAGATATTCTTTTTTTGCTGGATTGAGCCAGATGGTTCTTGTTTCTTGTCTAGGTGTGGATGTCAAGAAGAATGTTATTGTTACTGTTTCCGCGGACAAGGGTCTTTGTGGTGGAATCAACTCCACATCAGTCAAGATTAGCAGGGCTCTCTTCAAGTTAAATTCAGGTATATATCAGATGCACACTGGTGGTAATATCCACCTTTGCCTATCATTGAAGTCACAAGTTGATTGATTTGTTTCACAGGAGCTGAGAAAGAAAGCAAGTATGTTGTCTTGGGAGAGAAAGCGAAGGCACAACTGATAAGAGACTCCAAACAACACATCGATCTGACAATGACAGAGCTGCAGAAGAACTTCCTTAATTATACTCAGGTACCCCTGTCCAAATCTGCATTAGATTTAACTTGGGAGAGAAAATAATGTGACTAATTAAAACTTAATGTAGAATGTACTTGGGCCATATAAGACTGAATAGTGTATTTCTGATAGTAATAATGGTATTTCTGATTCTTATAATAAAGTTAGTAGGCCTGAATTGTTTGAAAACTAAAAATGCTTGATATTACACTGTTTTGAAGTCTGTATTATTATGGATATGGAAACATAAAGCAGGATTCATAGACCAATTAGCAGACCTGTGTATTTTCCTTTAAGTATGCCTCTTCTTATCGGGTTGAGCTGAGAGTTTGTTTCATTTGGCACACTGTCTTTTTTCAAGGTTCTTTATAGAGTATAGACTATATATAAACTAGTCAACAAACATTTGGCAAAGTTATAAAACTCTGGCGCAAAATTTTTTTGGACACATTCTTATAGTCACTGACCCCTTTTGTTGCCCTCTGTCTGTCGTCACTCATTAAATCATTGATATTTAATCAGGTTTCTGCACTTGCTGATGAAATCCTAAAGAATGTTGAATATGATGCATTGAGGATTGTATTCAACAAGTTCCAGTCGGTTGTCTCATTTTTGCCCACGACTGCAACTATATTTTCTCCAGAGGTAAATCTCTATTGCTTTGTAATCTTCCCTTGTCCCTTATACCTGTAGCAGTTATACTCCAACTTCTCTATATGTTCATGTAGATTGTAGAAAGAGAATCTGAAGCTGGCAAGCTTGGTGATCTGGATTTATATGAAGTTGAAGGTGGCGAGACAAAGTCTGAAATTCTCCAAAATCTGACTGAGTTTCAATTTTCTTGTGTAGGTCCTTTATTTTTATCATTCTTAAAGACTATAAACCTTTTCTTGTTGCTGTAGACACACTAGAATTTTTATTTAATTCGGAATGTAAAAAGTATAGCTACTAGCAGGAGGAACATCGTAAGTGGTATTATATTCAAGTTTCTTGAGAAATATCTTAAATCTTCTCCACAGGTTATGTTTAATGCGGTTCTGGAGAACGCCTGTAGTGAGCAAGGAGCTAGAATGTCTGCAATGGATAGTTCCAGCAGGAATGCTGGGGAGATGCTTGATCGTCTCACTCTTACCTACAACAGGTATCATCCATTATCTGTATATTTTGTGCAGAAGTAGTATACCTTAATTTTCTGTGCAAGCCCTTCTCTGATACACACTATTTTTTGCTGTTTTTTTATCAGAACCCGTCAAGCTTCAATTACCACAGAACTGACAGAGATTATATCTGGAGCATCAGCACTTGAGGGCTGATTGCACAACCTTTTGCAACTACTGTTTGACGGTGACAAAATAATTCTTTGTAAAAGGATTTGGTGTTAATATCTTTGCAGAAATTTTGTCAAGCTACCATAAATAATTTCTCGTGTTGACGTTATGAGTGGGAATATTTTTCTTGATTGTTCTATTAAGGTGGTTTGCAAAATTGATTTGAACTGAGAAAGAATCGTGTCTCCAAGTTTTTGTTATAATTCTGTATTATGCTTTTTGCAGATTAATGTCAATAATACTAGTTGCATGGAGGATTTTTGTTTATCAAGTTTGGCGCCTTTTATGCTTGTGTCTTATCAGGATGTTGGTCTCTGCTTAAGTTCTTTCTCCATCGAGTATGAAGGGGGCAGTCAAGTGGTAGCCCCTAATACACAATGTGTTACAATTGGAGACGTGTTTTTCCACAAGTATCATGGTTGTATTGGTGTTTGGTAATATATACCTGGTCAACACTCGGTTCCTGGACAATTTTTTGGTATGTTTAATGTTTTTAAGACTCACCCTTCACCGAGAAATAAGGAATTTTTGATCATTAAATCCTAGCTGCTTGTGGAATGGAGATTTGGGTCTTATATTTGTTGATGCAATAGTTTTTAATAAAAATTTAGCCTGTATATGTTCAATCTTATTCTCTGAGCTTTAATTTTCTTTATAAAATTCTAGCCCAGCCAGGCACTGTTGATGTTTCTCTGCACCGTTTTCCATGGACACTGTGCCCTATCATTGATGAAAAATGTTTAGTCATTTATGATAGTTGCAAGCGGTTTTAATTTGACAATGTATAGAGTAACGCAATTTGGATATTACATAGGAGTGTAAATAAAGAAAAATTAAAATCAGAGTTTAAGTTTCATGTAGTCCACATATTTACTGTAGTACCGTAGACCACGTATGTTGTGCAACTATAGAATGACATAAAAACATTGCAAAATGTATGAAACTTGTTATTTTGTGAAATACATTATATAAATATCACTATTTCATGAAAAATATTGAAAATCATTTATGTTCGACAAGTAGAACACATATGTTTTGTAATATGTAAATATGTTCTGCAAATTTAACATGTTTTGTAGAATAATGTGTTTTTCACTATTTAATTTGTAGAATGTTTAGGATTATCAAAAATTTTAACAAAATAATGATGTTTATAAAACATGATTTGCAAAATAACATATTTTGCAATGTTTTTATGTCATTCTATAGTTGCAGAACATACGTGGTTTACGGTACTACAATAAATATGTGGAATTTTGTTCTTTAAAATCATTATTTGATGTGCTAATATATGGAATAGAATATTGTTGAAGTATAATGTAATTTATTTATACTCATTTCTGGTATGGAATAGAATATTGTTAAAATGTAATGATATTTATATTTAATTTTTATGTAATAAAATTTATACTCAGTTTTGAAGAGGTTTGGAGAAAAAATTTATAATTTTTGTCACTTTCATAAGTTCAATCTGTTATATTCGAACTAAGAATTTAAGACGTTATATTCCCAAAAAAAAAAAAGAATTTAATATTCCATTCCATTTAAGTTCTTAATCAATTATTTAAAATGTCGAAGTTAAGCATTTTGTTACAGAAGGGCAAGCCTAATGTGTTTCATATGCTTCCTCTTGGACGTTTAGCTCCAAGGGAAAATGATACTTGCTGAGAAGCATTCAGAGGGACCTGTGTTTTTGGTTCTTGGGTTGGTTCAGGGTTCGGGTCAGCCATCTCTTCATCCTCAGTTTCTTCAACGGCTTGGCTGGTTTGTTTAACTGGGATCGCGAGTTGGTAGTTTGGACTGACTAAAGTATCCTCATCTGGGGGAAGTGCAATTCCTGGTCCTGATATGGACTTTGGCAGTGGAATTTTGTTCCTGTTCCTAGCCAACTCCAGGAGGACCTGTGAAATTCAAATACGTTTATTGACAAAAGATAGTTACGAGGGTTCACCGGGGTGTAATACTATGAATTGTCTACAGGTAGAAGACACTATTATATTATGCGATAAGAAGAAAAATAAAAGTATGCCTAAAACATGTCATATTTTGTAGGGCATATGACCAATAGGAAGAATTGAACAACTGCTTCTAAGCAACGCCTTTAAACTTGAACTATGGTCTATGAAGAAAAGAACAAGTGCTCTACTAGAATGCAAAAATGGAAACAGATAAACAGATATAATTAGGCGCATCATTCAATAAGTGAGACTTAAGCAGGCATCACATATTCAGAGAAGTGGAATCTTGACACTTTGACAGCAGTTTCTGAAGAGGTGAACATAGGTTACCTCTCGTGGTGGGGGCTGAGAGAAGCTAAAATTGACTTTTGACTGAATAGCCAATTTTACATCATCAGAGTCAATGGCAGACTTTCCAGCATGCTCGGCATAAACTTGTGAATCAGTCAGGATATCAACAACATAGCGATACCATAATTCCAAGAATTGGTGAATAACGCGAGGTTCATAATCATCAACACCCATAGATTTTAGAAGAATTCTGACAATCTTTGCATCTCTCGGCAACTCCTCCTCTCTATCTGCCATATCTTTAATGGTCCTTTATCTTTGTTCCTGTCTGCTCAAGAAAATATTCATAACGGTTCTTCAGGAAAATAGCCAAATCAATACTCAGCTTTTTAGACACAATTTATGGAAAAAATAACACAATTTTAATATATACGAGTCTATCAGCTGGCCCTGTTCTCTAACCCAATGCTGACTTGATATCATGTTTTTTATTAACAAAATGAACACTTGGTATACCTTCTTTTCCAACAGAGCGTATTGGAGGAACTGATGGTAATCAAGATTAAACTATTGGACACACAGAAGCTATTGCTGGAGAAAAAGGATAAAAATACCAAATATTTCATCCCTACTAATCTGGAACATCCTTACAAAATCAGAGCACAAAGCAATAACCTTCAGTATTTTTCGATCATCGGAAAGACCTATGCTCATACATGTAAACCAAATTACAACAAAACTGTTAAAACTACTACACTGGCAATTGTATAAGTTAACTTCATCTCTATTCTCAGATGAGCTGTGTATCTACCCAGTGAAAAAAGGGGAAGTGCAATAGATTAATATAGGCAGGTAATTAAAATTCACAATCATAAATAAAACTAGCATATAATCAAAAATTCAACTTTTTTAGTTTTCGAAGCAAATCACCAAGTGAAAGAAAAACAGAACTCAAAACAAGAAACGAGTGCATGCATACAGATTAAAATTTTAGTCTCACCACTGGAGCCTGGAGGGGGCTGAACTTTGAATCGGAGATTTAATAGGGATGGGATGGATGCAGCTCTGCCGGAGGGCAAGTTTAGGACTAGAATTAATTTTGACGCCAATTTGTAGTTTATATGGGTAGATTAGTGCGCCCTAAATATCACCGTATCAAAAAAATGGTCTAGAGTATCATTTAGTCACGCTTCGTTTTTTGGTTTTTAAACAAAACGCTATATCGTGCAGCATTTGAAGAATTTAAAAAATATAAAACTCTAATTTATGTTTCGTTTACGAGGGGAAACAAAATTTCGAGGGGTGTATTTGATTGGGATTTTAATTTTTTTTTTTCATTCATGAAATCCGAAGGTATTCGATTGGGATTTTTTGAAATCCATTAAAATCTTGAGGTATTCAATTGAGATTTTAAATTATGCTACAAAATCTGATGGTATTCAATTGGGATTTTAAATTATGTTTTAAAATCCGATGGTATTCAATTGGGATTGTTTAAAATCCATTAAAATCTGATGGTATTCAAATGCTGATGGATTTTTTTTGATTTCATAAAATGATGGATTTTGTGGCATTCTTCAGTGTATTTTAAGTTTTTTGAATCCCACCAAAATCAATGGGATTTTGAAGCATTGTGCTTAAATCCTATCAACTCTGCGACATTTTATCAAGAATCCGTACAAAATCAAAATCACATACAATCCATTAAAATCCACAGACTAAAAACAATCCATTAAAATCCCAATCGTATATAGGCCATGGATTCGATTGGGATTTTGAGGGTTTAGGACTCTAAACCTTAACTGTTAACCAATTTAATTCCAAATATATAATTTTTTTATATAAAAAAAAACACAAAACTCAATTTTGTGTGGCGTTAGTGATTTTGTAAAATATTAAAACACTATTTCGTGTAACGTTTTAAATTTTAATAATACAAAAAACGCCGCACGAAATAGCGTTTTCCTATTATACACAAAACTTTTGTTAGTTTATAAAATATTACTAGCATAATAACCCGTGCAAGGCACGGGTATTTGTCTAGCATCGGACCCTCTACTGTGTTATTGACATTGCTTGCAGATATTTGTATTTATGCTATGTGATATTGGTATCGGTTATCTAAAACTTTTAATATAATGAGAGTGCTTAATTTCAGAAAGATATAAAAAGGAGGCAAAAATGAAAGTCCTTAATTTATCATTTAATCATGAAGTTGGTTGATGAAAAAGGGTCAGAAATATTCAAAAGAAAGCAAAATAAAAGTCTAGGTGGGGGGTTTCTCATGTTTCAGTTTTCATTAGCATTGAGAGTCGACTATATCTTGTGTAATATGAATAACATACTTGTAAATCACTTTAACATCATAACACCAAAAAAATTATCAAGTTAGTAGAAATAATATCGCAAACAAAGACACAGTTCATGGCAGGTTGCCTCCACGTTTGACTATTTCAGTAGAAATTTTTTTATTTACAATAATTATGTATCCATATTAGGGCAACTTTGCAGGAAATAGTCGATTGCGTGTTTGCATATTAGGAGTTAGGACTTGAGGCATGACGCATGAGTAATGATACAAAACTGATGAACTGATTTTTATAATGGAACAGAACAAAACTACAGGGTTGAAAGCATATCTGATATATCCAACTATATCACACACATTCATTAATATAAAAAGATTAGAATATAATTTTGGTAGATGTTTGAGTGTCTTTTAAACTTGAACAATATTTACCCCCCTCTGGAATGCATGTTACTTTTTATTACGACTTACATTGCTAATAGCTATCAGGTGCATGTCTGTTCGAAGGATACTTGACATGTAAAACCATAAACATTCAACTCTTCAACAAATATTTTGTGTCACTACTAAACTTAATGGCTTTAATAGATTAAGGTTAATCGAATCATTTTGTTTTAAGTCTGGTAGTAAGACATCACCAACCTCCAAGATGAGCAACAAGGAACAGTAATGCTGGTAACAAAGCTTTTGCTTCTTTAGGCCTTCCTGTAGCTGTGTTTCTAAGTCACCAAGCCGCTTCAAGCAACTGCAATACAGGATATAAGAAGATGTACAAGACAATCATATTAACAGCATCTTCCCAAGTATAATTTACAAAGAGGAATGCAAGTTTTATGACGATAGATTTACATGACCTTAGAGTCCATACACACTTGCACTAGTTATACATGAAATTACAAATACAAGCAATACCATGTACCTTGGTGTAGGCTGTTTGAAATGAAACTTTACTTGCCAATGGGCCAAGCGAATGGTGAGATGATAGCATGCAATAAGATATATTAAAGTGTAACTACGAGGAGAGAAACAGGCAATCCTTCTATTATTGAGAAGAGGTGTCAAAGAGGAGCATATCTCTCTACATTATAAATCCTGTTGCCTATTTCCTTACAAAAAGACCAGTTTGTCCCTCTACATTTTCTGTTATTTCATTATACGGCCACTTGACTGAGAACATATATACGGTTTTCTCTCCTCTGCAGTACACGTGTGGCTCTCCGGACCACACCTTCCTTGCCAATACTTTCTCTCTGCTGGCTACATCTTGCAAGCACTTTAATTTGAAATTTGAAAATTACGCTTCTTTTACACACTTTCATTAACACGTTGTTCTGGGCTTTGTTGCGAGCTCGAGAAAGAAGAGATTATCGTTGTTTTTATGGATTAATTCAGTGGTCGTCAGATCTTCGCAGGAGAAGGTATTTTCTTCTCCCCGGTATCTCCCCCTTTCTATATTTCTGAAATAGTTAGGTGAATCTTAATTTTATTAACATGCCTCGACGTGTTTGACAGAAGTCCTCACACAAGTGAATCTTTTGTTTTCAATTTTGTTTTAGTTTCTGAGCTGCTCCAACTTGAGGTACGGTCCCCTCTTTCTCTCCTATTTTATATTTTTTTATTTGCAATTTGTTCGATAATCTGATTTCCCATCTGTGTTTTTTGTATTCCTATTTCGTTTTTGCTGATTTGTTATCTATGTTATTTCTTTGTTCGGTTACGACTGTTATGTCGTTTAATTGTAAGCTGTTATGTCAACTGATTTTAATTATTGTTTTTGTATGTTATGTGATGTTATTTTTTGTTTGTTCTCCGCTGTGATGATATATCTGTTTTTACCTATTCAACTATTGATTCCATATATGTTAACTGCACTCTTAATTTTTAATATGTTTTATGTTTCCTGCAGTGAATGTTATGATGTCGAACAAAGATGTTGACCTATGTTTCTTGCCGTGAATAGACATGAACCTCTACCTAATCATCCTATGTTTAATCAGCGCAATGGTAAATAGTTTACATGATTTTTTTATAGCAATATAAATCAATAAAAATAAATATTTAACATGAAATATATCACGCTTGCTTATTAGATGTTAAAATTTATAATTTTTACAGGTTTTGAGCAATATAATATGCATTAATTGTATTGGGGAGTAAAAAAGTGTAGTTTAAAAACATGTTCCAATTTTAGTATTCTGGATGATAACATTCGTTGACCCAGTGATATGGATTCCATCAGTTGCCAATTAATATATTTTAAAAGTGATTAATAGCATCCAATTGATCATTATTACTTCTCTTATCTCATGTTTTACTAATAAAAACATGAGATATATTATAGGATGGTCCTGTGGTATTGGTGAGTAGAAGCGCTTTATTTCATTCAACTTTGATTTTGTTGCCTGTAGTTATTGTTTTCTCTAATTTCATTGGCGTATCTTATAGGGCTGGCGACATCCTTGGAAGGCCATGACGATCATTCCAGTGGCCGTGGGCATTAGCTTTGGTATGTCTTGAATGATTCCTGTTGAAAATATTTTATTTTAAAGTTCATTTGAGTTTTTGATCTTCAGCATGATCTTATGTTAGTGTCATATATCTTATAAGAGAGTTTAAAAAATGTTAGCCTAGCAATCGACCATTGACCGGTCTGCAGCCATACAACATATGTAGTTTGGAAGATAACAGAGTGTAGTTTAAGTCTGCAGAAAGCTGCAATCTGCATTTAAAGTTTCACTACCCTTCTTCTGAAGACACCCTTTATAGTCATACCAATTAAAGGAACTTAATTAATTCTTGATGAGCATGGCTGTTTACTTAAACATGAAACCACCATAGAGAAGGTGTTTAGGCTAACCATTATCATATATTGTAAAATGATTTTACTCCTATAGTCACCCTAAGCTTCCTCAGCTGTGCATTGAAGGTTTGTTTTGTCAGTTACGTGGACAGGTACAAATATTTGACAATCCCTATCTCTCAATCCTGTGATAAACAAGTTAGCATTGTAAGTTACGTGTTCCCGATAATCCCTATCTAAGTTTCACACTTCAACTCAGGAGTGAAGAACCCTACCTCCATTATTACCTAGGTTTTGTGTATTGGAAAGAGAGGGCAGAAAGCTAGGAATGAACTGTTGTTGGTCAGGGATATAGTCCTGGTTTATTTTGCTAATAGAGGGCCTATTCTACCTAAATAACTATTAACTTGCAGTTGAATGAAGCGTGAAATATTTTTTCGATGGTTCTTTTCGAAACAGAACAACATCAAACTGAGCTTTCTTTGGGAATCTAAGAGATTAAGATTTTTAATTATTGTGTTCTTGCACTGGTTTCAGGTTTCCATATTAATTGCTCAAGGACAAAACAATACAGTGCTCTGCCGGAGGATCTTGGTACAGTTGGTATTTGCATTTGTAGTTGTGTTGAATAAATCAACTGTTGTATTACTCAATGTTGGACCCTTTTGTTTTTATTTTAGGGATAAGAAGGTATAAAAACTCAAAAAACCAATAGTAAGTGTACAGGATCATGTTCTATCTTCCTCTCTGTTCTCGCTTTAGATCTTTTTTTCTCGATATATTATATAACACAATCCAGTGATAAGTTTGACAATTAAAAAAAAAAAAAAAGAAACATGTGTAAAATAAAAGATTTTGTTATTTTGAAGGTAATGGAAGGTTTCAGGACACGGGGACATTTGTACTGCGATTTCCTACATGAAATTTGGTATGTCTCTGCCAAATGTACTCTGAGATATTGGGATGGAAATTTTAAATACTTGATTCAAGGATCGTAATTAAAATTTGGTATTTCTCTGCCACTTATACTACTGAGATGTGGGCTGGAAAATTTAAATCCTTAATTCAAAGAGCATAAAGAGGTACCAAGAATATGCTTTAATTGTATTGGGGAGTAAAAAAGTGTAGTTTAAAAACATGTTCCAGTTTTAGTATTCTGGATGATAACATTCGTTGACCCAGTGACATGGATTCCATCAGTGTTGGGACTTGGGATTGTCCTCTCTGTCCACGGTTACATGGCATTAGCTGTTATATTTTATACACATTTTATTTAAAATCTTTCTTTCACTTAATACCATTATTATTATTGATATAAATTATACTCCGTTTGTTTCTTATTATTTCACGTTTTGACTTTTGGCACACATCTTTGGTTGATTTGACCGGATAGTACAAATTAATTTTTTATTGGTTTTCTTTGTGACTTAAAATTTTGATTGTATATTCTTACTGAAAAAAGAAAATTTAAAATAATATTTTTAACTCCTTAATAGTTAGAAAATAATATAAAAAACAGAGGGAGTACCAATTTAATCAAATTTTAGTCTTTAGTTACTGACTTGCCCAAGGAATTCTGTTGACAGGAGGTCTGAGGTATGTTGTAAAATAGTGGAGGCCTTTGAAGGCTGTGTAATTTTCCAGGCGGTTGATCACAGTATTGACAGCAATTTGAATTCTAAAATGTATAGTCTTTTTCGTGAATTCTTTGCTTTGCCAGTTGAACAAAAGCTCGGGTTTGATACAATCGGCGGTAAGAAAGGTAGCTTCATTGAGCTCATCTTAAGGTACATTTAAGATTAACCACACAATTAATGTAATGTATGATAGGCTTTGATTTGTACACACGTGATATATATTGTTAGAACCATTTAGATATTACACGGTAAGGTTCTTAATTTAAATCATGTTCTTAGGTTCGTAATGCTTCTGAGATCTCATTTCAGTGTTCCTCATTAATGGAAGAACTAGAGGTGGACTTAGATAACTGAGGAAATGCTTTATAGACAATACCTTAGATATAATAAATACAAACTTATTCTTTTAATGTTTAAAATATATGTAATTGGTTCTGAGAAGTAAAATTTGAAGGCAACTTCAAATTTTGGAAGTAATGTAAGGGGTAAATTTTTCTTGATGATAAACACATATGTTTCCTTGACATGTAGTAATGTGGTCGACTGGTTGTAAATTTAAACTGCTTCAAATGCCAACAAGTTACTGTTACAGGCTTCTACAAAATGAGATTGGTTTGATTGCATTAATATTTAAGAAGTTATATAAATTATATGCACATACATATATATATTATTTGGTTTAAGTTGTTCACATGATCTCGCTGACATGATTTCTGTTGGTTTTTGCAGATGAGACGGGAAGGTGTTCTTCTTTTACGCGGTTTGGATTCAAGGCTATCTAAGGATCTCCCTTCTGATCTTCAAAAACTCGGGTCCTTAATTAACAAGCAGCTGCAATGAACACAAAACTCGGGTCCTTAACAATTCCACCAGCTTCTCTTCCATTTTCCCCCGTCGTCTTCATCATGATTTTGGCACCAGTGTATACCATATCATTATCCCATTCATGCTTAGAGTAACTAAAACAGAAACAGTAACACACATCCACAACGCATTGGTTTTGGATTAGTTCTGTCCGTCATTATAATTAACTTTATTCTTTTAATATGAAGAGTTGTTAAATTTATCGAACTCTGTAGGATTTGAAGGAGCCAGCTGAGAAGCAGCCTTCCGGAATTCCACCGGTAGAGTTATTTAATAAAGTATCTTATAGTTTAAGCAAATGTGCCAAACCAAAAGCCACAGGACAGATTAGGTCTAGCATAGTGTGTTACTTTTTGTTGGAATTACAACTTTTATGAGAGCAATATGTTTGTTGATCCTATTTGTACCTGATTTTTTTTCCAAGCTCTCTCTAAAATCTGAATGTGGAACAGCGATATACGAGTCAAAATCAGACCAAGTGACAAAGGTTAGTTTACCACATATTTTATGCCATTTATTTAGAAATCTACTGTGTGTGTTGTACTCCAAGAATTCCAGTAATAACCGGTCATTTTTTTATAAATCATAGCGGTGAAAGGAGAATTTCTAAATAAATGGCATAGAGTAACTAAAACAGAAACATGAATCACACATCTACAACGCATTGGTTTTGGATTAATTCTGTCCGTCATTGCAATGGGAGTTGCAGCTTTAGTCTCCCATGTAAGTTTTTGTGTCTATATGTCTGTATAATATATATGTCTAAATGTTGTTCTTGGTTTATAAAGTTTGGATTTTGATGGGTCTTCTGTGTAGTAGTGTTTTGATGGGTCTTTTGTTTGGAGAGTTGCTATAGGAACAGAATGAGAAAGAGATTGTTTGGAATTTGAAGGAACCGTGATTGTTTGAATTCTAATACTGGACTAGAGTGTTCTGCTATATTTCTAGCAGAGATTCGTTTGTCCATGTGTGTTGCAGGTCTCGAGGAAATTTGCTACCAAAGTTGCTCCTCCAAGGAAAAGAAAGTTGAGGTGATTTGCCCAATTACTGTAATCTCAGAAGTTCATTTTTTTGTGCACCATTGAGGGAATTTTTAGATTTATAATATACTTAATAATTGGACTGATTTAAGCTTCTTATGATACGCTTTTTTGTGTTGAAGCTTAATCGAACAATCTTATACTTATAATTTGTATGACTAAAGATATCTGTTGCGCTTTCGCTTAACAGATTAGCTTATGGATCAGACTCTTCACCCTTGATTATTAAATATAATTCCGATCTTTAGATTGTTTAATTACTAATGAAGTCATGCATAATTGTTGGAATGGTGAAAACAAAATGAAGTTGCTCCTGATTAAATTCGAGAATCCAATTGTACTCTATTGTAGGTAGTTGCCCTGTGCAATGAATGCATAAGTACTCTAGATTGTTTGATTGCCAGAATATTTTTTTTCTAACAGCAGGGTATAGGAAAAAAAATAATTTTAAGATAGAGCATTGATGCATTGATGCATTGTTGATAGATAAGAATTTTAGGAAATAAAGGATGAATATTGCTCCCAGGATTTTATTGCAAACTGTCCCTGTTTCCACAAATTGCCCATGGTTGATAAGTATTTGTGGAGAGGTAAGTACTAATTGTTTTAATTCCTTCTCCCTTTCTTATATATTATATGGATTCTAGCCATGTTATTCCATACTGTTTTAATTCCCGCATTGCAGATGAACTTGGTTGATTGGTTTAAAGTGATGGATGCAAGTCGTCGTTGAGAAGAGTTAATAGATAATCTCATTGAAGTACATCCACCACCTAGAGCATTGAAGCGTGCATTGATCCTGTGCCTTCATTGTATAGACTTCCATCCTCTGGGTGTCCCAAGATGGGGCAAGTTGTACACCTGCTCGATGTAGAAGACTTTCCCTTCCATAGTGTAACTTTTCATTGTGTTTTGATAGTTATGGAAACCAATACTTTTGTAGTAGGATTCTTTTGGGAGGGAAGTCACTGAGAAAAGCATTAAGTGATGGACAGTCAACAAGTACCCGATACTGCTTTTTGTTGTAATTAAACTTTGGTCGGTTACCGTGTAGGATCGAACTACAAAAGAGAAATTAAATTTCTGTAATAGAATCCGCATAACTTATCAAAAATAATAAAAAAAAGAGAATACAAGTTTGCAAATGAAAAAACAATTACATAATAAATAACAAACAATATTTTACAAAATATGAAAATTAGTCTATTTAGTAACATTTATATAAATTAATTTCAAATAAATGCTTCATGATGGTTTCTCATTTAATATACTAAAAACCAATTTTAACATTAAATTTATATAAATATTTGTTATTAGAAACATTTTGCATGCCCTTGCGAAGCGGGCACACATACTAGTTCCGAAATAATAATGGGTCTGTTACAGAGATATACGGGCATACATTCTAAATGGTGGGTCTAGTTAGAGAGATATTATAAAGTTATAAAGTTTTGATCTTTTGTAAAATTTTAGTGGTGTGTTACGTACTACATTGTATTTATAGTCTATGTTGAACTTTGTACCACATTTATATCTTTACGGTGATTTTTATAGCTTATAGATTAAATTTTCACATTTGATTTCAACTTACTTGACTTACCGGTGATTATGTCTTTTCAGTTGTTAACTTAAAGTTTGTGCCAACAGGCGAGCATCGATGTATTTTTGCTTCGGAGAAATTGTCAAAAGACATGATGAAATGACTCTGAATCACCTGCTCTTGTATCTCCGGGTATGTATAATTTATACACACTTATATCTCTACATCTCTGATTAATCATTCACCGATCACGTGTATTTCTCACTATTAATTCAATCGGTTTGATTTAGTTCTGTTATCATTTTCAAACGTCTATTTTATTGGATTGTGCTGTGTTTTTATTAATGTTAATTTGTTTATATGTGTTGATTCAGTTAGTGATTTGAGTAATTTGTTTTCCTTGTTCATGTATATTTATAGTGGTGGCGTGATTTGTAATAGAGATTTGCAGATTTTATTTAAGAGATTAATAATTTATGAGTTATTTTATAGTTTTATATTTTGGTTTTATGCTCTTTTTAGTGTTTAATTGTTCCTTAAGGTCTGCATTATAGTTTTTAGGTATAATAAAGGAGAATTACGTCAGGTTTAACAGCAAAAGTCTTGCCTGTATCACCAGGTTTTTATTGACTATATGCTCTAAGAAAATATCAGAGTTACGAATTTAGGCGGTGGGTGAAGGCAGGGACCTTTCAAATACAAACGATGTCCTCTAAAATATTTATATTCATAGTATAGAGCCATAGTCAGTACATTCTGGTTCATGACCTTCCGGGCGTACTCACACAAAGTTAACAGCGTGGGAAGCTAGCAGCCTAGCATGAGACTTTGTTCGGTGCACGGTGGTGTTTATGCACCTTTTGCCTGTGCTTCTCATTTTTGCTAACTACAATTGGTACAAATATCTAAAATTTAAAGCATCGTGTTTCAGCACCACATCACATTCATCACTCATTATCAACATACAGGCACTTCTGAGTTTAGCATACAAAAATATATATACCAACTCATTTCGTAGACACAAATACACAACATCAGCTCCCTCCCTCTCCTTGTTCTATACATCTCTACACACATATAAAAGCACACACCATAAAATGTGTTAAGAGCATCTCCAAGAGTGTTATGTATATTTGTTAGCTATAATATAATATAAGAATAATCATCTAAAATTATAGCTAAGAGGTTCTAGGTTCACTCCAATGGTGTTATGTATAATTATATTATCTAAAGTTATACATAATAACTTTAGAGATTCTACAAATGTAACTACCCCAATTTTAGTTATCTATATTTTTTTCTGAGGAGTAATGGTTGGAGTGTTGGATTTTTACTTATTATCTAAAATGTGCCACATAGATGCCATGTAGGTGCCACTGCCACATATGTATTTTTACCTAACAGGTCTAATGCGTTGGAGTTGCTGTAATGCACTTGAATTATAGTGCATGTTTGGCACCCTCTACTTCTGACTTCTTCTTCTAAGAAGTTTGGCTTCTACTTTTCTTGACCTGTTTGTGTTAAAAATTCTAACTTCGGTTTTAGAACTTCTGCCTTTTTTCCAAGCACTTTAATGACTTATAAGTCTTGACTTCTCACTTCGAGTCCACTTTTTTATTTTAAACAAGAAATCACTTTTTTTAAGTTTACCCAGACGGCTCCATACTGTGGCCATTTGGCTAAACTTATTTCTGGAGACAGTACATATAACTCTACTTTATTCTGAAATAAATCCTTATTTTTTTACTAAATAACGAATATAAAATACCACCTTAACATTTATATCCAAAAAAATTATATAAGTATGTATTTTTGCAAAAAGTTAAGCCCTTCAATTTTCCAAAAACAGCTCCCCAAATACCATTATAAGATACTCCCTCTGTTTTGATATGTTAGTCGTTTAAGATGTTAGCACAGATATTAAGAAAACTTATCCTGGGATGAAAATGTATTTATTATGGAAGTCATTTCCACTACTGCCCTTACTTAACTTCATGCATGTATATTTACTGCTGTTGTATGGGGAACCTACTGAATCAATTTTCAATGATTTTTATTACCTTGTTTAATAAATGAATGATTTCTATTGACCTGTTTAAATTCTTCTTTAAAGTTCCCTCCCTCACTTTTAACTAAAATTTGAATAAAAATCTAAAATTTCATTTCCCTCTATAATTTCCCTCCAATTAAAGTCTATATATTGTAAACAATGTTGAGATAGTCAGCAATGTTGAGATAGTCAGTACTCAAAAAATTGTAGAGAGCGTAAAGCTAAAGTGAGAAGTTATGGGTACCAAGTGTATTGATTTAAATCTTTCTCCAGATGACATGCTTCAGAATTCAGAAAGTAATATGCATCCAGGTACTCTTTTTAACGTAATATTTATTTTTTGCATTTCATACAAATATTTTTAGTATGAAGTGGGATATTTTATTTTGCAAGTAACCATTTAAAGTAGTCTTCTTTTGCATTTTGATAATGAAATCATTCTTTCCTGTGCAGGGCAATTTGAGTTTATACAAGTGACTCAAGAAAATTTTAAGGAAAATGACATAGACTTGAATTCACTTCCATTTTTTGAGGGTACTTTAATTTAATTTATAATTTTTAAATTTTAATTTTACTATATCATACAAAAAGTATTTTTTAGTTGTAGGTGAAATTGCTAATGACTTTCTTTATATGTGAATGAAAGTTTAGAAAAATAAATTAATTTAAATTAATGAATGGTTATTTTACATGCATTTTGGCTTATTTTTTCCTAATTTCTTTTAACTATTACAGGTGGAGCAACACATGAAAAAGATACAGGTTTATAAACTTATTTGAATGAATACTAATTTTTTTAATAATTACCCATTTTAATTTTTTTTTCTTTGGGTGACAATTTTCTAAAGAAAAATTGGATAAATGATAATGTATTCTAATTTAGTTTTGTTATGGACTGCTACAGGTGCACATGAGGAGTTTACAGAGCATGGAGAATTTACAAATAATCATATAGATTTGAATGCAAATCCATTTTCTGAGAGTAATTTTTTTTCATATTTTAATTTCATAATTCTTGTAACAAATTTTTAAGTTTTGTTAGTTACCGTTTAGATCTTATTTGTTCATAATTTGTCTTTTTTTTAGCAAATTCTATTTTTAATTATACTTACATAAAGTATACTTAATTTTGATGTAAAAATATTTTATTATTTTTTCTAATTTTTTTTAACTATTACAGGTGGAGCAACACATGAACAAGATACTACAGGTTTACAAATTTATTTAAATGAATACTTATTTTTCCAATAATTAACCATTTTAATTATTCTAATTTGATTTTGTTTTTATGTACTGCTGCAGGAGGTGCTCATGAGGAGTTTATAGAGCATGGAGAATTTACAAATAATCATATAGACTTGAATGCACATCCATTTTCTGAGAGTAATTTTTTTTTCATATTTTAATTTCATAATTCTTGTAACAAATTTTTAAATTTTGTTAGTTACCGGTTAGATCTTATTTGTTCATAATTTGTCTTTTTTTTGAAAATTCTATTTTTAATTTTACTTACATAAAGTATACTTAATTTTGATGTAAAAAATTATTTTATTATTTTTTCTAATTTCTTTTAACTATTACAGGTGGAGCAACACATGAACAAGATACAGGTTTACAAATTTATTTAAATGAATACTTATTTTTCCAATAATTAACCATTTTAATTATTCTAATTTGATTTTGTTTTTATGTACTGCTACAGGAGGTGCTCATGAGGAGTTTATAGAGCACGGAGAATTTACAAATAATCATATAGACTTGAATGCACATCCATTTTCTGAGAGTAATTTTATTTCATATTTAAATTTTATAATACTTGTAACAAAATTTTTAATTATGTTAGTTATCGGTTAAATTAATTTTGTTCATAATTTGTCTCTTTTTAATTATTTTTTTTGCAAATATTATTTTTAATTTTAGTTACATAAAGTGTACTTAATTTTGATATAAAAAATTATTTTATTATAGGTGAAAATCATGTAATGCAGGAAGAGAATATAACATGTGAATGCTTCCCGTCGCAGGGTAATAATTTCTTGGGTGTAATATTTCTTAATTTTTCCTCCAAATTTTTTGACTAGGCATATATTTATCAACTTGAATTTTTTAATTTGTAGGTGAAGAAATACAACCAAAAAAGATTAACATATTATCTAATGAACAAAGAAATGCAATTTACCTTGCCCTTCTAAGGAGGAGCGTGAATGGAAAGCTTAAGAAAAATACCAGCAGAGAAGTTGCTACATTATTCTCTGTATCCATGCGTACAGTTCAACGTGTTTGGAAACGATCAAAAGAAAATATGAAGAATGGGGTGACTGATGTATCTCATAAAAGAACAAAAAATTGTGGTCGCAAACGGATACAGATTGATTTGGATCATTTTCGGAGCATTCCTTTACAGGAGAGAAAAACTATTCGAGATGCAGCTAATGCTCTAAAAGTTAGCACATCAGTTCTAAGCAGGAATCTAAAGTCAGGCGATATAAGGCGTCACTCCAATGCAATCAAACCATTTTTAAGTGAGGAAAACAAGAAAGGTAGACTACAATTTTGTTTAGACATGCTTGACAAAGAAAGTTTACCTCATGATCCCAAATTTCATGACATGCAGAATGTCATTCACATAGATGAAAAATGGTTTGACTTGTCAAAAAAATGTGAGACCTATTATCTTTTGGCGGATGAAGAAGAGCCTCATCGTACTTGCAAAAGTAAAAACTTTGTTACCAAAGTCATGTTTCTCGCTGCTGTAGCTCGTCCGCGATTTGATGGTCAAGGCAATGTTACATTTTCTGGGAAAATTGGCATCTACCCATTTATCACCAAAGAGCCTGCAAAGAGGAGTAGTGTGAATCGAGTTGCAGGTACACTTGAGACAAAGGCAATGACTTCTGTTAAAAGAGATACAGTTAGATCATATTTGATTGAAAAGGTGATACGTGACATTCGAGCAAAATGGCCACGTGAAGATATGCATAAACTTATTTGTATCCAGCAAGATAATGCGAGAACTCATGTGGATCCCAAAGATATAGAGTTTTGTCAAGCTGCCCAGCAAAGTGGTTTTGATATTCAGTTAATGTGCCAACCACCAAACTCTCCAGATATGAATGTTCTAGACCTTGGTTTTTTTAGAGCACTTCAATCTTTGAGGTACAAGAAGGTGGCAAAAACAATAGATGATCTGGTGAATGCAGTGGAGGAAACATTTGAAAATTATCCAGTTGAAAAATTGAATAACATATTCTTAACTTTACAGCTGTGCATGATGGAGACGATGAAAGTGAAAGATAGTAATGCTTACAAGCTTCCACACATCGGCAAAGATGGTTTGGAGAGACGTGGACAACTACCCATTCAAATAAAATGTGATGCAGGTCTTGTTAATTCAGTTTATGAATTTTTAAATGAAGTGTAATATTAGATTTATCCAGTTTTAGGTTCATTCTAATATTTATGGTTACAAGCTTTTGTGTTACAACCTTTTGTGTTTAGTGGCATGATTTAGCCAGATCAAGTGTATAAATAAATATACATATTTAATTATTTAATTATTTAATTATACATATTTATTTAATTATTTAATTATACATATTTATTTATTTAATTATTTAACTATACATATTTATTTATTTATATGCAGAACTTTTTAAAATTAATTTTTCTAAGAAATTTCTAAAAAATCTTAGAATTATGTCACATAAATAATTTTAAATTTGTTGTGGATTATTTCACATCAATAAAATCTATATTACTCTAATTCTATTTTCTTTTATAATATTAATAATGAATAAAAAGTAGAATTAAAACCAACCAAATGAAAATGTAATGCTTAAACAAAAAAAACCAAAAAATCTACAATATAAACACAAAATTTACTAAATGAAAATTTTCATTTCAAAATTAGCATTACATACCACCACCAATATTTAACAATATCAAACATTTAAAATAATACTTCTTTCAGATAGTTGCACATGCATTTTATTCCAGCGGAGGCTTATTCAAATCAATAGCACATTTTGCTTTCTTTTTCTTGTTTTCCATCATTCACGAAAGCATTTTCTTCTTCTTTTTTGAGATATTGAGGCTCCTGCAAAAGAAATTGTTTGACAAGAGGAAAATATATTTCTGACATACATATTACCTCTTCACAGAGACCTTTTGTTATATGACTTGTTTCAGTGACTTTTTCTTCACCTTTTTCTATATAAGCTTCTTTCTGGACTTCTAATATTGGGAGCTTTTCTTCATCTTTCTCTCTTTTTTGAGACGGTAGGTTGAAACTCATTGTGTGGGATAATAGTAGATAAAAAAAAAATGAAAGAGGATACATTAAGCTTAACACTCCTGTGCTTTTAAAGTACAAGAAGAGGGTAGGTGAAAAAGTTCAATTTTCTATGTAACTGTTGGGTTTTTCAACATGCACGGGATTAACAAAATAAGGGTAAGATAGGAAAATTTTCATTAATGTACTTTGAAAATAAGAGAACGACTAATATTAAAAGACACCTAAACTTTTTTAGAACGACTAACATATCAAAACAGAGGGAGTATCTGTAAGTATTCGGTTCAGACAAAGTATCAAGCGGTTTGTGGGCACGGCAAACATATATGGACACGGTACATATGTGCAGACGGTGAGGATTTAACAAAATTTTAGAAAAAGTAGTAATCAGTTGAATCATTGCTCAAGCCGTGAATCAAATCAAAGAGTAGAACTGAGCAGTTTAAACACAATATTACCTCAGAAGGGTAACTTCTCAGGCTTATGTTTTCTCCTGCACAGTCTCTTTCTCTTCCACCGAATCGTTCCTGCCTGGTCTCGCGGTTCCAATCTTTTAACCTCCAACCCCTCTCTTACTTTTTTTTTTTTTTTTACGATGCAGGCTTATACGCCTTACAACCTCTCTTACTTTTTTTTTTTTTTTTACGATGCAGGCTTATACGCCTTACAAATTAGTATCTGTTCTAATAAATCTCGGGGTGAGCCAGAGTCGAACCCGGGTGTCCGGGAACAGGATAAGCCCACCACTTGGGCTATCCAATCGTGCTCAACCCCTCTCTTACGGTCTTACTTATTATTGCATCTATAAAAACCAAATAAAAGGCTCGATCAAGTGACAGATTTTCAGTCACAGAATGCGGGAATGTTTGGGAAGTGGGAAGTAATGACTCCCGGTTAGCATAAACAGGGATAAAAATGTCTTTTATTATATTCACTAAAATGTCTCAATTATTTGATAACGAATTAAAAGTATCATCATTTTTATGTTCATGTTCTTTTATTATATACATACAGAAAGAGAAGATTAAACTGAGTTAGAGTTTTGAAGTAAAATTAGAGGTTTGTGGTGGTTAAGAGTTTTGACCACTAAAATCTGCTAAAGTAGTTAGCGGATTGAAATAAAAGTTTGAACCCAAAAAATTAATTTTGAAAAAACTACTTTGACGAGTTTTTTGGGTTAGAATTTTGGTTTGTGTCATAAAAAGCTAATCAATCAGCTATTTACCAAACAGTTTTACGAAAAACAACTAATTCAATCCGCAAGTCAAAACATCTATTTCAATCCGTTAGTCAAAATATCTAATTCGGTCCGCTAATTCCCAAAAAGGCGTGTATTTGATAAAATATGATGTTTGGGCCATTACCATGTGAAATAATGATAGCATGGGCCATCTTTCGTAAAAGAATATATAAACTCCTTATCTTTATAATATCCTACTGGATATTCAAAAATGTTGCTCTCATTCCACTCTCACTCATCATCTCCGCCCAAACTACCCCACTCATCGGAAAAGTATTCAACGGAGCTCCGTTTCTCCGCTCTCCGGCGACACTCTCCACGCTTATCTCCGCTCAAACAATCCAACTATCGCCGAATTTTCACGACACGTACCGAAAACAACAAGCTGAGCATATCAGCTTCGTTGTCTGACAATGGAAGTCCTGCGACGTCGTTTGATTACGATCTCGTCATTATTGGCGCTGGCGTTGGCGGCCACGGAGCTGCATTGCACGCCGTCGAGAAGGTCTATATCGAAACTTAATAAATTCATATCAAAATGTTTGTTTATACGTGTTTGCAGAATAGTATTGCATTTCTATGTGCAAGTTGATTATGTCAAGTAGCTCGTAAAGTAGTGTTATAGATTACGTGTTTCGAAATGATGATCGTTTTTTATTGATAGATAAGAGCAGGTCGAATGGTTGTGCTAAATAGATGAAGATATTGCTATAATTTAGCATAAAAAACATGTCTCCGATAATCGGTTCTATATGACTATATCTTGTTTCAAATTTAACTTATTCTGCGAGCACCTTTGTTGAGAACCAATCCATCTAAAACCTTAAGGTGTTAGAGGAATGCCCTAAATGGATCATTTTTTGGATTGAAGAGTGGATCACGTGTGCCCATCTTTGGGCAATTAATTCCTTCGTGTCCATATTAAATTGTGAGAATATTGAGGGTGACGGAGAGTCGAACTTGAGACCTCCGCCAAACCAAAATAGACACAACTTGCGTTTTGCTGGAAATCAAGTATGTCCATGTACATGTGACAAAAAAAAAGTATGTCCATGTACACCTTGTACAATCATCAACCGAGGTTACAAAACCATGATAGGTAGAATATGCAGGGTGCCTATACGGTCCACACAAATCACAATGTATAACAGAGGATGGATTCTCAGCTTTAGCAGTACTAACAGGAAATGAAATCCTACTCGGTTTAGCTAAGTGACACACTTTACAGTGAAATTTATCACACTGAGTATGATGCTCAAGTCCTTTTATATGCTTGGCTACTTAAAGAGAAGGATGGCCTAGTCTTTTATGCCATACATCAACAGACACCATACCATTTTTAACAGTAGAATTGCACAGCACAGTTGAATCAGAAGAATATGAAACAGGGAGAACCATTTTGTACACTCACTATTTTAAATACAAATTTAGTTGTTCTACCTAACTTTATACTGAGTACCCCACTATTTTCACTTTTTAATGATGTGTCAATATTAGCTCCATCTATCTTTTGTTCTGTATTTAGCTAAGTTACCCGGACTCAGGTATGGGTGTCGGACACGGGTGCAGATCCAAGTGTCAGACCCTTGATTTCTTAAAAATTAGGATTCATGAATATGGATCTGAAATTGGACACGGGTATGACCTTTACATATGTAATATTATATTTATACCTACATTTTATATATTATAAAATTTGTAAATAGGGTCTTCTAATAATATAAAGACATATACTACTTGTTTATTCTAAACTTATAGCATAAATCAAAAGAATAGCATGGAAATAGTAATTTATAGGCATCCCTCGCTAAAAAAAAGTTGTGATGAGACTTTGTAAATCATTTTGAACTATATTGCTGGAAATCGAAGTGTCCATTTTTCAATTGAAGGATCCGACCCAGATCCCCTACCCACACCAATGTCGTGTCCGATGGACACGGGTATGAGGGCAAAATTGAAGAGTCCGGGTAACGTAGGTATTTAAAACAAATTATAACATTGCTATATCTTCACACAAGATATAGAGCACCACTGGAATGGTGATTTTTTGTTTTTGTTCAATAATATAAGATAGAACAAGATATATTGCTCTAACACAATCTTTTGTTTCATTAAGTGCATTGGTGAATAGTGTACTTTGTCTTTAATAATTTTTTTCGATATATGTTTGTGTACATATCTGTATAATTTGAATCAGAATAAACAAAATCAAATTTAAGCTTTGAAGTCGAGTGTGGTTGGCTGTGGTATTTGGAGTGGTATTTAGAATAATTGTTTGGAAGTATTGTCAATTTTAAGAAAATAGCAGGGTGATTCTTGTAAATTTGTTCAAGTGTATAGATCCCTTTTTTTTTTTTTTTTTTTTTGTGGTCTTGGTATTATGCTGATAGATAGATGTTTGTTCTTAAACTTTGATGTTCGTTTGTATATCTTACAGTAATTGCTAAATTGAATATACTAGAAACTTTATTGGGTGATAACTATTTGCAGGGTTTGAGAACTGCGATAATCGAGGGAGATGTGATTGGGGGAACTTGCGTAAATCGAGGATGTGTTCCTTCTAAAGCTCTTCTCGCTGTTAGTGGAAGGATGCGTGAACTCCAGAATGAGCATCATCTCAAGGCGTTAGGCTTGCAGGTTTGAATAAAGCTGTATAGTTTTATTAAATTGCCCATGTGTGAAAAGATGAAAACATCAACATTGTTCTTAAGCTGAAAGTTCATGCTTGATCTTTAGATTTTACTTCAAAGCCCTCATTTGCAAGCCAATTGGTTCAAATTAAGTACTCCAGACTCTAGAGATATATGTTACAACAGAACCTTGAGTAAAATGACTAAAGGCTTTACATATCACTTTAAAATATTAAGAACAGAAAATTCTGCAAAAGTCCGAATGGAGGGAGAAATGCTGAAGAAATTATCTCGAATTCATAGACCATAGTAAGGGGTATTATGGCCCTGTTTGGCAATTGGTGGTTAGCGTATCGGATTGATATAGCTGATTTGACTAGCGGATTTGAGTTAGCGGATTTGAATTAGCTTTTTGTATTTTAACTAGATACATCACAATCCTCTAATTGAAAAAGCTCCTTTAAGTAACTTTTTCAAAATTAGCTTATTGAGCCTAAACTGCTATTTTAATCTGTTAACTACCAGACACCCATATTAGAGGTTTCATCCGGTCAAGACTCTAATTTGTCTGAAACCTGTCACTTCCAAACAGAGACTGCTACTGACTAGGGTACCTTCATAACAAATCATGAAATTCAACATCTCATTGAAAATTTTAACTGTTTTCTACAAATCTAATAAGATCACAACTTTTTTTTTTTTTTTTGGGATAAGATAAGGCCTCTTGACAATAAATGAAGGCTCAATACTTTATCAGTATAATGTCCACATACTTAAATATTGACATTTATTGTTCAATACCATTTGACTTGTCACTGTTTCCTTTGCCTAAATTTTATCATAAATGGTAAAATGATGACAGGTTTCTGCTGCTAGTTATGATAGGCAAGGAGTGGCAGATCATGCAAACAATCTTGCCTCCAAAATTCGTAACAATCTGACTAATTCGATGAAGGCTCTTGGTGTGGACATATTGACAGGTGTGGGCACAATTTTGGTACGTCCAATTGCCATTTGGATCTAATTTTCAAGTCAGTCAATAGTACAAGTTACTACATAAGGTTTAATGACTGTTGCTATGGTTATAGAAACCTGTGAGTTACTTCTTACAAATCAAATTCAATTACAGGGCCCTCAGAAGGTAAAATTTGGAGGAGTTGGGCTTTCTGACAATGTGATAACGGCAAAGGATATAATCATTGCTACAGGTTCTGTTCCTTTTGTCCCCAAAGGCATTGAAGTTGATGGTACTTACTCTTCTCTGCCAGTGCTTCCAACTCCATGCTAATATGTCAATTTTTCTGAAAGTAAATACATATCTTGTTTTAAAAATGTGCTTAAGAAGTAAATATGTTGAGAAACACCCTTCTCAAATTACTTAAAGATTATCAGGCATGCAGTTTTATATTTTAACATGCTGCTTTGCTAGTATAAGCATTTAGCACCGAAGATGTTCGTAATGTAATGCAGTAATCCTAACCTCGCCTTAGATGAATAAAAGGGAAACTTAAGAACACATGTACACCAAAGACACTCAAGTATCGTGGTTTGCGCAGAGATTGGTTTAACCTATAACTGGTAGCATAATAAAAACCACTGTCTTCTAATAGTGTACTAATAGAGTTACAAGATACTGACTTTCAATATTAGACCTTATTCTTCCTAAGATCGTGATGTGTCAATATAGCAATCCATCCTAAAATGTGGATGGGCTTTAAACCGATATTGGACTTTCGGACAGTCCACTCCATAAATTAGGCCTGCTTCCAGTAAGATCAATTAACACTAAATTTTTAATGTAGCTGGATAAGACTATAGTAACAACAGAAGTATGAATAACTATGACTAGAATTAGATGATGATGTTAAGATACAGATGCTACCAGACACTTGGCCTACAAGTCTAACAAGTTTATTGGTAAAAAATTGCCAAAAAGATTTTTGTTTCATCTCCCGAATGATATATGATATCTTGCACTTATGAGTTATGATTTAAGAACAAGTCTTTGCTATGCTCAGATAATGTCTGAAAACATGAAAAATAATAAGGGGATTGATAGTAGATAAGAGAAAGAGATTAGCTCAGAAACGGAATGTATATTAAAAATAGTTCTACTGCAAGTATTGCAAGGAGGTTAAGCCTCTATTAATATGTCAGGAATTCAATGATTCCTGAGGCAGTTTTATGTATTTTTATGTAATTTCTGCTATTTTAAGTGAGATAACAGCTAAATGTAGCTGAGAACAGAGATAGAGACAGATTAGAGAGAGATTAGCAGAAGAGAGGGGAAAATGGCAAAGTTCAGTGAAGAACTTGCAGAAGAAGTTAGGTTTTAGAGCGAGAATCAAATTAGAGGAGAGAGAGAGAGAAGTCGTGGAATAAATTCCATTTTCTGTATATAAGATGCATACTAGAAAATACAATTGTTATATCTATTTATAGACTCTAGGAACTTGTAACTACTTCTGTAAAGACATAAACACCCCTGCCTAATACTGACTATTTATTACTCAATATCCCAGCCTACTACTAGTGAGGAGTAATACTGATACTAATGTATGTGATATGCCAGTCCTGACATTATAGAACTATTGTAAAATGTACTGCCTATATTATACATTATTACTACGGCAGTAATAATCATATTTGTACTCGAGTCATTAATTTTCCTGTAATTATTCTTGCTGACATTTGATAGATAATTATAACATTATGTTTTGATTAATACTCAAAAATTTAACGTACAGGAAAGACTGTGATAACTAGTGATCATGCCCTTAAATTGGAGTTCGTTCCTGAATGGATAGCTATAGTAGGAAGTGGCTACATCGGGCTAGAGTTCAGCGACGTGTATACAGCACTTGGTAGCGAGGTAGTGTTTTTTCTTATCATGTGTTATCATGCAGCATGCCAAGAATTTTTTTTTTTTCACTTAAGTGTTAAGATTTTATAGATAAAGAATGGTTTTGCACGCCCTCCGATTCCTTGTTACAAGAATAAAGATTTCCTCAAACCTATTTTCAATTTGAAGTTCAAAACTAGATATATTTCTTGTCAAGAGTTTGCACTAATTTCAGTGGTGAACGTTTTCCTTCTTCTTTACAGTTCTCAACAAAAAATTAATAGTATTTCTAAATCTTTTTTCTTAAGAGTCATAAATTTTATTGTAGTGATGTTGGACAGGTCACATTTATAGAAGCTTTAGATCAGCTTATGCCTGGTTTTGATCCTGAAATAAGCAAGTTAGCCCAACGTGTTCTGATAAATCCACGGAAAATCGACTATCATACTGGAGTCTTTGCAACCAAGGTAATTTGCTGCTGTTGCATTTTATTTGCATGGTTAAAGCACTACATTTATGTCTTCAGTGTTTTGTATAGATTACTCCAGCAAGGAATGGTCATCCAGTCATTATTGAGCTCACTGATGCCAAGTCAAAGGAGCCAAAAGATACTCTTGAGGTAATATTGCTTTTCTGAAAGTAGTCTAATCTTAACGATGATTCTGAATTTCAATATTACAGCATGCCTTCAAAGTTAAATGGGGGGTTAAAACTGCTATTGTTAGTGTCTTTGCATTCATTTGCTGTCCTAAGTGACCTAAGTTCTCACTTTGAGTATTTTGTTTATTTTGTTACAATAGGTTGATGCAGCACTAATAGCAACTGGGAGAGCTCCATTTACCAAAGGTCTTGGGTTGGAAAATGTAAGTCTTTAAAAATTACTTTGTACATGAATGCAAAAAGTCGCACTTGAGTATGATTCTCTTATAATTGGTGGCCTGCAGATCAATGTAGCGACACAGCGTGGTTTTATTCCTGTAGATGAGCGCATGCGAGTAATTGATGAAAAGGGCAATTTGGTTGGTCGGAGTTCATTTTAAATTATATTAGTGTAGGCTAAATGCTGAACCTACTTGTTGCTAACACTGGATATTTTTTTGTTAGGTTCCTCACGTGTATTGCATTGGTGATGCAAATGGTAAATTGATGCTGGCTCATGCAGCAAGTGCTCAAGGAATTTCTGGTATGTTCTTATATATAAGCTTTGATCTAACGGAATTTAGTAATGCCATTCTCCATAATAGTTGCAACACTCTTCCAATTTAGTTGTTGAACAAGTCAGCGGAAAAGATCATGTGCTCAACCATCTGAGCATCCCTGCAGCTTGTTTCACTCATCCAGAAATCAGTATGGTTGGACTAACAGAGGTAAACTGCTGAGCCTATGGGTTTCTTTTTACCCACTTTTTAGCAACTACTACTTGGTACATTTAATTTGTTACTACTAACATTTATGTCTGGCATTATTAAGAACCTATTATTCATAAGTGAACTTGTGATTTCTATGTAGGTTTGAGACATAATTTGCTTTCATTTCCTTGTATGACACTGATGACCTTGGATCCTGAACAAAAAGTTACATAATGCTTTTTGTCCTGTAAAACTTAGCTTAGATTCGAAGTGATCACAGTTACATAAAATACTAATCAACCAAACTGTTGCACATAAAATTCAAATAATATTTAGTTTTCTTAATATATATTTTAAATACGAGAATTTTATTGGTGGTATTTTTCATGTTTGTATTGGAAGTCTTTTATATTTTTTAATTGTCTACATTTCCTCAGTATTATGAAATTCATCTCTGCTTTGCTGGGAGAGCTGAGTTCTGTGTCAATTTAGTAAATTGTGCATTGTTTTCTTGGTCCAGAACTTTATAGGTTTGGAAAGAAGGGCACCTAAAGCTTTGAATATCAACTTTTATATATTATTCATTATGTAGAAACACATACAATAAGCTCTGTGTATAAATAGCTACGGGCCTGTAAATAAGTGCTTTTTGGACGTGTTGATCTTTGGTTATGTTATCATCGGAAAGTTTGCTGGTCTTTAGTCTCTCTGATTTTAGCTTCTTGCAAGGTGGTTTTGGGCTCTCACTGTCTCCTCTAGGCTTTCTTTAAAAATAAAGGGATAGTCAGCGAAACTATATGGTTGCCTCAGTTTTTCTAACCAGCGTTTTCATCTTACCTTCAGATTATTTCATGTACTTGCTAGATAAGAGTTTTACTGATGATTATATGAAGTGATGACCATAAATACTTTTGCAGCCTCAAGCCAAGGAGAAGGCTGAGAAAGAGGGATTTAACATAAGTATTGCCAAAACAAGTTTCAAGGCCAACACAAAAGCCCTCGCAGAAAATGAAGCAGAAGGACTTGCCAAGGTTAGAAACGCATTCCATTAGTTCATGATGCTGTATTTAGCTGTATTACATTGCAGTGGGTACAATCCCAATCCTCTATCATTTGGAGTCCATCATTACTAATTAAAATTAAACTTTCCTTAAAGTTTGTTCAAACGATGTTTATATCAGTGCTTGAGTAGCAGATAAAAGATTTTTTACCCACATTATGTTCATTTGTGTCAGTATTTGTAAAGTGGTACTAGAATGGAAATATTATATTCATACTTTCACAAGTAGATACGCAGTGGTAATAGTGCTGGCCTTTTATATGAGTATTGACATGCCACAATGTGGACCTGTATTCGCAACCAGCATACGGAAACCCATGGTTGATACAGTACAGTCTCTGCTATTTATATTAACCCTACTCGAAGAATATACAAATTTAGGGCTCCTTTTTACTGTGTTAGTGTCGTGTGCATGATGCTCGAGTAAATGTAGCGCTTTTTTGACATATTGTTATAATGATCCACGACTTGTCCTTAGAATAGGTATCTAGATAGTTGTCATGTTGCACATCACCTTGCTTCTCATTGTTAGACCTTCCCATTAATGGATACACTGTTTTGGATATAGTTGTAGAATCACATCCTCTGTGAAGTGCCAACAGCAGGGGGAAAAAATAATCCTTTCTGATACGAAGTTTAAGTTTGTAGAAGATACCAAGAACCAAAAGTTTATTTAGTCATCCCGTCTTACACTTTTTGGGTCCAAATATTGATGTTTATCTACTTTGTAAACTGCACTTCAACAACTGTTGATTCGTTGATACACTCCTATTGTCATTAACTTTATAGTTTGTCAACCTCTGTGATCAGTAATGACTATTCACTATAATATGCAGTTAATATACAGGCCTGACAATGGGGAAATTCTTGGAGTTCATATATTTGGGTTACACGCTGCTGACCTCATTCACGAAGCATCAAATGCAATAGCACTGGGGACTAGAATCCAGGTTGTTTGCTCTTCTAAATTCTAAGCGTACATAATCCAGATACTTCTGGTTCTTAAAATGAACGGAATGGGTACCTGGTGACTTAAATCATCTTCAGCTGTAGATATAGAGATCTGATTATGCATACTGAGTATACAGTTTAGTCATCTTTCTAATTTCATCAAATATTGAATACCAACTTCGATACCTCTTTTACATTTACATAACACAAGTGCAGATGAGTAGATAAAAATGTTCTCGCTGGCATTTCCATTAAAGTTAACCTGCCTATATTTTCGTTTCTGTTACAGGACATAAAATATGCTGTCCATGCTCATCCAACATTGTCTGAGGTTCTTGATGAACTCTTTAAGTCAGCTAAGGTATTTTCTCTCTGTGTGTGTGTGTTAAAGCTAATTCACCGAGAGTTGGCCAAACATTATCTGTTGCCCAAATTTTGCTTCCCTATCCAGATTTAATTCTTTTAATAGGCTAAAAAACAAACTGACATTCTAACATATATAATATTTACTTTTGTGATGATAATTAGTTGAGCGATGAAGTATCATCTAGTTCCGCAAGACAACCTGTTGCAGTATAAAGTTTAGCTTCAGCATAGTGGGTAAATGTAGACTCTTTGATGTGAATCTGTCAGTATAAGAAAGGACAACACTCAACGCAGTGTAGGATCAAGCTCTTACATACCTCAATATTGGCAAACTCAGATTTAGGACGCTGCTGCAATATTAAGGACCATGAGTAGCCGATTTTCGGGTTTAGGTGGAGGAGTTGCTATGCTGATGTAAAGACCGTGTCAACCTCTTGAATTTGTTTTAGTAGCAGTATTCCCTTGGCTGTTGAGCACATATTTCTTATTCTATAATGTTATAGTTTCTCGTTTCTTTATTCATTAGCTATAACTATGTAAAAATTTGAATCACTAATCCCATGCGATCGCCAAAATTTAGATTATTCATTCTCAATAACTAGATTCGGAACGTTGGTGGTTGGCCCCTTTCGCACAATGTTGATGTTCTGGAAGCTGAGCTAATGGGAATTTTGGAAGCTCGAAAATGGACCTCTGCTTTCTCTGGCTATAAGATCACAATCGAAAGTGATTCTCTATTAAGCGTGAAAGCAATCCAGGGAAACATCCAAAACCAATTGGAGGCAGGAATATTAGTAGACCAATGTCGGGATATTCTTAAAGATAGAGTACTAGTTTCGTTGGGTTTTGTTAAGAAGCATGCAAACAGGGTGGCTCATGAGTATTGGCTAGACTTTCCTGTACGCTAAATAGCTTTATTGAATTTAAATTATCGTCTCCTCCACAGTGTGTGTTGGAGATACTCATGTCGGATGTGTGAAGTTTAATGAAATTTCCGTTATTAAAAAAAAAGATTATTTATTCAATTCAGACAGTCAGTCTGAAGGATTTGTTTCTGATGACCTCTTGGGTGACATCCCATAATCAACGCTCGATTCGATTCCACCAAGAATAATGTTACTTCATAGACGTCGCAATTATACGTTTGTCTTGATTTGAGTAGGATGCATATTATTATCTTATCTTTACATTTTAGTCAAAGATGAGCAGTGACTATAGCATCAGGATCTTTGGCAGATAGCAGAGATTCAGCAGAAACTTAAAATTCACAAAATTTTCCTTGTGGACATGCTTGTATTAAAGAAGCTCACGTCTCTCTTATTGAAGCTTTAAGATCATACATCAACAAATTCTTGATAGAATTCATCATCTTCATAACTGACATTCTTATTAGTAAGCAATAACAAAGAGCTATTACTTCAACACACCGGAAACATAGACTACTAACATACTTGCTGGCTGTTGCAGATACGGTATTACAGAATACCAGGAATGCATCATTGAGTTCGTTGAAACATATTGCGGAAGCGGTTTAGTAATTCTTCTTTGGTAGGCAGAGTTTCCTGAATAATGGTGTTCTTAAGGTAATCATCTATCCATTCAGATAATCTTGGGAACTTCTCTTTCGTGACCAATTCTAAGCCCATCGACTCTTCCATGACTCCGAGCCAACGTGCTATGAAGTTGGCAGCAATGTCGACTAAGCCAATCTCATCTCCGCTGAAGAACTTGCTGCCTTTGAGCAGATTTTCAAGTGTCAATAACTGATCCCTAGCTTCCTCAATGGCTTTCCCTCGTTCCTCCTCGCTTTTGCTCATCCTGATAAACCACATAGTAGGAAAACACTGAAAATCACAAAAAAAGAATGGTCAGTTTGCTTTAATCAAATAAGTAAAATTTATTAAACTACAAATATATATATTACCTTATCATCGATGAATTTAGCCCAGAAACGAGCCATGGCTCTGTCATAAGGATCTTTCGGCAACAGAGAAGGTCCAGACTTCCAGGTCTCGTCGATGTACTCAAGAATTACCAGAGACTCGCAGATTGGCTTCCCGTTGTGTACTAACACAGGAATTTTCTTATGAACAGGATTGTATCGGAGAAGCTCTGGGCTCTTGTTGAATATATCTTCTGCACAATATTCATAACTAATTCCCTTCATCTTGAGCGCGATTTCAACTCTTTTGCTAAAAAAGCTAGGCCATGAACCAAGCAACTTCACTTCAGAATCACCCATCAGTACAAAAATCGGGTCTTTAACCTTGTCCAAAGATCTGTTTTGGTATTTGATGTCTACTAATTGATTGATATTGAGCTATTTATATAGAGGTTTGATAAATTTATAATTATTTGTGTATGACTATATAATAGATATCCACTTGCCCATTACTAGGAGATTCTTTGTGTAATGACCTAAGGAGTGATCTCATCCAAATGCTTAGACTCCATTATACCTGATAAGGACCTGTCTAAATCAGTGACACCTGTCTCTGTGGGTGATAGGGGCCTCCTTAAATATAATATTAATCCACCCCGGAGACCAGATAATACCCGCCAACTCCGTCACCCATGATCCATCCTGCAGCCCGCTATCCCGCAACCCGCTGTCCGAGGTCTTGAGGCGGACATCGAGCCTTGGATGCCCGTCATCTCCTCTCAGCCGGGTGGCACGACATAGATCACGTGATGCCATGCAGGAGCCGCACTCATCTCACCAGTTATAAATAGGAGAAGCAAGAGAGTAATGGGGTAAGCCTTAATCTCTAGTCTAATTCTCTTCTCTTAGAAAACCAAGACTGATTGTCACGCCGGAGGCGCGAATCGGACAACACCATCGATCGAGCGTTGTTTTGCAGGAACCCTACCCTAGCAGGTGCACCACACGACGAGAAGAAGAAGAACAGCAAAGAGACACATGGGAGATACAGAAATGGCCTTATCTCATGGGAGATACAAAAATGGCCTTATCATTTGGCGCGCCAGGAAGGGGATGGATTTTGAGGAAGTTCCTCCCCTGACCTTTTCCCTGAGTTACAAATCGCCGGAAGAAAACCACATCGAAAAACCCAACAGTTTCAGTTTTGAAGCTTTTGTCGAAACATTATAGTAGGTCGAGGCATCGAAGACGGTGACGAACATCCCACAACGGATACTTTCCGGGATAAGAAGGTCCATCAAGACGAAGGCTCCAAGCTGCAGAGATCAAACCATGAAGACTATCCAAGCGACGGCCACAACGTCACCCCCTCACCGGAAAACAACTCCGGGCATAACTTTGACAGGGCACACACCAAGACAGGCCAGACACCTAAGGCATATGGTCGCAGACCTAAAACAGAAACACCGACGCAGAAGAGAATTCACTCAAAAGGAAAGGAAGGCCATCAACCAGACGAGACAGCGGGAGGAGAAGCAAAAGGGAGTGGACCATCTTCTCTCGGTCGGTATCCTCGCAGAACACATCACATTCCCGGCATAAAGGGGACAAACACCGAGCCGAGATGTGAAGAACGAACCGAAAGCACTGCGATGAAGAAAAGAGAAGATCTGAAAGAAAGGGACGAGCTGAAGAACATCGCGACCACAGAACAGATGAAGAAGAATGTAAGAAGAACAAGCCTTAAGGAAAACGCCCAGCGATGGTTTAGTAGACTCCCCGCAAGAACTGTCGATAACGGGGAAGACTCCAAGAAGAAATTCCTAGCCTAATTCCGCGCCGATAAGCCGTATGAGATTCACACTTTTTATCTAGAATCCATCCGCCAGGGTGATCAAGAAGATCTTGAGAGCTACCTCAGACGTTTCAAACGAGCCATTGACAAAGTGGAGGTGGTCACCGAAACTAAAGCTCCAATACACCTCAGACGAGGTCTGAACCCGTACGATTGCGGGTAATGCATATGCGAGTTGATGAGTAAACGACCGAACACACTATCCTAGGTTTACTCCGCAGCCTCACGATCCATCATGAAAGCGGAAGCCGTGAAGGTCCTCAAACAAACGAGAGCCCCGTAGATACACCCACAACATCATTTTCAAAGTGAACACATCTCATATCAAACAAACATTGAACACAACGGGACAAAAGCCGTCACAGCAAGGTCAACGGGTAACACAACCGAGAAGAACGTCATGATCCCCGCGATCCGGTAGAACCCGCCTGCCCTTACAGCTCCTCCTCCCCTGGACAAACGGGAGAAGGGGACGACACTACGCACATGACGACAACATGGACAGCACACATGGGCACACGACAGAAAGTGTTTCCTTCTCAATATCATGCATAATGACATACCGGGGAGTACGCAACCCGCCGCTCAACGACAAGGGAGCACACCACCCGTCTAAGACAAACACAATACACTCATCACAACAAAACATACAGACAACACAAATACGCATCACACCTCAACGCTAAGTCAAAAAACAGGACCACACGCCTGCAAAATATTCATCTGAAAACACAATACACTCATCACAACAAAACATACAGACAACACAAATACGCATCACACCTCAACGCCAAGTCAAAAAATAGGACCACACGCCTGCAAAATATTCATCTGACAATACAATACACTCATCACAACAAAACATACAGACAACACAAATACGCATCACACCTCAATGCCAAGTCAAAAAACAGGACCACACGCCTGCAAAATATTCATCTCACAACACAGTACACTCATCACAATAGAGGACAGCTACAACACAATTATGACAAAAATATGTACTCAGACAGTCGCAATCAACGCAAAGCGATGAAAACATGTTCGAAACCCCCGCAACAATTAGTAACACGGTCACCATGATAATAAACGGAGCATCATCAGTCATGAAGTCACAGATTGCGTATCATTTCCCGCGGTCGACAAAACTGAGACAAACCCGCCACGATTTTGACGGGCAAACTTCACAAAAAATTCCAATATTCATGGACAGAAAGCCACAACCATTTTTTTTTCGACGCCGTCAGTCATCCCTCAAAAATCCCCGGCATTCCAATATTCACATAGACACCTTCCCCGCTTCAGCACCCGCAGCCTCTTTATAGGCCGTACTCTTCCGATATTCTGCTATCCCAACTTCCCGTCCCCGTCTCAACTCCTCAGCATATTCCGTGCTACTCCTAAAATTTGCAATACCCTGATCCACCACGCCCTTCAATTCTTCTTCAAAATCTTTACTACGGTGATGTGTTGCAACCGCATCCAAACGAGATTTTATAACGCCACGCTTATACTCGTCACCACCTCGAAACTCAGCCACAACCATCTTTTTCGACGGGATAGAAGCCAGCGCACTCTCCAGCCCATCATCCACCCATGTGGACACCCGCTAACAGCAAAGACAACACCAAACACTGTGATTACCAAAAAACACACGACACTCCGGGACAACAAACCCGCTAGTTAGTCACTCTATCATTCGACAAAAAACACCCGCAAAACAACAAACAGACAACGGAAGTTCAGTTCAGTTCTGCTCTGTTCGTCGAGATCCTCGAACCCGCTATCGATTTCAGACATAAGTCACAAATCCAATCACAAATTACACGAAAGTAGAATGTCTTTTTCGACGGGATAGAAGCCAGCGCACTCTCCAGCTCATCATCCACCCATGTGGACACCCGCTAACAGCAGAGACAACACCAAACACTGTGATTACCAAAAAACACACGACACTCCGGGACAACAAACCCGCTAGTTAGTCACTCTATCATTCGACAAAAAACACCCGCAAAACAACAAACAGACAACGGAAGTTCAGTTCAGTTCTGCTCTGTTCGTCGAGATCCTCGAACCCGCTATCGATTTCAGACATAAGTCACAAATCCAATCACAAATTACACGAAAGTTGCCCCTTCTTCATACACCTCTCGCCTTTCGAAGTTTTGTTCAAAAGTACTCTGACGTTCTTCAAACACAAAAATACAAAACGTATGAGATACTAAACATCACGTGCCAACATCAATCAAACCTTAAAATTACTACACTGTCACACGGCGGGCTTCGACCCGGAAGATTTCGTCGATGACTCAGCGGCAACACATCACGTCGACCACGAACAAAAGCTCCAAAGAAACCACCAAACACCCAGGACGGACTCCTCATGTTATCTTAAAACACTCGCGACAACACTACACGGCTTGCACATACATCTTCCCCGCCTCCACACCAACAGCCTGTTTTAATGCCACACTCCCCTGATATTCAGCAGTCACCACCCCCGTACCCGCTTACGCTCATCAGCAGACTTTAGACCACCTTTGAAATCCGCTACACCTCACTCCGCAGCCCGCGTCAACTCTTCATCAAAACTCTTCACAACCCTTATATGTGGTAACGGCCGCCACCCGAGAACTAATCATCTTTTGCTTATACACCTCATTCGCGCGAAACTCTTCGACAATATCTTCCCTCGAAATAACAACAGCCAACAATCGCCCGTTTCTTTCTTCCTCCAGACCCGGAAACAATCCATGCGTTTTATCCCGTACACCTTCCACCTCCGATAATTTCCTACTAAGCTCGGCAACCCCCTGCAAGCTCGATAGAGCATCCAAAGCCTTCTGTTTGCCTTCTTCTCCCTCACCCTTTCGCTTACTAGTCAACGTCGGGCATCCCCCGCTGTTGACCAACCCGGGGGTACCCCTTCTCCGATTAAACCTCGCGGCTAGTGGGACATCATCATTAGGATCTATACACATTCCAGACACAAAAAGATGAAAGCACACCAAACTAATGATGTTAACACAAAGCACACAAACACACAAGCGGGAGACAAACAAGCCTTAAGTACGCCACAACAACATTAACAATTAATACATTTTACACACAGGGGGGCAACAAACACCACCACAACTTGACAACTTACTGTGCTTACATTCATCACAACGTGTCATCAACAGGCACGGTATATTTATACACGCTGGGGGGCAACACCATAAATACACACGATACACTTCTATACGCCAGAGGCCACCCACAAAATTACTCCCGATCCATTCCCCCACCATTGACACATTTCTTTCATCACTCCATAAGTCGTAGCCGCGATGTTACCCTCGACCCAGTCAATGGCATCATCCCACCTACCACTAGGGGGGGGGGGGGGGCAGGGGTACACCAAAACAAATATAAAAACAACGTGGAACGAGAAAGACTAAAACAAAGAGCAAACGGAAAAGTAGAAAGACTTCTGTTTCTTTTCTTCAAACCAATCTTCATATAAGGAAGCCATGACATCCCTACAGCGACGACTACTTTTATTCTCAGCATGATGGCGCTCTTGCAATTTCTTGAGGGCTTCGCGACAACGGGTGTAAACAAGGGGATCCACCCACTTATGAAAGCTCAAACATCCTCAGCGCACGCTTGGTAGCGACAACTGATATTGTCCCCGTACCAACAAGTTTTCTCAACACTCATACGATAAGAGTCACACATCAAGTCAAGAATGGCATCTGATAAGGACCACCTCAACCAGCCACATGTGGACTCGTGTATACGTCAGCAAAACAGCGGCCAAGGTGACGTTAAAACTAGAAAACACCCGACATCAACCCCTGACTTGAGAAACCCGCAGCCGTGAGCACCAACTAAAAGTCCGTCATCCGCCATGCCGGAGGCGGGGGGCATGACTGGAAGCACGTGCTGCTAAAACAAAGAGCCAGACTTCAACGTAAAAACAAACATTTGTTCACAACACATTCATATACTTCCCCGCTCTGACCCAAGGGCCATCACGAGAAAGCAGGGGGGCAATGATAAGGACCTGTCTAAATCAGTGACACCTGTCTCTGTGGGTGATAGGGGCCTCCTTAAATATAATATTAATCCACCCCGGAGACCAGATAATACCCGCCAACTCCGTCACCCATGATCCATCCTGCAGCCCGCTATCCCGCAACCCGCTGTCCGAGGTCTTGAGGCGGACATCGAGCCTTGGATGCCCGTCATCTCCTCTCAGCCGGGTGGCACGACATAGATCACGTGATGCCATGCAGCCGCACTCATCTCACCAGTTATAAATAGGAGAAGCAAGAGAGTAATGGGGTAAGCCTTAATCTCTAGTCTAATTCTCTTCTCTTAGAAAACCAAGACTGATTGTCACGCCGGAGGCGCGAATCGGACAACACCACCGATCGAGCGTTGTTTTGCAGGAACCCTACCCTAGCAGGTGCACCACACGACGAGAAGAAGAAGAACAGCAAAGAGACACATGGGAGATACAGAAATGGCCTTATCTCATGGGAGATACAAAAATGGCCTTATCAATACCTTAATTCTTTAGTAAACAAACCTTCAGGAAACAGTTAGAATATATCAGATTGAAATTAGTTTTTCTCAGTTAAAAAAGATGCTAATCTCAGAATTTATCCGTTAAAAATATAGATTTGGGGCTTTCCTCCAACACCTTAAAATTTTAGATGGATTCGTTCTCAACACAGAATGTATGTTTGTGTTAGAATATAATATACGATCTTGGTAATGTGGTCTCGTAACATCTCAAGCTTTTAAGAGGAGGGTGTACGGAGATCATATATCAAGATTAAAAATTTCTAGTCACACTAATGGGGACTTTGGACTCAACAAACTCTTTATTCATGTCAAGTTTGAATTACAAGCACTCTTATTTCATGGGAAAACCAAAAACTAAGTAGATGGTGGAAGATAAGATCGTAAAAAGGCCAACAACTCTTCCCTACCAGGCAAAGTTCCTCACCTCGGCTACCCTGATCTTCCATATAACAGGATGACACTGTGAATCACAACCCAAAGAATGTGTCAATTTGCATGAAGCAAATGAGTACAACATAAAAAAGAAAACAGATGTTTTAAAATACCTTTTAAATTGGAAAATGAATTTTAAACAATGGTAATGACTACGACATGTAAAGCATTGCAAATAGAGAAAAGGTCCTAAAAATCACTATTTTAAGATAAATAGGCCTCAATGTCATTTTTTGGAAAAATGGCCCCAACTGTTACTCTAAAACACGACTTGAAGTTACGTTTTAATTTTTTTGAGAAAAACACGACTTGAAGTTGCTTTTTCAGCTGAACACGACTTAAAATTGCGTTTTCAACTGAAAACACGACTTAAAGTTGTATTTTTATAAACAGCTTCACTTGTTGATCACCCATTGTTAGAAAGGTTGGCTTTTGAAACTTGTCGAAAAATCTGTTTTGCTATTCGAGCTCTACAAAATTGTTGTTCCAAAGGGAATGGTATTGAGCTATTTATGGATGCACACCAGAAGTTGACAAAACTATGGGCCGTTTGGGTTAGCTTAAAAGGAGTGACTTCTTAGTTAAACTAAAGAAGTGGAGTAGAAGTGAGAAGTAAATAAGTTAATAAAGCAGAAACTGTGAGAGAGAAGCTAACATTCTCAGCTTCTTAAAAGTGCTTCTACTTATTTACACAAACGGGTCAAGAGAAACAGAAGCCAGAAGCAGCTTCTGCTTCTGTCTGCCAAACAGCCCCTATATTTGGTTTCATGTATGATTAGATATTCAATTAATTCGACAAGAGAATTCAAGCTTGTTTAGAAGGACTAGGAGGTTCTCCATTATTCAACTAGCCTTCACAATTTCCACATGAAAAACCAAAAGTCATCAACACTCCCCACTGTTTTGGGAAAATTACTTGTCCACAAACAACCTCCTTGATTTTTCACAATATCGCATAGTCTACGTATACTTCGGTACCCTTTCGTTTGTGTTTTGTGTTCAATTTTATAACTTTATTCTCACCAACTCCAGTAAGCCAGAGTGCTACGAAACTACCAGAAATGTCAACTAGTGCAATATCATCCCCATCAAACATCTTTTTTTTTTTGCTAAGCATCAAACATCTTTTTGCCTTAAGCTCATTTTCAAGTGTTCTGGACAGAAACTAGCTGATTTAATATACTCAGATAATTTGAAAACTAGTTTGATAATATGCGAAAATTATCTGGACAGTAAATCCTCACGTCAAATTACTTTTTTTTGAAAGCAAATTACTTTATTATTTCTTTTGAAAAATTATATATATCAATAGAATCCCTATAATCTCACCAGTCACCACCCGTTGTTATATTTACTTTGATTATTTGAAAATGGTCTCTGATTATTTGGTTTGACACTAAATCGATCAAAATTACCGACTGGCTACCAGATTCTCACATCAATTTTGTATTTTTCAATTTTTTGTTTATTAATATTCATACAATTATATTTTTCCATGCAACAAATAGTGCTACTCGTGATTATTTTTTTTGCGTCTCCCTTAAAATCCAACTCATTTATTTCTCCACCCGACCGTTGTTAAATGGAACAACACCCTTTTTGACACGGCTGGCTCCTTTAAAATCTAACCCATATAAATCAGCAAAAAAAAGAAATATAACCCATATATTTCTCTACGCGACGGCTGTTAAATCATCAGTTGTACATCTCTTAGCTTGCAAACATTTGTATGGATCGAGTCCCGACCACCAAAGCTTGCAACAAATTACTGCAAATTACTACATAACCTAATAGATAGGGGTGAACAGAAAGGAATGGAATAAGACAAAATATAAAAAAGACACTAAAGTGGAAGGACTTTGAAAAAAAGTAATGAACACAAAATTTGTTTGATGAGATTTTGGAGGGAAAATTGATATGATAAGAAATGGAGACCTTGACAGAAGAACATGCCTATCAACTAAACATATAGCCATACACTCCATCCCCATCTGCTTGGAATGAATGAAATTATGAAGAAAATAAAACTAGTTTTCTCGTCCCACCTGTTTTCCCCCAAATCTCATCATGATTTTATATAGTCTTCCATGTTCCCTATAATTTAGTTCATAAACTCTGAATTTCCTCCCATCTCATTTCATTCCTTCACTCACAACCAACCATATTGATAGATTAAAACCCTTCATAACTGCTATTATCGCATCAGCCAATGTAGGTTTAAAAAAACGTAAACACAAACTAAATACTCTTAAAGTGCATAGCTAGATAATCCCATTTTCCCCATATTAAGTCCACTTCCTCATGCAAAACTACGTGTGACCAAATTATCGTGACATAATATTTCTACATTGTACATACGCAAATAGTCAAATACTGAAGACCCCATGTATAAACCAGAAGCATGATCACAACTTTGAACAATTAATTACCCTGTCAAACCTGAAGAACTATAGACCTCTGCGACCCAACCAATCTTACCCTTATACCATCAGAGCAAAAAAAATAAATTAATTAAACTGTATTGCATCAAATGTTGCATATTGAATTTTCAATACTACTGAATACAATTCCTCAAAGGCTGCAAACAGGTAAAGTGAATAGGTGATCATCCACACTTAAAACAACATATGCCACAAAACTCGCAAATAACATCCAAACAACAAAAAATAGGATTCAAATAAAACTTTCAACATTAAATGTTATAAGGTTCAACAGTTACAGTAACACTGATTCAACACAATTATACGAAGAAACATAATCCTAATTCAAAAGATTCAACCACTTCACTCTTCCGCAGAGGCAGACTCATCAGCCTTGTTGTTGTGCTTCCTGGCATACCTCTGGTTCCTCAAGAACTTGGGGTCCATCTGTCATTTCAAACACACATCAAAATTAAAACAAACAAACACACAATTTAAATAATCAACCAGACTAATTACACATAAATCGACCGGGATCGATAAAACTTACGCCACGGGTGGAGATGTTGCGTTGCTTCCGGGGCTTCTTGATACCATTCTTGTGTGCTTTGGCTGATTGATTGTGAGCTGTATGATTCTTCGACTTGGCCATCTCTCAGCAACTAATCGAAATCAATAATAATCAACACGTCTAATTATACTCAATTTTTTTAACAGATATTTAGCTCGGTTAATTAGAAGGAGATTTTAATACAAAAATGTGAGCTTAAAATCTCATGATTATAGATAGACAGAGAGATACCTGGTGCGGCGCCTTGGGATTTTTTAGCAAAGAAGATGAGAAACAGGGGAACTTACTATTTGCGTTTGTTTTTAGGGTTTAAAGAGCGGGGTGTTTTTTTGACAGAGTTTTGGGCTTTTGAATTGGGCCATTGTGAAGTCAAGATCTTGATATCAGCCCATTTGGCATCTTAAAATTGTTATGCTCCAAGATATAATCCAAGTTAATTAAGAAAAAAGAATTAGTGGGTGACATATTAATTATAAAAGGACCCGTGAACTCAATTGTTTAAACTCAATTTTATAAATTATACGAATCGGACTTGTTTTTGGTTTTAAAAGCCTCGGAATTTGAACTAAAAATTTGATTGCTTAAAATATGAAATGGTACCGAAATTTTATTTTATTAACACCTATGGAAGGAAAGATTTCTCTTTTGTGCACTGGAAATGCAGGTGAAGCCATGTTTTTTTTTTCCTGCTAATTAGTGAAGCCATATTTTTGCTGCTAAAGGCATTGTTTATTTTTTTGAACTGTTTCACACACACAAAGGTAGCAGCAAGCAAAGAAAATCTTGTCTTACAGACGAGACATGCCAATATCCTGTATTTCTTAATCTCAGCTGAAAAGTTATTGTGCAAGTAACTGTACAAATTAAAATGCACTAATTGCACAAAGGCTTCCATATCTTGACCCTATATGCAATCACATCCCCACTTCCGGTACAGACTAGATTCAACGTATAAAAAGCAGACACTTGATCAATACGCCGCATACAACCTTACAAGCATATAGTACCAATGAAAAGAGAGAATAACGAGCAAAAACTTAGTATATGGTTTCATTCATGTCAAACCATATTTGCATACAACCTACAGTCATGAAGCTCCCATTTTTGCAAAAACGTATGGAGGAGCTACATGTCTTGAGCTACCTACAGTAATCATGGTTGCGGTATGCATGCTGGATCTTCATTGCTGCAATTATATTGCGTGCTTCATCCTCAGGATTAGAGAACTTTACTGCATGGGCTTGCACCCTAAGTGATTGCTCCCTAAATGCAGCCTGAATGCGTGCTGCTGCATCCGCATTCTGCAGCTGTTTGATAAGCTGCCAGAGTATCCTTTAAGTACAGATCCTCCTCGGTAAATATCCCAGGCTAGTAGGATTAGTTCTAGTGATCTGCAGTGAACCACTGACATTTCCGGCAATGGTCATATCTGCAAAATGTTGCAATAATCCCTTTTCTGCAAGATAGGCTGCCAAATCATCATAACTCTAAAAATAATTCTAAATTTCACTCAAATGATTGTGCAACCACTACATTCAATATTCATATAGTAAGAACGTGTTAACAAGTGTAGTTTACCTATGTTCTCAATGTACTTTAATAATTAAAATGCTTGTCAAAATCTTTCTTCGCAAATTGTATATATAATGTTTGCAACTTGTGCATGTAATGTTTCCAGTTACCTTCTATAAAAAGATGTATAAAAACTAGTGTTAACTAGAATACAAACATGCAGGAGAGTTTTAATGAAATCTAGAATTCAACACTATTAAACAACATGATGACATACTTTAAGAGCTAAAACTCAAAAGACAACATATTCTATGCAAAACACTCGTACCCTGAATTTGCAATTCTCCCCGTCAACCTGAAGCATAGTTAGTTTACTGTAGTGTTATCTAGCACAGCAAGATACATCAGAAGAATCTGTTCCTCAGCAAAATTTATTCCGTAGAGTAGACTCCAAGTGTTGAAAGATCAATAACAACATGCCTACAAAAGATAAAATTTGCATCAATATTTTTCAACTGTTGGCAGTATCAAAGAATTAGCCAGAATGAGTCTTCCATTTACTGTATGGAAGAGGATGGTGATAATAAAATGATTGAATACCTTGGTTTTCTTTCTGCTGCAATGATCCCTTCACCAAAAGTGTGCCTGGTATTTGCTGAAAGACCTGTGAAATAATGACAAATGCTTATAATGAGATATGTTTTTTAAGTGGAGGATCACTCCAATAAAGTACAAAGCTCTTTAATATTACCGAGATGCGAAAATGCAATTCATCTGATAGAGAGTTCGAACCATCTGAAACATTTGATGTTGTATGCGCATATTGACAACTTTGAGCTTTAAAAGTCTCTAGTGTCCTGTCGTTTAACAGTGCATCACAGTGATACTTTGAAGCTCTAATCTAATTTTACAAGATATCAAAATACAGGTTAGCAATAAACTTTTTGATTTAATTTCAAACTGCTAGTAGAATTTCTGTACATACATTAATCTGGAATAATGCAACATCTGATTTGCAGGATGCTCCACCACTACTGAAGAAGGACTCCACTGACTGCAAAACATCAATCGCGCTGTATTTCCGTTGGATACCCTGATAAGTACGATGTCATATTTTCAGGAAACACAACAAACTAGAAATTACAAGTGATACATAATCTGCAAATATGATATTTATGTATATTATATTTAAATACAGATAAAATTTATGCTTTTATGGTTTAAACCACACATAAATTTGTTTTTTTAATAGAGTATGATTGTTATTATGAAATTTATAAATATTTTTTCACCAATTGAATTATTATTGTTAAACCTTCACTGAATTAAAGATTATTTTGTGAATTTCGTGTGGGCTGTAAAATCATCAAAATCCAACTTAAGAACTCCAGATATAGGAAAAATAGTAAAGTTATTACCTGGAGCCCAAAACATCTTTTCTTTAAATTTGTTTCTCCCCTAATTTAAGAACTCTTCTTGACTACTAAAATATTAATATCTCTTTAATAAAATCTCAATTCAATCCAAAATATAATAAATACGAGAAAAAAATCATATGCGATATGTTCAAAAGTATACTCTAATAGTATTATTTATATTTGAAAATGTATTTTTAATAATAAATAAACATATTACTTGGTAATTGTGAAGAAAGCAACCAAAGAACTTAGCAATAGATTCTAAGGGGGCTTTTGGATTGCAGATGGGAATGAGAATTAGGAATGAGGATGAGGTTTGGATTGCAGATTAAATTGGGAAGCTGGACTGGAAATGATATTACTAGAGCCGTTTGGATTGTGATGGACTGGAAATGAGTTCACTATATTAAGCTGTTTGGATTAATATGAGGTCCAAATTGGAACGAAAATCAATTTTAATTATAAAATTTTATGTTAGTAAAAAAATAATTGTCTTTATTTTTTAAAAAGGACAAAAGACTTCTTTTTGAAAAAAAAATCCAAATTAAAATAAGCCTCAAAATAATTTACATATAATTTGATCCTTTTCTATAATTACTTTAATCCATTTATTACTTAACGAAGAAAGAGATTAACAAAGAAGTCAGCGGTTTTGAATGAAAAAATAAATAAGAAAGTTAAAATTCTCGGGGTAACCATGGATTTGAAATCATCGACCCATTCCATTCCAGCTCTACCAACAAACCTAACCATAAAAGCTAAGCAGGATAGTAATCCACCTCTTATCACATACAAGAGACAAAGTATAGCAAAAGGGCAGAAAAAGATATTCAATTGTTATAAGTATAGCATGGAGGTTTTACAATCGAATAAGATAAGACTGGGTAATATATGGAGGGAAATGGAATTGGGGATCTATTATTATCATTGTTATTGTCAGGTTTATATATCTGGGAGAGCTCTTCACCTCTCGAATAGTGAGGGACATACTAAGATACTAATTCCTAGCAAAACACCACTGCAAGTAGGAAGTTCTCATTCCCGTTAACCACCCTCAAATCCCCCCATCCAAATGCCCCCCAAATATTATATATGTATGATATTAACGGTGCAAACGAAATATAACGATAAGGGTTTGTACGTAAAAAGAGTTTCAAGTATATAATGAAGTTTGAATTATTAATATTATTAACTTTTAAAAAATAGATAAGATTTATACAGCCAAATTATTTTATATGATACTATTCAACTAATAATATCATATAAAGATATTACTCCAACAATTTGCTTTCAAAACTTTATGGACACTATACCAGATTAATTAATACTCTAATTTTAGAATTCTAAGATCAACATAAAAAATCACAACTCAATTGTTTTTTGATGATGGGAGTTCAAAGAAAATCAAATAGTAATCATCATAAAATTACACTAATCTTAAAAAAAATTCATTGAAGTGGAAAAATTGACCTGACATGACATGTGTAAAGTAGCGACTAAATTTTTTACTAATACTCACTAAACAATTTAAATGATAATAAGTTTTTAATTTGAACATTAAAGTGAATATTTTTTGAAAAATATATGATGTGCCACAAGCAATATAATCAAAGCCGAAACACTAAAACATTGGTAGTTAGAATCTGTTTCCAGGCCAAAATATTGAAACAAGTAATTCCGATCGAAATACATACAACTATTCTAGTTTAAACACATATCTAACACCTAACTATTTTATAAATCTATTATAACTTAAACACATCTCTAAGTCCTAATTTATACTCCCTCTGTCCCTCCCATTTGTTTACAAATGGGTTGGGGATGGAGATTAAGCAAAATGTATAGAGCAGTGGGAAAGATAAAGAAAAGTGGATAAAGTAGTGGTACCGATTGATATTTAATGTATAAAATGTGTATAGTCAGGGAAAGTAGTGGATGTAGTTACTTTTTATATCATAACATTTTACTATTTTAGGTAAGTTTTGAAATGCAAATAATTAGAAGGTAAATCCCAGAAAGGAAAGTGTAAACAAATGGTTGGCACAAAGGGTATTATATTCAAATCTATAGAAATTACAAAATCAAAATATATATAAATAAAATAACAAATGTTAAAAATAACCATGCATCATATGGGACATTAGCTAATAGATTACAATATCCAGACCCAAATGCCATTCACCATTTATATCATCTTAGTGTAAGACAAGTTCATAGTACACATAAAGGGAGTATTCTACAGCTTGAAGGTGCCTAACCCATAAATTAAACAATCTCATTATAGTAGAACATTCAGTAAACTAAATCCATACCTCAAGCATGAAGGAAAGGTCACTTTTGATTACGTGACACTTTACTAGCTTTGTGGAAGGAGGTACAAAGGACCAAGCAAGACCCCAGCGGCAAGTTTGGCCTTGGACAAATTCAGTTGTCTTAACTATAGTGACTCCAACTTCCCGAAGCTTTGATGTTAGAGTTTTTAGGTTTGCTTTTCTTCCAACCATTGTAGTATACCACCTAAATAGGATGAGGTCAGTATATATATTATTTATGACAATATTGACTTAAGCAATTGTATGCGACTTTACCATAATCCATATAATATAAAATAAATTCATTACCGAAAAGACTGCTTTAACTGGACACTGTCCATGATTATGCGAGTAATGAAAGCTTGTTCACCACCAGGACAGACCATCTCAGCTGGTGTCCCGCCGCAAGAAGTCTTAGGATTTAAACCGGCTTCTTCAATTGTCTCAAAAAATGGAGGATTGCACATGCAAAAATCGAAGATTTCACCATCCTTGACAACACCAAGTAAAATAGGCAGTTTATGGTAACTCTCAATCACACCCGAGTGAAGCTCATCCTGATCTTCCCGAGTTCCTGTGTAGCTTTCAACTTTTCTGATCTCAATCAGTTCAGCAATGTGAGGATTGTTTTGTACATTAGTTTTTGCACAGTCGAGCGCCACATCTGTCACATCTGCAACCAAATTAAGCACCATCTTTTAGTCTCTTGAAAAGATGTACTCCATTCAATCAATAAAAATTGGCACGACATAACAATTACCTGATCCAACAAAGCTCCAACCAAGAAGAGAAGCACCGAGAAGAGGGTAAATACAATTTGCTCCAGTTCCAATATCAAAACCCTTCACAACATCAGCATTGGGATGTGAGTTAGGGATAATGTCCAACGCCAAAAGATCTTCAATCCAATGAATGTAATTCGATCTGTTGGGAACCGTGGGACAGAGCTGCCCATCAGGAATCCACCTAGAAAAACAATTCAGCTAAGATATCATAATTGTATTGGAAACGCATTCTAGTGCATAAAAGAGGTAAGCCAACAGAAAACGAAAAACAAGAGTACCAATTAATTCCATGATCATGGAGGAGAAGGATGCGGGTAAGTTGACGAGTGGCATTGAAGTCGGTCCAGTCGATGCTAGGTCGGCCATCGCGAGAGTAAAACACGTAGGGACTGAAAGATGGGTAAAGTGAAGCTAGGAGTTTGAAATCAGGCGGATGATCGGAGTATTTGTTTCGAGGGTGGATGCTCCGCTCCGCACCTCTCTTCCTCTTCTTCTTGTACTGGCTGCCTCCTCTCATATTACCCAACCCTAAAAACTCGACCTAGAACTGGTAGATTTGATAATTAAGTGATGCGCAGTGCTGTAAAATCGCCGACTCAGCCTATATATCGGCCGCTATGCAATTCAGGTTTAAAGTATAAATGCTAACTTTCGTGTATTCCATTCCATTGTCAAAGAACATATACTAAAATCAACGAGCAACTAATCCAAATCAACAATAATCAACACGGTCAATTATACTCAAATTCTTTGAACAGATATTTAGCTCGCTTAATGAGAACGAGATTTAAAAAAAAAAATGTTTTACAATTTCAGCGAGCTTAAAATTTCACGATTACAGTCTACAGATAGAATAGATAGATACCTGGTGAAGCGCGGATTTTTTAGCAAGAAGATGAGAAACAAAAGAACTATTAGTATTTGCGTTTGTGTTTGGGGGTTTAAAGAGCCCTGCGCGGCGACGCCCAGCCCAGGGGGTGTTTCTTTTACAAAGTTATGGGCTTCTGAATTGGGCCATTGTGAAGTCCAGATCCTGATATCAGCCCTTTTACCCCACTTATATTTGTTATGCTCCAAGATAATAAATAAATTAAGAAAATAGAATTTATGGGTGACATAATAATAATCAGGGAATTTAGCAAATATACTATTTTTTGTAAAAAAAAATTGTAATTTTATTATTTTTGAAAATAATTACGAATATGCTAATACAATTTCGTATAACTTGTTGCAACTTAATATTTTTGTAAATATATATATTTCAGGCCAACTATTATTACTTACAACGAAATTTCGGGAGTTTCAATAGCGCTAAGTCTACATCTTTGAACGACTATTCTATGACTTCTGTCGACTCTTCTCCGAGGACTTATTCCAACAACTCCGGCGATTGTATAATTAATAATGTCATTTTATCTCTGCAGTCATCATAACAATATCCTGTATTTCTTCATCTCAGCTAACAACTACAGCAATAATATAATAATGATATCGTTTCAGGCTTTCAGCTCTGCAGTCATCATAACAATATCTTGTGTTTCTTCATCTCAACAAAAAAGTACAACTCAAGGGGGTGATGCTCTAATTGCACAAAGGCTTCTATATCTTGACCCTATATGCAGTCACATCCCCACTCCAGGTTCAGCATATAAAAAGTAGACACTTGATCAACAAGCCGCATACAACCTTACAAGCATATAGTATCAAATAGAGAATAAGGAGCAAAAACTTAATATATGGTTTCATTCATGTCAAACCAAAGCAACTGTATCATACCATATTAACATCACACAAAGGACAAACTAATAGCGGCAACTGAATGTGCAAATCAGATGGTCTTAGGAACAAGATAACAAGGGCAATGAAAGCCAGCACAACATCAAACCTACAGTCATGAAGCTCTCATATTTGCAAAAACGTATAGAGGAGCTACATATCTTGGACTACTTACAGTAATCTACATAGGGTATTTACGAAAACTACATGTTATATTTAACAATAGGGACCGGTTATAAGTTGCTGATGCACCAGTGTTGTAGCTCAAGAATGGTGAATAGCCGTTATCTTGTGCTAAATTAACCCATGTCAGTGTCAGGATTGAGAAGCCCCTCATATTCAAGCTGCACATAGAAAGGTCAAGTAGGTTAATGCATATTGGTATAGTGTTTCAAACTTTACAGTATATATACATATAACACTAAAATCGCTTACAGCCGCTTTATTATGTGCTAGTTTCATTCTTCTGTAATCTTCTTGAGCTCGCTTAGAACGAAACATGGCTTGAACACGTATAACAGATCTCTCAATGCGCTCTTCGGCCTGTTTCCTGCTGGCTTTGAAGAATTCCTCCACTTCACCTTCTTGTTCTGGGTCTTTGGTAGCTTCATCAGGAATCTGAAGACCACGGAAACCTTTGCCCTTCATACGCCAACGTAGTATTGCCTTCTCAACCACTCCCACTGCAAATATAATCTTTCGGTACTTTCTCCTCTCTTGGAAACCCCTGTAAACAGCCTACATAACAGGAACAGGTAAAGCTAAACAGTATAACTCTATAACTAGCATGTATGATATATCAGTCACAGTCTTATTTCCAACTCAGTTGTCTTAACATTTAAATCATGGTGAGCTGTTCGTTTAACAATTAAAAGGACACAAAAAATCTGAGTTGCTTCAATAGTCATATGATTTAATTAACTAGTCATATTGGAAAGCATAACTTACTTGAATTTTGATAGTGTGACGACGCAAATTGAGGAAGTCTCTTCGCATCTTCCAAGTGCGGAATCGATGTTGGATTTGAACAGCAGCAAGCATCTTTTTCTTCGTGCCATGGTTGCGGTATGCATGCTGGATTTTCATTGCTGCAATAATATTGCGTGCTTCATCCTCAGGATTAGAGAACTTTACTGCATTGGCTTGCACCCTAAGTGATTGCTCCCTAAATGCAGCCTGAATGCGTGCTGCTGCATCCGCAGCTGTTCGATAAGCTGCAAGAGTATCCTTTAAGTACAGATCCTCCTCAGTAAATATCCCAGGGCTAGTAGGATTAGTTGTAGTGATCTGCAGTGAACCACTGACATTTCCGGCTATGGTCATATCTGCAAAATGTTGCAATAATCCCTTTTCTGCAAGATAAGCTGCCAAACCATCATAACCATGCTTGGATGCAAGATCAGCTGCTGTACATCCACCAGGGTTTTCTGAAGTGGGATCAGTGACCAAATTTGGCTTTGCCCCAGCAGATAGAAGAGTTGCAACCATGTCTTCCCTGAAATGAGATGTAACAGTCAGCAGCATTACAAACACGGAAATATACCTCTGAAACATTATAATAGAAGGGCTTCCCTTAGCATTTTTTCAAAATCCGAATAATAAATTTCAGAATAGAACCAGAACTTGGAAATAATATGATGATAAGTGCAATTACAATGCACTGCAGCGTCCAGCATAAGAAAATTCACTAATTAATTTTGAAGGGAAAAACTGAAGGTATTACGCAAAGGAAAAAAGGGTATCAAACAGGGTGCAGATATTCAAGCAGTAGTACAATTTCTGGAATATAACCCTATTTACCTTCCACAAGATGCAGCCCAATGAAGAGCTGTCCACCCAAATTTGTCCCGATAATCCAATGATAAGCCAGATAACGAAAATTGATATACAGCCCACTTATAACCAAGAATAGCACACAGATGAATTACTCCTTGGCCTTGATCATCATAATCAGTAACTTTACATCGTTCTGCTATTCTCTCCAATAGCCATTCCCGTAGTCTATTCTGCAAAGTTAGCTCAAACAGATTGTCTTTTGCTTGTGGGAATGATAATCTATTGTCTTTAATATATTTCAAAAAAGATCCCCAGTCATTGCCAATTTGAGCTGTTCTCTGAGCAAACAATTTGGCTTCTTTGAGGGCATTCTGTGAGAGTATAGTCGAATATGTACCAAGTCTCCTTGATGTAGAGAACAGTAAATGAGCAAGCCTCATTTGATTCTGAAATTCCACCCACTTTGATTCATCATCTGTTAAATTGATCAAATTTTCCATCGGAGGGGACTTATACTCAAAGTTCACAACTTGACTGATAGACTTCTGGCCGTCAAAGCTTACATAGAGATCAACTAATCCAGGCTTGTGCGATGAAATAAAAGAACGGTAAACTCCAGGTTGAACAAGTTCGGCAGGAAAACGTTCATCTCCACATACAAGAAGTAAGTTGGAGTTTCCAAATGGGGAATGTGCTTCATGAAAATATCCAACAACTAGAATCTGCAGCAGTATGTATTAATGAACAATGACAACATTATCTATATAAATCAAGAAGATACAATTAGAAACAAAAGTCTGCTTCATATGGAAAGGGAAAAAGCAAGTATATAACATATTTTTCAGAGTAACCATAGACTGGTGATTTATTGCTAATGAATTCTTTGAAGTCGATAACAATTAGCAAATGCATTTGTCCTAACACTGCAAGGATCAGAAAACACAACAGTATAATTTTTAACTGCTCATTAAATCTTACAACTTAGGTAATCTTCAGTTTATTCAAATTAATATCTAGTACTTCTCATTTGTGCTTGCAGCTCATCTTTGTTTATTTCCATTTCATATAAGTTTGGAATTGGAAGCGTTAGTCTACAACAGTTACGGTTAAAATTAGCAGCAGATAAGCCACTTAAGGTTCTGTTCACTACAGGACTTCCAAAGTGAACTAAACTAATTGAAATCATAAGGTTCAAAGTTCAAACATCAATAGAAAAATAGATTTAGGTCAGAATAATATATACCTGTGACTAGGATAATATCATATGCCAGTCCATGAACTTGCAAAATTGCTGACCAAAATATAACTTTTTCTATTATAAGCTACACATAATTAGGGAGTCCAAAGCTGTACCATTATAGATACTGTGCATAGACAAACAAGTGTATTTGTCCAGAATATCTGTGTGAAGTTACTGTTATATAGAAGCAGAAAGATTGTTAAACTCTAACGATTGTGTGGTCATAGTTCATTATGGAAGAGAAAATAAAGCCTCAATCAAGTTTTTCTGAACTTCATTTCTAAATACATTTTTCCACTTCCCAGTCTATCCATAACAAGCATGATGCTATACTATATATACTAATGTCAGAAGATACTGGAATTATATTCCCAGTCTTTCATACTTTTATATTATATATTCTTTAGCAAATATAGAAGATACTCCTTATAGATTAATAAAATGTATCCAGTATGTGACATGACAATATCAGTCAAAGGCAGCGTGTAGAGCTTGAAAAAAAGAACCTTGGTTTCCTCAGTTGTAGGAGCGGATGTAGGAGAGACGTCGGTTATACTGAATATTTGTTCCAAGCCTGATGGCTGATCGTGATACGCTAAAGTAGACGCTTTCTGATCAGTTGAAATAGAATCTTCCAAATTCTCGTCACCTGTCAACCCTGAATCTGGAGAATCAGTCATGACAGTGGTCATCCATCTTCCGAAACTGTCATTGGTTTTAAGACCATCTTTGTTTATAGTGTCGAAGGAATTACTGGTGCCATTTCTCTGCAAACTTGGATCAAATTGACCATCCATGATTTCAGATATAACATTTCTTGAGATACTAAAATGATCATAATTGTTCCCCGCAATTAGATCAGAAATTATTTGTCTTGAATTCTTTTCTGTAGAACATATATCCACTGACAAAGGGCTGCGCTGCACAAATGATGTATTTTCTAATAATGCTTCCTGTAAACAAGAATGAAAAGTTAAACCATAGTGGTTCAGACCAACTAATATACAAACGTTCTTTTTACAAAAAAAGTTAACCTAAATGACCCAATTATAACTAATATATGTGTCAAGACACATGCATTCTTAGTATAATGTTAAGTATGACACTGAAGTATACAACAGATATTTTCTCTTCATTTGTCTATAGATGTAACAACAAATATGCTTGAATGCATCTCTGTGGCTGCATTGTTGGAAATAAAGACCATCAAGCTAAGTTCTCGTAAGCCAATAGCCTCTCTCGTCCAGGATTTAAATCTTGTCATAGACAAGATGTGTGAGTGTGTTTAATTATCAGAGTACATCAAACTTTGTTGTCTTCTATTTTCAAATAATCTAAAATAATTTAAACGTAAGATCTTATTTAATATTAGTAATTAAATATTGAGTTAAATATCAAAGTGGGTAATGAAGTGGAGGGCGTATGTCACTTTGCTCACCGATCTTCACGGGGTATCATTTGAATCACTACAGTCACAACAAATATCAAACATGTACTAAATATGGGTTCGGGGAGTAAAATTAATATTAATTGAGTTTTGCACATTTTTCTTGAATTTTATCACCAACCAAGTAAAAAGTTGTGAATTAAAGTATTGAAGATAATATATTTAGATATTAAAAAGCTTTTTTACAATTTATTGTTAATTTTGTAGTTATTTTCATTGTTTTAATTAAAAATAAATAGTAAATAAACTTTTTAAAATCTAAATATATTACGTAAAATGATGGAATTCACAACTTTTTACTTGTTGTGGTAACATTCAAGAAAAATATGTAAAACTCGTTTAATATTAGTTTTACTCCCCGAACACATGACATATCTAGAGGTACCCGATTGATATTTATTATGACTTTGGTGATATATGAGCTCCATTTCGGTGACCACTTTGATATTTAAACCATTGAATATTACACACATATCAGCATGAATCTAGTTGGCAAATATTATTTTTTTAGAAAATTTAAGAATAATATCTTTGTATTCTGAATGATTCCCTTCTGCAAACCAATTCATCTATCTCTGCCATAAGTCTATAAGATTAAACTTATATCAAATTTTAAAAATTATTTTTTTTACTTCTATATTATATTTGTTTTTCAAAAAGATAACGTCAATTGATAAGTTAATCATAGTTTTTAATTATAGAATAACTTTTATAAATATAAACACCCGTTCTACACATGGTTTTTTCATATTTAAAATCATATCCAGTATCACAAAAAATTTGTACACTAACAGAATCAGGAGATTTGGGAGAGTCTTTATATAAAATCCCCGTAAGAAAATGAAATCCCCAAATGAACTACTCATTGATTTAAAAGTAATTTATAAACTGGTGATAAATATGATATCCATATTTCCTTCCGGCCAATACAACTTGGCATTTAGGGTTGTCCCTGCCTCAGGAATATGCTTATAATGGATATAACAATTAAGGTTCTTATGCACATGTGTATTGAATAGCTTGTCTCCTATTCTTTAAAAACAATTTAGTTAAAGTAACTTATCTATATGATATTGTAACTATTAACACATTGGACATGACCTTTCCGCGAGTTACTAAGAGATCCTTTCAATAACATTACCCTAAGGCTCTTACTGGAATTACTCTTGCTTAGGATTGATGTGTATAATTTGATTTTTTTTTTTATTAAGAAAAAGTGCTGTTGCAGAAATCAGATAGATATCTGGTAATATTTTTTGACATATATATATGGGTCATGTTCCTCTTAGAACCATTAGCCTAAGAACCCTTAGAACCTTCTAGTATTAATAAGGGTTCTGCAGCAAAACTGCACATGCAAAAATTGTCGTGTTTATGTATTATATCTTAAAATTATTTTTGAACACACATAACGATGCAAAAAATATGTATTTAGATTTAGATCTTAAAAATCTATTTAAAATTTATGGTTCTGCAGCAGAACCTTATTGGTTCTATGGTTCTATGGTTCTATTTTAAGGACTGGTTCTCTCTTGAGTACGACCCTATATATTGATTTAGTTATCTATGCTAAAATATAATAACCTGATATAAGGATAATTCGTAATAGATTGGTTAGATATTTTTGGTCATCCTAAATTTAGCCTTTTCTCTGATTTTTAAAAAAATAAATAATAAGTTATATAAACAATGAGAGACACAACAACACGTCTCCTCTTAATTATAACGTGTTCTCCTCTAAGACAAAGACTAACCACCATGTAACTCTTCTTAACTCTAACTTGTTTAACTCCAAGACAAACACGATCACCATGTACCTCTTTTTTAACTCTAACGTATTCAACAATCTACTCAAACACAAGCAGAAAGTCAATACAAGATATATAATATCTTTTCCTTACAAATGAAGAAATAACAAATATGATTTAAAATAATCAAAAAAACACATTATCACATATTAATATTAGGAAAACATTTACAGATAGATGATAAAAATGTTGATTGTTTATACTACCCATGTACAATACAAAAAATATTGTAAAAGCTAAATTTCTATAAGAAAATATAATCAACTGGTTAATAATATTAAAATAATTTCATAACATTATCATTTAATTTCTCATGCAAAAAAATCATGGGCATCCAATAATGTTAAACCAATTGTACAATGATGTTAAAATTTAAATTATAAAGTAACGAATTTTGAATTATAGCACGGGCGGGATTCGTTTTGGCTAGAACGCCCAAATCTGCTATATATTTGACACAGGTTTGCCGTAATGCCGAAACTATGGCAAATGCATCTATCGTCATTGATTATAAATAAAAATACCAATTAATAGTGATTCAATCCCTTTTATGGTTCCGCATGAGAAACCAGTACGAATATAACCTACATGTCCAATTGAACCATGAGCTAGAAGTCTTTTTACTTTCATTTGGGCCATGGTGATATGATACGTAGACCTGTTGCTGCTGAAAAACTGCTTTTCCAAAACCATGGGGACATTCTTTCTCTAAAATAAGAGAAGCTAATGTAAACTTAACCAAACATTATTTTTACTGAAAAGTTGGTGTCAGCAACAATACCAAACAAGACCTAAGACTCTTCCTATACACATGACATTATGTATCATAACTTTGAATATCAGTCTCGGCTTGACAACAAGCCCCTAATTACTACGCCTTATATCTAGGCATTAGGGCAACGACAAGTCGACAAGCACCTGCTGCGAAGATTGCTGCTTAGGTATCATTGTAAAATTAAGCCCCGAACTACCTGGACTAATGCTTACGCATAACTGTATCAACAATTATCATGTGTGATTTTAGTCAACTGGCAATATGAATTTGATGTTATTTAGCAATAAAACAAAAGAACTAGAGTGTATTCAAGCAATACAACTCATGTAGGAAGCACAATTAGGAAGCTAGAGAAAACTAAAAATAAAAAAATGAGGGACGATCCAGAGGAACAACCCAAAAGCAACTGGCTATAAAGTAGAACATGGAAAATGCATGACATCTTCGATTGACACCGGACATCGAGTATCTGGCGACGGGCGTCAAGGGTTGTATTGGCCTAGGTCGGACTTGTAAAGGTTGGCTAGGAGAAGGTTCCTCATTATATAATCAAGAGTTTAGGGAAATGAGAATTGGCCATTGGCACGAAAAAAAAACCGAATGCTAGATTCATTCATTAGGCATGCACCGACGCGTTGTGGTGGGGTATCGGGGTAAGGCGCTGAGCGGTTTGATGATGACAGTTCGTAGCAGGCTATGGTGCAAGATAATGCGCGTGGCTTGAGTACCTGAGCATTCAGAGGGGTATAATTGAGCTTGTCTAAAACTGAATGGTGGTTGAGGTAGCAGTAGGTAGACCCGGCAATTTCGTACACGACACGAAAACGACACGAAAAAATCGTGTTTGTGTTTACGTTTTAAGTACACGACACGAAAGTACACGACTTAATTTCATGTTGGTTTTGGGTTTACCCATCGAGTACACGACACGACACGAAGTACATGATATGCTTAATTAATTATAATAATTAATAATTAATAATAAATAGTAATAACATGATTTATTATATATAATTTAATTGTAATAGTAGTTTTTATAAATAACATAGATATAATATCAAATAATATATAAAAATTAATTAAATATCAATTTTAAAAATATTAAAAATGTAATTTAATATTCTATTTTTTCATTTCGTGTACATTTCATGTACTTTTCGTGTATATTTCATTTCGTGTTCAATTCGTGTCGTATATTTCCAAGCACACAAAAATTCGTGTACTTCGTGTCGTGTCGGGTTATTTCATTTTTTTTTCGTGTCATGTTCGTGTTTGGATTTCAGGGACACGACACGAAAGTTCACGACACGACACGAATTGCCAGGTCTAGCAGTAGGTGTCGGGGTCAGGCGCTCGGGCCGAATACTAGGTGTTGGTGTGACAGTCCCAAATTCCGGGGTCTAGAATTGGGTGTCATATAATATTGATGATAAGACAAAAATAAGAAAATTACGTTAAAACTAATTTACATACATGTTTATAATGACTACGACCCCTGCCAAGATCTTTCCAGGTTTAAGTTTGACTACAGTTATCAAAATATTACAACTTATATAGATATATTGATATAAGATAATCCTGACATGGGATTTCTTATATCCAAAAGGTTTAACTAACTACGTTCCAACTCCATTTGGCATTTCCTATGCAATTAATTGTCTCAACATCTACCTGAAAAGTGCCCAGTAGGGAAGTGCTAGGTGGAGCGCGGGGTGGCACGTGCTTACTCGTAGACTTAGGTAAGCGAGGCATCTGAAATGTTAATTTGAAATAGCAAGGTGAGCAAAAGAAAGCTCAGCAAGTATAATAGTTAACAAAAAAAAAAACATGAGTTAAAGCAGAGCAAGTAACTGAACTGGAAGTATACAAAACAGCATGCTTTTAATCTTGAAATCACAACAATTCAAAAGCATATATATATATATAAATTTCCAAAGCATTCAGATATATTGGACGTTAATAGTCACCGTAGATGATCAGTCTACAGCAACCTAGACAATGGTTACGCATTGTCCAAAAATAACATGTTCCGGAACTGAAGACTAGCTAGGTCTTCAAATAACGCTGGGCCATTGCTTTACAATGGTCCTCTTACGCAAACAAATAGGCTGGGCCGTTAAATAACGGTCCTCTTACGCAACTCCAATTATATCTGAGTTTTTACTTCCCAGCTCTGAAGAATTTCATTTTTAAGAAAAGGTTTATTCCATAGGAAGTATACTTACAACGGATAAGCCTTACAACCGAGGAACTAACCGAGTTATGAAAATCATTTATAGAGATTTTGAAACCATGTATATCAACTTGATAAGTCCCTCTTTCCAACTCAAAATCGTACTTAAGTCATGCATTTGTAATAAATACCAGTTTTAAGGAAAGAGTACTCAGCTTTTAAATATAGCATTTGAATAAAATACTTGCAGTAAATACAAGTTGAGAATAGAATTACTTGCCTCGGACAGGTGGTACTAGGATGCAAGAGATCTAAAGATTATATCCTTGGATAGGTACCTACACGATAGGTTGCCTGGTTTTAGAATTATAACCTTGCTAACTACTATAAGCTACCCTTCGTCTATAACAATCAGATAATCATTTAACAATGTAATAAAAATTTAATCACATATAATTATAGCTAGTCACTATACCACTTGACACACCATACGTTCCCATCTTATTATAGTGTATTATCTTAGTTATTAATTATACGTATAATTGCTGACAAAAATTCGGCAGCACTTCCTCTATTTATTGGACTATCCACCTGTTTTTTTTTTATACTATCCAACAATCAACTAATTAATCCCAAATCAGTAAATCAACAACTTTTGACCGAGTAACAAGAATATTTAATCACAACCCAGTGAACCATTTATCAATGCTATGCTTTACTAAATTAAAAGTTTTAATCATATAAGTACATATACTCGAATTAACTAAAACATGTACAAGTTCATAATTAAAACTTTACCTTCTCAATTTCTTACATAATTATTCTCAGGAAACATACTTGAATGCCGAAATCAACTAGTTACATATTAAACTTAGATGCCCAGAATATACTGAGACCTTCCTGTATAATTATCACAAAATTACTACCATCTGATAATTCACGAAATTAACTTTACAGCTCCTGATTTTGAAATCAAACACATATACATGTACTTATATACCAATACATGCTAATTTAGACTGTTTTAATAATGAATCGCCTTTTAATCATACTTATTTAAATATCACCATCCCCTGTATTAACAATCTAATCAGCCCTCTACTATACAAATAAACAACCTCACATACACATATACACATAAACTGATTACAAAGATTAAGACAGGGCTTTATACCTAACCGGAGGGAAAAGAGGTGCAAGGGTCAGATGGTGTTCTCGACTCGAAACAGTGATTAACAGGCTTGAGAGAAATCGAAGACCAAGGCTGTAGCTTCGAGAGAATTGTCGGGCAGAAATCAAACACACAAAAAAAAAAAAAACACTAGAACTTCGAGAAATGGCACGACCAGAGGGAATAACAGTTGCGGCAGCAATACAGAAGTACGACGTCGGCGGTAAATCGAAAATACAGCGGCGGCGACAAATCAGAAAATACAGGCTTCAGTGTTTGCGGTGGAAGAAAAAAAAAAGCAGAGGGTAGGAGATGGGGTGGGAAAGGTGGGCAGGTGGTGAGGAATTGATATATACATGTGAGGTCGAGAGGGAGAGATTAAGAAAGGATCGAGAGATTTTGGTGAGAGAGGGTTTTTGAATTGGTTGTTTAGGATGAAGTAGTGTATATACAGGGTGAGATGTACTGATGGCGGTGGAAAGTAGACACGGGGTATGCTTTTGTGCTGCCTCGTGTCTAACTAAACCGACTCACCCATTTACTTCGAGCTGGCATTACACTAATTTATCGGGGTAGCTTGCAATTAAATTTTCTCGAAAAATTATCAAAATATTTTTTTATAAATCCCGAAATATTCAAAAACTAATAATATAAAATTTTCGAGATTAATTGATCACCTATGAATTTTATATGTAATTTAGAGGTTGATTGAATTTTGAAATTATTTAGAAATCAAATTTTCTCAAGAATTCTAATTTGATAACTTGATAACCTCCTAAAATATTTACTCTAATTAACAAATAATAGAAATAAATTTTATAAGAGTTTTCAAAATTCTTTGTAGGAAAATTCACATTCAATACAACTATGACAATACATAATTTATATTTATAGAAATAAAAGAAAATTACAGTCGTCACAGCCTTCCCCCCTTAAAAAAGATTCTGTCCTCAGAATCTAATCTAATTAAATAGGTGAGGATAACGATTTCGCATTTCACTTTCTAATTCCCAAGTGATTTCTTCTACTCTGGGATTTCTCCATAATACTTTGACAGTAGATACAGATTTATTTCGAAGAACTTTCTCCTTTCGATCTAGGATCTTGATTGGCTTCTCTACATAGGAAAGGTCTGGTTGGATCTCCACTTGTTCGTATTCTATAACCTGGTTCGAATCCGGGATGTACTTCTTTAACATTGACACATGGAACACATTATGAATATGGTGCATATGAGGTGGTAGGGCTAACTCATAAGCCACTTTGCCTACACGATTCAAAACCTCGTAAGGACCAATAAACCTTGGGCTTAACTTGCTTTTCTGCCCAAATCTAACTAATCCTTTCCAAGGGGAAACTTTTAATAACACCAAAGATCCAACTTCTATTTCTATATCTTTTCGGTGCAAATCCGCATTCTTCTTCTGTCTATTTTGAGCCGATTCTAGCCTTTTCTGAATCACCTTAACCACATCCTGCGTTTGTTGAACCAAGTCAGGCCCCAATATCTTCCTTTCGCCTACTTCATCCCAACAAAGTGGTGATCTACACTTCCTTCCATATAAGGCTGCATAAGGCGGCATTCCGATGCTAGCATGATAACTATTATTGTAGGAAAACTCTATTAATGGTAAATGTTCATCCCAGCTTCCTCTAAAATCTAAGGTACATGCCCTAAGCATATCTTCAATTGTCTGAATTGTCCTTTCGCTCTGTCCATCAGTCTGAGGATGATAGGCTGTACTCATGTTCAGTTTTGTTCCTAAACATTCCTGGAATTTAATCCAAAATCTCGAATTAAATCTGGGATCCCTATCCGACACAATGGATACTGGCACTCCATGCCTTGACACGATGTCTTTCAAATATATTTGTACTAACTTTTCTAAGGAGGATCTCTCATTAATAGGTAGAAAATGCGCTGACTTGGTCAATCTATCTATGATTACCCAAATAGCATCATGGCCTGACTTAGTTTTCGGTAATCCTACAACAAAATCCATGGCAATCTGTTCCCATTTCCATTCAGGAATCTCCAAAGGTTGTAGCAATCCACTTGGTCGTTGGTGTTCTGCTTTAATCCTTTGACATGTATCACATTTACTAACCCATTCTGCCACATCCTTTTTCATCCCTGGCCACCAAAAGTTTCCTTTTAGATCTTGATACATTTTTGTACTCCCTGGGTGAATCGAATATCGGGAGCTATGAGCTTCCTTTAGAATTTCCCTCCTTAACTTTGTATCCTTAGGTACCCAAATCCTAGAACAGAACCTATATACTCCTTTTTCATCTTTTTGCGTACATATCTCTTCTCCAGTCAATTGATCTAATTCTTGATTCATAACTTCTTCTTGGCATCTCCTGATTCTTTCTAACAATTCCGGTTGAAATGTTATCTCATATAGTCTTTCTTGGTTAGCTCCTGGTTTACATACTTCGATTTCCAATTTCTCTAAATCCCAAGAGAGTTCCTCAGCTATGGTAAGCATATTCAATCTCTCTTTTCTGCTTAAAGCATCAGCCACTACATTCGCTTTCCCGGGGTGATAATTAATCGTACAATCATAATCTTTAATTAACTCCAACCACCTCCTCTGTCTCATATTTAACTCCTTTTGGGTGAAGATATATTTTAGACTTTTATGGTCCGTGTAAATATCACACTTTTCTCCATACAGATAATGTCTCCACAATTTTAATGCGAATACAATTGCTGCTAATTCCAGATCATGGGTGGGATACTTCTGCTCATGAGGTTTTAGTTGTCTAGACGCGTACGCGATAACTTTACCATGTTGCATTAACACACAACCTAAACCTTTCAGAGAAGCGTCACTATAAATCACAAAATCGCCTTTCTCATCGGGTAGTGCCAATACTGGAGCGGATACTAATCTTTTCTTTAATTCCTGGAAACTTTCCTCACATTTATCGTTCCATACAAACTTCTCACCCTTTCTCGTAAGCTTGGTCAATGGCGTAGCTATTTTGGAAAAATCTTGGACAAATCTCCTATAATAACCAGCCAATCCCAAGAAACTTCTTATTTCCGTGGGTGTCTTCGGTCTTTCCCATTTCATTACTGCCTCGATCTTTGCAGGATCAACTTTAATTCCTTCCATTCCTACTACATGGCCTAAGAATTGTACTTCTTCTAACCAAAACTCACACTTAGAAAATTTAGCATATAATTTCTTTTCCCTAAGTGTTTCTAACGCCATTCTCAGATGCCCTGCATGTTCCTCCTTTGACTTAGAGTAAATCAAGATATCATCAATGAATACTATCACAAACTTATCCAAGTATTTCTTGAATACCCTGTTCATTAAATCCATAAATGCTGCCGGTGCATTGGTCAAACCAAAAGACATTACCAAAAACTCGTAGTGACCATATCTGGTTCTAAATGCTGTTTTCGGAATATCTTCGGGCTTAATCTTTAGTTGGTGGTAACCAGATCTTAAGTCGATTTTTGAAAAACACACCGCTCCTTTAAGTTGATCAAATAAATCATCTATTCTTGGAAGAGGGTACTTGTTCTTTATAGTCAACTTATTCAACTCTCGGTAATCGATGCAAAGTCTCATACTCCCATCTTTCTTCTTTACAAACAACACTGGTGCTCCCCACGGGGACACACTTGGTCTAATCACTCCTTTATCCAATAATTCTTGTAGCTGCTTTGCTAATTCTTTCATTTCTACAGGTGCCATCCTATAAGGAGCTTTTGACACAGGTTCAGTTCCCGGTGCTAACTCTATTGAAAATTCTATTTCTCGATCCGGGGGTAATCCTGGCAATTCTTCTGGAAACACATCTTGGAAGTCTTTAACTATTTCTATGTCTTCTAACTTTGGGGTTTCCTTTTCCATATCTACCACATGTGCTAAATATGCTTCACAACCCTGTCTCAATAATTTCTTTGCTTGTATAATGGTTAGAAATTCTTTCCCTTGTCTTAATCCTTGAAATTTTATCTTGACATTAGTCTCTGTAACCATTTCTATTTGCTTCTTCTCACAATCAATCTTGGCCCTATATTGAGACAACCAATCCATTCCCAATATTACATCAAACTCTCCTAATTTAAAGGGTATTAGGTCTGCTAAGAAATGATGTCCTATGATTTCTATTCCACATTGGGGGCAAAACTGATTCACAGATACTTTATCTTGGTTAGCTACTTCAACAATCAGGGTTTCAGCCAAGTTAATCATCTTAAGACCCAATTTAGATACACAATCTTTAGACACAAATGACCGAGATGCTCCCGAATCAAATAAAACTTTGACAGGCACAGAGTTGAGGGAAAGCGTACCTGCCACTACATCCGAATTCCGTGTTGCTGACTTCTTGGTCATTTTAAAATTCCTGGCTCTTGCTGTGTTTGTCGCCTGACTCTTTGTTGTACTAACCCCGGCGTTATCCTGAGTTGAGCTCCTACAATTTCTGAAATTATGCCCCATCTTTCCACATTTGCTGCAGGGTGTATTCAGGTTCGTACATTCATTAGCGTAATGCCCCTTCCCGCCACACTTAAAACATTCGACATCCATCCGACAAGTACCCATATGCTTCTTCCCACATTTCTTACATTCAGGTATGATAGGGGGTCTAACTATCCCGGTTTGACTAGGGCCTCGTGGTGGATTGCCTTGCCTATTTTGATTGAACCTTTGATTCTTAAATCCTCGATTCCGGTCTTGTCTGAACCCAAACTTATTTTGAATTCCCTGTGGGGAATTCCTTTGTCCTTGATTCGTCTCACTGTTTCCTGCTTTTCTCTTCTTATTTTCTTTCTCCCTAGCTGTCAAGTTCTGATCATTCTCTATAATCATCGCGGCTTGGACAACTGAAGAATATGACTTTAACTGCAAAACTACCACTCCACTTCGAATTTCCGGTTTCAACCCTTGTTGGAACCTTTTGGCCTTCTGGCCCTCAGAACTTACGTATGAAGGAACAAATCTGGCTAATTCTGTAAATCTAGCTTCATACTCAGCTACACTCTTATCACCTTGTTTTAGTTCTAGAAAATCTATTTCCATCTGATTTTGGACATAATCGGGGAAATATTTTTCTAGGAATAACTCAGTAAATCTAGCCCAAGGGATTATTTCTTCTTCTTCTAAGGCTTTGGTAGACTCCCACCAGTAGTTTGCCTCGTTTTTCAGAAAATAAGTAGCATATTCAGTCTTCACTTCATCACTTACCTTAACTAAATTGAAGGCTTTTTCTATCTCCTTGAGCCAGACCCTTGCAGCAATAGGGTCCGCTTCTCCCTTAAATTCTGGGGGTTTGACAGCCTGAAAAGTCTTAAAGTTTGCAGATTGATTTACACCCCCTTGGTGGTATTGCTGCTGAAGGTGCAGTTGCTGTTGTTGGATTTGTTGTTGTTGTAAAATTATTTGTTGTTGTTGCATTTGTTGTTGCTGGAATTGCTGTTGCTGTTGTGCCATTTGTTGGGTCTGTTGTCGCAACAGATCTATTACCTCGTTCATGGCTGGACCATCAGCAGAACCAGAAGTTGATGCTCTGGCTCTAGTGTATACTTTTTCTGGCATTTTACTGCAACATCACAACCAACCCATTTAGACATTTGCAACTAATTTTTTTTTTTATAACGACATGATTATCATTTTCAAAATTGCAAATTCTATCCATATGTGTTGCTTGTTAGTGCTGAAGTAACAGAAAAATACCATAGAAAAGTAATTTACTACAATGCACTACTATTGTAGGGTCCATTCATGAGAGAGATACCGAAGTCACAACAGTAATAGTAACAACCAGGCTAATGAAAGAACAACCATAATTTACATATATAAAAACTGATTACAACATCCAAGCAACAGGAACTACAAGATCATCGCCGCTACACCACAAAATTTGGCTAAATTAAATAGCCTGGTTACATACTAGTAAAGAAACAAACCAACACATCTAACCTATAGGAACCTCCGATCCTAACGGCACTTCAACCCAACCTCCACCATCTGCTATGTCACTAAGGAGTACCTCCCAGAAACTGAAGCTGAGGAATCAGCCAGTTAACCAAAGTAGCCAGGTGATCTCTAGCCTCCTCTGCGGAATAGGCATCGAGGTTTGTAGCTTGCTGAAGGGCTACATCGTACAAAGCCCTAACTCGGGAACGGACATCATCGGAAGGGGATATATACCCAAGAGAGGATGATGCCACCGACTGGTCCAACATGCGGGCCAAATCTAAGTTCCTCGCATAGAGGTAGTCCCTGTCTAAGACCATGGCACGATAAACATGATAAGGCACAGGGGCTGGAGTCTCGGGGAGTGGACTGGTAGGTGGTGCCGATGCAGTGGGGTGCGCACGGCGTGCAGAGGTGGTAGGGTGTGCACGGGGTGCAGAGTTACTGGGCCCACATCCGGGCGGAAAATCCCTAATAGCACTTACAGACCTACGGGGCCAACGAGGCTGAGATGAGGTCTCAGGAGCAGGAGTGGGGGCAGGTGCAGGTATAGGGGTACGATCCCGTGATCGGGACTGTGCAGAGTCCGATAGGTGCTCAGAAGAACCGGACTGAGAGTGCTGAGGCACATCAGATGTATCTGATATCTCTATAGGATGCTGAAATTTTATATATATACAATAAAGGTGTTAGAATTTTAAACCCAATAATAACACGACCCACACCAGATAATTAATCAAGATTATATCCGATAATCTTAATTATTAAACTCTATATGAGTTTGTGACACGATCTAATAATCTTAATCAAAGTTTGTCTTAATGTTGACCTTTTTTTTTTTTATCCTAACTCAGTGACTTAAACCTGTGGCTCTGATACCAACTGTGACAGTCCCAAATTCCGGGGTCTAGAATTGGGTGTCATATAATATTGATGATAAGACAAAAATAAGAAAATTACGTTAAAACTAATTTACATACATGTTTATAATGACTACGACCCCTGCCAAGATCTTTCCAGGTTTAAGTTTGACTACAGTTATCAAAATATTACAACTTATATAGATATATTGATATAAGATAATCCTGACATGGGATTTCTTATATCCAAAAGGTTTAACTAACTACGTTCCAACTCCATTTGGCATTTCCTATGCAATTAATTGTCTCAACATCTACCTGAAAAGTGCCCAGTAGGGAAGTGCTAGGTGGAGCGCGGGGTGGCACGTGCTTACTCGTAGACTTAGGTAAGCGAGGCATCTGAAATGTTAATTTGAAATAGCAAGGTGAGCAAAAGAAAGCTCAGCAAGTATAATAGTTAACAAAAAAAAAAAACATGAGTTAAAGCAGAGCAAGTAACTGAACTGGAAGTATACAAAACAGCATGCTTTTAATCTTGAAATCACAACAATTCAAAAGCATATATATATATATAAATTTCCAAAGCATTCAGATATATTGGACGTTAATAGTCACCGTAGATGATCAGTCTACAGCAACCTAGACAATGGTTACGCATTGTCCAAAAATAACATGTTCCGGAACTGAAGACTAGCTAGGTCTTCAAATAACGCTGGGCCATTGCTTTACAATGGTCCTCTTACGCAAACAAATAGGCTGGGCCGTTAAATAACGGTCCTCTTACGCAACTCCAATTATATCTGAGTTTTTACTTCCCAGCTCTGAAGAATTTCATTTTTAAGAAAAGGTTTATTCCATAGGAAGTATACTTACAACGGATAAGCCTTACAACCGAGGAACTAACCGAGTTATGAAAATCATTTATAGAGATTTTGAAACCATGTATATCAACTTGATAAGTCCCTCTTTCCAACTCAAAATCGTACTTAAGTCATGCATTTGTAATAAATACCAGTTTTAAGGAAAGAGTACTCAGCTTTTAAATATAGCATTTGAATAAAATACTTGCAGTAAATACAAGTTGAGAATAGAATTACTTGCCTCGGACAGGTGGTACTAGGATGCAAGAGATCTAAAGATTATATCCTTGGATAGGTACCTACACGATAGGTTGCCTGGTTTTAGAATTATAACCTTGCTAACTACTATAAGCTACCCTTCGTCTATAACAATCAGATAATCATTTAACAATGTAATAAAAATTTAATCACATATAATTATAGCTAGTCACTATACCACTTGACACACCATACGTTCCCATCTTATTATAGTGTATTATCTTAGTTATTAATTATACGTATAATTGCTGACAAAAATTCGGCAGCACTTCCTCTATTTATTGGACTATCCACCTGTTTTTTTTTTATACTATCCAACAATCAACTAATTAATCCCAAATCAGTAAATCAACAACTTTTGACCGAGTAACAAGAATATTTAATCACAACCCAGTGAACCATTTATCAATGCTATGCTTTACTAAATTAAAAGTTTTAATCATATAAGTACATATACTCGAATTAACTAAAACATGTACAAGTTCATAATTAAAACTTTACCTTCTCAATTTCTTACATAATTATTCTCAGGAAACATACTTGAATGCCGAAATCAACTAGTTACATATTAAACTTAGATGCCCAGAATATACTGAGACCTTCCTGTATAATTATCACAAAATTACTACCATCTGATAATTCACGAAATTAACTTTACAGCTCCTGATTTTGAAATCAAACACATATACATGTACTTATATACCAATACATGCTAATTTAGACTGTTTTAATAATGAATCGCCTTTTAATCATACTTATTTAAATATCACCATCCCCTGTATTAACAATCTAATCAGCCCTCTACTATACAAATAAACAACCTCACATACACATATACACATAAACTGATTACAAAGATTAAGACAGGGCTTTATACCTAACCGGAGGGAAAAGAGGTGCAAGGGTCAGATGGTGTTCTCGACTCGAAACAGTGATTAACAGGCTTGAGAGAAATCGAAGACCAAGGCTGTAGCTTCGAGAGAATTGTCGGGCAGAAATCAAACACACAAAAAAAAAAAAAAACACTAGAACTTCGAGAAATGGCACGACCAGAGGGAATAACAGTTGCGGCAGCAATACAGAAGTACGACGTCGGCGGTAAATCGAAAATACAGCGGCGGCGACAAATCAGAAAATACAGGCTTCAGTGTTTGCGGTGGAAGAAAAAAAAAAGCAGAGGGTAGGAGATGGGGTGGGAAAGGTGGGCAGGTGGTGAGGAATTGATATATACATGTGAGGTCGAGAGGGAGAGATTAAGAAAGGATCGAGAGATTTTGGTGAGAGAGGGTTTTTGAATTGGTTGTTTAGGATGAAGTAGTGTATATACAGGGTGAGATGTACTGATGGCGGTGGAAAGTAGACACGGGGTATGCTTTTGTGCTGCCTCGTGTCTAACTAAACCGACTCACCCATTTACTTCGAGCTGGCATTACACTAATTTATCGGGGTAGCTTGCAATTAAATTTTCTCGAAAAATTATCAAAATATTTTTTTATAAATCCCGAAATATTCAAAAACTAATAATATAAAATTTTCGAGATTAATTGATCACCTATGAATTTTATATGTAATTTAGAGGTTGATTGAATTTTGAAATTATTTAGAAATCAAATTTTCTCAAGAATTCTAATTTGATAACTTGATAACCTCCTAAAATATTTACTCTAATTAACAAATAATAGAAATAAATTTTATAAGAGTTTTCAAAATTCTTTGTAGGAAAATTCACATTCAATACAACTATGACAATACATAATTTATATTTATAGAAATAAAAGAAAATTACAGTCGTCACAGTTGGGGTCAGGTGCTCGAGCCAAATATTGGGCTTCGGGTGTCGAACGCTCGGGGAAAACTTGGGGCAGCTTCAAGTAGCAACAATAAGAACATGGCAAAGCACTTGTTGACAGTTATATACAATTTACAATTTTGGATATATAAATGAGGGAAACTGGCAAAAGACGTGGATCAGAAGTGGCTTATAGATTTATTATGAATTCTAATATAAACATATTCTAGATCTAGTATTCTATTCTGCATAGTTAGATATAGATGCATAGTAGAATATAGATAGAAAAAAGATAGGCAAGCATTGTAAAGGGCTCTAGTCTATATCTCTTGTATTCCTTTTAGGTTGTAATGACAATCAAATGGTTTGGAGTGTTTATCCTCTAAATACTTGTTGCGTGCTTGTATTTACTATTGTGGATATTGGCATACTGAGATAGACTTACTGTTGGAGGTTGACTGTATTGGAGTGCTCGGGTGGACGTGGGGATAGGGTTCATAAGGCACTACGACTAGTCACCGGGTAGAGCACTTGGCTTAATGGTAGGCACAGGGGAATTGCCGCACAGGAGGATGACTTTTCTAAACTTTACACCTACTGTTTGATTAAATTGATAAACACGATATATCTAATAAAATGGAGCCAAATCAACTAGATACTGAGATAGACTTGTTGTTGGAGGTTGACTGTATTCGAGTGCTCAGGTGGACGTGGGGATAGGGTTCATAAGGCACTACGACTAGTCACCGGGTAGAGCACTCGGGTTAATGGTAGGCACAGGGGCATTGTCACACAGGTGGATGACTTTTCTAAACTTTGCAACTACTGTTTGATTAAATTGATAAACAAGATATATCTAATAAAATGGAGCCAAATCAACTAGATCCTGTAGTGAAAATTTTCAGTATTGGTTGATGCAAGACAATGAGGTGAAGAAAAGGAATGTGATACAGAAAACATAACTTTTTCGTGAATTAAGCAGAAGAAACCCACCAACGACTTCTCTACATAATGACCACTACCCTTAGGAAAAGAAAAACCGATCGAGAATAATCTCAATATCAAAAGTATTCAAAATCTTTCATTACTAAATCAGATTACATCTCCATATACAAGAGAATACCTTAAAACTGAACCAAAGATTCTAGTAAAAAGATATTACTAGTAAATAAAGGAAAACAAAAGGCCTTTTAAAGAATATTTCACTACCTCCAAATAGATTTGAATAATGTATGTATTTTTTTTAATTAATTACTTTTATTTTTATTACAAAATAATAACACAAACTAAATACAATTTTTTTTCATTCTTTGGTATGTATCATTCTCCTGTGCTTCGAATAAACTCGAAGTCCTTTCATGAACATACAAATCTCATAGGTAACCATGTAATATCATTTCCACATTAAAAAAAATAATCTAATTCCCAGGTAATGCAAACCTATTTTCCATGATGTATACAGAGGAACTCAACGGTTACATCTGTTTCATTTGCCTATCGTTGCTAGCATTTCTTTTGACTATTGAAATGTTATCTTGCAGAAAAATTTGAAAATTTATACAAGAAAGGATAAATTGTCTTGTTGAGACTCCCAATGCTATAACTGTTGTGCTCAAAAACAAAATAATTAGCAAAGATTTAATCCTAATTTGAACACATCTTTAACCAGATTTCACTATTAAGCAGAAAAAAGAAAGAAAAAAACATCAAGGACACACGAAATATTAAGAATATATGATTGCACAAATTAAAAATAAATATGACTTATTCATCCAGGACAAAAATATTTCTTACTTTCAAACAGCTAATGTACTTACACTAGTCGTATAGCAACTACTTTCATACTGGTTTTGTTGCTCAAAGCCTGACATTATTCCTGCCATAACAAAAAATTAATTTCAGATAATTATAGTGTAGGATGAGCTTGATTCTACTGGAGGCAATACAGAAACCGTTACCAGCTTCAGTTGTAATTGACTTGTTGGGATCTTCAGGCACCACAAGTTCGTCCCATTCAAGCGTGTTGATCTCGTGAATTCTATATTCATGATCTTGGATGCTCTCGTTGGGATCTATTATTTGGAAAAGGAAAGATGTTAAGATCCTGGCATACACTTGTAAACGAGTCAATAATTATAGTACTATTAAAATTAAAGATCAGCCTTCAATCAAGACGAGAACCTTTGACGACTACAGCAAAAGCAAGTCCTTTACGCTTAATTAATCTACCTGTGTTGCTTCTCGAAGAGAGTTGAATATGATTTACCATATAACTTTTACATACTCGATATTAATCGGTTGGTTTAAAAGGCATTGTATCAAACCGCTCAAATTATCCTGTAACTTAAAAATAGAAATTATTGATACCTAAATATGCTTTCTCGCTTGTATAGTATACTTGATCAACTACAGAATCAGATTCTTCTGACAAAAGCTGAGAAACAGACGGCTCAGAAAGGATTGAGCAAGAGTTGGAGTTTACAGGTGTCGATGGCGAACCCTGTGACTACATAATGCAGAAAAAAAAACAATTACTATCTACTATGCTGATTATATGATAGTCAAGAATTAAGTTCTGTTTTTCTTTTCACGGGCATCAAGAAAATTTATATCTCATCACTACTTCGAAAGTTGGAGTGCATGCAGCTTTCCCTAAGCAATCAAGAAACTGTGTCCCTGTGCTCCGAATATGTTCTATGTTAAAGGGTTTAGCATAAACTAAAGGAGAGGGAGTAACACACAGCTACGACCTGCAGTTTCAATTAAAGGTCAAGATATCTATACATAAATTACTTTATAGTTCACTCAACTACTGAAATGACCAATCTGTCAACAAGTTATCAATTGAAAACCAAAAATGAGATGGTAACCCAATTAAAAATCTATTAGTTGCTACAAATGACCATCATTGCTTTCATATTATTACACTTCAAATTATTAAAATCTATTTGTTGCTATGTGAGTGACCATCATTACTCTTTGCTTTCTTTTTCATGTCCTTTATGGTTTTCTGACAAGTGATAATTGTGTGATTAGCAGGAGTACGGGTATATAGGTCACCATCATACACTTTTATAGACCCTATTACATAACTATTTCTCAAAAACTGAATATTCTCATTACTTGTAGTAAAAAATAGTTGGAACAACCGCTGCAATAATTATAGTCAAGTAGTTAATTTTTTTAAAACTGATTAGGAATAACCTCAATATCGCAGGTCCCAATGCCTCTACTTGGAGCCGAAGTTACCTATTATATAAATATAATATGTAATAATAATCTTTATCGAGAGCATATTACAAATGTGTGTTTGTGTGTTCATTTACAATATATGAATTTATTTACATAGTTCTCTCTATGTACACATGTGGTACATTCATACAGAGTTACACATACATATGTTGCAGTTTATAACAAAGTATAGGTGCAGAGAAAAGGGTTGGGTGATGAACATAACATGGAACTTAAGGATTATTAATTTGTACGAGGACAAATCAAAGTCATCCACATTACAAATTTGAGCAAACCCGGGCTATCAAACACCAATAGTCTAATACTGTGGAAATAGTCATCATAGTAAATGTAATGCACAGGGAACTGTTAGACTATATAAGCAGTTGCAGCACAAATATTCAAAAAAATTTAAATAAAATTACGGGCAATTACACACACACACATAAAGATGAGAAAGATTTTATGGAGGTATTTGATGCTAACCTCTTGTGTGTCACGATAGTGTACCAGGACAATGTTTTCCAATTTCCTGAGCAAAAGTAAAATAATTAAAGTGTGATCTAAAAGCAGGAAAGCTTAAAGACTGAAATTTTCTGATGTTCATTATATTTCCTCATGGTTGGTGAACTCGCCCACTCATATAGGAGAGGGTACCATGAGAAATCAAGATAACTCTGACTAGTTAGCACCCTGCCTACTGTTTCTAAAAATAGAGTCATAGTAGATCAATAATCTTCTTTCTTTCCTCTTTTTTGCTACATAGATAAATAATCTTTCTTAATGACATGAAAATAGTATTGAAGTAGTTAAGCTGTTAAGGGTAATCAACTAATACGAACATCAATCAGAAGTTGGAACATACTTATCAAGTAGCCAATAGCATCTACGAACAAAAGTTGGGTTATCTTCTCCGTGTGCATAGTATACATGAATCTTTTCTTCATTGCCAACCTTAAAAAGGACAGAAAAGATAGTTATTTTTTATGCAATTGATACATTGTCAGATACAATTCCAATGAAGGAAACCACATATATTTAGTAAGAAATTGACTCTGCGATTGTAATGTTGGTTTGCACGTGACTTGGAACCAATAGGGACCCAGATACTGAAACCCTAACATATATAGAAACTTGGATATCTATTAAGCAGGCAATAACTTGATACTATTCATTCTTCCTTTCTGCAGTACATAGAAATCAAAATTGTAATAAATTTTCCATCAATGCCCTAGGCATGGGGGGAAAAAATCAAGTTAAAAAAATTATTAATGAAATTTCCACACAAAAAAAGAGAGAGAGAAAAGGAGCAAATGTATGCGACTAAAAAACAAAAAAGAAAAGAAGAAAAAGAAGAGATATTGCCCTTATTAATGATTACATCTAGTGAAGTTTTAGCCTTAACTAACATGGGTAAAAACAAATAAAATTAAAGCATGAATGTAAAGAACAGATAGCCATCCACAAAAATAGTGGCTTCAGCTTTTGTTACAGTATGATGCTTGATCAAGAAGAGGCCAGGCTAATACACTTAAAATAAGCTGTCATAAAAAAAGCTATTTCATAACCTTTTTCAGCTGGGTTTCTTTGTCATGTAATCCACCATCAGCACATGTAACACTTGGTATTCGATCAGTGTAGTTAGTAATTTGGCATAATTACAAACAGGAGGCATCCTCAAACTCTTAACCAGGAAAGTGGCAGGAACAGTTATGTGCTATAACTTTAAAGAGTTTGATTAATTATTCACATTAACGTTCTGAGCCTTCTTTTGAATTGGTTTAAGGCAGGTCTGTCAATTGCGAGAATTTGACCTGCTGGGAACTCATGATATCAAGACTAAACTCTTGTTCGTAGGGCTGAATGCAAATAAATTTTTTATACGTATGCCCCCTCCCCCAACTCGAGCCTTATTTATAGACAATAATTCCAAGACAAAATGCAATAGTTATTGTTTGCTCTGTGCTTTCATGTGGCAGAAAGATGTAATATACTATTAGGGTACAGTAGGTGTCCAGAAAAATATGGGACAAAAAGGCTTATTTCTTATAATCAGTAAGTTAAAATTTATAGTTCAGAGAAAACATCTAAGACCAACCAACGCTTCATGAGTTTACACAAATACTGTAACTCAAATACATGACGTGTAAATACCACGAGGCCACAAGAAAGCTCTGAGAAAACATATTTATATTAAATAATAAGTAATAATGTGTGGCTCCTAATATCTTTAATATGCAGGTATGGGGGGGATAATGTTTGCCACCATATTCTTGATAAGATTGACATGAATACGTTATAAGAGTGTGACATATGTGTCCCTAATCAAAACTCAATCATTTGTTTATTTAGCTGATGTGTACCAGCCATGTAATATAAGTTATATGCTATATTTAACACAAGCAGGAAGAAGTCTCACTTTTAAGTGTTCATGAGCTTCTTTAACGGTCTTCCCATCTTTTTTCTTTTTCCAGTTATGTCCATCTTTTCGAAAATTCCTGAGCATCTTGCGGTCAAACAATACCATCATGCCACCTAATAGATTCCATACGAAGATTATTAGAACTATAAGTTTTGCTATTAGCTGATGAGGAAGAGTAAAAGAAAATCAAAGGAATTTTATTTTATCAGCAACTAGTTCAATCATGTTTAGTGTGCGAAATTAGAGTATTTACAATTAATATTCTATGGGGCAAGTAGTTTATAGTAGATTATATAATAAGCCGACTTCATATCGGGCCGTAGTCCATTAGGTTATTTAATTAGGGTACATAGTTTCCATATAAGCATTGTAATCCCTACATACTAATTAAACTTGATTATTGTGATGTTTAAAATACACAATTGAGCCTCTTTCAGGGGTCGCTATCCATAGTAACCCTTTTGCGGTTGGGAAACTCTTGTGGTAGTGGCTATTCTGAGGAAGCCATTCCTCTTACATAGCCTGTTTGACCTCTATGATATGGTTTTCAATTTTCATGCCTAATTAGAGTACACGTCTGAAGCCTAATCTCAGATGTATTCTGTTAGTAGGAGACAGGAATACTTGAAAGAGGGAAGACTTTTTAACGCTTTTCATATGAAGTTGGCCCGGTCAATAAGAGGGAGACAGACTTTAAACATCATTTTTCATGAAAGCACCTGCCTATGATTCATCCACCCAAGTTTATCAATTTGTCTTTTTAATTCCTTCTAGGTTTGTCCTACATCATTAGGCATTAGCCAACTTGGATGATCATGAAAATATTAATTTTAGTAGAGCAACTGACGGGGGCGGTGAGGGTTCAGCATCTTCGGGCTGGTCCAAGCACTATTATATTATATTATATCCTTATATATAATAACCATAAGGTGGATAATTTGGAGAAAAGGCCCTGAATATCACAATTATTTGAAATGGCCAAAATATCACGTTCTAAAAATATGGCCCTAGATACCACATTATGTAGCGTCAAGTTTACAACAATAAAACGCTACACAACGTAGCATTTAAGGCATATGTTATATGGGCTTGGGCTTCAAACGTTAAATAAAGTAACATTATTTCATAACGCAACATCATTTCATAACGTTACATCATCTACCGTTAGGGCTTCTAGGGTTTTATAGATGTTTTTCTATGGGCTTGGGCTAAAAAAACAAGGGTAAACGCTACACGACATAGCATTCTGTTTTTTTCAAAAAAATATTATAAACGCTGAATGATGTAACGTTATAAAGTGATATTTGGGGCCATATTTTTCGGATGTGATAATTGAGGCATTATTGCTTGAAATTGTGATAAAAGGGGTCAATACCCTTTGGCTGTTTGGTATAGTACCGATAAAAGGGGCCAATACCCTTTGGTTGTTTGGTATAGTACAACAGAATGAATATGAACCTTTAGATCTTATTGTTTGATAAATGGTTAAGTTACATAATAATAAAAGATATTTATATATAAGATTCAAATAGAAGTAGGTTGTGTAAATATAATATGAGATTCTTTTCATGTTTTAAACCAAATAGAAGTAGGTTTTGTAAATATAATATAAATTTCATAACTAACTATTCTATTTCTTATTTTCAGTCTTAATTAAAATATAATTTTGAAATGCACGGGTTATAAGCTAGTATTTTTAAAAAACAAACAGCAGCAAGTCAGGTTGATAGACTATTAATACTTTTTGAATGATATTACAAGCAAATATCCTTTCAGATTAGCAGAAGGTCAGACTGCTTCACAGGAGGGTAAGGTCAGACAGGTTGAGGTTTCAAAGATTGACAGTCCAACCCATGAGTTGTGAGCTGTTGCATATGTACCTTCAATGCATGCACAACCTTTTGTGAAAACATTAGCTTCATATTTATTTAGCAATAATAGAACAGTATTTACAAATAAATGGCACAAAGAGAGTATATACATTGAAACATATAGAATTATACCTGGAGGCAAGTTTATAGGCTTAACATAGATGGTGAAATACTTGTGGTTACAAAGTATTGCATGAATCTCATTTGGCCGGAGCCATCTTGACTTAGCTTCCTCCATTACATGACCAATATCCAGCTCTGTTCATAAGAAGAAACCAATTAACACTGTGTGGTGGTAATAAATGAAATAAAAATGGCTTCCTGCACTTGCCAAGCTATATAATGTTATAGGTGTTGACATCCTTATTCAATTAATTAGGATGTTTAGGCATCTTTGACTTTCCGCGACCACCGGCTGTGGTTGTCCTGGAGCAGATTATCACCCTTTCAATGCCTCATATGATCAAGTAATCTCTAATATTGCATGACTAAAATGGAACTGTATATTTTTGAATTTATTGACAAAGATACATCATAGTAATAGTATAACTAGCACAAAGTAGCAACCTGCACACTTATCTATAACTTAAAAGTATTTTCTTTTCTTTTGACGGCTACCATAATAAAATAAATTGTTCTCCCTCTGTCACAGATTAGTAGTCACTTTGACTTTATGCACGTATTTTAAGGTGCAAAAAAACATAGATCCAATACTTTCTTTTAAGTTTTCTTCTTCAGAATGATATAAATAACAAACTTTTACTCGAAAAAAGAAAATTCAAAAATTAATTTAAGAAACTATCTTTTCTCTGCACCTTAAAATATGTCTAAAAAGTCAAGTGACTACTAATTTGAGACGGAGGGAGTATTAATTCTTGGATGCAAACTGATAACTGTAATATTTATTTGTTTGTGAGCAAGCAGAATATACTTCTCTTAGTCTATGATCAAACTGGCAACCAGAGCACCTCATTCTTTCCATCAATATATTAGTTTTTAAATAACAAGTAAACAAACCATGTAAGCCAAATGCTATTACCACAATATTAAACCTCGAAACCTGTTGTAATTTGTTTAAGTTCCAAACTATGATTTGAACCTCTTGCTGGTATCAGGACCAACTGACCAACATATATTAAACCTTCAAGTTTGGTATCTGCATAGTTGCACTTAAACAACATAGAGCCTTTGCAGCAGGTAAGGCGGAGCCACACTTGAACCAACTCGTGCTACCACTCACCCTAACCTTTCAGCAAGTGTTATACTTATATATGTAATTAAAGTCTAAGTCTCAATTACTCCTGCACATGCTAGTGTGGCTTTGTGTTATATTTTTTTTCTACTTCTACTATGTTTTGCTTAGCCTCTTTATTATACCCTACAGCCTTCAAAGGTAAAAGTAGAAATATATTATGCAGTAATTTAGAAGTTTACTAGATTTACATATAAAAAAATCTTCTTGCGGACATCTATATTAATAAACTAATTACAAAGTAGTTGGAGAAGATAAAGAAAAACCCGGCATGGCCGCACTCTGATTAATAAATTAAACCATAGAAAAGATATGAATACATCAAAGCATGTAAAGAAAAGGATAACTGCTTTTAACAGTAAATCTAGTTCTTCAAACTTAGATTTCAGTTGTAAAAACAATCCTACTAAAATCATAATATATTTTCATATTAATATTGCCTGGGCAAAAAAATACATATGATTGAATCAAGACCAATATTCAAAATTAAGTTTATCCTAGCGCACCCGAAACTTGATTTCTAGCTCTTCTGCTGAATACAAGCAACTTGAATGTATCACATTCAACATTAGAAAACATATGAAAATGTTAAGAATAAAATACGACATTCACCTTTTAATGCAAGATACACACAAAATATATAACGTGAAAAACCCATGTCACAACTTGTGTCATTAATCAAAACAATTATTAATAATACAAACAATCAAACTAGGATACTCAAACGGTGAAACTGAGCAATACTAAAGCATCCTTTCACAGGTGATATCTAAGTCTGAATCTTGAGCATACATATTAAACACAATATGACTATGTATATATAGCCACCACAAACTACCAAGAATTACCATATTTCTTATACAAGCCTTACTTTTTAAGTGTCTAATTACCTTTTGTTGTGACCAAGACATACCATTTATAATAGTTGTCTATACATACAATTATTACCCACATATATGTATTGGATCATGCAAGCCCATACTACCATATTGGGTTGAACCCTAACAACAATAGCAAATGTCATTGCTGGTTCAAGTATGTGATAAGCTAAAATTCACGTTGATGTACAGATATAGCTGCTTACACTATTTCAATTACAGATATCCATCAGGGCACCAATCTTGTATTGTTCAGCAACACAGTTAATTCAATCCAGATTTTAATGGGCTGATAATAATCAATGGATTCTATGTGACTTTAATTTTATGCGAACTCTATCGGATTTCAAATAAAGATAAAACATCATAAAGTTGATATAGAGTCCTTAAGATTTAAGCACAACCTTTCAAAATCTCGATTCTCGGGAATTACGGAGGGATTTCTAGAAACATAAAATACATTGGACAATCCCCACAAAATCTATTATCTCGTGGAAAAATCCATCAAATTTTGAATACCATCATATTTTAATAGATATTATATGATACCCGTTAAATACCACCAAAATTTTAAGCATAATTTATATTTCAAAATCATGACCGAATACCATCATATTTTTTTGAATAATTTAAATCCTAATTGAATATCAATTTTATATGATTGTCAAAGACAACTTTATTATTACTTATGGCACATATAAGTTAGTAGTTTTTGATATAGCTTACTAATACGTGATACTAGTAATACACTAGCATTCATCAGTACTTAATTCCTATCTCAATTCCACCAGAGCTGAAATTAAATTTTAGACAGATTTCTAAAAACGAAACAAGACATGATATAAAAAAATTCACAAATTTTTCCGTACAATTCCACCAGGCCATCACCGACTACAAAATCACTGAGAGAGTATAAATTAAACTAGTGAATTCAACGATATGCATATAAATTACCTTCCATAGTATGAAAGCCATGAATCTCGGAGCCGACAAGTGTTCGAGAAGCTTCCATAGGGAGAAGCTCAGGTGATTCAATCTAAACACTAATCAAACTGTGATAACAAGCACCGAAGCTAATATACACACAAATATGTGTATGTAATGTTTACCTTAATTGGAAAGTACAAGTAGTTTAAGTGGAGGAGCAAGCAAGTGATGTGAGTTGAGGTGTCTGAAACACGAGAAAGGTCATAACATATGACACACTTGTGTTCCGTAGAGTCGTAGACTGTAGTAAGTCGTGACCTCGTGGTACTGGTCAACAACTGGGAATTATTTGCAGCAAGTACTCTTGATTACGATGAATAATTTCCCACCAGAGAAAAAAGGCCCAAAATAACCACAATTTAAGTGTTTATGCCCAAATTAACAATATTTGATAAAATGGCCCAAAATAACCATTAGAGACGCAGGTTAAATAGCGTTTTGGAATAAGACTGGGACGCTACGTCGTGTAGCGTCTTTTATTATATGAGAACGCGACACGCAGTAGCGTTTTAACCTTATATATAAACGCTTTTAAACATAACGGCTAACCAGTTATACAGAGTCATACAGAGGCATATCAGAGTTGCTGCATACGACTTGTAGGAGAGTAGTTTTGCTTGATTTGTTTGTGGAGGCTTCATACCAAAGATTTCAAGCACAACAATGGATTTTAATGTATGTATATACGGCACTATATATGTACTGTGTTTATATGTAAAATAGTCATTTGCATTCGTATGTTACATGTTTGATAAAATGTCTGAACCAATATGTATATAACTGTGCTTAAATTTATATAGCCCTTTGATACTTGTTGATTTGTAGAGATTGGAAATTGGAATGGAATCTGTTGTAGGTTGCAATAAACATGTGAACCATCATACAATGCCCTTTGACATGCTTGGTTTTAAATGTATTTACTACTTCTGTTTAAAAATAATTTATAACATACACACACATATTGTTATAAAGAATGAAATTATGCCAAGCTGCAGTTTCAAAGGAAGTGATCAGAATTGATGAGTGGTTAAATTCATGTATACAAAGAACAGACTGATTTGAAGGCGTTTACATTGTGTGCTGCAGAAACTTTCTTGGGAGACATATCTGGGAGACTGGGAATTGTAGATACTTTGGGTGATCCAGGGCAATGGCCTAGAAATACATCTTTAAAACTATAAAAATGAATAATAGGAAAGACAACTATATGGTAAATCAGGATATTAGAATAAACAAGAGTTAGGATATAGCAAAGATACAACGATGTCCGGTTATATTTCTGAGAAACACTATGGAGTAGAGGAAATTGTACCTTTGTCGCTGTTATTGCTAGCTTCTGATGTATGGTTGTTCTTTTTAACAATTCCAGCAAGCGCAAGTTCCATAAGTAGAGGCTTAACGGTCGGGACAAATATTTCATTGTAAAATGTTATTATATCAACATGATCTTTTCCTGTTTTATGTTTCAAATATCATTAGAAGTGTTAGTGTTTACTCAAAATATTGAAGAGAAATGAGAATCAGTGACCTGAGAAATACCCCATTCCGGCGAGCTGCTGACCAATCGACAAAAATATCATTCGAACAGCTGCTAGCTTTACAATCTGGAAACTCAAAGAGATACATGATATCCAAATTTTAGCATTAAGAAACACAAATACTACGTTCATTATGAACTTAACCCTACCAGTGCATTATAACCAGTAAAAAAAATGAATATACTGAAAACTATAGTTATTTTAAGAAACTATTCAGGAGAAGTACTGTTTAAAATTCCAAGTTATTTATTTGAATATTAAGTGTTTTAATATTTTAGTTGCTTAGTTGCTTAGTTGTTTTAATATTAAGTGTTTTAATTAGTTTCAAGATTAACTAGTTGCTTAGTTGTGTTAATATTAAGTGTTTAGTTGCTTAGTTGCTTAGTTGTTTTAATATTAACTAGTTGTTTTAATAATAAGCGTTTTAATTAGTTTCTCTCTCAGGTTAGTATGATGTGCTGACTTTGTATTTCCTTGTTTTTGTTCATAGGCTATTATTAGAGACCAGGGACCTCGTGATCCTAGCCTTCTTCACTTACAGGCCACTCATAGGTCTCGTTCTGTCTGGAGAACTGGTGCTGCGCCCTTGCAGTATTTCAGGCGTCGCGATGCCAACCAGTCTGATTTGAACATTGATGTTCGATTGATCCCCATTCTGCAGGCAGCCGGTTTTTATGGGGTAGCTCGGGTATCCACTCTTCAGCTTGATTGGAGTTTGCTTGGTGCTCTGGTAGAGAGATGGCGACCAGAGACACATTCATTCCACCTGCCGATGGGAGAGTGTACTATTACACTGCAGGATGTTGGTGTCTTGCTCGGGTTACCCATTGACGGAGAGCCCGTTATGTGTCCTGTAGGCCCTCCACCTGGACAGAGATGGGAGACCATCGTTGGTGAGGTATTTGGACAGATTCCTCCACCCGAGGCTTTCAATAACTCGAGGCTACGGCTCACATGGGTAGAGGGTCTCACTCCAGCGAGATTACGTGATGATGCAGGCGTTGAGGAGATCAGGCTTCACGCCAGGTGTTACTTGCTACAGTTGTTTGGGGGGTCACTGTTCACCGACCATTCTGGTGGACTTATACACTCCTCGTGGGTTCATTTTGTTCGTGACCTGGAGGCGCTCGGAGGCTATGCATGGGGTCCAGCTGTTCTAGCTCGTCTATACAGGGAGCTTTGCAATGGTTGCAAAGCGAGTATTAAGGAGGTAGCTGGATGCCTTCTCTTACTGCAGCTATGGGCATGGGAGAGGTTGCCCACTCTTGCCCCTGTTCGGACCACTGTTCCATTAGAGGATGTTGCTTTTTGGGGGCATCAGCTTCCAGGACCACATGGAGCCAGGTACATAGTAGCTGTGTTTTTACTGGTTTGTACATTTCAAGTTGTGAATTGTCTTTTTAAATTGACTAATGTGTTTTTTTGTATTCCTATGATGTCTATAGGTGGCTTGTTGGACATTCATTCGTTGAGAGTGATGGAAGCACTGTGACTACGTCTCGGGCGGCATTGGATGCGCTTGCTCCACATGAGTTTATTTGGGAGCCTTATGCTGGGATTCTTGATACACTGCCAGACTATTGTTTAGCCGGCCGTCATCTCTGGCGCTTTCGCGGCCCCATGATATGTGTTTACATAGTCGAGCCACATCAGCCGGACAGAGTTGCTAGACAGTTTGGCATGATACAGCGTATTCCGGATCAGCCACACTACTCCCACGAGCATCACGGTATGACGCTGAGGGGCCAGAAGGTCTTGGATTATGCAGTCGTACATCAGCCCAGTATGACACACTGGCAGCATCGTCTGGAGCATATTTGGATTGATGACGTGATTGATGGTCATGCTACAGTCCCAGAGTACATGGATTGGTACTTGCCTCGGACTGTGAGGTTCATTAGTCAGTTGGGTGCACTGCATACCCACCTGGTAAGTATTTTTGACTATTATATCTGTACTTTCTGTGATATGTGTCGTGTGTATTCCTTATCTGTAGTTGGGGTATTAGTTGTATTAGTCGTCATGCTTTATTTGATGGGTTCTAGTAGTTGATATTGCATTTGTATTCGTTGTATTTCAGGGAGTTGTGCTAGAGACTATAGCAGCCAGGACAGCAGACGTCCTCCCGGATATGTCCCAACTAGCCACTCAGAGTCTGCACCATCTCCGAGATCGGAATGCATACAGGTTTGATCCACGTCAAGTTGAGGAGCAGGATGCTAGACAGGACGGGGGAGGGGAGGATGCAGGTGGTAGAGGAGGCCGTGGTGGTGGCAGGAGAGGCCGTGGTGGTGCCGAGAGAGGCCGTGCTCGTGGCAGAGGAGGCCGTGCTCGTGGTGATGGAGGCCGAGGCAGTGGACGGTTAGTTGATGAGCCGGATGATGATGCTGATCATGCGGATCATTTAGGTACAGGCGAGGATCGAGGCCCAGAGTCTTCTGCTACTGCTGCTACAGCTACTGTTGCTGATGCTTCTGCTGCTGCTGCTACTGCCACAGCTACTGCTACTGTAGCCGAGGCTTCTACTCCCCATGCTGCTGCTGCTGCCACAGCTACTGCTACTGTAGCCGAGGCTTCTACTCCCCCTGCTGCTGCTGCCGCTGCTACTACTACCGCCGGTGACTGGTGGCCTAGTTTTTCTCTAGGCCTAAGTTTGCCTTCACAGCCAGTACCTGAGCAGCAGACTTCTCAGATGCCAGATACCAGTACAGAGCAGCCTCCTCCTGTTGTGCAGCGTCAGCATAGGATTCGACCTTGGCATGGTACACCAGAGGTACCCCCTTTTGACTTGGGCAGCTCATCACAGTCTACACAGTCTACGCAGCCTAGTCAGCCTAGTCAGCCTGCTACGCAGCCTATTGTACCCCTTTTTGATGTCTTTTTTGTTCGCCGGTCAAAGAGGGCTAAGAAGGTTCCTGACTGTGGTACTGGTTCACATAGGGGATGATGATATTTGTAGGTTTTTGATGACATTCTAGTTATAGGATGCTGAACTTGTGATATATGATAGCACGGATCTTGTAAATATTTTAATTTCATGTCGTATGTTTCTGTTTTAGTATAGCGTTAAAGTTTTAATAATTAAATTGGCCGACGGTTAGGGTTTAGGATCGAGGGTGTAGGGCCGGTAGGCCCTACTCCCTCGAGCCTAAACCCTAATTAAGCGAGGCTGAAGGGCCGAAGGCCCTGAAGCCGAGACGCCGGCGGAATAAATAAATTTACAACCTTTAACATTCAGGGTTTAGGTTTGGGTTTTAGAAAGATTAATTCATACTGTATATAAATTGGCCGACGGTTAGGGTTTAGGATTGAGGGTGTAGGGCCGGTAGGCCCTACTCCCTCGAGCCTAAACCCTAATTAAGCGAGGCTGAAGGGCCGAAGGCCCTGAAGCCGAGACGCCGGCGGAATAAATAAATTTACAACCTTTAACATTCAGGGTTTAGGTTTGGGTTTTAGAAATATTAATTCATACTGTATATAAATTTGCCGACGGTTAGGGTTTAGGATTGAGGGTGTAGGGCCGGTAGGCCCTACTCCCTCGAGCCTAATTAAGCGAGGCTGAAGGGCCGAAGGCCCTGAAGCCGAGACGCCGGCGGAATAAATAAATTTACAACCTTTAACATTCAGGGTTTAGGTTTGGGTTTTAGAAATATTAATTCATACTGTATATAAATTGGTCGACGGTTAGGGTTTAATTCAAATTTCCATCAAAAAAGATTTGATATTTTTACAAATCATTTTTAATATACATTTTTAATTTAATATACATTTTACAAATTCAATATACATTTTACAAATCATTTTTAATTCAAACAAATGTGTTTTTAAATTAAAAGAAATTAAAAATCAGCGTTTTAAACATTTTAAAAAAAAAATAATTAGATGAAAACGCTACAGCTAGTAGCGTTTTGTTTTAAAATAAATTTTATACATCAGCTAGACGCTAATGCGTCTAGCGTTTTGATTTTAAACATTTAAAAAAATAAATAGATTAAAACGCTACTTCCAGTAGCGTTTGGTTTTAATATATATTTTAAATATTACACAGACGCTATTGCGTCTAGCGTGTACGTTTAAATAGCTAGACGCTATTGCGTCTAGCGTTTTCTTTTTTTTTAGTTGTTATCCCAGAACCAATACACACTGCCATACACACACTGCCATACACAGCCATTTCACCCAAATATTTTTGTGCCCTAATTCACCCAAAATCTGCTCTAATTCATATTTCAAACATTCATATACAATCATGGCTTCCGGTTCAGGTTCGGGCTCGGGTTCGAAAGCTGGGAATACGGTTGTTGGATGGATATACCATGACGGTAATATTATCGAATCTCAATTAGAAGGTTTTATTTATGATAAACCTGTTTCAAAGCATGTTAGGCTCGATTTATCTATGAATTATGCCAATTTATGTGCTTTGTTACATTCCAAGTTGAAGATTGATAGTAGTAGTAGGTTGAGGATATTTTATAGGTCTAAAAATCCCGATAATTTGAAATTCGGGATTATACCTATTGAGGATGATGATGATGTAGAATTAATGTTTGGTGTTGTGGTGTCAAAAGGGATGCCATTTTTTGTTGAACTTTATGTAGAGAAATTGTCTTGTGATGGAAATTTGGTAAGGAGTAGTTCGAGTGTGGGGGAGAAGAGTAGTGGGCGTGATTCGGGGGGTAGTCATTTTAGACATGATCAGGATGTGGGTGATAGCTATATGTCTGTGGATACTTCCCATTTAGAGAGGATGACCTCATTCGACGATGTTGAGGTTGAAAATAATGAGGTCCCGTTGGAGTTGAAGGAGGGAAGGCTATTTAGCACGAAAGAGGATTTGATGCATGTGGTGAAGCAATACCACATTCAGAATCACTTAGAGATTGGAGTGATACGATCAGATCCGAGTAGTTGGTATGTTGCTTGCAAGTATAGAAATGATGGTTGTATTTGGAAGTTGAAAGCTAGAAAGAGGACTTCACATGGTAAATTTCAAATCATGGAGAGTGTAGGACCACATACTTGCTTGAGCACTACCATCACACGAGATCATCCCAACTTGACAGCCTCGGAGATTGCTGGAGTCATTAAATCTCAAATTGTTGCTGATCCGACAATTAAGGAGAAGGTGTTGTTAGCTACTGCTAAAGATAAGTTTGGATATGAGCCGGGCCGAAAGAAGATTAGGAATGCAAAGAAGATTGCATTGGAAGATATTCATGGCTCGTGGGAAGGATCATATGAGGACTTGCCACATTTGATGGAAACTCTTCAGTCCTTCAATGTGGGCACGAAGGTGGAGTGGTGCTTTAAGGAGGATGATGCAGAGCACCTAGAGGTATCTTCTATCACCGTGTAATTTAGTTCATTTTCATTAAGTATTTGGACTCCGTTATTCATTTTCTAATGTAATGTTTGTTATTTATTTGGAACAGGAAGTGACATTTAGGAGATTGTTCTGGGCTTTTAAGCCATGCATTGATGGCTTCGAGTATTGCAGACCCGTCATACTGATAGACGGGACTCATTTGTATGGACCATATCCGGGTGTTCTTCTGAGTGCAACAGCTGTAGATGGTTTTAGTCACATTCTACCATTGGCGTGTGCTATAGTGGAGTCGGAGAACAACTCTAGCTGGGAGTGGTTCATGGATAGGTTGAGGAGCTTGGTGGTTGGTCGGAGGCACGGGATATGTATCATTTCTGATAAACATTTAGGGATCATGGCAGCTATGCAGAAGGAGGGATGGTGTGAGCCACTTAATCATCATCGGTACTGTGTGAGACATTTTGCCACAAACTTTGCCACCAAATTCAAGAAAGCTGGATTGAAGGATAGATTGGTTGAGTTGGCATATCAGGTCCAGCCTAAGAAATTTGAACTACTATGGGGTGAGTTGTTGGCACTAGAGCCTCGAGCACTTGCATGGTTTGAGGACAAACCAGTAAGGAACTGGTCACTAGCACATGACTACGAGCATCATCGTTTTGGCATCATGACTACCAACCATGCTGAGAGTTGGAACAATGCAATTGTCGATGCTCGGAGGCTCCCGCTTACTTCATTGGTGCGAGTACTATTCCATAAGACGGTTGAGTACTTTGATCAACGTCGCCTTGAGATTGCAACACAAGTATCGAAAGGTAATATTTTCACCAAATATGCATCCCATCTCTTGAACCGTGCTGTAAGACGTTCCACGGGTCATAGTGTGAAGATATTTGATCGGGGGACTTGGTTATTCCAAGTAGTTACAAGGAAGGATGGGTTGAAAGGGGGAAACACACACACGGTTCGTCTTATGGAGTCTAGTTGTACTTGTGGAAAATTTCAAGCTTATAGAATCCCTTGCTCCCATGTAATTGCATGTTGTTCACATGTGAGGATGGACTTCCATGGGTTTGTTGGTGATTGGTATAAGTTAGAGAACCAATCGAAGATTTATAATGGTATCTTTGAGCCAATTCCAAACAAGGGTGATCCTCGATATCCTACCGAGCTTGCTTTCCCGAGAGTTGTGCATGACCCCGATATGGAGAAGAAGAAGGGCCGAAGAAAATCAACGAGGTACAAGAACGAGATGGATTTCCAGAGCCGGGGAAAGCATGGAGGGACTTCATCGAGAGATAGTTGATTCTCTAGTTGTTTTTATTGTTGTAGTACTATGGTTCAAGTACAATTTGATATGGTTGTTTGAATTTGGACGCTATTGTATGAATGATTTATGATATAAATCGAATTTTATTTTGTTATGAATTAGTTGAGATTGTTTATGCAATTTACATTGAATTTGGTAGTTTAAAAGTTTTGGTTTTTAAGTTGTTTGCGGTGTGAATTGGTTTTTAAGGTTGGCATGGCAGAAGGTTCTGGCTACTGCCTTTGGCAGAAGGAATAATACAAAACGCTACTCCTAGTAGCGTTTGGTTTAATTCTTACAGACAAAACGCTTTTCTAAGTAGCGTTGTACAGTTAAAGAAATTTAATAGCTTAAAACGCTATACTTGTTAGCGTTTTACAAACTTAAACGTAATTTGATCTAGCGTTTTATTTTTTCAAACTTTACTGTTAAGATTAAGCAAAATATTTTCCATTAAAAAGAAGACGCTACTTACAGTAGCGTTTAAAAGTATTTAAAAATTTGTTCTTTCCTTCAAACGCTATTTAACGTAGCGTTTTCTAACTTTTTAAAAAAAATTGCAGGAGACGCTACACGATGTAGCGTTTTGGTTTAAAAAACTAAGACGCTACTTCGCAAACGTCTCTAATGGTCAGTGAGGGCCAATATTCGGGTATTTTGTTATTTGGGGCATTTTCACCTAAAATCTGGTTATTTGGGGCCGAAACCCCCCACCAGAACATGAGGCTGTCCGCCTGTCCATGCCTTGTATTCATTCCATTTTCTATTATTTTGTTGCTTTCTTTATTTAAATTTTTATTTATTATTTTTTTAGGCAATATTTAAATATTTATTTGATATTGTATATTTATAGTACTAAATTTGGTTGTTAATTTATATATAGTATTTTACCATATAAGAAAAACTAATACATCACGGGTGACTAATATCGTATTGTTATATAGGTCCAGGTCCCTGGCATATGTATGTCAGGCCTGTTAAACGACCTACCATTCACTGATCGTTGGATTAATATCCAACGGTCAAGATTATAACCAAAGTTTAATACATCCAACGCTTTTTAACCCGTTGGATGGGGTTGTATAACCTCGTGTATCGGTTAAAAAGCGTTGTACAGACCTCATCTAGCGCTTTTTAAGCGGGACATAGGTTATAATCCAACGAGCACGAGAGGGGTGTTGGCCCTCACTATCACTATATTGATGATTAATATCCTAAATATCAGGATCCAGAATGGCCCAAATACTATTTATTGATGCTACATTGTGTAGGGTTTTGTATATTTATACAAAACGCTACATCGTCTGGCGTTCTGTTAGGTTTAAAAAACCAAACGCTACATCATGTAGCGTTTTGGTAGGGTTAAAACACCAAAACGCTATATGATCTAGTGTTTTTCAATTCAAAATTAAAGACGTTAGATTATCAGACGTTATTAACTGGTATTATGAGCCATTATTTCCAACTCTATAACTCTGTTATTCTTATTCTGGGCATTACTTCCACATTTGTGAGGTCTGGGGCCATTTTTCAAAATGTGGGTTAGTTAAGAGGTCCTGACATATGTATGCCGGAGACCGCTACCCTTCTTATATATAATAAAGTAAAAAGGATAATTTGTTAGCATGATATTATTATCAAAATCTTGTCATTTGTTTAATCATGCATAGGTTAAATGTTAGATCAGGTAGAAAATTAAATTCTACTCTAATAAATCAGTTTGATATCTATTTGAATATTTATATTTTTTTCCTTAATTCAAAATAAATTATGCTTTTACTTGTTGAGGATTTCTTTTGAATAAAATGTCGGCCCTCAATTTCACATCCAAATGTTTATATTTGGGTTGAACATGGAGGTTAAGAAATAAATCAAATATGAGTGGAAAAAAAAAGAAGTTAAGATAGTGGTGAGATCTGATTATATTTAATGTATAAAGTAACATCAGTGAAAAAAGTAAATGTAGTAGTTGATTTTTATATTATAAAATTTTAATATATTTGATACGTGTTGAAATATAAAAAATTAAATGAAACATCTCAAAAAGGTTGGTTTAAAAAATTGGCTAGAATAGTGGTCAATATTTAGTGTATCGGCTCTAATAGTTATTTTCATTTTTTTCCTAAAACTGGTTTCATTAGTTCAAGTCTCGTGACTATTAATTATATGCCGCAACCGGAACCATAAAATATGGTTTCTAAAATTAAAATCTGAAACCGAACCAAATATCATGGCGCGGTTCGATTTTTAAAATGAGCGGTTTCGGTTTGGCGCGGTTTGGTTTTAAACCGTGAAGTATTCGATAAACCCTCGGATGCTTGTATGTATAAAAAAATTTCAATAAATATGTCAAAAATAGTAATATCTTCATAATTATATCAGTCACTAGAAAACTACCGAACTATTAGTGAGTAAAACAGTGATTTACTTTAAATATATAAAATAAATATATAAATATTGTTGCGGTTTGCTTCAGTTTGTATGTAGTTTTAAAATTTTTAGAAATCAAAATCAAAACTAAATTATCAGTGTGGATTTGTTTTAGTTCAATTTTTATTCAGTGCGGTTTTATTTAGTGCGATTTTTACGATTTTTGATACGATTTAAATCTTCAGTTCAGTTTCTGCTCGTCCGGTTGCAGATAAGATTGATATTTGAAAAATCAATTCAATACGATTAATTAAAGCAAATAGATCATGCCCCCGTGTATGTATATAGTAAGACTAGAACAGCCCTTTACTTCAGGTAGGGAACTACTCACCGTCTCTCTCTCTCTCCCCCCTCTCTCTCTCCGATCTGCTTTGCCGCTATTTCTCTTTCTCAACAAAATGGGCGCAGATATGAAAATCACAGAGAAAGACATAGATGATCTTCCAAAGAACCCCGCAAACTACACGGCCTTAACTCCCCTCGGATTTCTCGAAAGAGCAGCTCTAGTTCATCCTCACCGTCCATCTCTCATCCATGGCTCCTTGCGCTACACGTGGCACGACACTTACGCACGTTGTCGCCGCTTGGCTTCTGCTCTTCTCAGCCGCTCCGTCGGCGCCGGCAGTACGGTACGAAGTCAACGTTGATTCACTTTCCATGTCTCCGGGGATAATATAGTTAAATATATAGTATATTTTTTAAGTATTTAATTTCCACGCATAAAGTTGCATGCACTGTGACTCGAACCCTCGATGAGATAAACTAGAGATATCAGATATTCCCTAGGCTGAAATTAAATTATTAATTTTCTTTTTGTAGGGTTGATTTTAAAATTATAGAATATTAGATATTACTCTAATATTTACGGCTGCACTTAGCAGAAAAATATGATCTTCAAATTTTCATCAATGATGTCATTGCCGTTGACCAGATTTTAGCTAGATAAGGATCACTATGGTTAATTTTTTCGTCAATTATATATAGATAGAGCCGAGTCGGGCTCGGCTCGATTTCTGACAAAATGGAAGATGATTGCTGTGTTTTTTATAAGTCGAAACTACATGATCTTAATATTAGTCCTAATTTTATAATACCACACTTAACTTTTGTCACCGAATATATATGTGGAACTTTTGTAACTGAATATATATAGAATTATAGAGTGGTCCTCATTTGAACTGAAGTGTGTATGTGTATTTGCTAGCCAGTGTCCGTGATTACTGATTTATATGCACTCTGAGTGGTGATTCGACTCAATTGCAACTGGTTGTTAGAGTTAGGTAAAACATGACCCCATATATGTATGTTTCAGGATGTGACGGTGCTTAATAATAGTTAGTTTTAGATGAAAAACATATGTTAAAAGTTGTACACAACATGTGGTAATCTGTCTCAATATATACGACTATTAAACAATCTTGAGTAACAAATTATAATTCCAAGTTGAATACAAATTAGTCTGAAATCAGTCCTCAAACTTCATCTATTTGCAGTTCTGAGTATACTATTCGAAAGAAACAAAAATGTACTTGCACCCATTAGCAGGGAACCCAAGATGAGCATAGCTTTATTTCTGCTCAACATTTATCACAAAAAGGGTATTATCACCATGCCCCTGCTATTCACTTGATGCATTGCATTTGGCCCTCAAACCTGATTGCAACAATTATTGTAAAATATAAGGCCTCTTACCACTTCAAGTTTGATATTTCTTTCATATGAAGGAGTTATAAGAAATTCATGGAGTTGTACACTTATTTAAATTACATTCTTGGGATTCTATTTTATAGAGGTGATGTCTTGCTTCACAATGGCAGTAGCGCACTCTATAAATATGCCAGAAGTTACCATTTTTTACCCGATTACATGATAAAATTGATAAATTTTCTTATAATACGTAAACCCACTACAAACATAACAGTAGAAAAACCCCTATACAAACTTAAAACAAAGTGCTATACAACCTCTATTGGTCTATAAGGTCCTCATGCTTTATTTGTAAATTGTCTTACCTCATTGTGTGATAAAATTTTACATTTTGAGACACTGCTTTATTTTCCCTTTTCTTGACTTGGATATATCCACTTAAAAAGAATAAGTATTTCCCCACAACTATGTCCCGCCGCTACAACTAAATGAAAGTATATATGTACTTTGTATGACTCATAATTTTTCCACACTTGAATGCATAGTTTCACTGGTCCTCATTAAAGTTAAGAATATGCATAATATACATTTACTCTGTTCTCCTATATCCGTTTTCCTCTTACAGTTGCTTAAAGTCTTGCAGTAACTACCTTACTATTATATTTCTCTAAATTGTATTTTCAGGTAGCAGTGATTGCACCAAATGTCCCAGCCTTATACGAAGCTCATTTTGGTGTTCCAATGGCCGGGGCAGTTATAAATGCTATAAACATTCGTCTAAATGCTTCAACTATTTCATTTCTCTTAGGGCATTCATCTTCTGCAGTTATAATGGTGGACCAAGAGTTCTTTATGCTGGCAGACGAAGCTTTACAAATTTTGGCAAAGGAAAGTAAAAGCAACTATAATCCTCCGATTATGATTGTCATTGCTGATGAAAGCTGTGATCCAAAGGTACTGCAATATGCTTTAGGAAGAGGGGCAATTGAATACGAGAAATTTCTAGAAAGTGGTGATCCAGAATATCCCTGGAAGCCACCGCAGGACGAGTGGCATAGCATTGCCCTTGGTTACACTTCTGGTACAACAGCCAGCCCCAAAGGGGTAGTTTTGCATCATCGAGGGGCATATCTCATGGCTTTAAGTAATGCAGTTATATGGGGGATGAATGAAGGAGCCATATACCTGTGGACTTTACCCATGTTCCATTGCAATGGTTGGTGTTTTACTTGGGCACTTGCTGCTCTTTGTGGGACAAGTATATGCCTCCGACAGGTAATCTCTTGACACTTTTACTTCATGAATGGAATATATGACCTACGCTCGCCAGTATATATTAATTCTACACTAGGTTTGATTTTATTATAAATAGCTTTGCCATATATATTCATATCAGATTCTTTTTAATAATATGTATTGCTTGTGTGGATTTTCCGTCTATCATTTTTTTAATTGATATAATTAAATTTGTTGAGCTTTGACATCTCTCCACCTGACAGTAATCAAGCATCATGCTCAAGTGAAGTCTGACATGTTCGGCCTTTTTATGGTCGAACCTGGCTTTATTACTTATTCTTAATACGCATACACAGCTCAGTAACTCAGTTTAACTCGTACAAGTAGCTTTGTTAAAGTACATTCTCCACTGGTTTTATGTAGGTGACAGCAAAGGCTGTTTATTCTGCAATTGCCAATCACGGTGTAACCCATTTCTGTGCTGCTCCTGTGGTGCTCAATACTATAGTAAATGCCCCACAAAACGAGACAATACTTCCCCTCCCTCACATTGTAAATGTAATGACTGCTGGTGCTTCTCCACCCGCTTCTGTTCTAATGGCAATGACCCGACATGGCTTTCGTGTCACACACACTTACGGTCTCTCTGAAACATATGGGCCATCCACAGTATGTGCATGGAAACCTGAATGGGACACACTACCCCCAGAAAACCAAGCTCGATTAAATGCAAGGCAGGGTGTACGATACGTTGCGTTGGAGGGTTTAGAAGTTGTCAACACACAGGACATGAAACCTGTCCCAGCAGATGGAACCACAATTGGTGAGATAGTATTTCGAGGTAACATTGTAATGAAGGGTTACCTGAGGAATCCTAAAGCAAATGCAGAGGCTTTTGCCAATGGTTGGTATCACTCAGGTGATCTTGCTGTGAAGCATCCAGACGGGTATATAGAAATTAAAGATAGATCAAAGGATATCATCATATCAGGAGGTGAAAATATCAGTAGCGTGGAGGTTGAAAATTTTCTATACCAGCACCCCGCAATTCTGGAGGCTGCAGTGGTGGCCAGGTCAGACGAACAATGGGGAGAATCTCCCTGTGCATTTGTGAACTTAAAGGAAAATATTGAAAAATCCGATGAACAAAGAATGGCAGAAGATATTATGAAGTTCTGTCGGGCTACATTGCCTAGATACTGGGTTCCAAAATCAGTTGTTTTCGGGCCATTGCCAAAGACTGCTACCGGTAAAGTACAGAAGCACCTGCTGCGGGACAAGGCAAAGGCAATGGGACCATTGATGAAGAGTAAGTTATGAGCATGACCGTAACGGTAATACTAATCATCTCTTGGTTCCTACTTGTCAAAACTATTGGTGGTTGTTATACTTGTATAAACTGGCTAAGCCTTTTTCTCCTCGTGCGTACATGCATCAGCAGAAAATTGGTTGATTAAGTCAGAGTAGCTATGAAGTTGCTGCAAGTCTGTAATGTATGCACTGGGATGGGCTTTAAGAGTGAAGACAAATAAAGCATATATCTTCATTAGCTAGTAGCTAGTGATCTGTTCATTCTATATGCACACTTTTGACAATGACTTTGCATATCTTAAGCCTATTACTGGGAATCATTTTTGTAAGTGCAATTATTCACATGCCAAAGAAATTTGAAGAGGGCGGTGAACAAATTCTACAAACGTGATATGAACAAATATATAAGTATCCAAATAAAAAAACTGCATAGTTTTCTTGTGGAAGGTCTAAAAATATTGTTCAAACTATGTGGGGGACCTGAAATTCTTTTTGCCCAGTCCAAAATAAATTTTAGATGATGATCCTCCAGTTGTTCTCAATTTGCCTAAGGAATAAAATGTTGAAGAATCGACAACATAAGAATTTAGAGAATTTATGATTTAACCGACAACATAAGAATTTCTAGAATTGAGAGTATTTATAAAGATATCATTTTTTTTCAAGTTTATCTTCTTCTCAAAATAATTACGAAGGTAGTTTTTAACCAGCCAAATGTAACCTTGCTAGTTTTAAAATTCCATAATCTTCGCATACTTCACATGACATGTCTTTTAAGTAATAATAATGAAAGATCGTTCCAGTGACAATTCATATATTCACGTAGATACGCACATACATGCATGATCATAGAAGCATTCTTCTTTCGACTAAGTGAAAATTCACCTATCCATCGGTGATAATCTAAATATGCACATATATGCAATTGTATCATTCTTCCTTGCACTAAGTGAAAATACACTCATCCACATACGCACATACATGTCTAGATAGTGTAGCACTAATCCTGAAAGTCTGGACATATATCAAAACATTAAAATTACATTAATTGATCAAAGGATATAATGTGTGGATATAATGGGGTGGTTATTAATAATCGCGCAACACTCGTTAGTTTTATATTAGTATGATATTGTTCGCTATAGTCATGACCATACGTAATGTGCCAAGCAACACCGGTTAACTCTATACTGGTACTTGTTGGGGTGGGCTAAGCATCACACGTTAACCACTCCATACTAGTAACACATTGTTCGCTTGTACGGATATTGTTCGGACTCATCCAAAAAAATCTTATACTAATAGAATTCTTTGACCGTGTATATTCAACACAAATATTTTTTATCTTTATGATGTGAAATTTTGATTCATACTCACTCAATAATTACGGAGGCTGAGTTTGCAACTACAGATGTTTTGTTGTGATAGGTTAAATAGGTTGCTTGATTGCTCATATTAGCTCATACAAGAGCAAGGGCGTATCTACCCTTCGAACTTTAGGATACACCAAGTAAATTTTTGAAAAACACCTATGTATTTCTAAATTTTGTGGGGATATTTTTATAATTTTTCAAAATTTAGAACGGTGAAAAAATATATACAATTTTTTAGAGGAGCCACGTGTTTCATCCCATCCGAAGTTGTTTTTAGTAATGTCTTTTGAAATTGTATACGTGCTTACAAATATGATTGCTAGCACGTGCATATACCCTTACAAAATTGTAAATCAAATTTTTGCAAAATAAAAATATAGAGAATGGCAGTTTACAATTTTTATTTAAAAAAATATATGCTAGCAAATTCTTTTTATAATATTTTGCAAAAAAGGTTCTAAATTGAAGTATTTGCCAAAAAAACCTAGAATTTATAATTTATTTTTTTTGCCACAAAATAAAACACTTTCATTAATCATAACAATACAGTACAGACAAATCCCCAACTGCAGATACAACCGGTTTGGAAAACAAATAACATACTAGCTGATTTGTTTCCTGATTGTTTAACCCATAGAATTTAAAAATTCTTGAAGTTAAAAATGAAATCAAAGATACTCCTCAGCGATCCAAATTGTACCAACATCACAGAAAGCGGCAACATCACAATTGACCTTATCACGTAAAAACCATTGTAGACCGGTGTTCATAAACATGCCGAAAGTGTAAACTCATAATAGATGAACAATCTTTGATTGTGAAAAGTGAGCTCTTGCCATAATCACCACCGACTGATATTTGACGCGGGCTTTCGAGATCTCCAAAAACATCAATGGAATCATTCTCGACGGATCTAACATCGAATAAATCCAAACATAACTAGACAAAAACATAACCAAACACTCGAAAAGGAGAGACAAACAAACACACTCTAAAAGGAGAGATACGCAAATACCAAAAAAAAATTAGGTTTTATTGAAAGGAAATCAGCGAAGATGAAAGAAAATAAAGGAGATGGGGCTTTCCATCGGAAAAACCAGTGGAAGCCCCTCAGAGCACCTTGAAAATGGACAAAGACAAAGGATGTGAGGCGGCTCCTCAAACCCTAATTTTCGAGAGAAAAGAAGAAGCTAGCGAACAAAAGAACTTAACTTTCAAAGAAGTTGCTCAATTTACCAATATAATATATTAAAAAAATATTTATAAGCACGACTGAATATTTCAAGTGATTAATGTTTTTATCCTTGATTTTGGCTCATCTCAAGATTTTGAAAGCATATACTCAATTGTAACTAAATCATATTAATTAAAAAATTAATAATATTATATACTCTAAATCTGAAAGTTTTCCTCAAAGTTGACTGCTGCTCAAAATAATCAATATTCATATGTTTTGATACATCAACAAAATATGGATCTTTTTATTTTCAATGCGAGTCTAGGTTGGTTCACAAGGCTCAAAATAATCAATATTCATATGTTTTGATACATCAACAAAATATGAATCTTGTTATTTTCAATGCGAGTCTAGATTGGTTCACAAGATTAACACAATTACAATTTGTCGATCTCACTTTTAATTAGATTATATAAAGTGGCGAAAAATGAGTATAGGTTAAACTGGGTTGATGTTGATTGAGAATCGGAAGTACATGAGAATTCGAAGTACATGCAATTTTTAAGCTGATAATCACCTACTTTCACATTTTTAAAAATATTTTTATTCCGTTATCTTGTGGTTAACAAGAGTTTTTGACTAAGGCAAACATTTATTAACAACTCTCACCAACCTTTATCCTTTCTTCACTCTTTTTCTTGCGTAGAGAATTCGTATACTCCCTCGGTACATTAATTAGTACTAGCTTATAGCCCGTGCAAGGAATGAGAGCTTTTTTATTATTTATAAATTTTTAATATATATTTTAAATAATATGAAAATTTTAATTTATAAATAATAAATTAAAATTGTATTTATTATGCTAAAATATTAAAATCTTTCTATCAAAATTTAAATTATTTTAAGTAGATATTTAACAAATTTATATAAATTATTTTGTTATTTTGTTATCTCTATATTCTCTATGTACACTATCTCTCTATATCCGCGTCGTGTATGCATTACTACCTTTGGCTGGTCTCATCCATGCACCTCCGGTGGTTGGCTAATCAAACAGATAACATATACATCCTCATCAGTTCCATGAAAGATATGCTTCTCTTTTATAATAATCATATAAAAAAGGCTTCGTTTATTCATTCTCATCTTACAATCATTTAATTTGTTTCAATATTATAATAATACTTCTTACGAGGATAATGTTAATGTATGTATGCGTGGAAGTGGGCCTTCCTCTTTATTAGCCAGTTAGGCGGGCCTGTTGCACTTTGGACCATCTTATTCTCATTTTAACCATATCCACTACAGAGTTATCCACGTATATATATCTATCTTCCTTTAAATATGTAAGACAAAATTTTATGGAGAAACAAATTTATATAAAGGAAATGAACTCGGATCAACCTATGGTCGAAACTGAAATTTCAGATTATCTTTAAAAAAATTTAGATGAGTTTTGTAAACAGTAGCATTTCAGACATGGACTTTTTCTATTAGATTTGATTGGGATATTGTAGATGACTCTTGGATAGAGTTTTTCATTGTATTAGAATAATATAATTTAGTCAAAACATTTTTTAAATTGTTAAGTACTCGTAATCCAAAATCTTACAAAGACAAATTTTTCTTTATAATTAACCAATATTATGGGTTTTATATCAAACTCATCACTCATTACGTCAAAATATATCACTTGACCAACACATCTCATCGCAAACTCACTTAAACCGCTATAAATCAAACATGTAGCATTTTATCCACATCACTATTCATACTTCTTTATTTAATCATTTATAAAAATCAACAGTTTTTTTTACTACAAAATCACTTCGAATACCTTCATAATTATCTCTGGTATTTATCAAAATAAACCTAAAGCAACATAGTTAGGATGATCACATGAATATATATTTATAACCATATTTTTTTTAAACTACATAGCTAGCTGTTGCTTTAAAAATTCTCAAATTTATTTTGAAAAATTATTCTTCTACGATTTCAAACTTTCGGTCATCTCCCTCTCAATCACTCCACGATTATACACAAGAGTTCACACACGTAAACTTTAGCTCGTATTCATCATAAATTTAAGAGGTATGACTATTTTTTATACCAATTTATAAAAATATGGTTGAATTTTAAAATTCACAGAAAGAGGTTGAAATTTAACTCCACCTTTCAAAACTTTGACTTCCGTTAGGTCCACTAATTTCCAACCGGTAACTTATTTAGAAAAAATACATTTCACATATGTGATTATTTCTTACACCGATTTCCGACTTTTTCTTACACGTATTTATAACTTCATATAACTTCGATTGTCGCACACAAACAAACGGGAGACAAACTCAGAACCTTTTTATTTACGAACGGGAAGAGACAATTGATTAATTCGTTGTTTTGCAGCATTAATCTGACTTCGTCGGTGATAAATCCCGGTAGTAGAAATGCTGAATTAATTATGCACCAAATTCTCGTATCATGTTCCATCACAATTATGTTAGTTGCGTCCCTTTTATATTACTTGCATCTCACATAACTTGGTCTCATAATTATTATTTTATTCAAAAGTTCATATAGTTTCAATCGTTTTTGTACATCTAAAATGTACCTTGCTTCGCTCCACTCAAATGTTTATGTTAGGTTGTGCATGAAAGTTAATAAAAAATTGAACAAAAAATAAAAAAACTGAGATAGTAATTGAAATCATATATAAAATAAATATAGTGAAGAAAAGTAGCTAGGTAGTTGATTTTTATATATTATAAAATTTATTATATTTGATAAACTTTAAAATATAAAAAATATAAAGAAATTGCTGAGCCAGCTAAGCGAGCCAAATCCTACAATAGTAGGGTATTGTCCGCTTTGAACCGAGACCGCACGGCTTTGTTTTTGGACGAAGGCTTGTACTCATGGAATTATTCTGGCCGCTTATGTTCTAGCTTTCTGCCCGTCCCAAAACTGATGCGGGACAACTCCCAACAAGAAATGACTGCAATAATCAGAGTACAAGAACCGTATTCAGTTTTAAGTTCTAACGCATTCACATTTCTGTGCATGTTTGATGCTTCCCGTCTTCCAATGGTCAAAACTCACAAGTTACTCCCCGACTGGACGTGCAGTTCTCCCAGAGACATATCCAACTCGCTCACCTTGGGGGTCATAATATTCAAGATACAAGACCAAATCACAATCCTGAAACGAAACAAATCAAAACCCATACGGTTCATTCTCCACACAAGACCCCACGAAAATTGTTCAAAAGACTAAGAAAGCCCCACCACATTATCCAAAAGATAAGTGTTCCACAAGGGAGCTGATATCCAGTTGTGGTTTCAACTTGGTCCGGAGATGATACACATGACAGATAAGAATGCCCAGTTTCGCTTTCTGCAAATCAATCAAAGAGATGGATATTAATATAATGCTCTTGATTAGCTTAGACGCAACTATCTACCATCTTCTTTTTTGATATGATATTAATTATTATATACTCCCTCCGTCCCTGTGGGATGTATACATTTGGATTGGGCACGGAGACTAAGAAAAGTGTCATTAATATTTAAGTAATAGATTTGGAAAAGTAGTTGACGTTAGTGGGTGGGTGGGATTTTTATATAATAAAAGTTTACTATTTTGGGAAAGTTTTGAAATGTATAGAATTGAATGGGACATCCCGAAAAGGAAAGTGTATAGAAATCAGAGGGACGGAGGGAAGGGAGTAATTAACAACTCGGAAACTGTTCTTTTATTTCGTTTAGTAGAATCAGAACCAACTTTTGGAGTACATATCTTTAGTCGTATTCGATTTCTGGTGCCTTAATTGTCAAATTCGAGTTATAATGTTTAATTCGTACCTGCACCGAGTGCAGATGTGGTGTCTCACGGATGTATATAAAAATTTTGAAATTTCGGGATTTAAAAATTTTACGTGATATAATCTTTTTTTTGACAGATTACGTGATATAATCTTTGTTCTAAAAGTCGATGATTAATTGTATTAATACTGATTTATCAAAAAAAAATTATATTAACACCGATTAATCCACGTTTAATAACTCGTCGAACTGATTAAATTTTGATTATTCAATTAATCATTTAATTAATTCCTGACCAATTCAACTAAGCTCCATTGATTCTTGTCTTGTAACTTCAATAAGTGATTAAATACGATTTCTGCTTTTTACAATACTAGATATAATCGATCCGTCTAATTCCACGTCAGTAAAGAAGTCGAAGTTCAAAATTTTCATGCTCAAGAACAAATGAATGCAAACTTTTTTGGTCTTTGATTTTTTATACCACAGTAGAAAATTCCCTGAAGACTATCTAGAAATTGGATATTACGAAATATGGTACTAACTTGCACTTGGAAATAATGTTGAAGTGGACAGAACAGCTACCATACTTGCATTTATATTTTCTACGCATGAGATCATTAGTCTTTTAGGGTCCATGTTCAAACCGTCTTTCCTGTTCCGTGTTCGACAGGGGAATTACATCAAAATATATCTTATAATTTCGATCAAATGATTACAATACCAGTATCATGATATGAAGTTTATGGTTAACGAGTCCGATTCATAGAAATCGAAATCTCAAATTCAAGTGTCAGTATTTGAATTAGCAAATTTGTTGACATGAAATAGGAATCAAATTTCATTTGGATGGTAAATCATTTCTAACACTTCTTTTAGGATTTTTATTCCTATTCTCGATTACTACTCCCATCACGATCCAAACGCACCCGAGATTTCTAATGTAACTTCCGAAACGATGAACATACATCCGCTGATTCTAGAACTGTTTTAACGACTAGATCATGTACTGTGACTGTGTAGAGAGAGTTGCAGAGCCATGTTGATAAATGGATAAACAAGATTACGTGTATGAGTTTATGTTTAGTTTATCTGATGAATGGAAGATACCATCGAAAAGGAAAGGCAAGACAAGTTTCATTGGTAGAGCCTTTGTCTTCAAACGGATCAGAATCATATCATATCCTCGTAGTTTTTGATTATACACTATGAATGATATAACGCCTCTACTAAACTTAAACTATTATATCCACTATAATTTATTAAATGGAATAGAAGACTCAAGCCCGAGTCTTTTCTCGGACCGACTTCTGATGTTAACCACTTTTCATAATATCCAACTTCTGATATCACTCACTTCTGATATCATGTTAAGGAATTAGTTCATCACTTCTGATAATATCTGATTTCTGATATCACTCACTTCTGTATCATGTTAAGTAACCAGTTCGTCTAAAATTTTCATGATATGCAGATACCTTAATAAGATTACCATCATTACCGATAATTACTTTCTGATATCACTCACTTCTGTATCATGTTAAGTAACCAGTTCGTCTAAGATTTTCATGATATTCAGAGACCTTAACAAGAACACCATCATTACCAATAATTTGCTTTCTCAATCTGATAATCCTAATCATTTCTCATATCAAGGACATGCACGAACAAATTTGGTATACCAAAAGTAACAAGCACAAGACCGTTAAAACTAAATTTCAAGTCTATGTTTCACCTAAAAGCTCATTATAACAGATTTGCTAGTGCATCAACCTGACCACGTCTCTCTTTTCTGTCAAAATCTGTGTAATTTGTCCTGGTGAAACAGATAATAACAGAAAAGAAGTTGCATTTTTCAGCTAACGACACCGTTTTAGTAGGTGCCTGAAATCTCAATCATGAAGCCATTAGCCGCCCATATCACAAACCTTCTAACAAACGCATCCTTCCTCTATATAACACACACTTAACGTTCACTCTTTTCTCCACCTCTTTACAAGATAATAAATTCTCTCGAAAAAAAATATTAAAATTCTCTAGTACTCAAAATGCACTGCAAACCAGTTGCATTTCTCTTTGTTTCGGTCGTTATTTGGGTCTACGCGATCAGGGGAGGCGAATCGCGTCCGCCTTTTGCTTGTGACCCAAGCAACGGCCTGACGAAAAATTTGCCCTTCTGCAGAGTGTCACTCCCTGTAGGTGTCAGAGTTGGAGACCTGATTGGGAGGCTGACATTGCATGAGAAAGTAGGGCTGTTAGTGAACAATGCTGCCCCGGTGCGGAGGCTGGGGATATTGGGGTACGAGTGGTGGTCGGAGGCGCTTCATGGCGTGTCGAATGTCGGTCCGGGGACCAAATTTGGTGGCGCATTTCCGGGCGCCACCCAGTTTCCTCAGGTCATCACCACTGCAGCTTCGTTTAACGATTCTTTGTGGCAAAGAATTGGACAGGTATAATAATCCTCATCACTATTTCTATTATCGTCTTTTACCTTTGTCGACATAAATCTCATTTCATCATAAAACTGTTTTATCGAACATACATATCATTGAGAGGCGGATGTTACGTCAATAACTGTCTTACGGAACATATATAAATTCAGTAAAAGGTACGACAACATCAAAAATCTCTTTATTTAGATAGCTTTTAACAAAAAAGACGATAATATCAAAAATCTTTCTATCTATCAACATCTTCTTGCTCAAGATTGAGGTGGTGTTTGGCTACGGCTTTTAAGCCGACTTCTGGGCTTATAAGTTGGAAGCACTTATTTCGTACTGTTTGTGTAATAAGTCAAGAGGCACTTATAAAAAGTTAGGAATGCTAGCTTTTGTTTCAGGAGTTCTGCTTATTTGCCAAACACTTTAATCACTTATAAGTCTTGTCTGGCTTCTAACTTCTATTCCACTTATTTATTTTAAGCAAGAAGCATTTATTTTAAGCTCAGCCAAACGGCCCCTGAGTATAATTTCAACGAGGATATGACAATATTAAAAATCTCTTTGTCTAGATAGCTTTTAACAGAAAACACGATAATATCAAAAATCTCTTTGCCTGACAACGACATCTTCTCGCTGAAGGTCGAGTTCAGACTATATTAAAAATGAATATTGGTGCCATTTAATTATATAGAAAAATTTACAACATGAGTGTTTTAAGTGTAGGACAAATAACTTTAAATCGAATTCAAGAGTGGAGTACCTGGTCCTGTAGTAAATGTCAAAAACTAGAGTACTACATATAGAGTTCTATACTGTATTAAAATGAAGTTCCAAACTCTTAAAGTTGAAGCAACAGGCCACTTATATGTAAATCTGACATTGAGTTACAGAGAGGTTGGTGCCTATCAGAGTGGCATGTGAGTAGGATAAAATTAGATTAATCAAATCAAAAAGTTTAGCAAAGTTTCTTAATAATGGATAAAAAGACATGGAGCTATCAGAACAGATAATATATGTGGTATTTTAACATTATTACGTATACTTTTGCCCATTCCTAGACAAAATAGTGTACCAACATCTTGCAAAATATGATAAATATATAGTACCAATCAAGCCACTAAAGTTAAACTTCAACCAATATATCATAGATAAATAGAGTGTAGTATCTGGCACCATATGGTGGGCAACAATTCGTTTTGTGTTTTTTATATTCTAAATTGGACAATTTGTTCTAATAATTTGATTCTTTTACTTTTGTCCAGTATTATAAAAATTATTAATATAATAATAAATTATTATAAATTATCTTTAAAGTAGTCCCGTAAATTTTTACAAAATTAAACAAAAAGACAAATAAATCACTAAAAAGACAAATATTTATAACTCTTATAAATTCGTTATATAAATTATACGAACAAACTCCTCCTAACTTTTAAGCCCAAAATTGGACGTAAAAATCCAGCAAAACAAAAAGACAGATATGTACTTGTTCAAATAAAGAAACCAAAAATAGAAAAATATGTATATAAAAAATAGAGGTTGAGCAATGAGCATATAGAGATAAATGACAATGAAGTAGGGTCACGGAATATATTGCTAGACTGCTAGTGCAAGTTGACATGCATCTATATCTCTCTTCTGGACTTCTAGACTTCTAGATCTAGTGCTTGAATTTGCATGCGAATGGATAATCTACCAGGGGACCATTAGCTAAAATAGAATTTTTATTTATTTTTATCTATTTGCTTTATTTGTACGATTGGTTTATTTATTAAGATAAATTATCAGCACGTCGTCTGTAATACTAACAATAATATTAATCGAAACTGATTAGTATAATAATTTGATGTTAAAAAAGAGAGTTCTGAATCGGGCAAAAATAAATGTAATTATCGATATTCCTGCATATCTATACAGTGTGTCCTAATCAGACCAGCAAGTATACATGACTCTGTTGTTGAGATGGTGAAAACTGACATTGACACCATTCTTCATATTCATTGTCGATATTTTAGTATTCTTCACGTAAGTGGTTTTCATGTCATCATCGTAATTTAAAATGATAAGGGTTGAATAGACTAATAATAAGTAACATGAATGCAACTAATTATAATTAATTCAACTAATTGTAATTAACATGAATTAAAGGTGGTTAGTTCTGTTATAAGTCCCTTTACAGAAGATGTTTGATTAATAAATTCTTGGCAAGTATCACATATGGCTGAAGAAGACATATTAACCTTGTCATGGTAATTAATTAATTTACTGTTTTACTGGTGACTATGTTGTAGGCTGACCAGGCTCTTTTCTAAAAACCGATTAGTCCCTGTTCCGTAACTCGCCGAACTGATTAAATATCCGACTATTCCATTAATTATTTGATTAATCTCTGATCAATTTTTTTATAATCTGATTAATCCTTGTTCCGCGACTTCACCGATTAAGTCAGATTCCCGTTTTTTACAACACTCCTTGTAGGTAGTATCAGATGAAGGAAGAGCAATGTACAATGGAGGAATGGCTGGACTGACATTCTGGAGTCCTAATGTTAACATTTTTAGAGACCCTAGATGGGGAAGGGGACAAGAAACTCCGGGTGAGGACCCTATGCTTGCTGCTAGGTATGGCGCTAGCTATGTTCGCGGCCTCCAGGGTAATGTAGGGAACCAGTTGAAGGTCGCGGCTTGTTGCAAACATTACACTGCATATGATCTTGATAATTGGAATGGTGTTGATCGGTTTCACTTCAATGCTAGGGTGATTATTTCAATTTCTATTTGGTTTCTAAAATGTGCAAATAAAAAGATATCAGAAAATAACAAGATTGTCATACGACGAATGTAGGTTAGCAAGCAGGACTTGCAGGACACATATGATGTGCCCTTTAAAGCTTGTGTGACAGAAGGAAAAGTTGCCAGTGTAATGTGCTCATACAATCAGGTTAATGGAGTTCCGACTTGTGCAGATCCAAATCTCCTAAAGAATACTATTCGTGGCGAATGGCATCTAAATGGGTAAGTCTTAACATAAGCGTACAAGTACTTAAAATCTCAGACATGGTCACAGTAAGTTACAATGACCATGGTTATTCTGGTAATGTATTGATGTTTGTTGTGGTGATAATAAATTTGCAGATATATTGTTTCCGATTGTGATTCGGTTGGAGTTCTATATGAGACTCAACACTTTACAAGAACACCAGAAGATGCTGTTGCAGCAACCATCAAAGCAGGCAAACTACTCTTTCCCTTCATTTTTATTATAATAAAGGCCTTATATTTGGTTAGCAGTGGTTTTAACAATTGGGGATGTTTACAGGTTTGGATTTAGACTGCGGGCCTTACTTAGCCGTGTTCACAGAAGGGGCTGTTAGACAAGGAAAACTTACGGAAGCAGATGTTAACACAGCATTAGCAAACACACTTACAGTACAGATGCGTCTGGGAATGTTTGATGGGATTAGGCAGCCTTATGGAAACTTAGGCCCGAGAGATGTTTGTACTCCAGCACATCGTCAGCTTGCACTTGAAGCAGCCCGTCAAGGAATGGTCTTACTTCTCAACCGTGGACGCGCACCACCACTCTCTACTAGATTTCACCATACTGTTGCAGTCATCGGACCCAATTCTGATGCAACTGTGACCATGATTGGCAACTACGCTGGTAAATTTCACATTAAATATAAAATGATTACTCTGTATACAAAGTCAAGTTCATATGAGAAGACGAAGTTTGTGAGAACCAAATGTTGAACACAAAAGTGCAGAACAGTAATAGTAACCAAATAAAAAATGGGCAGAACATTTTGTTTAGTAATAAAATTTTGAATTAGAGGTTTTGACTATTTGATTTGTTTTAGGTGTGGCGTGTGGATACACTACTCCAGTGCAAGGTATAGCACGATACGTTAGGACTACTCATCAGGCTGGTTGCACAGGTGTTGCATGCAACTCTAACCAGCTTTTTGGAGCTGCGGAGACAGCTGCCAGGCAGGCAGATGCAACTGTGTTAGTAATGGGGCTTGATCAATCCATTGAAGCTGAAGCTAGAGACCGATCAAATATTCTACTACCTGGACATCAACAAGAACTGATATCTAGAGTTGCCAGGGCCTCTAGAGGCCCGACCATATTGGTTCTCATGTCTGGCGGGCCTATCGATGTTGGTTTTGCTAAGGCAGATCCCAAGATAACTGCTATTATATGGGCTGGATACCCTGGCCAAGAAGGTGGCACTGCAATTGCTGACGTCTTGTTCGGCATGACAAATCCAGGGGGGAAGCTGCCAATGACATGGTACCCACAAAGTTACTTAGCGAAGGTGCCAATGACAAACATGGACATGAGGGCGAATCCAGCAAGAGGCTACCCTGGTCGAACTTATCGCTTCTATAAAGGACCAGTTATTTTTCCATTTGGTCATGGTTTAAGTTACACAACCTTTGCCCACACTTTAGCCCACGGTCCAAGTTCTGTTGCGGTGTCATTGGCCAACAATCACTCGTTCAAAAATTCAACAATTTTGAATGACAATCTCAGAGTTATACACGTGAACTGTGAAGGCCTTAGTGTGGGTGTACATGTTGATGTTAAGAACACAGGGACTATGGATGGTCCACACACTCTTCTTGCATACTCGTCGCCTCCTGGTGCTGCAAATTCAGATTCGAATAAGCAATTGATTGGATTTGAAAAAGTTCATGTGGTCGCGGGAGCTCAACAAAGGGTCAGAATTCATGTTGACGTGTGCAAACATCTAAGTGTTGTGGACAAGTTTGGAATTCGAAGAATTCCAATGGGTGATCACAGTATACATGTTGGAGATCTTAAGCATTCGATCTCTGTCCAAATTTCTGTCTAGGACCTCTTAAGTTTCAAAAGCAAATAACATAATATAAATGTGACAACTGATATACACTGGAAACAAGGAAAGTGCATTAGCTCTGAAGTTTTCTTTTCTGCAAATTAGTTCCAAGAGTTAATCTTGGCAGCAATTGTAACTGCAAATTTAAACATAGTTGTATTTTGCCAAATATTTACAGACAATGAAATGTACCTCAACTCAAGGTATTGATTGATTTGGAGTTATTGAAAAGTTGCTTTATGTTATTGGTTTTCTGTTCGTGTCTTTAGTTTTTAGTTCAAAAAGTAACGATACATATTACAGTAAGTTTTTTTCTAGCTAGAAACTTAAAGTAAGCAAGTGACTACTTTTAGGTCGCTTGTTCATCTAAAATCAGAGATAAGATACCGGTCCAACTCAAAATAGTGCCGCATGGCTCTACATTTTCTGATATTCACACTAGGAGAACGAATTGAACACGACAACTTTTCATAGCAGACAAATACCAGAAACAGGCAAACGGCAGTCTTGCATTTCTTAAAACTAGAGCATACAAAAATTTAAGTATGTTTTAAGTAGTACTCCGTATGTAAGATATAAACTTACAGCCAAAGATTTTATCTTATCCTTCTTGTACTGTGTGATTGCAGAGTCTATGCTGGCTGTTAAAATTAACGCGGAAAAACTTTGAAGAAGGTGTTAAGCAGACTTTCTTCTGCGTCCTTGCCGATATCATTGCATCACTGAAAGCACTTCCCTGCAAAGAGAGAACATGATATAAATTGTACTCCTATATTTTATTCCATGCTCATTGGTCATTTGGTCTGATGCTAAATAAACGAGACAGTGAGCAATCTTTTCAATTTCTGTAATATGTATATATAATTTGAAAATTAGGAAATGACCTAGAAGCAAAATCTATATTTGACAAATTTACAACTTGCATGTGTACCCAACTGAGCTACTATCAATTCTAGAGTCCCTTCTGCTTACGATATTCGCAGCAAACAGCTTTATAAACATCTGGACAATGCACATGTAAATATCAAATAACCCGAAAGAGAGCATTCAAGACTATAAATCATTTTCCCTCATTATTCTACCAAAGTGTAAGAAATTACAACCAAAATCAATGCATATGATTCTTTAAGGCATCTTATCAAATAACTACATTGCACCCCCTGCTTCCGCACAGTCTGAAATTATAAAAAAATATCTCGAGAAAGCGAGGCCGGGATTAAGAGAAAAGGCTCCGGAATCACAATTTCAATACATAATATCTCAATTCTCAACTATCACTTTCTGCAAAAAATGTCTCACTGTCACTTCAAAATGCCCGAAATAACGTTTTGGTGTGGTTAGGACTTTTTCGGCGATCGCGACTTTAAATGTCATATCATGACTCCAAGGGCCAACACTCGGATTATTCTTTTTTTTTTTTGTCTTAAGAATGATCTGAAACCGGATTAATTCTAAAAAATAAAGAGGGTGCATATGTAGATATCGTATTCAAATCATTTAAATACTAATATTAATTTCTGAAAAATCATTAATTATAAATATTATATTGGGTGTTTTAAAAACAATTTGATTATTAAAAAGAATCTGATTAGTTTTTATAAAGAAATTTTCTCATTACATTTCGATAAATCACCTGTAAATCCTCATAGTAAAAACTATATAAGCGAATTTATATTTTTTAAATGAGAGATTTTCACATGTACTTGTATTTGAATTATTTTATCTTTTCATAAAATTGTAAAAGGAAAGGGAAAAATTGGGAATGGAACAAAAAGGTTTGAAACACGAAATTCCCTAAAGCTGCTTCAAGACTGAGCTTAAGCATCACTCTCTTCTTCTTCCAAGGACATGAGAGGCTTCTCTTCTTTAACTTCAAAAGCTTCTTCATCTTTATCTGCAACAATACACAAATTCTCCCATCAGTCTCATAAAACTGCTCAAAACCCATCAAAGATTGCACCTTTAGCCCCCTTCTCCAATCAAAACTCTGGTAAGAACATTCCCCCCATTCCAAATCATGTATCTAATGTGTCTATTACTCCATATACTGGTAAGAATTCTAAGTTCAAGATTAAGCCCATTGATCATGCTTATATGTGTCGAATATTGTCTAGGAAAGACTGGTTTTTGTTGCTAAATCACGAGCTCAAAGCTCAAAGAATTACATTGAATCCTCAAGCTGTTATTAGTGTTGTGCAAAATCAAGATAGCCCTTTACATTCTTTGAGGTTTTATATATGGGTTTCGAGTAAGTTCCCTTTGTTGGAAAAGAATCAGTCGATTCGAGGGGTTTTAGGTAATGTGCTGTATAGAAAAGGGCCTGTTTTGCTGTCCAGGGAATTGATTGAAGATGTTAAGAATTCTGGGTTTTGTTTTACGGAGAGTTTAGTTTGTATTTTGATAGGTAGTTGGGGGAGGTTAGGGTTGGCCAAGTATTGTGGTCAGGTTTTTGAGCAGGTTTCGTATTTAGGGATTTGTTTGAGTACTAGGTTGTATAATGCAGTGATTGATGCATTGGTGAAGTCGAATTCACTTGACTTGGCATATTTGAAATTTCAGCAGATGCAGGTGGATAATTGTAGACCAGATAGATTTACGTACAATATTCTGATCCATGGGGTGTGCAAAGCCGGGGTGGTTGATGAAGCCATTCGGTTAGTAAAACAAATGGAGGGGTCAGGATATTCTCCAAATGTTTTTACATATACAATTTTAATTGATGGATACTGTAATGCAAAAAAGATAGATGAAGCCTTTGGGATCTTAGACAAAATGAAGAAGAGGAATGTAAAACCAAATGACGCTACCTATAGGTCATTAATCAACGGGGCATTCCGTAGTCTATCCCCTCGTAAGGCATTTCAGTTGCTGTCTTATTTTCTAGAGAGAGAGGCTAAATTGCCTGATGCAGCCTGTGAAGCTATTTTGCTTTGTCTTTCTAGCAGTTCTCTGTCAGTGGAAGCTGCTATGTTTTTGAAAAAATCAGAGTCAAGAGGCTATTGTCCTGACAGCTCAACATTTAGCACGGTAGTTACTTGTCTGATTAAGGGGTTGGATCTCAAAGAGACCTGCGATATCTTAGATAGGTTTGTCAACAGGAATATAAAGCTGGGATTTAATGCCTATCTTGCACTCCTTGAGGCCTTGTACAAGGGTGGAAAAGTAGAATTAGGAAATCGTTATCTAAATCAGATGCTAGAATATGGGTTTGTAGCGAATGTGTACTCTTATAATATGCTTATTGATTGCTTCTGCAAAACGAATATGATGGACAAAGGGTCCCGGTACTTCCGAGATATGAGTGAAAAAGGCGTTGCTCCAAATCTTGTTACTTTCAACACCCTAATTAGTGGGCATTGTAAGGCTGGTGATGTAAGTAAAGCCAGGGAATTACTGAAGATGCTTTTACAGCAAGGTCTTAAGCCAGACGCTTTTACTTTTAATTCAGTGATTGATGGTCTTTGTCAGACTTACCAGACTGAGGATGCATTTGATTGTTTTTCAGAGATGGTTGAATGGGGCGTGACACCAAATTCTATTACTTATAATATCTTGATCCGGTCATTTTGTGTGAAAGGGGATGTTTCTAAGTCTATGACATTGTTACGTAAGATGCAAGCTGATGGTATAAAGCCTGATATATTCTCTTTCAATGCCCTTATCCAAAGTTTCTGTAGGATGAATAAGCTTCAGAAGGCACAGAAACTTCTCATTAGCATGTTGACATTGGATTTATGTCCCGACAATTTTACCTACTGTGCTTTTATCAAGGCATTGTGCAGATCAAATAGATTCGATGAAGCGAAAGCATTGTTCCTATCAATGGAAGAAAATAAATGTTCCCCCGACTCTTTTACATGCGATACATACATTTCTGCTCTAATTCAAGCATCCCAGTTTGAGGAAGCACGCAGAATTTTCAGAAAATTTGAAAAGAAGGGATTGTCATTGAAACCCCTTGCTGTCTTTTAGTATGAGAGACTTATTGTTTAACAAAAGAAGAATATATTTTATTGAACAATGTGCACTTGTTCAACTTACATCCCGATGCAGTGGTGATGTTTTACTACGTATGTTACAACTCACGAGACGTTTTTTTCAGCAACACTGATTCAGAACTATTAGTGGTCTTAGTATCGCCTTGTGTTGCACAGAACAACTGCAACTGAATGCAGTATATCCGATCTCGTGAATAAGAAGATGTTGGAATCAGCTTAGTCCTAGGTATGTGACGGGCTTCCAGTTCTTGCACCAACAGCGTCTTCCATTATCTGATAATCTTTCATTGCATAATACTGATTCAGTAGATACGGTCAAAAATTTTACCTTCATGATTATGCGATTCTATAATCTTTATGATGGGTAGCTTTTTCGTTTATTTTTTTTGTATGTATCCATTTATACAAGTGAGATTAATATACTAACCTTCTACTGGTATGGGGAAACTGTTGTTGAAGTGGGCAACTCTGTGTAATCTGATAGCTGTTCTGTTCTTGATTGTAATTATTGGTCAAGCATTGTAAGTTCATTAAATTAATTAGCCGAGATATTTTAAACTTTAGAGAAGTTCTGTTATCGACTGTAATTAATTATTGGTCAAGCACTGAAAGTCTATTAGATTTTTTATCCGAGATTATTCTAAATGTAGAGATGTTTCACGTAAACAGAAGTTTTTTTCCGTTTAAAATGCGTACAATCATCCCTTTTCTCCTGCTAGAATAAAACTATGAAGATCCTGCTAGAATACTCTCTTGATATGCAGTGTCATTCTTTGAATGTTTAAAGGGGTCGTCTATCTTCGAAAGTCTCATGTTGATCTTAGTTTGGAAGGTCTGCCTTGATAGTTATTTTAGCTGCTTTGCTGCAGTTTTATAATATCTTGAACTGCCTTGCTGTTCTGCTGCAAACTACATACATGAATGTTATTACTATGGTACTGATTTGGAATTTTATTTAATGAGTTGTTATTATTGTCTTGCTGTTGTTAAAAATTCATTTTTAAAATGCTTGCAATATTACATATGCAAGATAATGCATTAAAAAGTGGAATTTCTTCTGAACTTGCAGGGGAATCCTTGTGAGCATCTAGCCAGTCACTTACTAATTGACTATAACAGCTGGTATGTTCGCATCAGTTAGATAGGGCTGGGCTGGTGATTTAGAGCCAGCAATTGTCTGTCATTTTCGAGTACTGTTCGATCGATTATGTATTAAATATTAATATATTCCATTAATTGGTCTGACATTATCGGTAATAAGGGTTAACTGCTGCCCTGCCAAAAAAGAGTTAAATCTGTTTTAAAATATAAAACAGGAACAGTTTAGTTGAATTCCAATTTTATACATCTTTACATAAATTTTCATGTACACAAATCTGAAGGGAATCCTACTTGACTTTGTAGACTGCTACAAACCCCTACAGTCAGTGTTACTGGAGAGTCAGCTACAATGTGGAAGAATTAAGTCTCTTACTATTCGTATTATAAATTCCTGCACATATTTGAATGTGCAAAGTGTCACTTTTGGGAACAAAACTTTGTTGTTGAAGGGAACATATAGGGATATATGCTAAACATGAACTAGAATATTCTTGAAGTTTAATTTTTAAAAGTACTTGAACTTGCATAATATACTTGTATATTTTGATGTACGATTTAGTACACCAATTAAATTGTAAGCTAAATGAGACTGTTCTTTGTGTACAGCAATGAGAATGCTACTTGGTGAGAAGCAGTAGTGCATTAAATAAATCGTGTACTTGGCCTGCTGTTATCAGATTAAATATAAACAGGAAGCGAAATTCTGTTTCATACCCATTCTGGTAAATAGATGCCTTCTGGGGGTATGAATGTATGCTACTCATAAAGTTGAGGTAGACTTTTAAGACTTAGCTGCATATGCAGGTGGGAAGGATGTGCAAATTGCAAATTCCTAGCAGTTATCAGCTAGTACCAGACTTGTCCTTGATTTCTGGTGGTGATGACTCATTGAATTTAGTATTTACTTGGTGGATTGATAGATACCAAGGTGTCTTCAGTCTTCACGTTTCTTAACCGCTCTTATAACAGTCTGATTTTACATCCTTGGCTGGGGTGAAGTGTTGTTCAACAGCAGGAGTTTGGTTTGATTTTGAGAATGCTTTCTATATCTTCCGGACTATTCACATCATTTTAATGTCTGACTGATAGTACTTTACCAGTGGATGTATCTGTCTAAAGTAAACTAGTGTAACAATCCAAGTCTTAGAGCTGGTTTGACTACTAAACCATTTCCATCTAATGACCTGAAATGAATGATGGACAATAAAATTCCATTTTTGTAGTTAATTGTCGATTTTTCTTTTCAAATATCTCTATTACATATTTGGAATTTTATATCTATGCTTAATGCTTCAGGATGAGATGCTCTTATATTCACCCAAGGTAATCTTGACTTGTAGTGCAACTGTAGAAGATGGTTTTAGGTTTGACTCCACTCTTTCAAAAAAAATTGCAAGTAAAGTTGGTGGCTTGCAAACCAACTTGTTTTGTAGTCACTTCTGCCCCAACCATTATTTTAACAGATGCTGAAGTTAATAGTTTGTGCCTCCCCCTTGTTAAAATAGTGTTTTAATATCAAAGTTTACTGCTGTATATTCTTCTCTTAAGTGCTGTGTCTGTTTCCCATATGCCCTTTTTTATATATACTTTCTGAAGTGGATATATTTTTTAAGGGCTAAGATTGAGCTGTGACAAACATGCAATCCAATGAATATTATATGTATAAATAATTAAAACCTAAATGTTGATTAATTCTTATTAGGTCTGCATGCCATGTCGAGAAGCTAACAACCTTGATCACATATTGTGTATATATGATTAGCCAACCGTGACTCATTTCTTTCTTTGAGTATTGATTTGCCAGTTACAGGAAATAATGGCAACCACATTCATTGCTAAGCACAGTCTCACAATACTAGCTCTAACCCATATTTTCTTCTTTCCTTGTTTTCTTCTAGGTATATATGAAGTAAACAACAGTTCCTTTTGCTCATTCAGTACTTTATGGAATGTTCATGCTTTTCTATTACACTTGCAGGGAAGGCAGATGACTATTTTCCTCAAACAGGAGCCGCAAATGGTTATGTTCCTCAAACAGGAGGTGCAAATGGGTATGGTCCTCAGACAGGAGCAAATGGTTATGGTCCTCAGACAGGTAGCGTTGGCGTGGACGATCCTGCTGAAGTTGTTTCCAAGGCCCTGTTATGTTTCAACAATAACTACGTAAGTAGTGTTTCTTTTGCTGTCTGCATTTCATTAATGTCGTCTGATCTCTCCTTTTGTTCATTATGCTGATACCTTGAGAAAGATTCGCATAATATTGCTCCAGTCTCCAAATGTATCTTCTATTTATCACCACCTGAGTATGAAAACATGAAAAATCAACTAAAAAACAATAGCCTCTTTCTTTGGCAGGTTTATAGCAGCTGCGAGCAATCCTATAGATTAACAGAGAGCGGGGACATCAACGTGCCACCAGAATATGCTGATCAATACTGCCGCGGGCCATGCTTCAGCGAAACTAACCTTGTGCTGAACTGTATCGACAATATATTATCCCACTTCTTGTTTTACAACAGGGCATCGATACAGGATGTGAGGGAGACAATCAAGGCAGGATGTAGCTATGGTCCAGAAAGAGGTAAAAGACACCAGCTTCTTTCTTTCCTTTTTTTTGCCAAATTTAGAGCGGAGTTCATTAATACTTTGAAAGAGACTCAGTCGGGACAAACGCCCAACTAATTATGCAACCAGGTTGAAAAACAAATAAACGAGCTAAATAATTAGCCGCCTTGCTCAACATAGAGCTAAATACTGTAATTAGCTATTTTGTTTCCGGATTGCTTAACAGACACCAGCTTCTTTGTTATATATTCTTTGCGGATTATCCTGATTAGATTATATTGTGTTCCCTAGGTAACTTCAATGTGGCTGAGCATATTCAAGCCAGAGAGAATAGTGCTTCCAAGAGTTCAAAATCTGCTATGCTTGGGCTTCTCTTGATGACTGTCTTGATGGGATATTATCTACTATATTAAACACAGACATTATCACTGATCAGCATTTGTATAAGATCAGCATTTGTATAACTTTTCAATTGAAAATTAAACAGATTATACTATTGTAATTTTCTACCACATGTTTATTTAAATTATTATAGCAACTCGGTTTTGAATTGCGTGTGTTATTTTAACTTTTTTGTGATCAGATTAATTAAATTTTTGACTGAAATTCACATATATGATATTATTGAAAAAAATTCTAAATACTTCACTTTAATGTATTTTTCAGATCCCTACGGATTATATGAAAAAAAAAATTATAAAATTCAGTTAAGGTTGGATTGACTTGATTAGAAGAATGTCAAAATTGAATATCAAGACGGAGGGGTATCTATCAACAACAGTTTAAAATGTTTGACAGCGTTTTAATATTTGACACATATACAACTCAAAATTGAGTCAATTTATGAAAATCAAATTCCAACCAAAATCGAAACATTCTTGTTTATTAAAAATATACAAAGAAAACTAACGCATCAAAGTTAAAAAAAAAAAAAATGAGAACCCAGAAAAAGATAGAAGAAAACTGTAGAATTGAGCCCATGTCCCTCATAACTCGCAAGCACTCACCACCACCTTCACTTGTTGAACTCTCAACTTACTACAACCGCCACTACACAACAACCCTTTCAACACACAGACTCAAACTCAAGCTTAGCTTCATTCCCTTGTCTGAATGGCATCCATAACACCTCTCAAGAACTTTTCAAGATCAAGAAATGCACATGCACTCTTCATTCTCCTCCTCACTTTAGCTCTCTTTTTCTTCTTCTCTTCCTCAGACACTTCTCCTTCTGTGCATTCCCGCCTTCATGCGGCCCCGATCCTCGCGCCAAGACTTGCTTCCATGAATGCTGCAGATGCTACATTATCTTTCAGAGATAACATCACTTCTTGTGATATTTTTGATGGTGAGTGGGCTGTGGATGATTCCAGTCCTTACCCGCTTTACCAACCAGGTTCTTGTCCGTTTCTTGATGATTCTTTTAATTGTTTCAAGAATGGTCGTCAGGATTCTGATTATATTCGTCTTCGATGGAAGCCTCATGGCTGTCACATTCCAAGGTTCACTAAATTTTTTTAAGTACCATGTTGAAATATATATTTTCAAGTGTTTTTTGATGTATTTTTATATTCGGATGAAATATTTTGTAGGTTTGATGGGAGGGTAATGCTGGAGAGGCTAAGAGGGAAAAGAGTAGTTTTTGTGGGGGATTCACTTAACAGGAACATGTGGGAATCTCTGGTATGTGCATTGAGGGAGGCACTGGCTGATAAAAGTAGAGTTGTTGAAGTTTCAGGTCGTCGCAAGTTGAGGACTCGAGGCTTCTTCTCGTTCCTATTTAGGGTATTCATTTTATGTACCAATATTGTTTTGTTGATTGTACTCAACTATTTAGAATTGGATTTCTTACTATGCAGGATTATCAGTGCTCAATTGATTTTATCAAGTCCCCATTCCTGGTTCAAGAATGGAAGATATCTACCAAAGCTGGAACGCGAAGAGAAACTCTGAGACTTGACATGATCCAAGGCTCTTTGAACAAGTACAATGATGCTGATATTATCATCTACAACACAGGTCACTGGTGGACTCATCATAAGACATATAGAGGGTAGAATTTTAATTTGCAATAGGCATTGTTCCGGTATATGTTTGTATGATTAGTTAATTTTGACATTTATGTGATAATGCAATTTCTGTTTGTTTCCAGTAACAATTATTTTCAAGAAGGCAACAAAGTGTACAGTAGGCTGGAAGTGGAAGATGCATATTCAAGGGCCTTAAGAACGTGGTCTCATTGGGTCGATTCTAACATCAATGCTAGCCGAACCAAGGTGTTTTTTATGGGATACTCTGCCTCTCATTTCAAAGGAGGACAATGGAACTCTGGGGGAAGTTGTAGCAGCGAGGTGAAGCCTATTACAAATGACACATTCTTGGCAGAGTATCCGTGGATGATGAGTGTCCTTGAAACTGTGATCGAGGAGATGAAAACTCCTGTTTTTTATTTAAACATTACAAAAATGACAGATTATAGGAAAGATGGGCATCCTTCTATTTTTAGGCAAGCTCAAGGAGGACAACAGTTGAAACAACGGATGCTTCAAGACTGCAGCCATTGGTGTTTGCCTGGTGTTCCTGATTCTTGGAATGAGCTTCTCTATGCTACTCTTCTAATGTTCCAAGACAGTCCTATTTAAGCATTTATTTTATTCTCCATGAGGGATTTTGTAAAATCAAAAATGGTGAATTCACATGTTGTCTACTGTGGTATATGTTGTTGTACCTTCTTAAGCCAGTTGATTTCTCTTGAGACCTCTATGAATCTGTCTACATGTCTTGTATCCATTTTTTTTCTGTTTAGTACTTAAACTTCGATCTTTCTATATAGTTGTTGCCCAGACTTCACAAACCAGAGCTATATAGGTTTTGTATATGGATGGTTAGTCTTGCTCCAGTTCATTAATTATTATGTTGTGTTTGGTTGGGGTGAATAGAATGGAATTAGTAAAAATAAAAGAAAATAATAGAGTGTTGGAGGGAGGACTTTGAAAAAAAATGAATGAGAGCAAATTTTTTATAATAGGATTTGGGTAGAAAATAAGTATGATAAAAAATGGATCATTCCTTCACAGAATGGAGGGTTTGAGCTCTAGTTAAGGGTGATAACAATGGAATGGTGGAAAAAATGAAATTATTATACATTTAGCAAAATTATAGTTCAAATCTCATTCCATTCCCTCCATTTTCATTCACCCCAACCAGACACAACATTAGTTTTTCTGGTCCAAAATCATATCTGTTAAACTACTAAACTCCGATCAATGGCAAGATTTACATTTTTTTTGTTCTGGTGTACTAAATTCCTCTAGCATTATACTGCCATTGGTTGAGACCGTATGTGACTTCAGCAGATGGGCAACTCAACTTTCTTTGATCAGACAGGGAAACTTGTAGATTGATTATAACTAGATAATGCTGGTAGCAAAACGGTACGTTGTCAGTATCTTGAAATTTAGAAACAGGCGACAACTTTTTGATCAATATCCAGTACTACGTTCTGACACGAAATAAATCCAGCACTTGTTTGGCGTAGGAGTATGGTAAAGTCGAGTACAAATTCATCCAATTGGAATCTGCTCTAATCACCCTTACTCCACATTTATTCATACACAAAAACCATTCATTCTTTCTGATTGACAGATAAATGAGCATATATTGGCAATGTCTCAAGTTCTGCCCTGCAGTATAGTGTGGCGTCTGGGAGGCTTCGAGGTCTCCCTCATCATTAACATTTTATTTACATGCACAAGGCTCCCCGAGACCTAATCAGAACTGGTTATGTAGTAAAAAAATTTCTGATCTGTTCCTATAATTTACATTTTTCATATATAACACCTTAACTAATGGACATTGTATCCGAATTTTTCAGAGAATGTTCTCCTATAGTCCTATTCATTAGAACAGCTTGTTTTTCACTATATAACACCTATTGCACTCTGTCAAGTTCACAAAGCATGGTATTCATAATAGCAAACAGAAATGTTAAACAATCGTTCATGCATATATTTTATGTTAATAAATATAATTAAGAAATGTTTATTGTAATGCAAAATGCTAGACACACTACAGACTGCACCATGTAACTCAGATGGTCATAGGTGAAGGTCTACATCTACTACTCCATCCGATGCTGCCTCAGCAGCCGCTGATCTTGACAAAGGACTCGTATCGTATGATGCCCCCACATTGCTAAAATGGTACGGCCTTCCAACGAAGAATTTGCCAGGGTTTCGCAGAGGAACACCTGGTAACACCTGAGGTGGTTGCGGATATGCACAAGCATCAGCAGGAGTGCGGAAAGCTGGCCCTGCAGAATAAACAAACGGTCCTGATCGAGCAGCATGGGCATTGATAAGCGGTACATTCACTGCCAAGCGTCGAGTCTGGTGATTACTCACTAACTGAGCCCTCTTTGATCTTTGTCTTTCTTTCTTGTGTGCATTTTGATGGCCACCCAAGGCCTGAGAATTCGCAAACTCTCTCTGGCAATACTGGCATTCGTATCTTCTGTTGTCGGATTCGTGTTGCTCAGATCCCGGAGTTTTGTCCTTGTCAGTGACCACAAAACCAAAGAGCTTCACTACAGAGGATGATGTAGGCTTATGGTCAGACTCATGATCAGGATAATGCAAATCTCTTTCGGACATATTTCAAGAAAAGAGAGCTTCTAAAGAGCAGGAAATTCGAGACATGTAAGAAATTGGATTGTTATCTTGTCAAATTTATAGAGGACAAAAACGAGACCCTGTCTACGTATAATAATAGCACTACAAGAAACACGGTCATTTCCAATCACTATAATACTGACGGAACTTAAAAATCGACATTTCTTTATTGTTGGAATACAATATTGTCGCAACAAGTAATTGATGGAAACAGTTCACAAGCTGCACTAGTTCATATAAACAGGTGCAGCCCCACAGGGTTATATATGAACGTTGGAGAGAAAAGATGGGACATTGAAAGAGATTTATTCGTAGCTAGATAATGTGGCCCTGCATGCTTTTACTGTATCATTGTTTGCATATGTAGCTTTTGTTTATGCGGGACAAGTAAGAGTATACATTTAAACCACACAAGAGATCCAAAATCGTAATCTTATAAGTCGCAGGCCATTGCTTACTTAACATAGTATCTGAACTCGGTCTAATCTGATGGGAGTGTTGAAGAGAGTGTCGAAGAGTATAGATCTGTCAGGCATTTCTCTAATACCTGAAGATTTTAGATGCACTGGTTACTTAACCGTAATCTTATAAGTTGCAGGCCATTGCTTACTTAACATGGTATCAGAACTCGGTCTAATTTGATGGGAGTGTTGAAGAGAGTGTCGAAGAGTATAGATCTGTCAGACATTTCTCTAATACCTGAAGATTTTAGATGCACTGGTTACTTAACCGTAATCTTATAAGATGCAGGCCATTGCTTACTTAACATGGTATCAGAACTCGGTCTAATTTGATGAGAGTGTTGAAGAGAGTGTCGAAGAGTATAGATCTGTCAGACATTTACGTGATCCTTTAAGATTTTAGATGCACTGGTTACTTAATAGTGATGGTTCGTTACCAAACTTTTAATGTTACGGGTTTTGAAATATAGTAGCGATAAATATGTTTGGGACAGGGGAGGAACAGAGATGAAATCAGAGTCTCTTTCACTAAATGGAGAGAGTTAAAGAGAGGGTAAATGTTATATATATTTGCTGTTGGAATCGCGTGTACGACTGTGCATGCATTTGTAACCTGATACAAAGACTTTTGGTGGATAAATGCTCTATAAATTCAAGGTGGGTAACAGGGACCATCATCCGCAAATATTGGCGGAGACTTGTCGTGCTGCACACAATCTACTATAGTACATGTACATTCATGCTCAGCTTTTAATCACAACCAGACCACCTATGCTAATATCATGTTATGCACCTTAACTCAAAGTCTAAATTTTGTAAAATTGTTAACTGAGAGGGAGAGATAGGGGGAGAGAGAGAGAGAGAGAATAATAGGGAGAGGGGGAGAGAGAGAGATAATAATAGAGAGAGGGAGAGAGAGAGAGAGAGAGAGGGGGGGGGGGGGAGATAATAATAGGGAGAGGGAGAGAGAGATAATAATAGCGAGAGGGAGAGGGGGAGAGAGAGAGAGATGGACAAGAAAAAAAGATGTCTTCCCTATAGAGAGGACAGAGATTAAAGGATTGGTGAATGAAAGGACAGCAATAGGAAATGGATAGGGCTGTACAATGTTATGTATCTTCAGGTTTCTTCTTCATTGTCTGATGTGGTACATTTCATGTTTCTTTTCAACTTTCAAGTACAAAGATTCTTAGTTGAAAGACACATTTTGATGTAATGCATTAGCTAATTCAGTTCAACCCTTGTTTTGCGTATGTATGGCTTTTATCATCACCCATGTACACCACAGAGTTGATTCAGCATTTTTGGCAAACTATAAATCTCTTTCTTTTCTTTCTACTTTAATTTTCTTATCATCACTTGAGTGTATATAGCTCAGTGCATGATGTGTAATGTGGTCTAGCAAGTCTAGCAATAAACATTTCCCCTTTCATTAAACTTTCGAATCTTTGTTTGTTTCGACTTGACAAAACTCAATTACAGGAGACAAACTTTGGTGCTAAGGCGCTTTCTCATCCGAGGATTAACTACCTTATCTTAGCTTAGCTTGGCTTTGCTAGTAGTTGAGGTGTAGACCAAAAGTCACGCGCAACCTTGCGGTAGGGTTGAGGAATTATTCATGGCCATTGATTCAGTTACTATGTTCCCCATGAACCTGAGGAGTTAAATCATGTCACCCTTTTGTTTGAAAACTTCACTATTTCAAGATCATATGATGATGCATATTGATTCAACAATAGTGTTCAATTAGATGCCTCTTTGCACCAAAATAGTGCTGAATGATCACATAATTACATACACAGCAAGCACCTAGTACATTGTTACATGTGTCATGTTTGCAGGCCTAGAGGCATTCAGTGCGCGACTAAGTACTATCAATTTTGTTGTTTCAGCAATTATTGATTGAGACGATACACGTTTAAGTGTAGCTTGGCGGATGCTCAACATTTACAACTGCAATTCGGATCCTCATCAATCAGGGATGGCCTTAACGATAGCAATGCAAGGAATCCGTTTGGATTATTATCCGAAGAAGACACTTAGTTGAGACCCTAACAGACTATTTTGCCAACATCCAGACAAGAAATAGTGTGTTCACTTATTGATTTAGAGTACACGAAGTTATAATAAAAGTTCAGTGGGTAACATCACAAGATTGCAAAATCAAATATATGGTCCACTAAACCCTCCTTTGCATTTTCACTATCATTCAAGGCTTCTTTATGGATCATGTTTCACACTTCATGTATATGCAACAATGTGTATGATCAATGCTTTAAAAGTACTATTATTGCGTTTGCTACACATCATGCATACAGAGCCCAATAACATCCGACATGGTATCAGAACCCAGGTTAGAGTAACGCCTCATCATGTGGCCTCTCGGCTCTAGGGAGAGTTGAGGTCACATTGTAGAGACAAGTATTCGTCATATGAAGTCCCGGTAATATAGTACATAGGAGCTTAAGTTTAAGTTGGTGAAGGATGAAGGCCAATTTAAAATAGGCAAATATATTGGGTCATAACCCTTGTGGAACCTGTTGCCTGGTAATCATTTCCTCTGCTTTCTGTCCTTGTAATCTTGCGCAAACATAGTTATATGCCGACAGTGCACATGCTTCATTGTGCATGAGTACCTGTTCTAGGCACTATGAACACAAAAAATAATTAGCCCTGACTTGTTTTTATGATTTGTGCGCAAGGTGTATTTGTTACATTGGACTAGATTAAGGGTTTGTCAGAGAGTTATGGTAAGAGCAGGAAGACAAGTAGAGCAGGACCTGCCTGGCCATGACTGCGGTTTCTGAGTACTCGGGTCTCTTTGTTGATGATAATATCCATTCTTCTACAACATATCTGATTATTCATGTTTTCTTAATTCTATCATTAATTCACAATCTAATATGATCTTGGTATTCAGAAGTTTCAAACGCTTGTCTCGCTGCTATATAATAAAATTGAGGCTGTTTGGCTGAGATTAAAATTGGGACTTATGACTTATGAGTAACTTTTAGAAAGAAAAGTTTATAAAAATGAAGTCACTGAAAAAAGTACATCAAACTAACTTCTGGCTTTAACTCAGTTTGTTTACTTATTTCTAACTTTAAGTCGACTTCTGACTTATTACATAAACAGACATTTTTCAGCTTAAAGTCGAAAATGACTTAGGTAAGCACACTCTAAAAAACAAGGAGATTACATAAGTCCTTCACCACAGAGAGCATAAGACTTGAAGCCTTCAACACTGGCGTTAATCATTCAGTTTGTTTAGTTTCTCAGTGTCATAACTCAGAACTATTCTCGAGGTACGATAGATGTAACAGTCATCTGGTTGCCTGATGAAAAATTGGGGTTGCTCAATAAGTGTTCTGTTTCATGCAATCTTCGCTCTATAAAGAAACCAGGTTTCTTAGGATGAGGCAGTGTTGTGTTACTGCTCAACATTTGAACCACTTCAGACATAACTGGTCTGTCTATTGGATCTTCTTGAACGCACAGTAGTCCAATTAAGATAACTCTAAACACTTCCATCTGCTTACTCGACTCCAGGATTAGCTCATCGATTAGTTCTACGAGCCTGTCTTCGTTATAGCACTTCCATGCCTATAAGTTAACAAAAAATTGGCAGTAAAGGCTAAACTAACCGAATAAAAGCATTATGTTGGGATTTCATGCTTACTTACATGTCCGAGTAGGTTTAAGCTGTGATCTGAATGACTGAATAATCTGTTCTTTATTCCGCTTACTATCTCTATAAGTAAGACACCAAAACTATATACATCGGATTTGACTGAGAACTGTCCATCACCAGCATACTCCGGAGACATGTAACCACTGCAGAATGTCAAATGTAGAAATATCACTGACCAGTCATGAAAATAGGAAGCAGTAAGTTATGTTGCAGAATCGTAGAACTCCTTACTATGTCCCAACAATTCTTGATGTATTTGCTTCTGTTTGACTTCCACTGAAACGTCTCGCCATGCCAAAGTCTGAGATCTTTGGATTCATCTCATTATCAAGTAAAATATTACTAGCTTTAAGATCTCTATGAATGATCCTTAGCTTTGAATCTTGATGAAGATATAAAAGTCCCCTAGCAATGCCATTTATTATGTTGTACCGTCTCAACCAGTCCATCGACTTTCTTACTTTTTCATCTGTCAATTTGTCGCCAAATAAATCATACTCATTTTCATTAGCAGAAACTTTTGTGATATCTGAACATATTGTCAGTTCTGGACGTACCAAAAATAAATGAATCTAAGCTTTTATTCGCCATATATTCGTAGATTAAAATCCTTTCTCCTTTCTCTGTGCAGCAACCAAGAAGTGTCACTAAATTCCTGTGCTGAAGTTTTGCAATACATGAAACTTCATTTATGAACTCGTCTAGTCCTTGACCAGAGTTCTTCGAGAGCCTTTTGACAGCTATCTCTTGTCCATCACTGAATATTCCCTGAAAGCAATTACTGAAACTTGTTAATTTAATTCTTCCACAACGTTTATACTAATGCATAGCTTCTCCATTCATGATTTCATATCTTCATATGTGCTCACTGCTCGGACTTGCATCATATATCCTTAATACTTTGTGCTACCATATAGTGAGACATCGTTAATTCTAGTACTAATAATGAAGCGTTACATGTTGTGCATAAGCGTATTCACCTTGTAGACAGGTCCATAGCCGCCCTCTCCAAGCTTATTGTCCCGGGAGAAGTTATCCGTGGCATGTACAATTCTTTTGAAGTCAACTAATGGCAACTCCCAGTCTTCACTCTGTATTTTGTTCAGAGCAATACCTTCTGAAGTTAATCTTAAGTTTTCTGCAATGTGTCAGGTAAATACAGTGATGCACAGAGATAAGTATTAAAATGCTTAATATGTATTCTTTGTATTTAGAAGTAAGCATATTCATATACCCCTACAGGAGATGATCTTTACCAGTGATTGCTAATAACAATCTGTGTGCGTTTTTTTATAGTGGAAAGATAAAAACCCTAGGATGGCTGACTAAAGGCCACCTGCATTCATAGTATTATGTCTTTCGGCTAAAAATAACCGTGGAAAGTTTGTTATAACAATCACTTGTAGGAGATACATAGCCCTGTATGAGAAACTATAGTTGTCAGTAATACTATTGCTACTACTCGCATCAATATACCTTCTCTCCTTTTTTTCAACTTCCTTGATAAACAAAAGAATATCGGAGCAAGTATCATTACTACCAGTACTCCAGGAATCCATATATGCCTCTGTCCTCTGGACCTCCGGCCATCCCATTCCCCTGCATTGCCACCAATGAAGAACAAATTAATGTTTTCTTTCTATTATTTATAATAAGAAGTGTAGAACCTTAATAATTAAAGAAGTAGTTATACCTATTTCAGATGCTGGCATCCTTACATATATATCTTGTCCATGTTCTTTGTAGCCTACAAAATCAATTAGATCACTGAACCATAAGATGCATCCACTTCCACCACTTCTAGTATCAGCATTCGCGTAAGCTGAACAAGAGCAGTTCTGCAGGCACACCCTCCCACATTCATGAAGGCTAATTCTCATGTCATACCATGAATGTTGCGTGTCTGGCAATTTCACACCAGTATATTTCACAAACCCGTCAGTGCTGCAGTCTTGTAAATTCTTACGAATACATCCACCAGACCAGTCTGATGCTTCCCACACCATTGGAAACTTGGGTACAAATCCTCTCAAACATTCACACCTTAGTAAGTCATTACAAATTCCATAAGCACCACAAAATGCATAACGATCACAGTTATTTACCACTTGGGTAAAATATATCATCCATATTTGATTTTCATAATTCCATACAAGAATCCTTCTTTCTCCTGTTGGCGTCAGTGTAAACCTTATATCAGCAGTATTATGGACGGTATCAAACTGATAGTACACTTCCCTCTTATTGATAACAAAATTTTCTGTATACATTCCATTTGGATTATTATCCGAAGAGCCACTGAACTCGTGACCATTCCATGGTCCAGTCCTAGACCATGTGTCAGAACCTTTGAACACAAAAAATTGCGGAAAACCACTAGGAACAAGCCGGTGAATGAAACTCCCTGTGGAGGGATCATCATCACTTTTCCATGATGTAGTGTACCTGTCTAGGCCGGCTACCAAGTCCAATCCAAGCTTCATGCCAGGTAGCAAATTATTTCCAGGATAATCAAAACTCTGCCAAATAAATCCATCCTTGTTAATATTATGATCATCCCTTAAAACAAGATTCCCTGAATCTAGTAGCTGTGCAACAGGATTCTTGACAGACACAGAAATATTTGTAGACCATATTATACCATCAACCGTTTGCAATATAATTCCCATGGTATCAACCCGAACGACGCCTAAGGTATTCGTGACAGGAGCATCCCTGTTAGCAACCCATACGACCGTCCCGTTAGATTTTTTCTTGTACCAGATTCCCAGATATCTTTTTGTAGACCTGCCAGGGCTGAAAAATCCCAGTTCGAATTCTCCATCAGCTGATGTTATGGTGTCACCATCAACAATAACCTGGCGTCCATCACTCATGGTCTGGTTGGCTCTGATGGTGTCTACTGCTACGGAGTTCATCAAGATAGATGACAAAGTGGAGCAGAACAACAGAATCATGGTAGTTGAGTTCATTGTTTTGCTTAGCCACATTGGTTGACTAGTTTTAGTTATACTGTAAGAACTAAGAAGGTTGACTAGCCAATAGTCACCGACGGTCCGGAAACGAGACATGTGGCAAATCCAAGAAACACTCACATTTCACATTTTTAACTGGATTCAAACTTTCAGAATTCTCGTAGGCGGCCGTAAATGAGTCAAACTGTTCCTGAGCTACTCGACCTTGACTAGTTAACTATTCGAATTTGATTCGGAAATAGTCAAGCCAATCGAGTTATTTGGATAATTTACCAACCCGAGTTCAAACTTCAAATTACTCGGTTTATAAAGTTTGCGACCCTTATTCAGCCTCTATTATTTTTAATTTTTTATTATAAATATATTTTTAGGCCCCATTTGTTTTGCGCTTAACCGAGCTGAACGAGGTTTATATGAGCGATTCATATGATTAAGATTATTTGGTGGACACACTTTACTCTGCTGAATCATTCATAGCCAGCTGAGTCAGTCATTTCAAAATTCTTAAAAGAATCATTCAGAAATATGCTACATTCTACACGTGCTGTTAATACCACTGTAAAGCACTGTCCGTCAAAATGTCCGTCTTTTATAAAAAAATGTACATTTTTTGTTTATTTGTTACATATATATGTAATAATTTTAACACAGATTTTGTTTATTATAATAAATTTATCTAAAAGTAATATAATAATAATTTTAACTATATAAATCTTTTGAATATTAATATATATAATATGTTTCCATATATTTTTAAATTATTTTGATATTATGAAACATCAAGTGATATATTTTCTCTGCAGATTTGTATAATTTTGTTATGTTAAAATAAATTATCATATATATAATATATTATTCAGATATTTCGAATTTAATTTTTCAAACAATATTATTGGTTCAGAATTCAGATAGATTATTCATTCAGGTCATTTAGATATCTTAATCATTCAATTCAGATTTGCCAAATGACCCCTTATAAAAATATTTAATATTTTATTTATATTTTATATATTTAATCGAGTCGGACTCGAGCTGAACAGATCATATTTTGAGTTTTGGCAATATTTGGTGAATTAGTTCGAGCTTTCGAGCCGAACACAAACATATGGAACTGTTTACGAGCTAAGTTTCGAACTTGAAATTAAAAGATTAATTGAACTCGAGTAATCCGTACATTAGTTATGAAACTAGTAGCATCACAGTTTTCCTTCACATAAGTATTTTTTGTTGTTAATGTACAAAACTATCAGTTACATCATATAAGTTCTTATATAAGCTCTTAGAAAAATTACCGAAACATACCAGAAGTCACAGAAATTCATCAAAACTTAAAACACTAATATCCCAAAATAATTGGTATGACTAACAACATTGATAACTAAATAATCCATAAGAACTCGTCTAAAAAGGATTAGATATCAATTTTATTAAAAAAAACCTGATAAAACAGAAGATAGGATGAGAAAGAGAAGGGGTTTAATTGATAAGATGACGAAGGTTGACAAAAAGAAGGTGTTTAATCGATAAGATGACGAAGGTGGAAGGTCCAAGAATGAAGAAGTGTCGATGAAGATCTTAATTTTGAAAATCGACTCGCAAAACAAATTTCTGATTGCCTTCTATTTTAATTCGGACAATATTCTATTATCTATATGAGTTTAACGTATATCAAAAATAAAATAAAATACAGTACTTAATCTATTTTTATACTAATAATTTAATGAAAAGTTAACTCAAAAAATCATAGCGACCAATAATTTCTTCAATTTAAAAGGACTTTCCCCAGCCTATAAAACCAACATAACGTGTAGAACAAAAACAATCTACCCACTCCGCCTCTTCATTCTCTCCAATTCCAGGTATGCATATTCCAAACTACAATAATTATTTCATTTTTTTTATTTTTTCTTTCCTTATATTTATTCTATTCGTTAGGGTTTTGAAACTGACTATTCACTACTCTACACTCTTGTAGCCGCTAGGGTTTTTGAGTGAAACGATGTCGTTGAGACCCAACGCGAGGACCGAGGTTCGTCGGAACCGCTACAAAGTCGCCGTCGATGCCGATGAAGGTCGGCGCCGGCGAGAGGACAATATGATCGAGATCCGGAAGAATAAGCGGGAAGAGAGCTTGCTTAAGAAGCGTCGAGAAGGCCTTCAGGCAAATCAGTTCCCTCAAGCTCCTGTCGTTGAGAAGAAGGTACTTCTCAAGCTTCGCTTCGATGTTTTTGTTGGATTATATTGATTTATTTGAATTTGTGGTTGATTAAAAAACGTGATGATACTAGTTTTGGTGTAATTGTGTTGTCTAGTGCTTTTGAGTTTAGTTTCGAAGATTTTTCTGGTTACATGTGGAATTTGTGGTTGATTTTTAATATGAGATTAAGATTTAGGTTTTAATTGTGTGGATGTATGCATAGGAGTGTGTGAAATTTGTGTATGACTGGTTTGGAAGTTTGTATCAACATTTCTGGTTGATTTAGGATTGATATGTATCGATATTTCTGGTTGATATAGGATTGATAAGCTAAAGATTTTGGCAAAGATTGTTTGTATATGTAGGATTATGTGGAATTTATGTTTAATCGAGTTTCAAAGTTTATATTGATTATGTGGTGTTTGTGGTTGATTTAGACTGACAAGTTTAAGACTTAGGTTAAAATCAGGCTTACATAGTGCTTTGGGTTCAGTGTTGAAGTTTTTATTGGTTATATGCAGTTTGTGGATGATTTAACACTTAAGATGTAGGTTCAAATGTGTGTTGCATATAGGATTTTGTTTTTATCTGGTTTATTTTAATGAACAGATTCGACCAGCACTGAGTTTTCTATATGTTCGTAGTCAAAATACTGTTTTTAGTGTTAGAGAATGTTATGTATGTGAACTACATACAAACTGTGTTTTTGTATTCAGATTATGTGGTGGTTTAATATCTATAAATAGTATTCAGTTTAGTGAAATTTGGAGCCCTCTCTCTGTTCTCTTTTATATATTCATGTGTGTGTACACCTGGATGTAAGTATCTAATCTATTGCTAAGATGGTTTCTAGTCGAATATGACTGTAAATGTATATTCAACGAATAAAGGAAAATTTTAATATACATCATTCTGACTGTGCTGATAAATTGATAATACTTGACAAATATATTAAATTTGTCTGATGGTCAATTGTTTATGCAGTTGCAATTGGAGAGTATTCCTGGTATGGTTGCCGGGGTGTGGTCCGATGATAGTAATATGCAGCTGGAGGCAACCACTCACTTCCGAAAATTACTTTCAATAGGTATTAAAAGAAGCATGTAACTTTGTCGATTATTTCTGGAATTATGATCGATGCAATTATGTAAGACAACCTTGAGTATTTAACAAGTATTAATTGACAGAGCGGAGCCCTCCAATCGAGGAAGTCATTCAATCTGGAGTTGTTCCACGTTTTGTGGAGTTTCTCATGAGGGAAGACTACCCACAACTACAGGTTTGTGATATCTTGTTTTCGTGCTATATACTAGATGTATTTTAGTTCTTTCTACTTCATACCAATTTAAATGAGCTTTTTGCAAAAAAATTTATATTCCAAATTAGCTGATCCTTTTCTTCTTTCAATGTATAATTACCAACAATCTTCCAAAGTTAGCCCTTGTTATATATCATTTCCATTGTAGCCTCTTTGAAGTTAATATAATAAGTATGGGTAGATGTAGAAAAATTTACAAGTATTTAAAAGTGGTGATTGACCACGGGTCATTCCTATCTTTCTTATAGTTTGAGGCTGCATGGGCTCTCACAAATATTGCTTCTGGAACCTCTGAAAATACCAAAGTGGTGATTGACCACGGTGCTATTCCTATCTTTGTGAAGCTTCTTGGTTCTCCAAGTGATGATGTTCGGGAGCAGGTGCCATTTAAGAATTAGTGATCCATATATGTATATATATTAATGAATATTATATCCTTGTGAATGTCTTGGATAATCCTTTTTTAACTTGTAGGCTGTTTGGGCATTGGGAAATGTGGCTGGTGACTCTCCTCGATGTCGTGATCTTGTCCTTGCTAGTGGTGCTTTGCCGCCTTTGCTGGCTCAGTTGAATGAGCACGCAAAACTTTCTATGCTAAGAAATGCTACCTGGACGTTATCGAATTTTTGCCGTGGCAAGCCACAACCTCCTTTTGAGCAGGTTGTTTGTGGGTCTGTCTTATAGGTGTTTGATTACCTTTTTTTTTCCCTTTCTGATTGTGGATTATTGAATAGTTTATCTGGGGTTATCTTGCAGACTAGGCCAGCACTTCCTGCTCTCCAGCGCCTTGTTCATTCTAATGACGAAGAGGTGCTGACAGATGCATGCTGGGCTCTATCATATCTCTCTGATGGTACTAATGATAAAATTCAAGCTGTCATCGATGCAGGTGTCTGTCAACGTCTTGTTGAGCTTCTTCTGTAAGTGTTATATAATAAAAAATCCTGATTGAACACTTCTGTTTGTGTGCATGTTTGAGTTTGATACTTTGATCTCATTGTGTTATATGGTGTTTCAGTCATCCTTCACCATCGGTTCTTATTCCTGCACTTCGAACTGTGGGGAACATTGTGACAGGGGATGATGTCCAGACTCAGGTATGGTCTGAACTAAGATACACCAGTTAGAACGAACATGAAAACACCAACTAGCTTATAAAGTTGATATGAAACTGGCTCTTTAATGTGTTTTTCTGGAATTCAGATGCTTAAGTGATTTATGTGGTTTTGCTCAACATTTTGTCCGTCTTACTTTACAACAAGACTTTGATGCTTAATAATAGCCCCTTTTATAGGGGGTAGTTGCATTAGTATAACCTAATATATACCGTAAGCTGTCATTTTATTAAATTCACAATTATGCTTGGTTTATATCTGGTTTGAACTATATAATTTGTGTGAACTGTTTAAGTTCATTTTTTGTTACGTCTTTGTAATTGCAAAAATAATATCTACAACATGAACATATAATATTTCATTTTTGTACTTCATTTTCTTATCTATTAACTGGTAATTAGTTAAGGTGTCTCCTGGCCAGACAAGGTTGTTGGTGTGTTTCAGTTATTGTTTTGTGAATGTGGTTTTCAATTTGTTACCAGTACTAGTACTGCGAAGCACACACTAAGAACTATGAAAGGTATTAAAATATAAGAATAAGTATGTAATGAATAACTATAGTAAGTTTTTCATTTGAAATGCCGACAACCATGCAGAAATATTCCATAAAAAATCGCTATAATGCTAAAATGTAGATCGCAGAGGAAAACGATATCTAAAAGAATTGTGTGCAAGTTGTCCCAAAGATTTGCACTTCTGTTAATTATTCGGTAATCAGTATTGGACTTTGTGCTCGTGTACGAATAGGAATATTTGGGTGAAACCAAAGTTTTTTCACAGGCTCTAATTCAAGAAATAGGCATGATTTCTGCATTAATTGATTTCCTTGTGGAAGACGTTTGATCTGCAATTCTGCATGTCTGGTTATTAGCGACTAACTTGTGTAGATCCAGCCAAGAGAATTTAGTCTTAATGGCAAATCGATTTAGTCTTGATGACAAATGTTAAGCCTTTGGAAGGCCACTTGTTAGAATATTGCTAATCAGATAATAAAAATATTACAAGGGTCTTTATGGTGTGTGCCCAAAGGCACACACTAACAACTACTTTTTACTTGGGTGGCAGATCTTTGTTGGTGGAGATTTTTGTGCATGCAGGGATTCATTATGGGATGAGAGTTAATAAAAATACTACACCTAATCAAAAAGGCTTTGTTAGTTGTGTCTATGGGCACACAAAACATCGATATTTATGTATGGATGTAATTTATGATGTAAAATATATAACTAATTTGAATTATTTTCTGCTTCGCTTTACCTTTACTTTTAGTTGGTGGTTGCATGCAAATAACATGGTTTAGCATATTTTTTTTGGTTGTTTTTTAAGAAGTGAATAATGCTGTGGTGTTTTCTTGTTCCAGTGCATTATTAACTTTGGTGCTCTGCCTTGCCTGCTGAGCTTGTTGACCCATAATCATAAAAAAAGCATTAAGAAGGAAGCTTGCTGGACGATTTCAAACATTACTGCTGGGAACAAAGAACAGATACAGGTTTGTGTCTATAGTGTTGCTGGTAAACAGGAGCAGAGGCTTTACTACATATTTTTTATTTATGCAAAATAGATTGCTTTGTTGCTTCCTCTTTTTGTTGAATTATTGTTTTAGAGTTGTTTTTTTGTTATATGGCCGCCAAATATATGTTAGATGTCTAGGCATAAAAAGGGGAAGAGGGAAAGAAGAACCTGAGGTTACAGTCCTTTAAAAATATTATATTTTGTATGTTGCGGAGAAGTTGTACTTTTTTGCATACTAGGCTAGGCACACACACCAGGTATCGGCTGGCCCCAAACAGTTTTTCCCCGTAAAAGGACTAGTATGTAGGCGAAGGAGCAATGATCTATAAGGGCATCTCCAATAGGCTCCTAATTCATTCTTTTAAAATAAATATAATATGCGACTCATAGCAAGTTAATATACTGAATAACGTGATAACTCCGACACTACTCTTTATACCGGCTCTCCATTTATATTTTTATTATTATTTGAGTGAAAAGTTGGAGATAGAATTGGAGAGAAATATATGCAATTGGAAGGAACTAAATATTATATTTGATGATAATAAAGTTAAGAGCGCCTAGTTGCTCTTTAAGAGAGAGGAAATAAGTTAAGAGCACCTAGTTACACTTTAAAAGAGAGGAGAGAGAGGAGGCTCTTAAATTTTTAAAGAGTCGCTAGGAGCCTATTGGAGCATCAATTTTTCACATATTTGAATGTTAAGTTAAGAGTTTGTTTGAAAAGCCTATTGGAGACTCTCTAGGGTAATTAGTCATTTAAATCCTAGTCAATGTGACATAGGCAGTATATAATAGTTGTGAAGTTCGATGCACGGATCTTAAAGACCTTGGGCCTTGTAAAACTACCATGTGAGCACCTGATGTTTTGTTTTTAATAAATGATTTATCTCGATGCGGTATATAAGCAGCTCTAGTTCTCCCCGTTTCATTATAAGCAGAACCTGAAATATATATAATTGCCAAAAATATTTGATAACTAATGTGTGGGTCGAATAATATATGTTATCGGAAAATCTGATGTATACTTAATTTTGATAAGTGCATTCCACTTGCATAATGATTAGGTGCAAATTTGAGGGACACATTTATGCATGTATATTTAGAGGCAAATATGTTGAAATTGTGTATATTCAGTACTTAAATTTGTTTTTGAAGCTTATAGCCATTTTGTGGAATTTGTAGTTAATTTAACACTGATTAGGTGCAAATTTGTGGAACACATTTATACATGTATATTTAGAGGCAAATATGTTGAAATTGTGTATATTTAGTACTTGGAATTTTGTTTTTGAAGTCTATAATCATTTTGTGAAATTTTGTGGTTAATTTAACACGGATAAGCTTAAGATTTAGGTTATAATTGTGTGTATCTATATACAGGAGTCTAATTTTATGAGAATCATTTTGGGGGACATATTCAACACACATAAGATTTTGTATATTATGTACATTGGGAATACTGTTTTCTTGTTTAGTGTATATTATATATGTGAACTACGTTTTTGTATATGAATTATGTAGTAGTGTATTTATAATATATACAGTGAATTGTGTGAGTAGGGGAGGTTTGTAGAATTGCCAACATCTTTCTAGCATGGTTATTACGGCCCCAAGTTGAGTCTCGACGCCCGACCTTTAAAAAGACCAATAGACTAGGAGACATGTTGCCTGATTAGTCCTAAATAGTGGATAAGACTTTCATAATACATATAATTACTAGATTTCATATAAATATAAATTAACGCATCAATTTTTAAAGTTTAAGCAGAAGTAATAGAATAATGAGTTCAAATTAAGCATACCTACTACACAATAACATCCAAATACCAAATATCAACCATGTCCAACCTAATATAAATTATAAAACCATATGTGATGATGAAAAACAAGCAAATATCATATCATGTTCATTTTTATCTCCTTGTGTATTGTCATTGATTGGACCGGGTGATGGTACGGTACACCATAATCATGGTTATCCTGGCGCAAAGTCAAACTTTGAGGAACTCAGAGCCGGGAGTGCCTTTGGATCGACTAGTCGTCGACTAGTTGTTTTTGCGATAACCATGCTCTCTAAACATATATCTTGGTAACTTATGTTTGGTCTGATAGATATATGTAAAATCTGGGAAAAAACTGAGATGCTATCAATCATGGTATCAACCTTGATGGCATTCCACTGGCACCATATTTAGATGCAAATATGTTTTCACACACATTCATATATGGAATACTGTGAACATATGCTTTTTACAGCGGTTGCTTTGTTAGCACTTTGAGATAATTTATGATGTTGCACATTACAAGAAGTCATCCCTTGCGGAGCTAAAATGGACTTCTCTCTCTCTACACACAATTACATATTTTTATATGTATTTATGGTACTTGTGTGTTTGTTTTTTCTTGCTTTTGGACATTATTGATATAACTTGACTGTAATAACAGGCTGTAATTCTGGCGGGGTTATTTGGGCCTCTGGTTAACCTTCTTCAAAATGCTGAATTTGACATTAAGAAAGAGGCAGCATGGGCAATTTCAAATGCCACTTCCGGTGGTAGCCATGATCAAATCAAGTATGCTTGCCTAAGCCTATGTATTTTACATTCTGCATTCCTCTTAGATTCAGCTGCAACTTAATTGCTGTTTCTATTTGTTAGGTTTCTGGTGAACCAGAGCTGTATCAAGCCTTTGTGTGATCTACTAGTCTGCCCTGATCCTAGGATTGTTACTGTCTGTTTGGAAGGACTGGAAAACATCTTAAAGGTAGGAGAAGCTGAGAAGAATTTGGGAAATAGTGGAGAAGTCAACTATTATGCTCAACTAATTGATGAAGCTGAGGGGCTTGAAAAAATAGAGAACCTGCAGAGTCATGACAATAACGAAATATATGAGAAGGCTGTTAAGATTCTGGAGACATACTGGCTGGAAGAGGAAGATGAGACTCTTCCAACTGGTGATGGCAATCAAGCTGGATTCAACTTAGGAGGGGCTGATGGAAACCTTCCATCGGGAGGTTTTAATTTTGGTTAAGGTGAGCACACCTGAATTTTTTATCCTGTATCGATCTGTTAAAAACTTCCGCAACCCCTGTTTATTAACTGATTGTTTGCGGACTTCTGCAGGGGCTTACTTTCTGTGTGGGGAAGGTTGTCGAAGTAAGCAAGGTCTAGTATGGCGTCGCGTCAGGTCAGGACCAGTCCGGTTGGGTCAGGTCGGGTCAAAGCACCACATTGTGTCTTGTTGTCATCTAACACAGCTGTTGTTGTGGCTAAAGATGAGCCGAGGTCGGTCAAGGTTTAATAGAACGTGGTGAAATAAATTTGGGGGGAGGGGGGTTGGGGTAATTGTGTCAAGAGGCATATATGTCTTGAGTTGAATGTTTTACAACCAAGTTTCAAGTTGGTTATTGTAACTTGAGTAAAGGTTGGGTCAAACCGGAGTTTTGTTCTTAGTTCTTGGTCTGTTACATAGTCCGGCATTGGCCGGGGGTGGATGGTGTATACTCTTGTCTTACGTATTGTGGGATGATGAAAGATTAATTGTGTGATGTGTTACCCTTTATATATATATATGATTTGAAACTGCTTTCTTTTATTTGCGCCATTAGCAACGGAAACGACGATGATCAAGTGTCAACAGTTGTAAGACAATTTTATAGCATGTTGGTCTGTGCGACAATTAATTAATTCTTTTAGCCAGATACTCTCGGCTTATAACTGCGCTCCCTTCTACTCGTATTTTTATCGCCAGTTTAATAATTTTAAAAGCAGTTTAATAATTTTGGGTTCCTCGAGTTGAGATGGTCTTCTATGCACTCCACAACAGAACATATCGCCGGATATATCATATAAGTTGAAGAAAGTGATTGAACAAAATGGATAAACCCATAAACTCATGTAGAAGTTCCGTCATTTGTCATTTGTTAGATACATGTAGAAGTTCCCTCATTTGTTAGATACGAAGACTCCTTGTAGTTGTAGGCGGCTTACGTAAAAAGAGCAGCTAATTCTATGGCTCCGTTTCATTCCTAACCAGCCAGAGCACACTTCTTTGAAAAATAACTAGTTTTTTTTACTAGCTTTTCAAAGCTGATCAGCTTAATTATTCTGAATTTGGGCGACCCCAGAGGAATTTTTTTTTAAGAAAAGGACACCTAGGGGTGATCGCGGTGCGGGCGGTGCGGTTTTTCGCTAAAACCGCGAACCAAACCGCGCATGCGGTTTGGTTGAAAACTCAAACCACAACCGCACCACGCTAGCATAAAAACCGCGTAAACCGCACCACAAAAATGCGGTGTGGTGCGGTGCGGTTTGTGCGGTTTGTATGCTTAAGAATAAATATTTTTAGTTGAAGTTAGAAATAAAATTTAAATATACAATAATTAAAAACTTTGCATGTAATGAATTTATATGATATTTATCATTTCAGAGCTACAACAACTACTAAAATAACACAAACAAAAATGTAAATATGATAATAAATATGAGTACTAACTACCAAGAGACATATTATAATAATATAATCATTTCATACAAATTTGGTATAATAGTAATGCGAGATTGATAAAATAATAATTCTATTATTTGAAGAGATTTAACAATTAACAAACATATATAACATAATTATAAATAATATATATATGTATAATATAATTTTATTTGACAATCACTAATATATATATATATATATATATATATATATATATATATATATATAATAATAATAATAATATTGCGGTGCGGTGCGGTTTGAACCGCACTACTAATATGTCAAACCGCAATCCGCACCGCACCGCGCGGTTTGTGAAAAATTCAAACCGCAACCGCACCACGAAAATTAAAAACCACGTTTTGTTGTGCGGTTTGGTGCGGTGCGGGCGGTTTATGCGGTGTGGGCGGTTTTTTGATCACCCCTAAGGACACCCCACCCACGGACGACCTTCATTCATTTCAAACCAGTAGGGGTCACCTCTCCCTCGGTCGGCCTGTGTTGTGTAAAAATTTACGTGACCTCCCCTCTCACGGACCACGTGTGCCCTGCCTCTCTCTAAATCAGCCGAAGCAACACCAAAGTAGCAACAAAGAAAACGGAGCAAGCGGCTGGATTTTGAGCAAGAGGAGAAAAGGGAGAAGAGAGGGTCGTCCACACACACAAAGATTTTGAGCTTGTCATCAACACCTTCAAATCAACCTGAATTAGCATTAATTTGAAGGTATTATTCTAATCCTTAGTATATTTATATATATAGGGTCCTATTCCAATAGAAACTACTAGAATTAAAACTAAATGAAAATCAATGCGATTAAGTAGAATGATGCGGTTTTTGGGATCGGGGATGGACCCAGAGATGGGCCTAGACGAGGTCTAAATGGGCCTAGAAGGGCCGGGTCGAGGCCCAGTGGGACCATGGTTTGGCTCTTTAAGATTGTCTGGAGCCCGTTTAGGGCCTGAGCCTTGGCGAGGCCCTGGCGGGCCCGAGGTGGATTGAGTGGGTGAGGCTGGGCCGGTGATGACATATAGGGGGTGGGTGATGACATATAGGGGGTGGGTGAAGTCATTTAGGTATAGTTTCTCTTGGGTACATAAAAGGGGTGGGTGAAATCATTTAGGTATAGGTTCTCTTGGTTTCCATTTTAGTTTTTATTTAAGCGGTTTCTATTTGAGCAATTGCCTATATATGTGTGTGTATAATGCCTTGATTTTAATTAATTTCTTGTATGATTTACTAGAGTTTGCATGATTGAGACTTGAGATTTGATATTAAATTTTGAAAATTGAAATAGTTTAATAATTTTGAAATTTATGTTTGAAATTAAGGGTCCTTTTTAGGATTTCTTAAATTAGATGTGTAGTCGTAGTTCATGATTTGTAGAAAAATGTTTGGATTTTAAGATTTTGTGGTTGGAAAGTAATGAGAGAATGTTCGAAATTAGTCATATAGGCGGTAATATCGTATATAGAAAAAGGAATAAATAAATAAATTACATTAAAAAAATATAAAGTAATGCAATAATATAAGTAATAATCGAAAATAATATTTAATAATTCGAAACTAAAAATATAATAATTTATTATAATAGAATAATAAATCTAATCTAAAAATATTACTATAATTCGAAACTAAAAAATCTAAACTAAACTAAAAATATTACTATAATATTATTGCTAGAATTTAAAACCGAAACTAAAAATCGAAAATAATAGAAAACAAGTACACAATCCATGTACTCCTTCTGTCCCGTTTTTGTTGTCCATTAATCAAAAGTTTTATTCGATCAAATTAAATAAATTAATAATGATAATAAATTAGAACTGAATTAGCAATATTCATCTTGTTTTTTATCACTTTTATTTACCATAGTTATAATAAAAATAAGGAAAACCAATAGAAATTATTGTTGCAGTTGTTATTCACTCCATACCTTTTAAGAATTGAATTATTTATTATATTTAAGAAATCACATTAAGACACCGAAGATGATCTTATAATTTTTATTCATAGTACACTCCTATCACCCACCCAAAGAAAGCTACCCTGAATCCAGCTTTTTCAAGAACTTGATTCTGCTTCATCAGTGCACATCTCATTTTCTTCTTCCTCATTTCACTTGTTTTGGAAATTTGTAAATACTTTTCATGCAAAAGAATTGAAATGTTGTTGGTTGCATTGCCACACAATTATTGGTCTAGTCAACCAAGAAAATATGCAATTTCTTGTAGGCCTCCAACCCTTGAGGACCTCAAAATTTCCCATTTTTTGTAGGAAACATTCAATGCATACTTAGCTAGAGTTCTAAAAACTAATTTTGTGTAATCTCTGAGCAGCGCAATGGCTATAAGCACCCTCATTCTGTTGTTATGCTCCATTTTATCACCTAACTTAATGAAGTCCATGGCACATCAGATCATTCGAGATGGCGAAACTATCACATCAGCCGGTGAGGAGTTTGAACTCGGTTTTTTTAGCCCCAGCGGCTCTACTAAACGCTATCTGGGTATCTGGTACAAGAAAATATCTAATGGGACGGTTATATGGGTCGCGAATCGAGATGCTCCCGTTATGAATACCTCAGGCATCCTGAGGGTCAGTGACCAAGGACTTTCACTGCAAACAGGTAATGAAATTATATGGTCAGCAAAAACTTCAATATTAATGAAGAATCCTGTGGCACGTTTATTAGGTTCGGGGAATTTGGTTGTAAGGGATGATGATCATCATATGAACAACACAGAAGATTTTTTCTGGCAGAGTTTTGATTATCCTGCGGATAATTTGCTGCCTGGCATGAAGATGGGAATAGACTTGGTCACCGGCCTAGAGAGGTACCTCACGTCGTGGAAAAGTGCTAATGACCCTTCCACAGGGAGTTTTACTGACCGGCTTGATCCTCATGGTTTTCCACAGTTCTTTCGGTTAAAAGATTCTGCCAAATGGGCGCGGACTGGACCATGGAATGGTCGGCAGTTCCCTGGCGCTCCCAAGAGTAATCAAAATGGATTCTACACGGAAAATTTTGTTTTCAATGAGAAAGAAATTTATTATAAGTTGGATTCTGTCAGAGGAACTTCTGCTGATGTACGGTTTCACTTGACTCCAAATGGAGAAATAAAGTTTCTCTATTGGAACTATCAAGAACAAATTTGGTTAGTGTATGTTACCATCATTGTCTCTAACTGTGAGCAGTATAAATTGTGTGGTGCTAATGGTCTGTGTAAAGTTTCCAACTCACCAAGATGCGAATGTCTGACTGGTTTTATTCCCAAATTCCCCGAGAAGTGGAAAGAAGGAGATTGGTCTGGTGGATGTGTTCGTAAAAAAAAACTAGATTGTGGAACTAAAGCAGGTTTCTTGAAATATACGCGTGTTAAGTTGCCAGACACAAGGTATTCATGGTATGACTTGCGAATCACCCTTGAACAATGTCAGAGGCTGTGTCTTAAGAACTGCTCTTGTATAGCTTATACCAACGCAGATATTAGAAGTGGTAGAAGTGGATGCCTTTTATGGTTTAATGAGCTAAGTGATTCGAAAGGTTACACTGAAGAGGGGGAAGATATATACGTAAAGATGGCATCATCTGAATTAGGTAACTTTACTTCACACACTTGAAATCTCAATTGTTCACTATATGTGAAGTGTTAAACTGAACTGAACCCTCAAATCTTTTGTTTCTTCTGTGGCAGTGAAGAGTCTAAGATCCAGAGTTAAGCGGCTTATGTGGATCACTTTGATTCCCGCAGTAATTGCTCTAACATCCTTGTATATGTTATTGTTATGGAAGAGAAAGCAGAACATAAAAGGTACATTATGTATGGCAATAGTAACTTTTTACTCTGAAATATAAAAAAAAAATCAAGATATGATTGAAGTAACTGCAAGACTGAATGAATTTTACTCTGAACTTTGCAGAAAACATGAAGCTAAGTCCAGAAAGTGTTGCCTTGACGGAACTTGAGAGTGAAGATAGGGAGTTGCCTTCAGTGGACTTCAAAAGAATTGTAAATGCCACAGATAACTTCTCCCGGAAAAACAAGCTTGGGGAGGGCGGCTTTGGACCTGTGTACAAGGTGATTGATTACACGTATATACAACATGTGCATTTTACATGAATAAATAGGGTTGTTTACGAACAGAGCCGAGCTGAGTTTTGACCGAACCGAGCTGAGTTTTAATTTTTTTCTAACGAGCCGAGCTGAGCTTTTCTTAACGAACAAAAATTGTGTTCAAGCTCGAGCTAGTTAACTAACGAGCCGAACACGAGCTTGTTCACGAACAAATACGAGCCGAGTCGAGCTAGAAAAAAAATAAGGTCAAACCGCTACTTGATTATTAAAATAGCAAACTAAATAAAACTATTTTTTTCCGGAATTTTGATTACATCACTAAAATCTATAGATGTATTAGATGTTGAATTTTGAGTTCAATAACATTTATATATTATAAAAATATCCTAAAAATATTGTATTTTTTTGAGTTTTAACGTGCCGAACGAGTTCGAGCAGAGCTCGAGCCGAACACACTAAAAGCTCGGTTCGAGCTCGTTTTTTTAACGAACACATTTATGTGTTCGAGCTCGTTTTCTTAACGAACCGAGCCGAACCGAGCTTTTATCGAGCCGAACACACTAAAAGCTCGGTTCGAGCTCGTTTTTTTAACGAACACATTTATGTGTTCGAGCTCGTTTTCTTAACGAACCGAGCCGAACCGAGCTTTTATCGAGCCGAACTCGAGCTTGTTCGCGAACAGCTCGGTTCGTGAACTGCCATATAAGAATAATCATTAGAACTGATGACATATTTTGACCAAATGGTAGCGAAAAATTACAAAGAAAGGTGCAAAATTCAGAATCACTGCAATCATAATATTCATTAAGTGATTACAGGGCATATGGAATGATGGACAAGAGATAGCTGTGAAAAGGCTAGCAAAGCATTCTGGTCAGGGACAGGATGAGTTCATAAATGAAGTTTCTTGTATCGGAAAACTTCAGCACAGAAATCTTGTGACACTTCTTGGTTGCTGCACAGAGAAAGGAGAAAGAATTTTGATATACGAATATATGGCTAATAAAAGTTTAGATTCATTCATTTTCGGTGCGTTCTGATCTGAAATGTTATTTATATGTTATGAGTTAGATTTATGGCAATTCGCTTTAATGTTATAAGCAGCTGATTTACTTTGCAAAATGATAGATAATGAATTAAGAAACTCAATGGATTGGCTTCAACGATCCAACATAATAAATGGCATTGCCCGAGGACTTCTCTATCTTCATCAAGATTCAAAGCTCAGAATCATTCATAGGGATCTTAAAGCGAGTAATATTTTACTTGATCATGAGATGAATCCAAAGATTTCGGACTTTGGCATGGCCAGATGTTTTAGAGGAAGTCAAACTGAAGCATATACATCAAGGATTGTCGGGACATAGTAAGAAGTTTTATGACTCTGAAACGTATAATTTCTACTATTTTGTTTTTCTTGGCTAACAAGTTTTTTTCTGTTGGCTACCTTGAAATTGTGCAGTGGTTACATGTCCCCTGAGTATGCAAGCGATGGACAGTTCTCTGTTAAATCCGATGTATATAGCTTTGGTGTTATACTCATAGAGATAGTGAGCGGAAAGAAAAATAGATTATTCGATCATGCTGATCAAAGCTTAAATCTACTTGGACATGTAAGAGAGCCTTTTTTTTATTATAAAGCTTTTATTCTTTAAGTTTAGCTACTATTGACAGAACAAACAATTAACTTTTAGGCATGGAGGAGTTATAATGAAGACAAGCTTTTGGGACTAATTGATGAGGTGTTATTGGACTCTGGCAACCAGATGGAATTGTTTCGAGTTATACAAATTGGATTACTGTGTGTTCAAGAAGATCCAATAGATAGGCCATTTATGTCCGAGGTGTTACTGATGTTGAGTAGTAAGATGCAACTACCTCGTCCCAAGAAACCTGGTTTCTTCATGGAGAGAACGTTCCAGGACATGGATCACTTGTTAGATGATTCCAAGTTTTCATCATGCAATAGGTCGGCTATTACCTCTCTTCTACCTCGACAATAGTGTTAAGTCTTCTAGGAACCTTGATTACAATTTTAAAGTTTTTGCAACTTAAAACTCCATGACATGGATTGAATGTTGTCACAACTGCAGAGAGAATGAGCATGAAAGCCTTGTTGATTTTTCCTTCTTCCTCGTTTTCCCTACGATCTTCGTCATAAATAATATTCACACCCATCTCCACATATTTTGTCTGCAACTTTTCATTTCATTATTCCCCATTCATTTCCAATCAAGTAAACACGATCTGAATACTTTCAAGCTAAATAAGTACTCTAAATGCACTTTTAACCCTCAAATTTTTCGGGGTGTGTACCGATACGGGCTCAATATCTTAACTTGACCAATTCAACCCTCCAAGTATTTAATATGTTCCGATTAGCTCTCATATCCAAAAATGGTATATAACGGATGAACAACCATGACATTTCACACTCAAAAGGGTTAAAAGAAATTGAACACTGAGGATTAAAAGGATTAAAATACACATCTAATGTATTTTTTAAGGATTAAAAGCAACATCTAATTTCACACTCAAAAGGGTTAAAAGAAATTGAACACTGAGGATTAAAAGGATTAAAATACACATCTAATGTATTTTTTAAGGATTAAAAGCAACATCTAATATATTCTTTAGGGGTTAAAAGGAAAGAACAAACTTTATCTTCATGTAATTGTCAAGTTTACCGTTCGTTATATACTTTTTTTTTGCTTCATCCCGATATGAGGACTAATCGGAACATATCGGATACTTGGAGTGTTGAATCTCTACATTTTTTAGCAGCTGCTTTCTTTATCTCTCTCCCTCGTAGAAGATTCCTCGCTGTTCGAAAATGTTTAAGAATTCAGAAGTCTTGTTCTGACTTTATCAGGCAGCAGCTTTCTTTTTTGTTCTTGTTGTAAATAAGCTGCCGTTTTCTTAATCGTAACAAAATAACAAAAGAGTCTTGAGAATGAATCGGGTTACAGTTGCGTTTTGCTGCCACGAGCCAAGTGGAACAAATCATCAAGAGAACAGGAGAACTAAGAGAACTTTTTGGCGTGCAATCAGCATATAAGCATTCAGTAGTTGAAAGACAAACGTGTAGAAAATGACTTCCAAAATCCATTGTGGAAAATGGACCATAAGAAAATTCCTGCAATTTTAATTTGTGATGAAAAAGTCTAGGATCACAAAGGAGGACTTGGTCAGTGATAAATGTTTTCGACAATTAGTGGAACTATGGGTCAAGTACAAATTGTTCAACTATGTATGGAACTTTGGACAAAGACATGGGAACGTGTAGAATGGTTTTGTAAAACATTCAGGTGTGAAGTTGCCAGACACGCGGAATTCATGGTATGACCTGAGAATTAACCTTGAACAATGTGAAAGATTGTGTCTGAAGAACTGCAATTGTACAGCATATGCAAACACAGATATTAGAAGTGGATGCATCTTGTGGTTCAATGATCTAACTGATATGGTAAGCAACACAGCTGATGGACAAGATATTTATATAAGGATGCCAGCATCTGAATTAGGTAACCCTATTTTTCTGCATATTAAACTTCTTTTTTATGTAAGAATGTGAGCAACTTATGGCTCAACCTCCTAATATATTTTAATATAAAACGTTGAACCTATACTCTTGTAGATAACGAGAGATCCAGAGCAAAAAGGCATCTACAAATCTTATTGACTGTCGTGCTAGTACAGTAGAACTAGTAGTAGCACTCGCTCTCATGTGCCTCTTTGTTTTAAGGAAGCGAAAGCTGAAGGGAGAAGGTATATATTACTGGAACAATTATTATAATGCGAGCCAACATTCGTACCAGAAGACAAAACAGAAGGCCTTAAACGCACACTTATAGTGATAAGATGTCCTGACTTCTGATCTATGAATCACTGGTCCGGAAAACAATTAAGGTGTTGCTGTTGCCTTGAACAAAATTGAGAGTGAAGATTGGGAGCTGACTTGAAAAGACTTGTGAAAGCCACAAACAACTTCTCGCAGGACAATAAGCTTGGAGAGGGCGGGTTTGGACCTGTCTACAAGGTGATTTTACTTGTACCCAGCATGTGCAAAGCAAAAAAATCTAAATCATTCTCACCTTAGTGTGTTGTGAAATTACCAGGATACAGAATGTGATTGATTATTTTCACTGAGCATTTCAGGGCAGGAGGTAGCTGTGAATAGACTATCAAAGACTTCCGGTCAGGGACTGGATGACTTATAAATTAAATTTTGTGCATTGCAAACCTTCAACACAAAAATCTTGTGACGCTTCTTGGTTGCTGCACAGAGAAAGACTAATGAATTTTGATATACTAATACATGGCTAATAAAAGTTTAGATTCATTCATTTTTGGTTCGTTGTTATCCAAAAATTTTATAAAATATAATTCCCTTTTCAAAAAGCAGTTTTCAACTAAAAACTGCTGTTCGAAAAAGCTGCTTTTAGCAACGTCAAACAGTACCTGAGGAAATGTGACTGATATCACAGTCCTTGCAGCCTGAGATATCTTTTAATAAGTTGATTCTAGTCCTCCAGCGCTTTCTAATTACTATATTCAATCTTTCAGATTATTTGATCCTGTGAGGGGAGAGAGATTTGGGATATGTTCCTGAATGAGGGTCACAATTAAGTAAGGCAACTGATTTCACAATCACAAAATTATGTTAAAAATAAGTTTTTTTAAACTTACCAAATCTATAAGAAAAATTATAGCCCATACGGAATGGCTGGATTTTTTTAAAATTTAAATATAATACATGCTGAATTTTAAAGTAGACATTTCTAGATTTTAAAGCACATTTTCATAGAGTACTTCTCAAAATTCAAGTCAAAACCGTATACTTCATGTACTTTGATGATATACAAATTCTTATCAATGCTAGGATTTCCTTGATGAAAATGACAGAAGAAACACCGTAAACAATTTGAATCTATGGATTTGACATTATGTTCATCTTCTTCTGACCCTCTGCAAGTAAATCGATATCTGGGTATCTGGTACAAGAGTATTTCCAACGGGACAGTTGTATGGATTGCTAACAGGGATACTCCTGTCATTAATGCTCTAGGCGTCGTAAGAGTCCATGACAAGGTAATTATATTTGAAACAGATGATGGGATAATATGGACTTCAAATACGTCCATATCAATAAAAAATCCGGTTGCACAACTATTGGATTCAGGGAATTTGGTTGTGAGGGAGGATAAAAATGATATCAACAATGCAGGAAATTTTATTTGGCAGAGTTTTGATCATCCTGTAGATACTATGCTTCCTAGCATGAAGGTTGGATTAAACTTGGTAACGGGCTTAGAGAATTACGTTACATCATGGAAAAATGTTGATGATCCATCCACAGGAAGTTTTAGTAACCGTATTAATCCTAATGGTTTTCCACAGTTTTTCATATCGAAAGGTTCAGCAAAATGGTTTAGGACTGGACCATGGGTTGGTAGCCAGTACATTGGGTATCCGAAGAGTAATCCAAATGGCATATATAAAGACAGATTTGTTTTCAATAAGAAGCAAATTTATTATGAGTTTGATCTTGTCACTAAAACTTCTGCTGTTATAAGGTTCAGTAAGAAGCAGAGTTATGGATTTTGTGGGGCTTAAGTATTTGTAACATTAACAGCTCCCCCAGATGTGAATGTATGAAGGGATTTATTCCCACATATCCAGAGAAGTGGAAGGCAGTAGATTGGTCTAGTGGATCTGTTCGTAAAACATGACTAGACTGTGAAACGGAAGCAGACTTTATAAAATATTCTGGTGTAAAGTTTCCCGATACACAGCACTCACTATATGACATGAGAATTGATCTTGAAGAATGTCGCAGGCTTTGTCTAAAGAACTGCTCTTGTACAGCTTATGTGATCGCAGATGTTAGAAGTGGTGGAAGTGGATGCATTTTATGGTTTGATGTTCTAAGTTCTAACTGATATCAAAGGATACACAGAATATGGACAAGATATATATGTCAAGATGCCAAAATCAAAATATGCAGAGCATATTCATCAAAATACTTATTGCTGTTCGTTGTTGTGTTAATTTTGCTTCAAAACTTGCAGAGAACTTGAAATTCAGTACAGAAGGTGTTGCCTTGAAAAATATTGAGAGCGAAGAGTGGGAGTTGCCACAAATGGACTTTAAAAGAATTGTAAAAGCCACAGATAATTTCTCCCAGGACAACAAGCTTGGAGAGGGTGGAAAGATGGCCCGTAATAACCAAAATATGAAAAGTAAGGCCCAGATTACCTCAATTTGATAAAATGGCCGTGAATGACCATAAGAGACGTGCAGGAAGTAGCGTTTTTATATAATAAAAACACGCTACTTCGTGTAGCGTCTTCTACTTTTAACAAAAGAGAAGACGCTACTTGAAGTAGTGTTTATAAACTTTTTATAATATGTTTACTTATAAATAAAATTAACAACAAATTTATAGTCGTTAACATTTAGGGTTTATATTTGGATTTTAAAATGATTAATTTAAACATTAAATTAAATTGACTGACAGTTAGGGTTTATGATTGAGGGTGTAGGGCCGGTAGATCCTACTCCCTCGAGCCTAAACCCTAATTAATGCGAGGCTGCAGGGCCGAAGGCTCTAAAGCCGAGAAACCGGCGAAATAAATAAATTTACAACCGTTAACATTTAGGGTGGGTTGCAGAATGATTAATTCGTACTGTATATTAAATTGACCGACGCTTAGGGTTTAGGATTGAGGGTGTAGGGCCGGTAGGCCCTACTCCCTCGAGCCTAAACCTTAATTAAGTGAGGCTGAAGGGCTGAAGGGCCGAAGGCCCTGAAGCCGAGACGCCGGCGGAATAAATAAATTTACAACTGTTAACATTTAGGGTTTAGGTTTGGGTTGCAGAATGATTAATTCGTACTGTATATTAAATTGGCCAACGGTTAGGGTTTAGGATTGAGGGTGTAGGGCCGGTAGGCCCTACTCCATCGAGCCTAAACCCTAATTAAGCGAGGCTGAAGGGCCGAAGGCCCTGAAGCCGAGACGCCGGCGGAATAAATAAATTTACAACCGTTAACATTTAGGGTTTAGGTTTGGGTTGCAGAATGATTTATTCGTACTGTATATTAAATTGGCCGACGGTTAGGGTTTAGGCTCGAGGGAGTAGGGCCTGGCCCTACTCCCTCGAGCCTAAACCCTAATTAATGCGAGGCTGCAGGGCCGAAGGCCCTAAAGCCAAGAAACCAGTTTAAAAAATAAATTAACAGTCGTTAACATTTAGGGTTTATGTTTGGGTTTTTAGAATAATTAATTTATATTTTAAATTAAATTGACTGACGGTTAGAGTTTAGGACTGATTTTAGAAAAATTAATATTTGAGAACAAAAAAACAAAACAAACGCCAAGGGAATTAACGTTTTAATTTATAATAAAAGAGAAACGTCACATGAGGTGGCGTTTGATCTTAACAAAAACCCCAAAACAATAAAACATGCATTAAACGCTATTGTGTATAACGTTTTGGCAGATAAAAGAAGCCCATTACAAAGGCCCATCAAATATAAAGCAGCAAATGAATTCAGGTTGAACGTGATATCAAGTAGCGTCTTCCTGATTTTATAAAAATCAAATGACCTAAACGCTACACGATGTAGCGTCTTACATCTTTTAATAAAGACGCTACACCAGCCGCGTCTCTATTGGTCAGTGAGGGCCAATTTCCGGGTATTTTGATATTTGGGGCATTTCCACCTCAAATTTGGTTATTTGGGGCCCAAACCCGGGTGGACCTGTCTACAAGGTTATTATACTTGTACACAACATGAGCATTTAAGTTGAATAATTTGATACAAAAAAAAAATCAGAAAATTACTAGGATGCAAAATATTGATGATCATGTATAATATTTTTGGAGCGATTTCAGGGCATCTTGATGGACAGGAGATAGCGGTGAAAATGCTTTCAAAGAATTCTGGTCAAGGACTAGATGAGTTCATTACTGAAATTTGTTGTATTTCAAAGCTTCAGCACAGAAATCTTGTGACACTTCTTGGTTGCTGCACAGAGAAAGGAGAAAGATTTTTGATCTACGAATATATGGCCAACAAAAGTTTAGATTCGTTCATTTTCAGTTTGTCTTAATCTGAATTATATCTTAAAAGTATTATAGATATTATTGCAAATTTACTTAGATTTATTTGGAATTTGTCATGTATATCTCTAAAAAAGTCGCCTATATATGTTTTAAATTTTACATGACAACAAACTAGATGAAGAAATAAGAAAATCAATCAATTGGCCGGAACGATACAACATAATAATTAATGGCATTGCTAGGGGACTTCTGTATCTTCATCAAGATTCAAAGCTACGAATCATTCATAGAGATCTAAAGGCCAGTAATATTTTTTACTTGATCATGAGATGAATCAGAAGATTTCAGACTTTGGCATGGCAAGATGTTTTAAGGGAGGTCAAATGGAAGCAAATGCATCTAAGAATTGTTGGCACTAAGTGTTCTAAAAATAGGTAAACTTGGCCGAGTACTCGTTTTTAACCCCTCGTACGATCCGAGTTCCGAGTACTCGCATTCTAAAACGATTTTATAAGAAATTAGTCAAAATTCGGTTTGACTCCGAGTACTTTGAGTCAAACTTGGATTTGACTTGTTTTTATTATATTGTGAGATAGTATTAAGATAGTAGTATATACTTGAACTGTGAAATCAATTATTGTTAATATGTTGTCAATAATAGTATTTATTCATTAAGAAATTATTGATAATATTAAGTAATTATTATTAATATATAACATGTTCTTATATATTAAAAACAAAAAACCGTTACACTCAAGCTTCAAGTTTAAACACTTGCGATTTGTATACTAAAATTTGATTAAAAATGAATTTAGAACATAAAAAAAAATTAATATCCGAGTAGCTGTCCGAGTACTCGTTTCCGAGTACTCTGAATTCCGAGTACTCATTTTTTTTAGAACAAAACCGAGTCGATCCGATTTCCGATTTTTACAACTTTGGCACTTAGTAAGATGTTCTACGACTCTGCAACACATCACCTCCTTTAATTCTGTTCATGACTAATGAGTGATATCTCTACCTTTGATCTCGTGCAGTGGTTACATGTCCCCTGAATATTCTATTGACGGACAAATTTCTGTCAATCCGATGTATACAGCTTTGGTATTTTACTCATAGAGATGTATAATTTTTATTCATAGTACAACTCTTATCACCCACCCAAACAAAGCTACCCTCAATCCAGCTTTTTCAAGAACTTGAGATTTTCTTCTTCCTCATTTCACTTGTTTTGGAAAATTGTAAATACTTTTCATGCAAAAGAATTGAAATGTTGTTGGTTGCATTGCCACACAATTATTGGTCTAGTCAACCAAGAAAATATGCAATTTCTTGTAGGCCTCCAACCCTTGAGGACCTCAAAATTTCCCATTTTTTGTAGGAAACATTCAATGCATACTTAGCTTGAGTTCTAAAAACTAATTTTGTGTAATCTCTGAGCAGCGCAATGGCTATAAGCACCCTCATTCTGTTGTTATGCTCCATTTTATCACCCAACTTAATGAAGTCCATGGCACATCAGATCATTCGAGATGGCGAAACTATCACATCAGCCGGTGAAGAGTTTGAACTCGGTTTTTTTAGCCCCAGTGGCTCTACTAAACGCTATCTGGGTATCTGGTACAAGAAAATATCTAATGGGACGGTTATATGGGTCGCGAATCGAGATGCTCCCGTTATGAATACCTCAGGCATCCTGAGGGTCAGTGACCAAGGACTTTCACTGCAAACAGGTAATGAAATTATATGGTCAGCAAAAACTTCAATATTAATGAAGAATCCTGTGGCACGTTTATTAGGTTCGGGGAATTTGGTTGTAAGGGATGATGATCATCACATGAACAACACAGAAGATTTTGTGTGGCAGAGTTTTGATTATCCTGCGGATAATTTGCTGCCTGGCATGAAGATGGGAATAGACTTGGTCACCGGCCTAGAGAGGTACCTCACGTCGTGGAAAAGTGCTAATGACCCTTCCACGGGGAGTTTCACTGACCGGCTTGATCCTCATGGTTTTCCACAGTTCTTTCGGTTAAAAGATTCTGCCAAATGGGCGCGGACTGGACCATGGAATGGTCGGCAGTTCCCTGGCGCTCCCAAGAGTAATCAAAATGGATTCTACACGGAAAATTTTGTTTTCAATGAGAAAGAAATTTATTATAAGTTGGATCCTGTCAGAGGAACTTCTGCTGATGTACGGTTTCAGTTGACTCCAAATGGAGAAATAAAGTTTCTTGTATGGAAATATCAAGAAAAAAATTGGTTAGTATATGTTACCCTCATTGTCTCTAACTGTGAGCAGTATAAATTGTGTGGTGCTAATGGTCTGTGTAAAGTTTCCAACTCACCAAGATGCGTATGTCTGACTGGTTTTATTCCCAAATTCCCCGAGAAGTGGAAAGCAGGAGATTGGTCTGGTGGATGTGTTCGTAAAGAAAAACTAGATTGCGGGACTAAAGCAGGTTTTTTGAAATATACGCGTGTTAAGTTGCCAGACACAAGGTATTCATGGTATGACATGCGAATGACCCTTGAACAATGTCGGAGGCTGTGTCTTAAGAATTGCTCTTGTATAGCTTATACTAACACAGATATCAGAAGCGGTGGAAGTGGATGCCTTTTATGGTTTAATGAGTTGAGTGATATAAAAGGTTACACAGATGAGGGGGAAGATATATATGTAAAAATGGCATTATCTGAATTAGGTAACTTCACTTCACACACTTAATTTCTCAATTGTTCATTATATGTGAATTGTTAAACTGCGGCCTCAAATCATTTGATTCTTCTGTGGCAAAGCAGTAAAGAGTCTAAGATCCAGAGTTAAGCGGCTTATGTGGATCATATTGATTCCCACAGTAATTGCTCTAACATCCTTGTATATGTTATTGTTATGGAAGAGAAAGCAGAACAGAAAAGGTATATTATGTATGAATAAATCAAGATATGATTCAAGTAACTGCAAGACTGAATGAATTTTACTTTGAACTTTGCAGAAAACATGAAGCTAAGTTCAGAAAGTGTTGCCTTGACGGAACTTGAGAGTGAAGATAGGGAGTTGCCTTCAGTGGACTTCAAAAGAATTGTAAATGCCACCGATAACTTCTCCCGGAAAAACAAGCTTGGGGAGGGCGGCTTTGGACCTGTGTACAAGGTGATTACACGTATATACAACATGTGCATTTTACATGAATAAATAGGGTTGTTCACGAACAGAGCCGAGCTGAGTTTTGACCGAACCGAGCCGAGTTATAATTTTTTTTCTAGCGAGCCGAGCTTTTCTTATCGAACAAAAATTGTGTTCAAGCTCGAGCTAGTTAACTAACAAGCCGAACACGAGCTTGTTCACGAACAAATACGAGCCGCGTCGAGCTAGAAAAAAAACAAGGTCAAATCGCTACTTGGTTCTTAAAATAGCAAACTAAATAAAATTATTTTTTTCTAGAATTTTGGTTACATCACTAAAATCTATAGATGTATTAGATGTTAAATTCTGAGTTCAATAACATTTATATATTATGAAAATATCCTGAAAATATTGTATTTTTTCGAGTTTTAACGAGCCGAACGAGTTCGAGCAGAGCTCGAGCCGAACACACTAAAAGCTCAGTTCGAGCTCGTTTTCTTAACGAACACATCTATGTGTTCGAGCTCGAGTTCTTAACGAACCGAGCCGAACCGAGCTTTTATCGAGCCGAACTCGAGCTTTTTCGCGAACAGCTCGATTCGTGAACGGCCATATAAGAATAATCATTAGAACTGATGACATATTTTCACCAAATGGTAGCGAAAAATTTCAAAGAAAGGTGCAAAATTCAGAATCACTGCAATCATAATATTCATCAAGTAATTACAGGGCATATGGAATGATGGACAAGAGATAGCTGTGAAAAGGCTTTCAAAGCATTCTGGTCAGGGACAGGATGAGTTCATAAATGAAGTTTCTTGTATCGGAAAACTTCAGCACAGAAATCTTGTGACACTTCTTGGTTGCTGCACCGAGAAAGGAGAAAGAATTTTGATATACGAATATATGGCTAATAAAAGTTTAGATTCATTCATTTTCGGTGCGTTCTGATCTCAAATGTTATTTATATGTCAAGAGTTAGATTTTTGGCAATTGGCTTTAATTTAATAAGCAGCTGATTTACTTGGCAAAATAATAGATAATGAAGTAAGAAACTCAATGGATTGGCTTCAACGATCCAACATAATAAATGGCATTGCCCGAGGACTTCTCTATCTTCATCAAGATTCAAAGCTCAGAATCATTCATAGGGATCTAAAAGCGAGTAATATTTTACTTGATCATGAGATGAATCCAAAGATTTCAGACTTTGGCATGGCCAGATGTTTTAGAGGAAGCCAAACTGAAGCATATACATCAAGGATTGTCGGGACATAGTAAGAAGTTTCACGACTCTGAAACGTATAATTTCTACTTTTTTCTTATTCTTGCTAACAATTTTTTTTTTTTTGTTGCCTTCCTTGAAATTGTGCAGTGGTTACATGTCCCCTGAGTATGCAATCGATGGACAGTTCTCTGTTAAATCCGATGTATACAGCTTTGGTGTTATACTCATAGAGATTGTGAGCGGAAAGAAAAATAGATTATTCGATCATGCTGATCATAGCTTAAATCTACTTGGACATGTAAGTGAGCCTTTTTTTTATTATAAAGCTTTATTCTTTAAGGTTAGCTACTATTGACAGAACAAACAATTAACTTTTAGGCATGGAGGAGTTATAATGAAGACAAGCTTTTGGGACTAATTGATGAGGTGTTATTGGACTCCAGTAACCAGATGGAATTGTTTCGAGTTATACAGATTGGATTACTGTGTGTTCAAGAAGATCCAAATGATAGGCCATTTATGTCCGAGGTGTTACTGATGTTGAGTAGTAAGATGCAACTACCTCGTCCCAAGAAACCTGGTTTCTTCATGGAGAGAACGTTCCAGGACACGGATCACTTGTTAGATGATTCGAAGTTTTCATCATGCAATAGGTCGGCTATTACCTCTCTTCTACCTCGACAATAGTGTTAAGTCTTCTTGGAACCTTGATTACAATTTTTAAGTTTTGTAACTGCAGAGAGAATGAGCATGAAAGCCTTTACGATCTTTTTCATAAATATGGGTCAAGTAGACTTATTTCAACTATGTGTGAAACTTATGTCCAGTTGTAATAGTCTAATAGAAATCTTGTGACGCTTCTTGGTTGCTGCACTGAGAAAGGAGAACGAATTTTGATATACGAATATATGGCGAATAAAAGCTTAGATTCATTTATTTTTGGTTCGTCCTGATCCGAATTTTTCATAAAATACATGAGATGAATTTATGTTTAAGTAATTTAAATTTACTTCAAAGCTGTCATATATATCTTTGTATACATGATATAAAAACTATGATTTACTTGATGACAAATTAAAAGATGAAGATATAAGAATCTCGATGGACTGGCTGGAAAGATACAAAATCATAATCATTCATAGAGATCTCAAACTGCCTCATCCTAAAAAACGAGGTTTCTTCATGCAGAGAATACCGCGAGACATTGAAGAACCCCGGATTTTCATCAGGTACTTAAGGTACTTGTTCTTGTACAAATTTTCAATATATTTTTTTTGTAATGGCCTGGAACAATGATCAAAACTCCGCCTACAAGCCTGTGTGACAATGACTTGCGAGACAATTCAAAAGAGAAAGTGAGAATATCTTTAAAATTATTAGAACTGATGCCTAACATTGAAAATTATTCAAGGAATAAACGAGATGTTCTTAGAATATGAAAATTCAAAGCATTTCAATTGCTTAAAGCTTTGACAATTTGTTGATGAAAATGACGGGGAAGAAACTAAGTACATGCTTTCGTATAAGGAAGTGAAATGTGAGATGTGGAATGCCTAATTTTACCAAACCAGGTCAAGAGATCTTCCTAGTCAAGAGTCTGTTATATAATAATATAGCTAGGAGGATTCCACATAGATACATTAAGCAATCACTAGCAATGATGTCTGAGCAATACAATGGATATTACTACCATCATTCTGTTGTTCTTTTCCACTGTAACATCTACCTTGATAAACTCCATAGCAATAGACAGCATTAGAGCAAATGAGACGATTAGGGATGGTGAGACCATCACCTCAGCCGGGGGAGAATTTGAACTTGGATTTTTCAGCGCTGGTAGGTCTACAAACCGATATCTTGGTATCTGGTACAAGAAAATATCCAACGGGACAGTTGTATGGGTTGCTAACAGGGATACTCCTATTAGTAGTACCTTAGGCGTTGTGAGGGTGAATGACAAAGGAATCACATTGCAGGCAGATGATGAGATGAAATGGTCAACAAATACGTCTATATCTGTAAAGAATCCTGTTGTGCAGCTATTAGATTCAGGGAATTTGGTGTTAAGGAATGAAGATGGTGATATCACTACCAGCAAGGATTTTATATGGCAGAGCTTTGATTTTCCTGGAGACAATTTGCTACCTGGCATGAAGCTTGGATTAGACTTGGTAACTGGCCTAGACAGGTATATCACATCATGGAAAAGTGTCGACGATCCATCTACAGGGAGTTTCACTGACAGACTTGATCCTAATGGTTTTCCACAGTTCTTTCTGTCAAAAGGTTCTATCCCATGGGTCAGGACTGGACCATGGAATGGTCGCCAGTTCAGTTGCAATCCGGAGAGTAATCCTAATGGAATATATACAGATGAATTTGTTTTTAATGAGAAGGAAATTTATTATAAGTTTGATCTTATCAATAAAACTTCGGCTGTCATTAGGTTTACCTGGACTCCATATGGTGAACTGAAGATGCTTGTATGGAATTTTCACGATCAAGTTTGGATAGTTTATATGACCCTAAAGGTCGGTGACTGTGATCATTACGGACTTTGTGGTGCTTATGGTATTTGTAACATCAACAGCTCACCAAGGTGCCAATGTTTGAGGGGATTTGTTCCTAAATTCCCAGAGAAGTGGAGCCGAGTAGATTGGTCTAGTGGATGTGTTCATGAAACCAAACTAGACTGCACAACGGAAACAGGTTTTCTGAAATATCCAGGTATCAAGTTGCCAGACACACGGGAGTCATGGTATAACATGAGAGTTGACCTTGCAGAATGTGGGAGGTTATGTCTAAAGAACTGCTCTTGTACAGCTTATGCGAATGCAGATATTAGAAAGGGCGGAAGTGGGTGCATCTTATGGTTCAATGATCTAATTGATATTAAAGGCTACTCGGAAGATGGACAAGATATTTATGTAAGGATGCCTGCATCTGAATTAGGCAGCATTGATTTTCCAGGTAAAGAACTTCCAAAATCTTTAATCATGTGTGACCTATAGAGATACTAGAAATTTTAAGTTCTTCACTGTGTCACTGCAGGTGATATCTGGAGATCCAGAACAAAGAAGCATATATGGATCACTATAATTCCAATAGTACCAGCTGGAGTAGTACTTGCTCTAATAGTTCTCTATGTCTTGAGGAACAGAAAGCTGAAGAGAGAAGGTAAACTACGAAATAATATCTTTTACCAGCAAAAACAAAACTATATTTCAAACCAGAGAAGGTATGGTGTTATGATGTGCAGAGCGTGCCGTTAAAGTCTTCTCACTAAAGATAATTAAATGTCTAAAACATCTGGCAAAAAAAATAAAAATGTCTAAAACGGAAACTAATACTAACCTAACATACAAATCACAGAACTGAATTATAGTGCAAGCATTTGAATACTTATCATTTATCAGTTGCCATTTATCACTGTGCATTAAGCATAAATTAATTATATTTTCTTTCAAACTTTGCAGAAAAATGGAAATTGAGTTCAAATTCTCTTGCCCTAAACAAAATGAAACCTGAAGATTGGGAGTTTCCTTTAGTTGATTTTAAAAGTATTGCAAATGCCACAGATAACTTTTCGCCAAACAACCAGATTGGAGAGGGCGGCTTTGGACCTGTCTACAAGGTGATCAGACGTATATGCAGCATGTCTATATTAAGTGAATATACATAAAAATTTCATTATAGTACATAACATGATCTACTGTATTGGTTGTGAGCAATTATACATTGTAATTCATGGATTCATCATAAAAAGAATGAAGTGATTACTTTCAGGGCATATTAAAAGAGGGCCAAGAGATAGCTGTCAAAAGGCTTTCAAAGAATTCTAGTCAAGGACTAGATGAGTTCATAAATGAAGTATCATGTATTGCGAAACTTCAGCACAGAAATCTCGTGACACTTCTAGGCTGTTGCACAGAGAGAGGAGAAAGAATTCTGATCTATGAATATATGGAAAATAAAAGTTTAGATTCAGTCATTTATGGTACGTCCCTATCTGAAAATGCAGGTTATCTATATGCTGATTATTATGAATGTATTGAGTAGTATTTGTTTTGTACATTACAATTATAATTAACCTCATGCATATTTTTAGATGAAAAACTAAGAATCTCAATGGACTGGACAAAACGATACAGCATAATACAGGGCATTGCTAGAGGGCTTCTATATCTTCATCAAGATTCAAAGTTACGAATCATTCATAGAGATCTCAAGGCCAGCAACATTTTACTTGATCATGATATGAATTCAAAGATTTCAGACTTTGGTCTGGCAAGATGTTTTTTGGGAAGTCAAATGGAAGCAAATACATCAAGAATTGTTGGGACATAGTAAGAAGCTCCAAGACTCTTAATCTTAGTGCTTCTTCTGATTAACGACTAAGAACTGATATCTATATATTTGATCTCCTGCAGTGGTTACATGTCCCCTGAGTATGCTATTGATGGACAGTTCTCATTTAAATCCGATGTCTATAGCTTTGGAGTTTTACTGATAGAGATAGTGACAGGACAGAAAAACAGATTGTTCAGTCATCCCGATCACAGCTTAAACCTACTTGGCCATGTAAGTAAGCATAAATTTATCACAGCGTTTACTTGCTGTAGGTTTACCTACTACTGACATTTCTAAGAGTGAACTTATAGGCATGGAAAAGTTACAATGAAGACAAGCTTTTAGCACTAATCGATGAGGTGATCTTGGACTCAAGCAACCAAATGCAAGTGTTTCGAGTCATCCATATTGGACTATTGTGCGTTCAAGAAGATCCTAACGATAGGCCAGTTATGTCCCAGGTAGTTCTAATGTTAAGCACTAAGATGACACTTCCCCATCCTACAAAACCTGGTTTCTTCATGGAGAGAAAATTACGCGACACAAATCAGTTATTGAGCAAAACCAATTTTTCATCATGCAACCAGTTGACTATTACCTCTATCCAACCTCGACAATAGTGTGAGTCTTGTAATATTAATAAACTATAATCTTAGACATTCTTAGTGTAAGTAGACAAGACAAGGAGTCATGAGGTTGACAAAATGTGCATACCAAAAAATTGCAGCTAAAGAATAAGTGTTGGAAAGCAGCTGATGAACCAGCCTATCTCTTGTTCTTTGAGGGCCAAGGACTTGTATGGGTGATTTATATTACTTCTACAAATTACAATTGCATATTTGACAGCATCATGTTTAGCTTAGTAAAAACTAAACATTTGCAATGCCATATCTAAATATTTTAAAATCTTAACCAATATTGAGAAATTTTTATTGAAAGGCTCTGGGACTTGCATGGAAGCTGATGAAAACAAATTGGAACATGAGAAAAATTAAAATAAAACAACTTCAGATGTAAAAAACTTGTATTCAAATGTTATAATATAGATGGTAGAAGGGAGGACTCGAAAAAAAAAAATGAATGGATGCAAATTTTGTATGCAGAGATTTGGGTCGAAAATAGGTATGATAAGAACTGAACCTTCCTTCACAAATTGGAGGGTTTGAGTTCTAATTAAGGATGATAGGAATGGAATGGTGGAGGGAATGAAATTATTACACATTTAACTAAATTATAGTTCAAATTTCATTCTATTCCCTCCGACTAAAAACCACATAAAATTGTTAGGAATTTTCTCCGAAGGTTTTATTATGCAGATGTATTAGGTCTGACTTGTCTGAATTTACGCGTACACACATGCATCAATGCTGCAAACCCGGAGTCTTTGCGTTGGAGAAAATGAGTTCTACTGATGAAGGAGACAGGAGAGACTAGGTCGTATTTTGACTTGAGCAATAAGGAATTGTATGAAGTCAAATTAATGCTTATAACCAATTCTTGCTAGAATAGTCGACCACTAGAACTAGTCTATAAAGAAACATTTTGAATTCATGTCTGAAATACAATGGATTCAACGGCCATCTTTTTGTTGTGCTCCATTTTATTATCATCTGCACTAGTAAACTCCATAGCATTAGACACTATTAGAGCATATCAGAGTATTAGGGATGGTGAGACCATCACATCAGCCCGCGGAGATTTCCAACTTGGTTTTTTTAGCCCTGGTAGCTCCACAAATCGGTATCTAGGTATCTGGTTCAACAAAATATCCTACGGGACCGTTGTGTGGGTTGCTAATAGAGATAGTCCTGTCAAGAATAAGTTAGGCGTCGTAAGGGTCACTGACAAGGGAATTACTTTGGAAACGGATGATAAGATATTATGGTCATCAAATGCGTCTAGAACTATGAAGAATCCTGTTGCGCGACTATTAGATTCAGGAAATTTGGTTGTAAGTGATGGTGATCATGAAAAAAACAATGCAAGAGATATTATTTGGCAGAGTTTTGATTACCCGGGAGATACTCTGATAGCAGGCATGAAGGCTGGAATAGATTTGGTAACCGGCCTGGATAGGTACTACACGTCGTGGAAAAGTGTTGACGATCCATCCACAGGGAGTTTCATAGGCCGACTTGATCCTAATGGATTTCCACAGTTTTTCCGGTCTAAAGGTTATGACAAATGGAGCAGGACTGGACCATGGAACGGGCGCCAGTTTAGCGGCTCTCCAAAGCTTAATCCAGATGGTATATACACTGAGAAATTTGTTTTCAATGAGAAGGAGATCTATTATATGTTTGATCCCATCAATAGCACTTCTGCTAATGTAAGGCTCAAAATAACTCCAAATGGAGATATAAAGCATCTTATATGGAATCATCAAAAGAAAATCTGGATGGTCTATTTTACTGAAATGGTTAGTGACTGTGATATCTATGGATTGTGTGGTGCTGCTGGTATTTGTAACACTAACAATTCACCAAGATGCGAATGTTTATCAGGATTCGTTCCCAAGTCCCCGGAGAAGTGGAAAGCAGTAGATTGGTCCAGTGGATGTGTTCGTGAGACAGAACTAGACTGCGGGACTGAAGTAGGGTTTCTGAAATATACTGGTGTGAAGTTGCCAGACACGCAGCATTCCAAGTATGACTTGAAAATTAGCCTTGAAGAATGTCGGAGGTCATGTCTGGAGAACTGCAATTGTACTGCTTATGCAAACGCAGATATTAGAAATGGCGGAAGTGGATGTATCTTATGGTTCAATGATCTAATGGATATTAAAGGCTATACAACAGATGGACAAGATATTTATGTAAGAATGCCAGCATCTGAATTAGGTAACACCATCTGAATTGTCTTTCATATTTGAGATTAATTAATTGTTCCAAATAGAATTACTCAATATACCTAGAATTAATTGTGCTATATATACATTTACTACTAGTGTCATAATACATATAAGCCCTTCTATAATGCAGTCTATAGCCGGAGATTCAGAGCAAAGAAGCATATGTGGATCTAGGGGTGGCAATATCAGACACGACCCGAAACCCGACACGAACCCGACCCAACTCGAAACCCGATTTACTGAGACAAAAACCCGAAAGTGACCCGAAAATCACCCGACAGACCCGAAATGGACCCGAAATGACCCGAAACTAGAATTTCATTTGTAATAACTTCAATTTTTGGTTTTATTCAATTTTAAGTGATTTTAGGTTGACCCGAAATCGACCCGATTGCTGACACGAACACGACCCGTTACCCATGCTAGTGTTTGCTCTAATACTCATGCTTGCATTTTGGAGAAGAAAGCAGAAGAAAGAAGGTAAAAAATTAACAGACACAAACCGCTTTATAATAAATAGAAATTTTGCTTGCAACAGGACAACGTAAATGTTTATCATTGTGATATTTGCACTTGGAAATATGCAGAGAATCTGAGATTTAGTTCAGAAACTATGGCCTTGAACAAAATTGAAACTGAAGATTGGGAATTGCCATTAGTTGATCTCAAAAGAATTGTAAAAGCCACAGATAACTTCTCCCAGGACAACAAGATCGGAGAGGGTGGCTTTGGACCTGTGTACAAGGTGATTACACTTATACACAACATTTGCATTTGTAATTATCAATACAGTGATAATATTCGATGATTACTATCAGGGCAAGATGAATGATGGAAAAGAGATAGCTGTGAAAAGGCTTTCTAAGAATTCTGGTCAAGGAGTAGATGAATTTAGAAATGAAGTTTCGTGTATTGCTAAACTTCAGCACAGAAATCTTGTGACACTTCTCGGTTGCTGCACAGAGAAAGGAGAAAGGATTTTGATATACGAATATATGACAAACAAAAGCTTAGATTCTTTCATTTTCGGTGAGTCCTGATTCTGAAAATTTCCTTTAAATATCAGAAACAAATTTATGCTGAATATGTTATATTCAAAAATCATGTCATGAATATCTCCATGTAAAGGCAGCTTTAAATATTTACTTGATGACAAATCAGTAGATCAATCGAGAAACTTACTGGACTGGCCAAAACGGCACCACATTATAAATGGAATTGCGAGGGGGCTTCTCTATCTTCATCAAGATTCAAAGCTAAGAATTATTCATAGAGATCTGAAAGCAAGTAATATATTACTTGATCACGAGATGAATCCAAAGATATCAGACTTTGGCATGGCAAGGAGATTCGAAGGGAGTCAAACAGAAGGAAATACTGCAAGAATTGTTGGTACATAGTAAGAAGTCCTACAACTCTGCAACTTCTGTTTTCATATTTTCCCCTACTAACAAGCGTATATCGGACATTAATCTCCAGTGGTTACATTTCCCCTGAATATGCTATTGACGGAGTGTTCTCCGTTAAATCAGATGTTTATAGCTTTGGTGTTTTACTTACGGAGATAGTGAGTGGAAAGAAGAACAGACTATTTAGTCATCCGAATCACAGCTTAAACCTAATTGGAAATGTAAGGAAGCATGGAATCTTTTTTTTTTATACTATTGATTGATTTAGTTGTAATAGAAATATCAAATATTAAATTTTAGGCATGGAAGTGCTACAATGAAGACGCGCTCTCAGGACTGGTCGATGAAGCAATCTTGGATTCAAAAAACCAGATGGAAGTGGTTCGAGTTATACAAACAGGACTATTATGTGTTCAAGAAGATCCAATAGACAGACCAGTTATGTCCCATGTGGTTCTTATGTTAAGCAGTACTATGAAGCTGCCTCATCCTAAGAAACCTGGTTTCTTCATGGAGAGAAAATTACGCGATGCAGATTGCTTGTTGAGCAACTCCAATTTTTCATCAGGCAACCAGTTGGCTATTACCACAATCCTGCCTCGAGAATAGTGTGAGCCATGCGGACAGTTGAAGCCTTGCAAACAGTCTTTAAGCCTTGAGAGAGTAAGAGTGACATTCACTGTCAAGAAATAAAGAGAAATGTACCCTTCTGATAATGCAGTTTGCTGTGAAAAGCTCTCTACAATCATATTCAGAACCAGCACGTTCAAGGCTGAAAACAAGCGAAGAGAGCAAGAATAATCAATGAGCCTCAGGCTTACTCTTGATTTTAATAATATATTCAAAATCTTTATTAAGATAACATGCATATCTAACAAAGAAAGCCCAAGGCAGCACGAATTAAATAAACTGTTTTCCAACTGAAAAAGGGTGTGTGCAAGGTCCACTTTAAACATTTAAACCGATATATGAAAATGACATAAGCTTGCTTTTTACCAAAATCCTTGGCAAAATAACGCCCCAGAGCAATTACTTTATCACCAGGAACAAGATTTGAAGACCTTGAATGTGCACAGAATTGATGATGGACCAAACTCTTTTTCTTGCTATAGTCTTCTCTGTCCTGTAATGGGGATGTCAACAAGGAACAACACAGTAACCTTTTCTTACATCAATCATCATCAGTTACATGAAATCCACAATAATTACAACGTATTATCTTAATCCTACCAAAAATTACAATCATTCCTAATTAAACCATAATAAATTAATAAACATACAAACTTTTTTCACCAGATAATAATATTAAAAAGTTACCAAGGTTCCTAAATGACTCAGACTATTGACAGCTCATAGTTAAGTCATTGCCTAATGAAATAACATCAGTTTTTAGACGTAAACAGGGGGAGGTAAAGTGTTGCAGAGTCGTAGAACATCTTACTAGGTTCCAACAATTCGCGATGTATTTGCTTCTATTTGACTTCTTTTAAAGCATCTCGCCATACCAAAGTCTGAAATCTTTGGGTTCATGTCATGGTCAAGTAAGATATTACTGGCTTTGAGATCTCTGTGAATGATTCTCAGCTTTGAATCTTGATGCAGATATAGAAGTCCCCTTGCAATGCCAACTATGATATTCTATCTTTCTAACCAGTCCATCGAGTTTCTTATTTTGTCATGTATTTGTTTGTCATCAAGTAAAACACAGTTGACATAATATAAATATATAAATGACTGGTTTCAAGTAAATTAGGATTACTTGGCATAAATATGTCTCTTTTTGTGAAAAATAAATAATATCAGAACAGGACGAACAAAAAATGAACGAATCTAAACTTTTGTTAGCCACATATTCGTATATCAAAATTCGTTCTCCTTTCTCAGTGCAGCAACCAAGAAGCGACACCAGATTTCTATGCTGAAGCTTTGCAATACAAGACACTTCATTTATGAACTCATCTAGTCTTTGTCTAGAATTCTTTGATAGCCTTTTCACAGCTATCTCATGTCCATCATTTAACGTGCCCTGAAAATGCTCACTGAATGTTATCAATAACATTTCCAGTCCTATTAATTTTACGTATGGGGAAACAATGTCTGAGATATAGGTGAATGCTATCGCTCAACATTTTTTACCCCTAGTAATTTTGCACATGCTGTGTTCAAGTAAAATCACCTTGTAGACAGGTCATAGAGATAGTGAGTGGAAAGAAAAACAGATTATTTAGTCATCCTGATCACAGCTTAAATCTAGTTGGGCATGTAAGTAAACATGAATTTATCTTGATCCTTTTATGCTATTTGTTTGGCTACTACTAACATATTGTTGGAATTATGATTCAAAATTGTAACTGAAATATTAATTAGTTGATTTTGTTTTAATGTTAATGATTAGGCTATATGAGTGGCACTAATCATGCTTATTTGTTTGATGTAAACTCTATATAAGGAGTATTATGATGAATAAAAGAATACACACTTCCACCTAATATTATATCTATCTCCCTCTTGTATCTTAAAACCAACACAGATCAAGGATATATTTTAGGCATGGAAGATTTACAACGAGGACATGCTTCTAGATATAATCGACAAGGTGATCTTGGACTCGTGACCAGATGGAAGTGTTTCGAGGTTCTGATGTTGAGCAGTAATATGATTCTGCAGCATCCTAAGAAACCTGGCTTCTTCCTGGAAAGAAGATTGCAGGACACAGATAAATTATTGAGGAAACCCAAATTTTCAACAGGCAATGAGCTAACTCTTAGCTCTGTCCTACCTCGACAATAGTATTGTTCTTGAGAATATTGATAACTATTATTTTTTAAATTCAATCCAATCCAATACTCAAGCCAGACTATTTGCTATGAAATTGCTATGACATATTTATATTAATATTACTCATATAGAAACATTGATTGACAATCTTATTCAACCATCCATTGACTTTTCAGCTGCAAAATAATAGGATTATCAGTGGCAGAAAACTTGTTTATTTATTTTTTAATCAGGACAATTACAGGAGAAACTACCTACTAGCTTTCAGTCTAAGGCTTGACCTAATGTTTATATTATGCTAGGAAGCATCATTCTGCTTAGCTTAGTCAACTAATATCAGTCTGTGCCAATAGTAGATACAGTGTGCAATGAGGCTGGGCAAAACAATGGATGTCACTAGCCTAATTCTGTTGTTGTGCTCCACTTTGTCATCAACCCTGATAAACTCCTTAGCAATAGATACCATTAGAGCAAATCAGACTATCAGTGATGGTGAGACCATCACATCAGCCGGTGGAGAATTCCAGCTTGGTTTTTTTAGCCCTGGCAGGTCTACGAATCGATATCTGGGTATCTGGTTCAAAAAAATATCCAACGGGACGGTTGTATGGGTTGCCAACAGGGATACTCCTATTAGTAATGCTACAGGTGTTGTAAGGGTCAATGAAAAAGGAATTACTTTGCACACGGATGATGGGATAATGTGGTCGACGAATACATCTGTATCTTTAGAGAATCCTGTGGTACGGCTATTAGATTCTGGGAATTTGGTTGTATGGGATGAAGATAGTAATTTCAAGAAAGCAGAAAAAATTATTTGGCAGAGTTTTGATTATCCGGGAGATACTTTCTTACCAGACATGAAGATTGGAATAGATTTGGTAACCGGGCTTAATAGTTACTACACGGCATGGAAAAGTGTTGATGATCCTTCCACAGGAATTTTCAGTGGCGGAATTGATATTAATGGTTTTCCGCAGTTCTTCAGGTCAAAAGGTTCTGTCAAGTGGACCAGATGTGGACCATGGAATGGCCTCCAGTTCAGTGGTTCTCCGAAGACCAATTCGAATGGAATGCTTACTGAGAATTTTGTTTTTAATGAGAAGGAGATCTGTTATCGGTTGTATCCCATCAAAAGAACCTCTACTGATATAAGACTGAAGTTGACCCCAAATGGAGAAATAAGGCATCTTGTATGGAATTATCAAAATAAAGGTTGGATGACTTTTATTAATGAAATTGCCGGTGACTGTGATCTTTATGGATTGTGTGGTGCTTATGGTATTTGTCACATTAACAGCTCGCCAAGATGCGGATGTTTGAGAGGATTCGTTCCCAAATTCCCAGAGAGGTGGAAATCATTAGATTGGTCTGGTGGATGTGTCCGTGAGACGGCACTAAACTGCACGGTTGAAGCTGGTTTTTTGAAATATTCGGGTACGAAGTTGCCAGACACAAGACAGTCATGGTATGACATGAGAATTAATCTTGAAGAATGTGAAAGGTTATGTCTGAAGAACTGCAGTTGTACAGCTTATGCGAACGCGGATATTAGAAGTGGTGGAAGTGGATGCATCTTGTGGTTCAATGATCTAACTGATATGGTAAGCAACACAGCTGATGGACAGAATATTCATATAAAGATGCCAGCATCTGAGTTAGGTAACACAACTATTCCACAAATTAAACTTCTTTGTTATGTAATATACGTGACCTAAACTATTGTAGAACTATTCTCTTGGATCTTCACTTGTGGCAATGCAGTGGATAGTTCGAAGTCCAGAGCAAAAAGGCATCTACGAATTTTATTGGTTGTCCTGGTAGTTCTGGTGGTAGTAGCACTCGCTCTTTTGTGGCTGCTCGTATCAAGGAAGAGAAAGCCAAAGGGAGAAGGTAAACAATTACTATAATCTAACGAAAAGGCAATATATTTTGAACAAGCGAAGGTTACAGAGAGCCAGGATCGGCAGAGCCTCCCTTCATACAGTTTAAGATTTTGAATTCATGACTGCATTATATCGTTAACTTTACTTATAATATTGTAGGAAACTTGAAATTCAATCCAGAAGGTGTTGCCTTGAACAAAATTGAGAGTGAAGATTGGGAGCTACCATCAGTGGACTTCAAAACACTTGTGAAAGCCACGAACAACTTCTCACAGGACAATAAGCTTGGACAGGGCGGGTTTGGACCTGTCTACAAGGTGATTTTACTTGAACACGGCATGTGCAAAATTACTGGGGGTGAAAAATGTTGAGTGATAGCATTCACCTATATCTCAGACATTGTTTCACCATTCGTAAAATTAATAGGACTTAAAATATTATTGATAACATTCAGTGAGTATTTTCAGGGCACATTAAACGATGGATATGAGATAGCTGTGAAAAGGCTATCAAAAAATTCTAGACAAGGACTGGATGAGTTCATAAATGAAGTATCTTGTATTGCAAAGCTTCAGCATAGAAATCTTGTGTCGCTTCTTGGTTGCTGCACTGAAAAAGGAGAACGAATTTTGATATACGAATATATGGCTAACAAAAGTTTGGATTCGTTCATTTTTGGTTCGTCCTGGTCTGATTTTATTTATTTCTAAATAAAAGAGATATATTTATCTTTATATTATGTCAACTTTGTTTTACTTGATGCAAACAAATAGATGACCAAATAAGAAACTCGATGGACTGGCTGGAAAGATACAAAATCATAATTGGCATTGCAAGGGGACTTCTATATCTTCATCAAGATTCAAGGCTGAGAATCATTCACAGAGATCTCAAAGCTAGTAATATCTTACTCGACCATGACATGAACCCAAAGATTTCAGACTTTGGTATGGCGAGATGCTTTAAAGGAAGTCAAATAGAAGCAAATACATCGCGAATTGTTGGAACCTAGTAAGATGTTCTATGATTCTGCAACACTTTACCAGGTTTATCTCCTCCTTTTTACGTCTAAGAATTGGTGTTAATTCATTTGGTCTTGTGCAGTGGTTACATGTCCCCTGAGTATGCTATTGACGGGCAGTTCTCCATCAAATCCGATGTATATAGCTTTGGCGTTCTACTCATAGAGATCGTGAGTGGAAAGAAAAACAGATTATTCTATCATCCTGATCACAGCTTAAATCTACTTGGTCATGTAAGTCTGACATGAATTTATCTCAACTCTTTTATGCCATTGGTGTAGCTCCTGCTAAAAATTCAAAAACTAATTTTTAGGTTTGGAAGAGTTACAATGAAGACAGACTCGTAGGACTTATCGATGAGGTGATCTTGGAGTCCAGTAACCAGATTGAAGTGTTTCGAGTTATCCAAATTGGACTATTGTGTGTTCAAGAAGACCCGACAGACAGGCCACTTATGTCCCAAGGTTTCGATGTTGAGCAGTAACATGAAACTGCATCATCCTAAGAAACCTGGTTTCTTCATGGACAGAATTTTGCAAGACAGAGATCCCTTATTGGAGAAGCCTGAATTTTCATTAGGCAACGGCTTAACTATGAGCTGTGTCATGCCTCGACAATAGTCTGAGTCATTTAGGACCTTAGTAACTTTTTAATATTACTAGCCTTTAACCCGTGCAAAGCACGGGCGCGTATATAATTCTTAAATTATTAATTATTAATTATAATTTAAATCATAACGCCATTTTATTAGTATTTTAGTATTAATAAATTGAATTCTAATTAAATTATATTAACCAACTGATTATATCTTCTAACGGAAATTTAGCTTTCACAATTTTTTATCTATCTATAAATATTTTTCTGATATTGATATGTGACAGTTTATTATTCAATTAATTTTAAATCAAAATTTCCATATATCATATATCTTCATATGTTATGTAATGGTTCATATTTGTAATGAAATATAACATTTTAGAGTTAAATTTCGAGTAGAATACGTTATAATTAAAAAGTAGCGTTTTCAATTATTTATATGTATTTTAGACAAAAGATATTCAAAATTGTATATTTATAATTAGGTATACAGTTATTTATAAGTATTTTTTAATATTAATATATGTTATTAACAATAGTTTCATCTTTTTTCAACTAATTATAAATTATATTTAAAAGATATTAATATACATCAGGAGTGTTTTTAGTATATGAAACAAGATATCTACATGTTGCAGACTTTTAGTTTGAAACAAGATATCTACATGTTGCAGACTTTTAGTTTTAGAGGAGTGTACCAAACCAAAATTTTGTACGACTACAAATTATACCCATGTTGGCTTTTTATAGTATAGTATAGATTATCCGGTGACAAACAGAGAATAAGTTTGTATGTTTATTTAATTTATTATGGTTAATTTAGGAATCCCTTAAAAATTGCATATTTTATTATATATTTAGGGAACATCGACTCTGCCGGAGATGCTCTTACTGTTTGGTTTTGATTGGTTATTAAAATTTAATGTCATGCTGTGCATGGTAAACTGTAATTTATAATAATATCGCTTTTGCAAAGGAAGTTCTGTCCCCGGCAGGAAATTTGGCTTTTGAGCGATTTTACAGCTAGTTTAATTAAATTAATTAAATAAATAAATTACTGCGTATAAATGTTGATATGCTATCAGGATTTGTATCAGTAGACTGTAGACGTCTGCTAAACCAACGTGTACTAAATCAACGTGAACCCATTTCAATTTACTAACTTGAACTCAATTTATTTGTAGATTTTATTAAGAAAATATTTTGATCTAAACTCGAACATTTAAGTACTCACAGCCAAGAATAACCTCCAACCATTAGTTTTCGGAAATTACATCAATAACTTGATAAAATTATTCTCAAACTTCCATTTTCTAACATTCTTTAGCTAGAGAAATAACTGCCATAAAATGACCACTCATATCCAGTCGGTGAAAAGCGGGAATCGGACTTAATCGGTAAAATCACGGTTTGAGGATTAATCGGAGATTAATTGAATTAATTGGGGATTGATTGGATTGATCGGTGATTAATCGCCGACTTTTAGAACAAAGCTATAGCTAATCTCAAAATATAAGAGCCAAATATACCGAATCAACACTAAAATGAAGATAGTTCAGTGTTGTTTGATAAGTAATTCTGCTTTGCTTAAAATTATGCCCATGAATTTTAGCTCTTAAATGGGTCCTGTTCCCCAAGAAGCATAACAGATAGGCTGCTTCATGAGAGGAGCTTAAACACTCTTCGCAAGGCTTCAACTGTCCTCATGGCTCACACTATTCTCGAGGCAGGATTGTGGTAATAGCCAACTGGTTGCCTGATGAAAAATTGGAGTTGCTCAACAAGCAATCTGCATCGCTTAATTTTCACTCCATGAAGAAACCAGGTTTCTTAGGATGAGGCAGCTTCATATTACTACTTAACATAAAGAACCACATGGGACATACCTGGTCTGTCTATTGGATCTTCTTGAACACATAGTAGTCCTGTTTGTATAACTCGAACCACTTCCATCTGGTTTTTTGACTCCAGGATTGCTTCATCGACCAGTCCTGAGAGCGTGTCTTCGTTGTAACACTTCCATGCCTAAAATTTAATATATGATTTTGTTGTTACGACATCATTCTATAGTATAAAAAAATGATTCATGCTTCCTTACATGTCCAATTAGGTTTTAAGCTGTGATTGGAATTTTATCATCATCATCATCATCCTCATACTAACAACTTGCAAAAACATCCAAAATTCAAAGCCAAAATTATCTAATATTATTCAAAGCCGCTGATGCTAACACTGAGACCAGGTCGGTGAAGGTTGTAGAAAGAGTGAAATAAAAAAGAAATTCAAATAGAACGATAGTGGAACAATTTGTACTTGACACATAGTTCCACCAATAGTCGAAAACATTGACCAAGTCCTCCTTTCTGATCCTAAATTTTTTCATCACAAATTAAATCTACAGGAATTTTCTTATGGTCCATTTTCCACATATGGATTTTGGAAGTATTTTGTACGCCTTTGTCTTTCAACTACTGAGTGCTTTGTAAAAAGTTCTCTAAGTTTTCCTATTTTCTCGATGATCTGTTCCATTTGGCTCATGGCAACAAAACGTAACAATAACCCTATTCATTCTCAAGACTCTTCTCTTATTTTGTTACTATTAAGAAAAAGGCAGCTTATTTAGAACAAGAACAAAAAAGAAAGCTGCTGCCTGATCATTCATTAACGATGCTTAGTAGTATTGATTACAATAGTTATATATTTTACTCATCTAGCTTGAAAGTATTTGGGTCGTGTTTACTTGCTTGGAAATGAAAGGGGGAGAATGGAACGAAAACTTGCAGACAAAATATGTGGAGAAGGAAAGAATGCAGGAGTGAATATCATTTATGATGAAGATTGTAGGAAAAATGAGGAAGAAGGAAAAATCAACAAGGCTTTCATGCTCATTCTCTCTGCAGTTGTGACAACATTCAATCCATATCATGGAGTTTTATATTACAAAAACTTAAAAATTGTAATAGAGGTTCCTAGAAGACTTAACACTATTGTCGAGGTAGAAGAGAGGTAATAGCCGACCTATTGCATGATGAAAACTTAAAATCATCTAACAAGTGATCCGTGTCCTGGAACGTTCTCTCCATGAAGAAACCAGGTTTCTTGGGACGAGGTAGTTGCATCTTACTACTCAACATCAGTAACACCTCGGACATAAATGGCCTATCATTTGGATCTTCTTGAACACACAGTAATCCAATCTGTATAACTCGAAACAATTCCATCTGGTTACTGGAGTCCAATAACACCTCATCAATGAGTCCCAAAAGCTTGTCTTCATTATAACTCCTCCATGCCTAAAAGTTAATTGTTTGTTCTGTCAATAGTAGCTAAACTTAAAGAATAAAAGCTTTATAATAAAAAAAAGGCTCTCTTACATGTCCAAGTAGATTTAAGCTTTGATCAGCATGATCGAATAATCTATTTTTCTTTCCGCTCACTATCTCCATGAGTATAACACCAAAGCTATATACATCGGATTTAACAGAGAACTGTCCATCGCTTGCATACTCAGGGGACATGTAACCACTGCACAATTTCAAGGTAGCCAACAGGAAAAAAATTTGTTAGCCAAGAAAAACAAAATAGTAGAAATTATACGTTTCAGAGTCATAAAACTTCTTACTATGTCCCGACAATCCTTGATGTATATCCTTCAGTTTGACTTCCTCTAAAACATCTGGCCATGCCAAAGTCTGAAATCTTTGGATTCATCTCATGATCAAGTAAAATATTACTCGCTTTTAGATCCCTATGAATGATTCTCAGCTTTGAATCTTGATGAAGATAGAGAAGTCCTCGGGCAATGCCATTTATTATGTTGGATCGTTGAAGCCAATCCATTGAGTTTCTTCCTTCATTATCTATTATTTTGCCAAGTAAATCAGCTGCTTATTAAATTAAAGCCAATTGCCGTAAATCTAACTCTTAACATATAGATAACATTTCAGATCAGAACGCACCGAAAATGAATGAATCTAAACTTTTATTTGCCATATATTCGTATATCAAAATTCTTTCTCCTTTCTCGGTGCAGCAACCAAGAAGTGTCACAAGATTTCTGTGCTGAAGTTTTCCGATACAGGAAACTTCATTTATAAACTCATCCTGTCCCTGACCAGAATGCTTCGAAAGCCTTTTCACAGCTATCTCATGTCCCCCATTCCATATGCCCTGTAATTATTTAATGAATATTATGATTGCAGTGATTCTAAAATTTGCACCTTTCTTTGTAATTTTTCGCTACCATTTGGTGAAAATATGTCATCATTTGTAATGATTATTCATGTAAAATGCACATGTCATGTATACGTGTAATCAATCACCTTGTACACAGGTCCAAAGCCGCCCTCCCCAAGCTTGTTTTTCCGGGAGAAGTTATCTGTGGCATTTGCAATTCTTTTGAAGTCCACCGAAGGCAACTCCCTATCTTCACTCTCAAGTTCCGTCAAGGCAACACTTTCTGAACTTAGCTTCATGTTTTCTGCAAAGTTCAAAGTAAAATTCATTCAGTCTTGCAGTTACTTCAATCATATCTTGACTTTTTTTATATTTCAGAGTAAGAAGTTACTATTGCCATACATAATGTACCTTTTATGTTCTGCTTTCTCTTCCATAACAATAACATATACAAGGATGTTAGAGCAATTACTGCGGGAATCAAAATGATCCACATAAGCCGCTTAACTCTGGATCTTAGACTCTTCACTGCCACAGAAGAAACAAAAGATTTGAGGGATCAGTTTAACACTTCACATATAGTGAACAATTGAGATTTCAAGTGTGTGAAGTAAAGTTACCTAATTCAGATGATGCCATCTTTACGTATATATCTTCCCCCTCTTCAGTGTAACCTCTCGAATCACTTAGCTCATTAAACCATAAAAGGCATCCACTTCCACCGCTTCTGATATCTGCGTTGGTATAAGCTATACAAGAGCAGTTCTTAAGACACAGCCTCCGACATTGTTCAAGGGTCATTCGCAAGTCATACCATGAATACCTTGTGTCTGGCAACTTAACACGTGTATTTTTCAAGAAACCTGCTTTAGTTCCACAATCTAGTTTTTTTTTACGAACACATCCACCAGACCAATCTCCTTCTTTCCACTTCTCGGGGAATTTGGGAATAAAACCAGTCAGACATTCGCATCTTGGTGAGTTGGAAATTTTACACAGACCATTAGCACCACACAACTTATATTGCTCACAGTTAGAGAGGCTGAAGGTAACATATGGTTTCCAAAATTGTTCTTGATAGTTCCAAAAAAGAAACTTTATATCTCCATTTGGAGTCAAGTGAAACCGTACATCAGCAGAAGTTCCTCTGACAGAATCCAACTTATAATAAATTTCTTTCTCATTGAAAACAAATTTTTCCGTGTACAATCCACTTTGATTACTCTTGGGAGCGCCACTGAACTGCCAACCATTCCATGGTCCAGTCCGCGACCATTTGGCAGAATCTTTGAACCGAAAGAACTGTGGAAAACCATGAGGATCAAGCCGGTCAGTAAAACTCCCTGTGGAAGGGTCATTAGCACTTTTCCACGACGTGAGGTACCTCTCTAGGCCGGTGACCAAGTCTATTCCCATCTTCATGCCAGGCAGCAAATTATCCGCAGGATAATCAAAACTCTGCCAGACAAAATCTTCTGTGTTGTTCATATGATGATCATCATCCCTTACAACCAAATTCCCCGAACCTAATAAACGTGCCACAGGATTCTTCATTAATATTGAAGTTTTTGCTGACCATATAATTTCATTACCTGTTTGCAGTGAAAGGCCTTGGTCACTGACCCTCAGGATGCCTGAGGTATTCATAACAGGAGCATCTCGATTCGCGACCCATATAACCGTCCCATTAGATATTTTCTTGTACCAGATACCCAGATAGCGTTTAGTAGAGCCGCTGGGGCTAAAAAAACCGAGTTGAAACTCCTCACCGGCTGATGTGATAGTTTCGCCATCTCGAATGATCTGATGTGCCATGGACTTCATTAAGTTAGGTGATAAAATGGAGCATAACAGAATGAGGGTGCTTATGGCCATTGCGCTGCTCAGAGATTACACAAAATTAGTTTTTAGAATGAGGAAAATTTTGAGGTCCTCAAGTGTTGGAGGCCTACAAGAAATTGCATATTTTCCTGGTTGACTAGACCAATAACTGTGTGGCAATGCAACCAACAACATATCAATTCTTTTACATAAAATATACTTACAGTTTTCCAGAACAGGTAAAATCAGGAAGAAGAAAATGAGGTGTGCACTGATGAAGCAGAATCAAGTTCTTGAAAAAGTTTGGATTGAGGGTAGCTTTCTTTGGGTGGGTGATAAGAGTTGAACTATGAATAAAATTTATAAGTTTATTCCTTGAATAATTTTCTAGGTTAGAAACCAGTTCTAATAATTTTAAAAAAATTTACTTTCGCTTTTTTATTGTCTCACAAGTCATTGTCACACAGGTTTGTAGGCAAAGTTCTGATTATTGTTTTAGGCCATCACAAACATTTATATTGAAAATTGTACAAGAACAAGTACAGTAAGTTTGTAGTAACTTTAAATGTGAAATAAGTAGATTGTAAACACTAGAGTTATGCCGACATGATGATTCCAGAGGGTAGAAGCACAATAGAAATCATTTGCTGCCAAAAATGATTCAGTTTGCATTGTCGTTCTATACCACCAGGTCTTTCTGGTCCTTGAGAATGTTTGACATTTCTTCCAGCATCTGAATACTAGATACCAGATACAGAAATCAGAACTTCAACTAGAGATGTAATTTCTTTGGACTAATCTAGCATTTCCCAGACAAAAACCAAATATAAGCCTAAATGAAAAAGAGGCTGCTTATTTGGTTATTCACTAAAGTGATCCCCGCCAAACATTTGAGGATCAGAGTACCATTGTCTGACAAAGGGGTGCCTAATAATAGTATTTAAGCAGGAATTAATAAAAATATGATTTACAAATTGAGTTTCTTGATCAGTTCTGAAATGAGGTAGTGTAGATTTGTAGAATTGATTAAGAGAACTAAGATCTGTTTGATTTATGTTTCTTTCAACCTGGTCCTTTCCTATCCTGCATCACGAACAATTTTAATTAGACAAAGCCAATGTTAGAGCTTTTTATTAATCAAATAGCTCTGAATTAATAATACGTCGATTACTTAATGCTCACAATTCTCTTAATCAGTTCTAAGCCTTCTAATTTTAAACAAAATATGTGAGGTACTGTTGATTTGTAGCATTTATGTATGTTAATTCTGAATGGTAAGTTAGTAGTGGAAAAATAGCCATATCCAGCAGTGTTCACTTTAATCCCAGAAAACTACCAATATATGTTAAAACCAGATGGCTAAAAGATTTTTTCTACAATTAAACATGACTGCTGCTCTTTTGGTCTCAACCACTCGATCTTTGCAGTTTCTCAATCCCATGCTTCTTGTTTAATGTTATCACGAGGTAAGAAAAAATAAAATGGTTATCAAGGTTTCCAGAAGACTCACATCATTGTCGAGGGTGGACAGAGCTAAAAGTTAACTCGTTGCCTGAGGAAAATTTCTGGTTCTTCAATAATGGCTCCTTGTCTCGCAAAATTCTCTCCATGAAGAAACCTGGTTTTTTAGGATGAGGCAGTTTCATGTTACTGCTCAGCATTAATACCACCTGGGACATACCTGGCCTGTCTATGGGATCTTCTTGAACGCATAGTAGCCCGATTTGGATAACTCGAAACACTTCCAACTGGTTACTGGACTCCAAGATTACCTCATCTACTAGTCCTAAAAGCTTGTCTTCATTGTAACTCTTCCATGCCTAAAAATTACTTTATATGTCATAGAAGTAGTTAAACCAATAGTACAAAAGAATTATAATTACTTTATGTTTACTTACATGCCCAAGTAGGTTTAAACTGTGATCAGGATGACTATATAATCTGTTTTTGTTTCCACTCACTATCTCTATGAGCAGAACACCAAAGCTGTATACATCGGATTTGGCAGAGAAGTGTCCGTCAATGGCATACTCAGGGGACATATAACCACTGCATGAGACCGAATGTAATGATATCAATTATAGCCGTGAACAAAAGGAGGTGATGTGCTGCAGAGTCGTAGAATATCTTACTAGGTACCAACAATTCTTGATGTATTTGCTTCTGTCTGACTTCCTTTAAAACATCTAGCCATGCCAAAATCTGAAATCTTTGGATTCATCTCATGGTCAAGTAAAATATTACTAGCTTTAAGATCTCTATGAATGATTCTTAGCTTTGAATCTTGATGCAGATATAGAAGTCCCCTTGCAATGCCATTTATGATTTTGTATCTTTCCTGCCAGTCCATTGAGTTGCTTATATCTTCATCTATAATTTTGTCACGAAATAAATCAGAGTTATTTTGTACAGTATATACATTACTGATTTCTAGTAAATTAAAATTACTTAAAATATTTTATAAAATTTCTGGATAACGACGAACCAAAAATGAACGAATCTAAACTTTTATTCGCCATATATTCGTATATCAATATTCGTTCTCCTTTCTCTGTGCAGCATCCAAGAAGCGTCACAAGATTTCTGTGTTGAAGCTTTGCGATACAAGAAACTTCATTTATGAACTCATCCAGTCCCTGACCGGAACTCTTTGATAGTCTTTTTACAGCTACCTCCTGTCCATCATTTAACATGCCCTGAAATGCTCAGTGAAAATAATCAATCACATTCTGTATCCGGGTAATTTCACAACACCCTAAGGTGAGAATGATTTGGATTCAAGTAAAATCACCTTGTAGACAGGTCCAAACCCGCCCTGTCCAAGCTTATTGTCCTGTGAGAAGTTGTTCGTGGCTTTCACAAGTGTTTTGAAGTCCACTGATGGTAGCTCCCAATCTTCACTCTCAATTTTGTTCAAGGCAACACCTTCTGGATTGAATTTCAAGTTTCCTACAAAATTATAAGTAAAGTTAACGATATAATGCAGTCATGGAGGGGGGGGGGGGGGGGGGGGGGGGGTTTAGGCACTATAACCTTCTCTTGTTCAAAATATATTGTCTTTTCATTAGATTATAATAATTGTTCCAGTAATATATACCTTTTCCCTTCAGCTTTCGCTTACTTAATACAAAGAGGCACACAAGAGCGAGTGCTACCACTACTAGTACTACCAGGACAATCAATATGATCTGTAGATGCCTTTTTGCTCTGGATCTCTCGTTATCTACAAGAGTATAGATTGTATGGTTATATTAAGATATGTTAGGAGGTTGAGCCATAAGTTGCTCGCGTTCTTACATAAAAAGAAGTTTAATATGCAGAAAAATAGGGTTACCTAATTCAGATGCTGGCATCCTTATATAAATATCCTGTCCATCAGCTGTGCTTACCATATCAGTTAGATCATTGAACCACAAGATGCATCCACTTCCACCACTTCTAATATCCGCGTCTGCATATGCTGTGCAATTACAGTTCTTCAGACACAATGTTTCACATTGTTCAAGGTTAATTTTCAGGTCATACCATGAATGCCGTGTGTCTGGCAACTTCACACCTGAATATTTCATAAAACCTGCTTCAGTATTGCAGTCTAACTTTGCTTTACGAACACATCCACTAGACCAATCTACTGCTTTTGATTTCTCTGGGAATTTGGGAACGAATCCTCTCAAACATCCGCATCTTGGAGAGCTGTTAATGTGACAAATTCCATAAGCACCACACAATCCATAAAGATCACAGTCACCCATAATCTCATTAATAATAATCATCCAAATTTGATTTTGATAATTCCATACAAGATGCTTTATTTCTCCATTTGGGGTCAACGTCAGTCTTATATCAGTAGAGGTTCTGTTGATGGGATACAACCGGTAACAGATCTCCTTCTCATTGAAAACAAATTTCTCAGTAAACATTCCATTTGGATTGGTCTTCGGAGAACCACTGAACTGGAGGCCATTCCATGGTCCAGTCCTTGTCCATTCGACAGAACCTTTTGACTTGAAGAATTGCGGAAAACCATTAATATCAATTCCGCCACTGAAAATTCCTGTCGAAGGATCATCAACACTTTTCCATGCCGTGTAGTAACTATCAAGCCCCGTAACCAAATCTATTCCAATCTTCATGCCTGGTAGGAAAGTATCTCCCGGGTAATCAAAACTCTGCCAAATCATATCTTCTCTGGTTTTGACATCACGATCTTCATTCCTTAACACCAGATTCCCTGAATCTAATAGCTGTGCAACAGGATTCTTCAAAAATAAAGAAGTATTTGTAGACCATATCATTCTATCATCCGTTTCCAATGTTATTCCTTGGCCATTCACCCGTACCTGGCCTAAGGTATTATTAATAGGAGCATTTCTGTTAGCAACCCATACAACCGTCCCGTTGGATATTCTCTTGTACCAGATACCCAAATATCGACTTGCGGAACTGCCAGGGCTGAAAAATCCAAATTCAAATTCTCCACCCGCAGATGTGATGGTATCACCATCCCTAAAGCTTTGGTGTGCTCTGATGCTGTCTACTGCTACAGAGTTTACGAAGGTTGATGATAAAGTGGAGCAATACAGTAAAATGATGATAGTTGCATCCATTGTGTTGCAAAAAATATCTTGGTATTCTAGTTCTACTTAGATCAATATATAGTGATTCCCTTGACTAGAGAAGGATGACTTGGTGCAACTGGGTGCTTAGTTACTTCCCATGTCTTTGTCCTAAGTTCCATACCTAGTTGAATAATTTGTACTTGACCCGTAGTTCCATCAATAGTCGAAAACATTTATCACTGACCAAGTCCTCCTTTCTGATCCTAGATTTTTTCATCACAAATTAAATTTACAGGAATTTTCTTATGGTCCATTTTCCACAATGGATTTTGGAAGTCGTTTTGTACGCGTTTGTCTTTCAGCTACTGAATGCTTTGTAAAAAGTTCTCTTAGTTTTCCAATTTTCTTGACGATCTGTTCCATTTGGCTCATGGCAACAAAATGTAACAATAACCCTATTCATTCTCAAGACTCTTTTCTTATTTTGTTACTATTAAGGAAAAGGCAGCTTATTTAGAACAAGAACAAAAAAAAAGCTGCAGCCTGATCATTCATTAACGATGCTTAGTAGTATTGATTACAATAGTTATATGCTTTACTTATCTAGCCTGAAAGTATTTGGGTCGTGTTTACTTGCTTGAAAATGAAAGGGGGAGAATGGAATGAAAAGTTGCAGACAAAATATGTAGGAGATGGAAAGATCGTAGGGAAAACGAGGAAGAAGGAAAAATCAACAAGGCTTTCATGCTCATTCTCTCAGCAGTTGTGACAACATTAATCAATCCATAAAATGGAGTTTTAAGTCACAAAAACTTACAAATTGTAATCAAGGTTCCTAGAAGACTTAACACTATTGTCGAGGAAGAAGAGAGGTAATAGCCGACCTATTGCATGATGAAAACTTCGAATCATTTAACAAGTGATCCGTGTCCTGGAACGTTCTCTCCATGAAGAAACCAGGTTTCTTGGGACGAGGTAGTTGCATCTTACTACTCAACATCAGTAACACCTCGGACATAAATGGCCTATCATTTGGATCTTCTTGAACACACAGTAATCCAATCTGTATAACTCGAAACAATTCCATCTGGTTACTGGAGTCCAATAACACCTCATCAATGAGTCCCAAAAGCTTGTCTTCATTATAACTCCTCCATGCCTAAAAGTTAATTGTTTGTTCTGTCAATAGTAGCTAAACTTAAAGAATAAAAGCTTTATAATAAAAAAAAGGCTCTCTTACATGTCCAAGTAGATTTAAGCTTTGATCAGCATGATCGAATAATCTATTTTTCTTTCCGCTCACTATCTCCATGAGTATAACACCAAAGCTATATACATCGGATTTAACAGAGAACTGTCCATCGCTTGCATACTCAGGGGACATGTAACCACTGCACAATTTCAAGGTAGCCAACAGGAAAAAAAATTGTTAGCCAAGAAAAACAAAATAGTAGAAATTATACGTTTCAGAGTCATAAAACTTCTTACTATGTCCCGACAATCCTTGATGTATATCCTTCAGTTTGACTTCCTCTAAAACATCTGGCCATGCCAAAGTCTGAAATCTTTGGATTCATCTCATGATCAAGTAAAATATTACTCGCTTTAAGATCCCTATGAATAATTCTGAGCTTTGAATCTTGATGAAGATAGAGAAGTCCTCGGGCAATGCCATTTATTATGTTGGATCGTTGAAACCAATCCATTGAGTTTCTTACTTCATTATCTATTATTTTGCCAAGTAAATCAGCTGCTTATTAAATTGAAGCCAATTGCCATAGATCTAACTCTTAACATATAAATAACATTTGAGATCAGAACGCACCGAAAATGAATGAATCTAAACTTTTATTAGCCATATATTCGTATATCAGAATTCGTTCTCCTTTCTCCGTGCAGCAACCAAGAAGTGTCACAAGATTTCTGTGCTGAAGTTTTCCGATACAAGAAACTTCATTTATAAACTCATCCTGTCCCTGACCAGAATGCTTTGAAAGCCTTTTCACAGCTATCTCTTGTCCATCATTCCATATGCCCTGTAATTACTTGATGAATATTCTGATTGCAATGATTCCAAAATTCGCACCTTTCTTTGTAATTTTTCTTTGTAATCAGTTGTATATATGTGTAATCAATCACCTTGTACACAGGTCCAAAGCCGCCCTCCCCAAGCTTGTTTTTCCGGGAGAAGTTATCTGTGGCATTTACAATTCTTTTGAAGTCCACTGAAGGCAACTCCCTATCTTCACTCTCAAGTTCCGTCAAGGCAACACTTTCTGGACTTAGCTTCATGTTTTCTGCAAAGTTCAGAGTAAAATTCATTCAGTCTTGCAGTTACTTCAATCATATCTTGATTTTTTTTATATTTCAGAGTAAAAAGTTACTATTGCCATACATAATGTACCTTTTATGTTCTGCTTTCTCTTCCATAACAATAACATATACAAGGATGTTAGAGAAATTACTGCGGGAATCAAAATGATCCACATAAGCCGCTTAACTCTGGATCTTAGACTCTTCACTGCCACAGAAGAAACAAAAGATTTGAGGGTTCAGTTTAACACTTCACATATAGTGAACAATTGAGATTTCAAGTGTGTGAAGTAAAGTTACCTAATTCAGATGATGCCATCTTTACGTATATATCTTCCCCCTCTTCAGTGTAACCTTTCGAATCACTTAGCTCATTAAACCATAAAAGGCATCCACTTCCACCACTTCTAATATCTGCGTTGGTATAAGCTATACAAGAGCAGTTCTTAAGACACAGCCTCTGACATTGTTCAAGGGTGATTCGCAAGTCATACCATGAATACCTTGTGTCTGGCAACTTAACACGCGTATATTTCAAGAAACCTGCTTTAGTTCCACAATCTAGTTTTTTTTTACGAACACATCCACCAGACCAATCTCCTTCTTTCCACTTCTCGGGGAATTTGGGAATAAAACCAGTCAGACATTCGCATCTTGGTGAGTTGGAAACTTTACACAGACCATTAGCACCACACAACTTATATTGCTCACAGTTAGAGAGGCTGAAGGTAACATATACTAACCAAATTTGTTTTTGATAGTTCCAATGGAGAAACTTTATTTCTCCATTTGGAGTCAAGTGAAACCGTACATCAGCAGAAGTTCCTCTGACAGAATCCAACTTATAATAAATTTCTTTCTCATTGAAAACAAAATTTTCCGTGTACAATCCACTTTGATTACTCTTGGGAGTGCCACTGAACTGCCAACCATTCCATGGTCCAGTCCGCGACCATTTGGCAGAATCTTTTAACCGAAAGAACTGTGGAAAACCATGAGGATCAAGCCGGTCAGTAAAACTCCCTGTGGAAGGGTCATTAGCACTTTTCCACGACGTGAGGTACCTCTCTAGGCCGGTGACCAAGTCTATTCCCATCTTCATGCCAGGCAGCAAATTATCCGCAGGATAATCAAAACTCTGCCAGACAAAATCTTCTGTGTTGTTCATATGATGATCATCATCCCTTACAACCAAATTCCCCGAACCTAATAAACGTGCCACAGGATTCTTCATTAATATTGAAGTTTTTGCTGACCATATAATTTCATTACCCATTTGCAATGAAAGTCCTTTTTCACTTACCCTCAGGATGCCTGATGCATTCATAACAGGAGCATCTCGATTCGCGACCCATATAACCGTCCCATTAGATATTTTCTTGTACCAGATACCCAGATAGCGTTTAGTAGAGCCGCTGGGGCTAAAAAAACCGAATTCAAACTCCTCACCGGCTGATGTGATGGTTTCGCCATCTCGAATGATCTGATGTGCCATGGACTTCATCAAGTTAGATGATAAAATGGAGCATAACAACAGAATGACGGTGCTTATATCCATTGCACTGCTCAGAGATTACACAAAATCAGTTTTCAGAACCCTATCTAAGTATAAATTGTATGAAAAAATGGAAAAATTTTGAGGTCCTCAAGTGTTGGAGGCCTACAAGAAATTGCATATTTTCCTGGTTGACTAGACCAATAATTGTGTGGGAATGCAACCAACAACATATCAATTCTTTTACATAAAAAATATTTACAATTTTCCACAACAAGTAAAATCAGGAAGAAGAAAATGAGGTGTGCACTGATGAAGCAGAATCAAGTTCTTTAAAAAGCTGGATTGAGGGTAGCTTTCTTTGGGTGGGAGATAAGAATTAAATATAAGATCATCTTCAGGGGTATTTGGACATGGCAATTTGTGTGTGTTGTGTATTTTCGTGTAGCTGATGTCCAAACACAAAAACGATACAAAATAAATTCGTGTACCTGAAATCTTAACACACGAATAGGGTTAATTATCAAATTGGTCACTGAAGTGGGCTTAATATATCAAGTTGGTCACTGAACTCAAAACGGTATCAAGATGGTCACTAAAGTCCCCATAAATATCGAACAAGTACCTTGAAATATGAGTTCAAGTAGTAAAAATATTATTTATAAAATTTTACACATTATTTTTAAATGTTACCACAACCAACTAAAAGTTTATGACTTCTAGTATTTAAAATAATATATTTATATTTTTATCAAGTTTATTTATATTTATATTTTATTATATAGTTATTTTTTTTATTAATTAAAAATAAATAATAAATAAACTTGATAAAATCTAAATATATTATCATAAATATTAGAAGGCATAACCTTTTACTTGGTTTTCGTAACATTCAAAAATAATGTGTAAAATTTTATAAATAATATTTTTACTGCTTGAACTTATATTTCCAGATGCTTGTTTGATATTTATGGCCACTTCAGTGACCATCTTGATACCGTTTTGAGTACAGTGACCAACTTGATATATTAAGCCCACCTCAGTGACCAACTTGATAATTAACCCCACACGAATATGACACGGAAGAAAAACGAAACAACACGATACGATACAAAGTACACGAATTTTTTGTGTACATGAACTTCAAATACTAACACCACACAAAAAAATTAAACGACACGACACGACCTGAAGTACACAAAAATTTTGTGTGCTTGAAAGTACACGACACGAAAAATACACGAAAACACGAAACGAAAAAAATAAAATATTAAATTATATTTTAATATTTCAAAAATTGATATTTAAATAAATTTTATATATTACTTGATATTATATCTATGTCATTTATAAAAACTGTTAATAAAATTAAATTTTATGTACTACTTGATATTATATCTATGTTATTTATAAAAACCGTTATTAAAATTATATTATATATATTACTTCATATTAAATTTATGTTATTATATCTATATTATTATTAAAATTACTATATATTATTAATTATCTATCATTATATTTAATAAATTATATCACGTACTTTGTGTAGTACCATGTATCTATTGGGTAACCCAAAATCGACATGAAATTAGGATTGTGTACTTTCGTGTTCGTGTCATTTCGTGTTCGTGTACTTTTGTATCCTGTATTAAAAATGTAAACACGAAATTTTCGTGTGTAGTACTGTACGGAATTGCTGGGTCTAAGTAGTGGGTGTAAATGAGTCAAACTGTTAGTGAGCTACTCGAGCTTGACTCGTAAAATATTCGAATTTGATTCGGTAATAATCGAGCCAAGATCGAGCTCGAGCTATTTGAATGTTTTACTGAGCCGAGCTTGAGCTAGAAATTACTCAGCTCGTAAAGTTCATGAGCCTTATCGAGCCTTTGTTATATCTTAAAATTTAATCGAATCGAACAGAGTCGAACCGATCATATTTCAAGTTTTTGTCAATATTTGGTGACTCGATTCGAGCTTTCGAGCCGAACTCGCGCCTATCAAACTGTTTACGAACTGATCTGTGAACTTATTAAAAACTCGATCAAACTCGAGCTCCAGCTCGTGCCCCGAACTTTTTAGTCGAGTTCGAACCGAGCCTGGCGGTACTCGACTCGGCTTGGCTCGATTACACGTCTAAGTAGCATAGTGAGATTCCCCGAATATATATAAAACAATTCAGGACAACTCAAACAATAATCCCTATTTGTATTCATTATTATTATCATAGTGTTAAATTTAAAATTTATAGCAAAAAGATAACATAACAAATGTGTGAAAGAGTGTGTAAAAGGTGAAAATTGACTAATTAAATATTAAAACCAAATGAGGAAGTTGGTCATTATTTATTTACGATGAATGAAAAATGGATCTAACATCTAGGGAAGGACCAGTACTCGGTTGAAGTGCATTCTTGTAGCATATTTAGGACATCGTATAACTAATCCGTTGAAGATGCTCTAAATGAACTCCATTATTTCCGTTTAATATACTTGTCTTTTAATTGTCTCTGTGTGTGTGGCACTACTGTTTTGGCTTGTAACATGCAACGGATTCCAGAGTGCTGCCAAGTATAAAGGATTATTCTTATGACAGTAGTGATTAAAAAACATAACCAAATCTTAGAGAAATACAGAACTATTCCTCACCAGAAATTTTATAGTAACGAGCTACACATATGGCATCACCAAATGCCAGTATCCTCTGATCGTAGGTCCTGGTCCTGGCCTGTGTTTATCCGAAAGTGGTCGCCATTGACAATACTCTGAAGAATATCCAAAAAAAAAATACCTTCCATTTAAATTACTCCTGGGAGAGCCAGTGAACTGCTGAGCATTTTATATATGGTCCAGTTTGCGAGCCGCGAGCATATGTCAACAAGGAATAGCAGTAACCTTTTCTTACATCAATCATCATTCAGTTACATGAAAAATCATAATAATTACAATGTAAATTATCTTAATCCAACCAAAAATTACAATCATTCCTAATTAAACCATAATAAATTAGATAAACAGACAAACTTATTCAATGTTTGTCACCAGATAATAATATTAAAAAGTTACCAAGGTTCCTAAATGATTCAGACTATTGCCGAGGTATGACACAGCTCATAGTTAAGTCGTTGCCTAGTGAAAACTCGGGCTTCTCCAATAAGGGATCTCTGTCTTGCAAAATTCTGTCCATGAAGAAACCAGGTTTCTTAGGATGATGCAGTTTCATGTTACTGCTCAACATCGAAACCACTTGGGACATAAGTGGCCTGTCTGTCGGGTCTTCTTGAACACACAATAGTCCAATTTGGATAAATCGAAACACTTCAATCTGGTTACTGGACTCCAAGATGACCTCATCGATAAATCCTAAGAGTCTGTCTTCGTTGTAACTCTTCCAAGCCTAAAAATAAGTTTTTGAATCTTTAGTAGGGCTAAACCAATGGCATAAAAGAGTTAAGATAAATTCATGTTGACTTACATGACCAAGTAGATTTAAGCTGTGATCAGAATGACTGAATAATCTGTTTTTCTTTCCACTTACTATCTCTATGAGTAGAACACCAAAGCTGTATACATCAGATTTGATGGAGAACTGCCCATCTATAGCATACTCAGGGGACATGTAACCACTGCACGAGACCAAATGAAATAACTATTAGGGATAATAATACGAGATTCAACTTCTAACGCAAAGCTCTATTCCAATCCGCTAACTACCAAACACTTATATTAGCGGATTCTAGTGGTCAAACCTCTAAACCACTCCAAACCTCTAATTTTGCCCCAAACCTCTAACTTCCAAACAGGGCCAATAATTTTATAAACATACAATTATTATCCATATATTTTTCGGATCACCCAAGTCCACGTGCTATCATTGTAATGGGCTGATACCTAACAATAACATCAATTCTTAGACGTAAACATGAGGAGGTAAAGTGTTGCAGAGTCGTAGAACATCTTACTAGGTACCAACAATTCGCGATGTATATGCTTCTATTTGACTTTCTTTAAAACATCTCGCCATACCAAAGTCTGAAATCTTTGGGTTCATGTCATGGTCAAGTAAGATATTACTAGCTTTGAGATCTCTGTGAATTATTCTCAGCTTTGAATCTTGATGAAGATATAGAAGTCCCCTTGCAATGCCAATTATGATTTTGTATCTTTCCGGCCAGTCCATCGAGTTTCTTATTTCGTCATCTATTTGTTTGTCATCAATTAAAACAGAGTTGACATGAGTAAATTAGAATTACTTGGCATAAATATATCTTTTTTATTCAGAAATAAATAAAATCAGACCAGGACGAACCAAAAATGAACGAATCCAAACTTTTGTTAGCCATATATTCGTATATCAAAATTCGTTCCCCTTTCTCCGTGCAGCAACCAAGAAGTGACACTAGATTTCTATGCTGAAGCTTTGCAATACAAGATACTTCATTTATGAACTCGTCTAGTCCCTGACTAGAATTCTTTGATAGCCTTTTCACAGCTATCTCATATCCATCGTTTAACGTGCCCTGAAAATACTCACTGAATGTTATCAATAACATTTTGAGTCCTATTAATTTTACGTATGGTGAAACAATGTCTGAGATATAGGTGAATGCTATCAATCAACATTTTTCACCCCTAGTTATTTGGCATATGTTGTATTCAAGTAAATTCACCTTGTAGACAGGTCCAAACCCGCCCTCTCCAAGCTTGTTGTCCTGGGAGAAGTTGTTTGTGGCTTTCACAAGTGTTTTGAAGTCCACTGATGGCAACTCCCAATCCTCACTATCAATTTTCTTTAGCGCAACACCTTCTGGATTGAATTTCAAGTTTCCTGCAAAATTATAAGTAAAGTTAACGATATAATGCAGTCATAAGAATTCAAATTCTCAAACTGTATGAAGGGAGGGTCTGCATATCCTGGCTCTCTGTAACCTTCACTTGTTCAAACTATATTGCCTTTTCGTTAGATTATAATAATTGTTTCAATTATATATACCTTCTCCCTTTGCCTTTCTCTTCCTTAATACGAGCAGGCATGAAAGAGCGAGTGCTACTACTATTAGAACTACGAGGACAATCAATAAAATTCGTAGATGCCTTTTTGCTCTGGACTTCGAACCATCCACTGCATTGCCACAAATGAAGATCTAAGAGAATAGTTCTACAATAGTTTAGTTTGTATATTTCATGTTAATATATATGAGGAGGTTTAGCCATAAGATGCTCATGTTCTTACATAACAAAGAAGTTTAATTGTGGAAAAGTCATGTTACCTAACTCAGATGCTGGCATTCTTACATAGATATCCTGTCCGTCAGCTGTGTTGCTTACCATATCAGTTAGATCATTGAACCACAAGATGCATCCACTTCCACCATTTCTAATATCCGCGTTTGCATAAGCTGTACAATTACAGTTATTCAGACACCACCTTTTACATTCTTCAAGATTAATTTTCATGTCATACCATGACTGTCCTGTGTCTGGCAACTTCATACCCGAATATTTCAAAAAACCAGCTTCCATAGTGCAGTTTAGTCCCATCTCACGAACACATCCACCAGACCAATCTACTGCTTTCCACTTGTCCGGAAATTTGGGAACGAATCCACTCAAACATTCACATCTTGGGGAGCTGTTAATGTGACAAATACCATAAGCACCACACAATCCATAAACATCACAGTCACTGATCATATCAGTAACAAAAACCATCCAAACTTTATTTTGATAATTCCAAACAAGATGCTTTACGTCTCCATTTGGAGTCAAAGTGAGTTTTATATCAGCAGAAGTCCTATTGATGGGATGCAGCCTAAAACAAATCTCCTTATCATTGAAAACAAATTCCTCTGTATACATTCCATTTGGATTGGTCTTGGTTGAACCACTGAACTGGCGACCATTCCATGGTCCGAACCTCACCCACTTGACAGAACCTTTGTACCTGAAGAACTGCGGAAAACCATTAATATCAAGTCCCCCACTGAAAATTCCTGTGGAAGGATCATCAACACTTTTCCATGATGTGTAGTAACTGTTAAGGCCGGTTACTAAATCTATTCCAATCTTCATGCCTGGCAGGAAAGTATCTCCCGGATAATCAAAACTCTGCCAAATAATTTTTTCTGCCTTCTCCAAATTATGATCTTCATCCCATACAACCAAATTCCCAGAATCTAATAGCTTTACCACAGGATTCTTTAAAAATACAGACGTATTCGTCGACCATATTATCCCATCATCCGTGTGCAAAGTAATTCCTTTTTGATTGACCCTTACAACACCTGCAAAATTACTAATAGGAGTATCCCTGTTGGCAACCCATACAACCGTCCCGTTGGATATTTTTTTGAACCAGATACCCAGATATCGATTCGTAGACCTGCCAGGGCTAAAAAAACCAAGCTGGAATTCTCCACCGGCTGATGTGATGGTCTCACCATCCCTGATAGACTGATTTGCTCTAATGCTGTCTATTGCTATGGAGTTTATCAGGGTTGATGACAAAGTGGAGCACAACAACAGAATTAGGCTAGTAACATCCATTTTTTTCCCCAGCCTCATTGCACACTGTATCTACTTTTGGCAGAGACTAATATTAGTTGACTGAGCTAAGCAGAATTAATGGTTCCTAACATAATATAAACATGATGTCAAGCCTTAGACTGAAATCAAGTAGGTAGTTTCTCCTGTAATTGTCCTGATTAAAAAAAATCAAACAAGTTTTCTGCCACACATAATCCTATTATTTTGAAGCTGAAAAGTCCATGGATTGACTTTATAAGTAATATTAATATAAATATGTCATAGCAATTTCATAGCAAATAGTCTGGCTTGAGTATTGGATTGGATTAAAATTAAAACTACATTGTTTAGCAGAATTTTAAAAAAAAAATAGTAGTTATCAATATTCTCAAGAATTACACTATTGTCGAGCTAGGACAGAGCTAAGAGTTAGCTCATTGCCTGATGAAAATTTAGGTTTCCTCAATAATTTATCTGTGTCCTGCAATCTTCTTTCCAGGAAGAAACCAGGTTTCTTAGGATGCTGCAGAATCATATTACTGCTCAACATCAGAACCACTTGGGACATAACTGGCCTGTCTACTGGATCTTCTTGAACACACAGCAGTCCAATTTGGATAACTCGAAACACTTCCATCTGGTCACTCGAGTCCAAGATCACCTCGTCGATTATATCTAGAAGCATGTCCTCGTTGTAACTCTTCCATGCCTAAAATATATCCTTGATCTGTTAGTAGTAGCCAGATAAATAGCATAAAAGGATCAAGATAAATTCTTGTTTACTTACATGCCCGACTAGATTTAAGTTGTGATGAGGATGACTGAATAATCTGTTTTTCTTTCCGCTCACCATCTCTATGAGTAAAACACCAAAGCTGTATACATCGGATTTGACAGAAATTTGTCCGTCAATAGCATATTCAGGGGACATATAACCACTGCACGAGATCAAAGGTAGAGATATCACTAATTAGTCATGAACAAAAAGGAGGTGATGTGTTGCAGACTAGTAGAGCATCTTACTAAGTGCCAACAATTCTTGATGTATTTGCTTCCATTTGACCTCCTTTAAAACATCTTGCCATGCCAAAGTCTGAAATCTTTGGATTCATTTCGTGATCAAGTAAAATGTTACTGGCCTTTAGATCTCTATGAATAATTCTTAGCTTTGAATCTTGATGAAGATACAGAAGTCCCCTCGCAATGCCAATTATTATGTTGTATCGTTCTGGCCAATTGATCGATTTTCTTATTTCTTCATCTAGTTTGTTGTCATGTAAAACATAGGCGACTTTATTTAGAGATATTCATGATAAATTCAAAATAAATTTGCAATAATATCTATAATAGTTTGAAGAAATAATTCAGATTAAGACTAACCGAAAATGAACGAATCTAAACTTTTATTGGCCATATATTCGTAGATCAAAATTCTTTCTCCTTTCTCAGTGCAGCAACCAAGAAGCGTCACAAGATTTCTGTGCTGAAGCTTTGCAATACAAGAAATTTCAGTAATGAACTCATCTAGTCCTTGACCAGAATTCTTTGAAAGCCTTTTCACGGCTATCTCCTGTCCATCAATTAAGATGCCCTGAAATTGCTCCAAAAATATTATACATGATCATCAATATTTTGCATCCTAGTAATTTTCTGATTATGTTTTTGTTTTATAAAATTGTTCAACTTAAATGCTCCTGTTGTGTACAAGTATAATAACCTTGTAGACAGGTCCATAGCCGCCCTCTCCAAGCTTGTTGTCCTGGGAGAAGTTATCTGTGGCTTTTACAATTCTTTTAAAGTCCACTTGTGGCAACTCCCACTCTTCGCTCTCAATATTTTTCAAGGCAACGCCTTCTGAACTGAATTTCAAGTTCTCTGCAAGGTTTGAAGCAGAATTAACACTACAACGAACAGGGATATGTATTTTGATGAATATGCTCTGCATATTACAGTACAGTTTACCTTCTTCCCTCTGCTTTCTCTTCCTTACTATATATAAGGATATTAGAACAAGTACTGTGGCACTTAATATGATCACTATAAGCCTTTTTGGTATGGATCTCCGGTTATTCACTGCATTCAAACAAATGAAAACAAAGGATTTGAGGTTAAATTTCTAAAATCCACATATATAATTATTGATTGAGAACTTTAGTATGAGGAAAAGTAATTTTACCTAATTCAGATTCTGGCATCTTGACATATATATCTTGTCCATATTCTGTGTATCCTTTAATATCAGTTAGATCATCAAACCATAAAATGCATCCACTTCCACCACTTCTAACATCTGCGTTCGCATAAGCTGTACAAGAGCAGTTCTTTAGACAAAGCCTGCGACATTCTTCAAGATTTATTCTCATGTCATATAGCGAGTGCTGTGTATCTGGCAACTTTACACCAGAATATTTTATAAAGTCTGCTTCAGTTTCACAGTCTAGTCTTGTTTTACGAACACATCCACTAGACCAATCGACTGCCTTCCACTTCTCTGGATATTTGGGAATAAATCCCTTCATACATTCACATCTGGGGGAGCTGTTAATGTTACAAATACCATAAGCCCCACAAAGTCCATAAAGATCACAGTCAGTGACTGTCAAGGTAATATATGCCTTCCAGATTTGATTTTCATAATTCCATACAAGAAGCTTGATTTCTCCATTTGGTGTCAATTTGAACCTTATAACAGCAGAAGTATTATTGACAAGATCAAACTCATAATAAATTTGCTTCTTATTGAAAACAAATCTGTCTTTATATATGCCATTTGGATTACTCTTCGGATACCCACTGTACTGGTTACCAACCCATGGTCCAGTCCTAAACCATTTTGCTGAACCTTTCGATATGAAATACTGTGGAAAACCATTAGGATTAATACGGTTACTAAAACTTCCCCTGGATGGATCATCAACACTTTTCCATGATGTAACGTAACTCTCTAAGCCCGTTACCAAGTTTAGTCCAACCTTCATGGTAGGAAGCATAGTATCTACCGCATGATCAAAACTCTGCCAAATAAAATTTTCTGCATTGTTGATATCATTATCATCCTCCCTTACAACCAAATTCCCAGAATCCAATAGTCTTGCAACAGGATTCTTCAGCGATATGGTGATATTCGATGACCATATGATCCTGTCATCTGTCTGCAAAATAATTCCCTTGTCATTGACCATTAAAACACCTGCAGAATTACTAATAGGAGTATCCCTGTTAGCAACCCATACAACAGTCCCGTTGGATATACTCTTGTACCAGATACCCAGATATCGATTCGTAGAACTACCAGGGCTGAAAAATCCTAGCTCAAAATCCCCACCGGCTGATATGATGGTCTCACCATCTCTAATGGTTTGATTCACTCTAATGGTGTCTACTGCTACAGAGTACATGAAGGTTGTTAATAAAGTGGAGCAGAAGAGCAAAATGATGCTAGTAACATCCATTGTATTGCTCAGGCCTGAGTTGCTGCACAATGTATGTACATAGACTAGTAGTTGTTATGCAATGCTTTACTTGCAGAGGGTCAGCAGAAGATGAACATAATGTCAAATCAATAGACTGAAATTGTTTACGGTGTTTCTTCTGTCATTTTCATCAAGGAAATCCTAGCATTGATAAGAATTTGTATATAATCAAAGTGCATGAAGTATAAGATTTTGACTTGAATTTTGAAAAGTCTATGAAAATGTTCTTTAAAATCTAGAAATGTCTTCTTTAAAATTCAGCATGTATTATATTTAAATTTTAAAAAAATCGGGCCATTCTATATGGACTATAATTTTTCTTCTAGATTCGGTAAGTTTTAAAAAAAACTTATTTTTAACATAATTTTGTGATTGTGAAATCAGTTGCATTTACTTAATTATGACCCTCCTTCAGGAACATATCTCAAATCTCTCTCGCCTCACAGGATCAAATAATCTGAAAGATTGAATATAGTAATTAGAAAGCACTGGAGGACTAGAATCAGCTTATTAAAAGATATCTCAGGCTGCAAGGACTGTAATATCAGTCACATTTACTTAATTGTGAACCTCGTTCAGGAACGTATCTCAAATCTGTCTCGCCTCAAAGCATCAAATAATCTGATAATAATGAATTTACGGGAAAGCTGACTACATCGTCAATAAACTCAGTACTGTTAACATTTTTGGCGGAAAACAACCAATTTGGTGAAAAGTTACCTCAAGATAATTTCTTCAGCCTTACTGAGTACAATGTTTCCAAGAATAATCTAATTAGTGTCCCAACTTTTAAAAGTTTAGTGTAATAATTTGCGATATTCATTTCATTATATGGTCATTTGGTAGTATTGAACATCTTCTCTGTAGACTACATGTATTTTAAATATAAGATGATTTTTCAGATCTTGCAAAAAAATTATGAAGAGAAGTATACAATCATATCCAGAGGTGTTCACTTTAATCTCAGAAATTATTAATCCTGGTTTAAAGCTTTATTTCACCTTTTAGTTTCATAATCTCATGCCTCTTGTTCTATGTTAACACAAAAATAAATAATGGAGTAGTTATCAAGGTTCCCATTAATAGACTCAAACTATTGTCGAGGCAGGATAGAGCTGAGAGTTAACTCAATGACTAATGAAAATTTGGGCTTCCTCCATAAATGATCTGCGTCCTGCAATCTTCTTTCCAAGAAGAAACCGGGTTTCTTAGGATGTTGCAGTATCATATTACTGCTCAACATCAGTAACACTTGGGACATAACTGGCCTGTCTACTGGATCTTCTTGAACACACAGTAGTCCAATTTGGATAACTCGAAACACTTCCATCTGGTCACTGGAGCTTAAGATCAGCTCGTCGATTATGAGCCTGTTTGTTTAAACTAAAAGTTGGGGCTTAAAGCTGTTTCTGATCGAAACACTTCCATCCGGTCGAGCTTTGTGTGATTTGGATGCATATTTAAATGCCTTTGTATATTTTCTGATCAATCTTGCGCAATTATTAGTTGATGCCTTTGTCTTCATTCACAACAACAAACAAGACTATTTACAACTGATGACATACAATGGATTTTCTGCGCGCCTCAACTTACGAAGGAAATTTGGAAACCATCGTCGTAAGATGTTACGACAAAAACCCAATCCGTTGTAAGTACAATCTTTTAATAATTAAATATGATGTAATGTGGTCGTGAACTTTCGACGAATGCTCTTGTCCGTCATAAGTTACTTGTTTAAATATTTAATTAATTAAAAATAATCAAAAAAATGATAGATCTAAGAACGATGTCGTTTTAACAATGGAACTTACGACAAATTTTCAGTATTTCATTATAAATTCACCAAACATATTTTAATATCACCTGTCACATTTAAATTATTAGTTAAGAAATAATATAGTTAAATTAACTTAAGCCGAATACAAAGATTGGATGTGCGAAAAAATTTTAGATCTATTTTAAATGCCATAAAATAGTAGGAACACAACATATACAGCAGGTTCATGTCATATATAACTTTAAACATTCGACGGACACATATGTCTTAAGTTTGGATTCTTCTTATACTTCTTGTGGAAGTTTATAATAAACTACCAACCAAAAGTTCCGTAGCAAGACAAAAATTGTTCAAAACAAAAATATGAAACTGGGGGCCGCAATATACATATGAACGTCTTAAGCTTGTTGGTTCTATCCTGACACTTTTTTTGTGTCGGTTGGTTTTATGCGGTCAGTTTTTTGTCTTGTTTTTTTTAGTATTACGATGCATGCAAAATATTGGGATGTTATTTCGAACTTACTACTCGAGCAAAAATGATGGAATATTTTTGTCGTAATTTGGGAACTAACTTAAGACGGATTTCGGTCGTAAGTAGGCCAGTTTGTTGTAGTCAAGCCCGGTCCAGAGGGAGGGCGAGCAGGGCGACCGCCCAGGGCCCATACTTTTTAGAGGGCCCAAATTTCAACCATTTATAGTATATATTAAGGTTTATAATAGGTTTTGTCCAACTACTCACGAGTTTGTGTGTTATTCTGTACTATATTGTTTCTCAGAACATCATCGGCTAATCCAATTCTCAAGATTCAAAAATTGAAAGGCTAGTATGCAGGTTTCTTACATTGATTTTATTAGGAGGAGTATAATTTATCTATTAACATATTTAGTTAAATCTGAATTCCCTTTTATAAGAATTTTTGTAGGAGGGCCCAAAATTTTATTTTCGCCCCTAGGCCCTCATATGGTATGGAACGGCCCTGGTTGTAGTGATTCTTGAAGCTGGAAACTGGGATTCGGTGAAGTTCATCCTAGTTCAGTAAGACTACCACCATGCATATCTTCTCGACACCCATAATGTTTTTGCAAAACAATAACGGAAGACACGAGAAAAGCAAAAGGAAGCCGAGAAGGAACTGAAGGTTCATGCTGTGAGTTTGATACAATGATATAGAGAACTCGGAGCAGCTGTTTACCACGACTCAAATGTAATGATAGATCTGGTCTAATATCATATTATTATAGTAATGTATGTGTTCCATGTTTATTTCTTTTCAAGTTGCTTCAAGATCTTTCAGGATGATTTCAATACTCGGACAGATAGACTAGCTAGATGTTATTGCAGTGAATTGAAGTCTTAATGTGTATTCTAGAAAGCATTGACTTGGATATGCAGGCTGTTTAATTGGAAGAGCTAATACATGCAGAAAAATATACATCTTGCTCGTGTCCTTTAATTTAGTGCCCATATTAATTATAAATTAATGTTAAAAATAAATCAGATGAAGTGTTAATAACTTTTACCTGCATCTGTGTAAAACATGCATCTGCTGATCTGCCGAAATTAACTTTATATGAAATATGTTCTAGTTGACAATTTATGTAGATGGTGTCATATTTTCTTTGTAAGAATTAAAATGGCAAACACGAGTTTTCGTATATAACTTTGAACCCAAGCTAGTCAATTCTTTCTAGAATTTGATTTGAAGATTAATTTAACGTGCACAGCACCTTGCATGTAAACTCCAATTATCTTGCAAGATCCTGATACTCAGCTACGGGCACTATAAAGACCTGCCTTGAGGTCTCTAATATCATCATCTGCATCTCACAGCAAAAACCTTGAGTTCTTCACAACTTTCTTTTTCTTTGCTCATATATTCAGCTATCATTCTCCTAGAAAATCATGGGTCTCCAGAAGCACGAGCAAGAAATTACCTCCTCTCTATCAGCAGAGAAAATATTCAATGGCTTGATCGTTGATGTTGATACCATTTTCCCCAAGGCCGCTCCCGGAGCCTACAAAAATGTCGAAATCAAAGGTGATGGTGGAGTCGGAACCATCAAACACATCACTCTTCCTGATGGTTAGTTTCTTCTTTATATATCAACTACTAATTGGTTATCAGTACGTAGGTTCATATAAAATGTATATTAAAAAATCTCATTTAATTAGTTTTATGCACTTATATGAATATTCAGGCAGCCCGATCACAACAATGACCCTTAGAACTGATGCCCTGGACAAGGAGGCATGCACCGTCGAATACAGCATCATCGATGGAGACGTTCTGTTGGGATTCATTGACAAAGTTGAAACTCATCTTGTCGTTGTGCAAAATGCTGACGGAGGAAGCACCACCAAGACGACGACCATATTCCACACCAAAGGTGATGCTGTCGTCCCGGAAGAGAACATTAAGTATTCCGAGGAGCAGAACATATCAGTATTCAAGGCTGTTGAGGCCTATCTCATTGCAAATTAATCACGTCTATGTGTGTGAGTGTGAGTTTGTGATTTCTATAAGTCTATGGTGTATGTTAATTGTGTGACAAGTACTTTTATGTTGCTGGACAAGTGATTGTATGATCCAGTACTTCTGTTTGTTTGCCGAATCCAATAAAATGAGACTCGAATAAAATGTGAGTCAGCTTTAACATGTGCATGTGTATAATAAGCTTAAATCTCATTATTGTTTTAAAGCATAAAAAGATATAATAAGCGAACAAATTAATATCACAGTGGTTAAAATTATACATGTATGGATAATATGTCACTGTAAGCAATGTAAGAAAAATTCTCATATATATACTGCTGATGGGTTCAGCTTCAGGAACATATCTCAAATCTCTCTCGCCTCACAGCATCAAATAATCTGATAAAGGTTGAGACATCATATAACAATGAATTTACGGGAAAACTGACTAAATCGTCAAAAGGCTCAGTACTGTTAACATTTTTGGCGGAAAACAACCAATTTGGTGAAAAGTTACCTCAAGATAGTTTCTTCAGCCTTACTGAGTACAATGTTTCACACAATAATCTTAGTGTCCCAATTTTTTAAAGTTTAGTGTAATAATTTGCGATCTTCATTTCTTTATATGGACATCTGGTAGTAATGACCATCTTCTCTCTGTAGACTACATGTATTTTAATTACAAGATGATTTTTCAGATCTACCAAAAAAATTATGAAGAAAGGTATAAAATTTTATCCAGAGGTCTTCACCTGAATCTCAGAAATTACCAATCCAGGTTTAAAGCAGAAGGCTGAAAGTTTTTTTAATTGAAACTATTCAGTTTGTTGAGTTTGAGGTTTTTTTTCAATTTCAACCTTTCAGTTTCAAAATCTCATGCCTCTTGTTCTATGTCAACACAAAAACAAATAATGGAGTAGTTATCAAGGTTCCCAATAGACTCACACTATTGTCGAGGCAGGATCGAGCTAACCGAGGGTTAACTCATTGCACTGATGAAAATTTGGGCTTCGTCCATAAATGATCCGCGTCCAGCAATCTTCTTTCCAAGAAGAAACCGGGTTTCTTAGGATGTTGCAGTATCATATTACTGCTCAACATCAGTAACACTTAGGACATAACTGACCTGTCTACTGGATCTTCTTGAACACACAGTAGTCTTATTTGGATAACTCGAAACACTTCCATCTGGTCACTGGAGCTTAAGATCAGCTCGTCGATTATGAGCCTGTTTGTTTTAACTAAAAGCAGGGGCTTAAAGCTGTTTCTGATCGAAACACTTCCATCTGGTCGAGCTTTTGTGTGATTTGGATGCATGTTTAAATGCCTTTGTATATTTTTTGATCAATCTTGCGCAATTATTAGTTGATGCCTTTGTCTACATTCACAACAATAAACAAGGCTATTTACAACCGATAACTTACAATGGAATTTCTGAGCGCCTCAACTTATGATGGAAACTTGGAATCCGTCGTAAGATGTTACGACGAAACCCTATCCTTCGTAAGTACAGTTTCCAATTATTAAATATGACGTAATGTGGTCGTAAACTTGTGACGGATGGTTCCGTCTGTCATAAGTTACTTATTCAAATATTTTTCTAATTAAAAATAATCAAAAAAGTGACAGATCTGAGAACGATGTCGTTTTAGCAATGGAACTTACGATGAATTTTCGGTATTCTGTCGTAAATTCACCAACCATTTTTAATGTCACCGGTCACATTTAAATTATGAGTTAAGAAATAATATATTTCAACTAACTTATGACGGAAAGAGGGATTCGGTGTGCGAAAAAGTTTTGGATCTATTTTAAATGCCATAAAATGGTAGGAACACAACAAATGCAGCAGGTTCATGTCATATATAACTTTAAACTTTCGATAGACACATATGTCATAAGTTTCGGTTTCCCTTGTACTTCTCATTCTTCATAATAATTCCGTCCTAAGATAACTACCGACCAGGCGACCACAAAGTTCCGTCGCATGCTCAAAGCAAAAATATTAACAGGGGCCCGCAATATACATATGTTGGAAGTTCCCGTCATCAATTTTCTATCTTACGACGAACTATGTGTTGTAATCTTAGCTATTATTATACTGAAGTTGTGGGCTCACCAGGTCAAACTTGTGAGGCGTTATTGTACTTAGACGCATGCCAAAAACTGTGACGTTTTTTTGAACTTACTACTTGAGCAAAAATGACGGAATATTTTTGTTGTAATTTGGGAACTTAAGACCGATGTAAGCCTTAAATTCCTTCGTAAATAGGTCAGTTTGTTGTAGTGATTCTTGAAGTTGGAAACTGGGATTAGGCAAAGTTAATCCTAGTTCAGTAAGACTACCAATCTACCATGCACTTGCATATCTTCTGGACACCCATAATTATTCTGCAAAACAATAACTGAAGATATGAGAAAATTAAGCAAAAGGAAGCCGAGAAGGAACTGAAGGTTTATGCTGTGAGATTGATACAATGATATTAGAGAACTCGGAGCAGCTGTTTAAAGTGCCACGACTCAGATGTAATGATAGATCTGGTCTAATATCATATTATTATAGTAATATATGTGTTCCATGTTTATTTCTTTTTATGTTGATTTAAGATCTTCCAGGATGATTTCAATACTCCGACAGATAGACTAGCTAGATGTTCCAGTGAATTGAAGTTTTTAATGTTATTCTAGAAAGCATTGACTTGGATATACAGGCTGGTTGGAAGAGTTAATACATGCAGAAAATATACTAATTAACAAAATTAAACACATCATGCCCATATTTCATTGATAAATTATGTTAAAAATAAATCAGATGAAGTGTTAATAACTTTTACCTGCATCTGTCTGTGTAAAATAAGCTTATATGGAAAAGGAAGAATATGCATCTGCTGATCTGCGGATATTAAATTTGTATGAATTATACGTTGTAGTTGACAATTTATGTTGATGCTGTCATATTTTCTTTGTAAGAATTAAATTACAAACACGAGTTTTCATATATATAACTTTGAACTCAAGCTAGTCAATTCTTTCTAGAATTTGGTTTAAAGATTTAACGTGCACAGCACCTTGCATGTAAATTCCAATTATCTTGCAAGATCTTATATTTATTTAAAAGTTGTAAATCAAAACTGCATTAACATCCTGATATTCAGCTACAGGCACTATAAAGAGCTGCCTTGAGGTCTCTAATATCATCATCTACATCTCACAACACTAATCAGCTTGATCTGTTCTTCACAACTTTCTTCTTCTTTGCTCATATATTCAACTTTCATTCTCCTAAAAAATCATGGGTCTCCAGAAGCACGAACAAGAAATTACCTCCTCTCTATCAGCAGAGAAAATATTCTATGGCTTGATCGTCGATGTTGATACCATTTTCCCCAAGGCTGCTCCCGGGGCTTACAAAAATGTCGAAATCAAAGGTGATGGTGGAGTCGGAACCATCAAACACATCACTCTTCCTGATGGTTAGTTTCTTCTATATATATCAACTACTTGGTTATCAGTACGTAGGTTCATATAAAATGTATATTAATAAATCTCATTAAATTAGTTTTATGTACTTGTATGAATATTCAGGTGGCCCGATCACCACAATGACCCTTAGAACTGATGCCCTGGACAAGGAGGCATGCACCGTCGAATACAGCATCATCGATGGAGACGTTCTGTTGGGTCTCATTGACAAAGTTGAAACTCATCTTGTCGTTGTGCCAGATGCTGACGGAGGAAGCACCACCAAGACTACGACCATATTCCACACCAAAGGTGATGCTGTGGTCCCAGAAGAGAACATTAAGTATTCCGAGGAGCAGAACATATCAGTATTCAAGGCTGTTGAGGCCTATCTCATTGCAAATTAATCACGTCTATGTGTGTGAGTGTGAGTGTGTGATTTCTATGACTTTCTGGTGTATGTTAATTGTGTGACAAGTACTTTTATGTTGCTGGGCGAGTGATGCTTAAGATCCAGTACTTCTGTGTTTGTTTGCTGAATGGAATAAAAAGTGACTCAACTATGCATGACATGTGCATGTGTATAATTATAAGCATAAATCTCGTTATTGTTTTAAAGCATAAAAAGATATAATAAGCGAACAAATTAATATCACAGTGGTTAAATTTATACATGTATGGATAATATGTCACTGTAATAAGCAATGTAACAAAAATTCTCATATAGTGCTGATGGGTTCAGCTTCAGGGTTTATGTTTTGAGCAGTGCTAGGTGCACATAATTGTGTACAGAAAATTTGTACATAATGATGTGGCAAATGATGTGGTGGATTTTAATTGGGGTGGTTGGTGTAAATGCAGGGGGGCCATCTAATTAAAATCTGCCACATGTCATTATGTACATGTTTTTGTACACAATTATGTGCACCAAGCATTTTCCTTATGTTTTATAACGTTAACCATCTAAATAAACGAGGCACTATTTTCAAATTTGTAGCAACAGATATGAGTTGAACCCTGACTGTATCTTCAATAGTTACAGGTAAAGAGTGCCATATTTAGGGGCCGTTCGGGTAAGCTTAAAAAAAGTGCTTATTGCTTCAAGTAAAAGAGTGAACTGGAAGTGAGAAGTAAATTAAGACTTATAAGTCATTAAACTGTTTGGGAAAGAAGTAGAAACCCTGGAAAAAAAAACAGCATTTTCAACTTCTTATAAGTACTTCTGACTTTTTACACAAATGGGTCAAGAAAAGTAGAAGCCGGTTTCTTATCGAAAAAAGCCAGAAGTACTCGTGGGCAAACAGGCACTTAGTACTGGTCACACTAATGACTAAACTAGGAAAATTAAAGAATAATGCTCAAGAATTACCCAATATTTCATGTTGAAAACAGATGGCTATCCATATATGCTGGTTCATCATCACTTGCTTGTTTGGTTCGAACCATCAGGACAGCTCAATTTCTTAATCTCTTAACTCATCAAGGTTGCACGTGGAAAGACTATTGTCGAGGCAGAATAGAGGTGATTGTCAAATTGTTGCCTGATGAACTAAAGTTGATCAATAAATGATCTCTGTCATGAAATTTTCTCTCCGTGAAGAAACCAGGTTTCTTGGGATGAGGCAGTTTCATCTTACTGCTCAACATCAGAACCACCTGGGACATAACTGGCCTGTCTATCGGATCCTCCTGAACGCAAAGGAGTCCAATTTGGATAACACGAAACACTTCTTTCTGGTTAGTTGACTCCAGGATCGCCTTATTGATTAGCCCTATAAGCTTACCTTCATTATAACTCTTCCATGCCTAGAAGTTAATTATTTATTTGTAATTAGTAGGTAAACCAATAGCAGAAAAGGATTTTAGTTAAGTGTGCTTACTTACATGCCCGAGTAGGTTGAAGCTGTGATCAGGATGACTGAATAATCTGTTTTTCTGTCCACTCACTATTTCTATGAGTAAAACACCAAAGCTATATACATCAGATTTGATAGAGAACTGTCCGTCAATAGCATACTCAGGGGGCATGTAACCGCTGTAAGGAATCAAAGGAGAAATTGGACATATTAATCCTCAACAAAAGGAGACAATAACTTGCAGGATTATAGAATCTCTTACTATGTCCCAACAATTCTTGATGTATTTGCTCCAGTTTGACTTCCTTTAAAACATCTCGCCATGCCAAAGTCTGAAATCTTTGGATTCATCTCATGGTCAAGTAAAATATTACTAGCTTTGAGGTCTCTATGAATGATTCTCAGCTTTGAATCTTGATGAAGATATAGAAGCCCCCTAGCAATGCCAATGATTATGTTGTATCGTTCTGGCCAGTCCACTGATTTTCCTATTTCTTCATCTATCAATTGTCAACAAGTAATTATAGTTGTCTTCACATGGAGATATACGTGAAATATCCTCAGTATATTATAATAAATTAGCATAAAGTTCATCCCTAATATCTCAACAAAATTTTAAGAACAGGACATACCAAAAATGAAAGCATCTAAACTCTTATTAGCCATATATTCATATATCAATATTCTTTCTCCTTTTTCTGTGCAGCAACCAAGAAGTGTCACAAGATTTCTGTGCTGAAGTTTTGCAATACAAGAAACTTCATTTATGAACTCATCTAGTCCTTGATCAGAGTTCTTCGAAAGCCTTTTGACTGCTATCTCTTGTCCGTTCTTCAGCAGGCCCTGAAAGTTGTGACCGATTATGATATTGATATGGTTAGACAGTCTTATGTTATAATGAATTATTTACAGATAATGAACATGGTCATGTACAAATTTAACTTACCTTGTAGACGGGTCCAAAACCTCCCTCTCCAAGCTTCTTATCTGGGGAGAAGTTATCTGTGGCATTTGCAATTATTTGAAAGTCCACTAAAGGCAACTCCAAATCTTCACTCTCAATATTGTTCAAGGCAACACCTTCTGAACTGGATTTCAATTTTTCTGCAAGGTTTGAAGTAAAATTAACCACAACTCAGCACAGAGGTAATTAGTATTCATGTTCTTGTAACGTATTCCTGTCAAAAATTCCACATTTACTAATCAGGTTGAATTAGTTTTGGCTTTAGGCGTACCGTTTCCATGAATAATTTACCTTCTCCCTTCTGTTTTCTCTTTCTAAACAAATATAGGGATATCACTAGAGCAATTGCGAAGGGAAATAGAATGATCCATATATGCCTCTTAGCTTCGAGTCCCTGACTATCTACTGCATGGCCAAAAATGAAAACCAAGGCTTGAGGTTGTACTTTAATTCTTCAAATTCGATGAAAAAATTAACTTTAGTTTGTAGAGTAGTGCCATACCTAATTCAGATTTTGGCATTCTGACATATAAATCTTGTCCTTCTGCGTAGCCTAAAACATCAATTAAATCATCAAACCATAGAATGCATCCACGCTTAATATCTGCATTCGCATAAGCTGTACACGAACAGTTTTTCAGACACAGCCTGTAACATTCTTCCAGACTAATTCTCATATCATACCATGAGTGTCGTGTATCTGGCAACTTCACACCAGAATATTTTATAAACCCTGCTTCAGTCTCACAGTCTAGTTTTTTCTCGCGAACACATCCACTAGACCAATCTACTGCCTTCCACTTCTCTGGGAATTTAGGAACGAATCCTCTCATACATTCACATCTCGGTGAGCTGTTAATGTTACAGATACCATAAGCACCACAAAATCCATAACGATCACAGTCAGTGATGGTCAAGGTGACATATACCTTCCAAATTTGATTTTGATAATTCCACACAAGAAGCTTAATTTCTCCATTGGGAGATAACATGAACCTTATCACAGCAGAAGTTCTATTGACGAGATCAAACTGGTAATAAATTTCCTTCTCATTGAAAACAAACTTGTCTAAATATATACCATTTGGATTACCCTTTGGATACCCACTGAACTGGCCACCAATCCATGGTCCACTCCTGGACCATTTTACAGAACCTTTCAACAGAAAATACTGCGGAAAACCATTAGGATCAAGTCGTTTACTGAACCTCCCCGTGGATGGATCATCAACACTTTTCCATGCTGTAAAGTAGGTGTCTAGGCCAGTCACCAAGTTTATTCCATATTTCATGCCAGGGAGCAATGTATCTACAGGATGATCGAAACTCTGCCAAATAAAATCCCCTGCATTTTTCATACCATGATCACCATCCCTTACAACCAAATTCCCTGAATCTAATAGTCTTGCAACAGGATTCTTCACCGATATGTTAATATTCGATGACCATATGATCCTGTCATCTGTCTGCAAAATAATTCCCTTGTCATTGACCCTTAAAACACCTGCAGAATTACTAATAGGAGTATCCCTGTTAGCAACCCATACAACAGTCCCCTTGGATATTCTCTTGTACCAGATACCCAGATATCGATTCGTAGAACTACCAGGGCTGAAAAATCCCAGCTCAAATTCTCCCCCGCTTGAAACGATGGTTTCGCCGTCCTTAATGGTCTGATGGGCTGTTATTGTGTCTTCTGCAACAGGGTTTATCAAGGTGGATGAAAAAGTGAAGCAGAACAACAGAATGATGGCAGATACATCCATTGCTGGTTGTTTAAGTGGTTTAGTGGTAGTTGTTTGAGTGGTCTAAGTGCATATTGTTGAAAAATCAAAAGAGAATTGACATTAAGCTACTGTTTAAGTAGTTGTTTAAACATCACAATCAAACTGATTAGCTGGTAGTGTGGTAAAGATTTCCAATTTATTGAAAAATTTCTAATCAATTTTTTAAAACATATTTTATCGATTTATTAATTGCAATACGATTTAACTAAAAGTCTTCAATTTACCAAAAGATTTTGATAAATCATGATACGGCAAGTAAACTCCTGATTTCAACTATCATACCAGCGGTAGGCAGGGTTGTAAAAAACGAGAATCGGACTCGGTGAAGTCACGTAACAAAGATTAATCAGAGATTAATTATATTGATCGTGATTAATCAGATTGATCGATGATTAATTCGGCTCAGTTTGACGGGTTACGAAACATAGATTAATCGTGATTAATCATCGACTTTTAGAACAGAGACGGTAGGCGAAAATTAGTTCAAATTACTTGGTCCAAAAAATTTAAAAATACTAATCTCCAATTGTAAGGAGACATGAGTGATATCACAGAGGCAACAATGTCACGAGGTATGTTAAAATGATTGTGGCAGCGGGGTGAGGATAGAGATTCAAGATATGGTTGACCGACTCCATTTCTTGCAAGGACTGCAATAATATTTGATATTTGAAGGACTTGGTTTTTAGACCGGGGAATCGGGGATCAAACTTTGACTAATTTTTCTTCTCAAAACAAAATGGACCGGAGACTTGGGGACGTTTGAATTGGGAATTGAAGATAAATAAAATAAGTGTGGGTTCATAACTTGGGTTGAACCGAGTTTGTTTAGACGTAAGGTATGTGTTGTGGATTTTGATCTATAAAGGTAGCGTGCATTAAGTTTAAAATTGCGAAAACTTAATCGCTCCATATTGTAAGTGTGACGGTAGCGTGCATTAAGTTTGCAATATAAATTACTAAACAGTTTCCATAAGAACTTTCTTCAATATGAATATGTATTATATATTGTTTCGATTATTTGGTCTATTCGGTTCAGACCGAAATATTTTTCAAGGATCATTGGATGGTCAGGATTAGGTCTCTGCAGTGTCCAAATTATACAAACTTTCTTCGATATGAATATATATTATATATTGTTTGGATTATTCGGTCTATTCGGTCCAGACCGAAATATATTTTAAGGACCATTGGATGGCCAGGATTAGGTTTCTGCAGTGTCCAAATTATACTGTTTTCATAGAACTTTCTTCGATATGAATATATATTATATATTGTTTAGACTATTCGGTCTATTCAGTCCAGACCGAAATATTTTTTAAGGACCATTGGATGGCCAGGATTAGGTCTCTGCAGTGTCTAAATTATATCTTGTTTGGACTATTCGGTCCAGACCGAAATATTTTTTAAGGATCATTGGATGGTCATTGGGTTTGTCCCGATTGAATCTCTTTCAAAATATTAATGAAATCCATTCTAAATTTTATCTAAAAAATAGGATATTAGTTTAAAAAAAATTTATACCGGTCTATATCATGCCACACAGCATTGACACCGCTCTTGGCAGCTCGACGAGCTGCTCTGGTATTATTTTCATCTTTGACAAGTGGAGGCTCAAAGTGCCCAAAATTTACTCCCACATGATGCACAAGACACACATATTCCCGTTGCACAGAATAACGCTGTTTCACCAAACCTGACACACGCTTTGTTCGAATTTGTCACTTCCTGAGTGGCATCAGCGTAATAAGACACAACCCCGATCCTTATTACACGAACACAACCAAACTATGTTGTCACATTCTGTGTGGAAAAACAGAGTTTGGTGGAGGGGACTAAAAGCTTTTTATTTCCTCTATTTCTTCGAACCTTCTCCACACACCCCCTTTTCCCTTCTCTCTCCTAGGGCTATACATATAATCATACTTACATACATAGATTATCTGATGTGTTTGTGTCTTGTCAGTTTTAGAACATAACTGAAGCCTAATTCAGACAAAAGCCCTTTTCTTGGATCAAAAGAAGCAGCTTTATTATATATTCTGTTGTTTATCTATATAAAATGGACTCAGATTCTTGGGCTAGGCTTTCTACTTCAGCAAGGCGTTACCAGTTCCGATCAGGTTGGTTGTTGAATTTGTGATTTGGGTTTTGATTCTTGATCTGTAATTTATGTATATTTGTTTGTAGTTTTCGTGGGTTTGGAAAATTGAGCTGAAATTTGGGGTTTTTTGATTTGTGTGCTTGCAGATTCTTTCAGTGGAGGAGAGGAGATGGAAGGTGAAGAGGGGTTGAGGCAAGAGTTTCTGTGCCCGTTTTGCGGTGAAGATTTCGATATGGTGGGACTCTGTTGCCATATTGATGAGGAGCATATGGTGGAAGTCAAAAATGGGGTATGTTTTTTTTTTTTTTTTGATTTTGTTTTATGTGTTTTTGAGTTAAAGATGTTTGCTTTTTTAATATTTTCAGAATATGTTTGAGTGTGTTAGGTTGTAGTATAAAGTATTGTAGAGTGATTAATTGGACTTGGAAGTTGAGCATTGTCGATAAATTGATTAGCCTGTTGGAATGGAGTTTAAATTTTCCATTCTAGGGGAGTTGAGCTTTTGGATTTAGGGTTATTAGAACATCTCCAAGGGGAGTAGTCGTAATGATTAGCTAAAATAATATAAAATAATGGTTATCTAAAATTTGTTGAATCTGTAAGAGTCTGGACTCCGTTGGTGTTAGCTATAATGGTTAGCTATATGTAAAAGACAAGATTTTGTTATTACTTTCAAACTCTAAATAATGGGAGAGATGACAATTTGGGCGGGAGATGACGTGGATATATTTAGATAATGGGTTTGCAATCAACAAATATTGAAGACCGAACTTGGGTAGCTAAATTTATAGTTAACAGGAGTGTGCCTTTGGAGTGATATAATTTTTAGAGGGTAAGTATATTTGGTACTATTTGAATGTCAATTGGACATTTTAGGTAAGAGGTCTCCATGGTTGAAGATGCTTGGAGTGTGCCCTTGGAGTCTTCTTGATTTAAAATTTTTTATGTGCATGTTGTAAGTTCGAAACGGAGTACATATTGATATTGGACAAGAAAGAAACGTTCAAGTTTGGAAGATATCTGTATGTTCGACTAGCACTTCTATCAGTCATTGGTGTTTACAATATGATTTTGACTTGTATTAAAAATTTAAATGTTATTTGGTCTCAAGTTATACATATGATCATACAGACCATGCTCTGTTTTTCACTGCTGCATTACGCAATGTGGTAAAGAGGATACAAGAAAAACACATTTAGAAACTTATGTCTTTTTAGGCAGTAACATAAGTGGACTTGCCACAGTTTTACCTTTGCTTTTTTGTGTATAAGGCTTTTTAAGTGGCTTGGTGTTTAGTATAGTTAGTAAGATCTCTTTTGAGGAAGCTGTGTAGGAATCAAAATTATAGCAAAGACCAGATGTTTCTGGTAAATATAGAAACTTGGTATCATGTATGATGCCTTAAATTTTTTGATGGCCGATCTTTTACATATTTGTACATATCAGCAGCCACACTTGTAATTCATAATCTATATTGCGGTCAGCAGAATGATATAAGCTCTTCATATATTGTTTTATGCAGGTGTGCCCAGTTTGTGCAAGGAAGGTGGGAACGGAATTGGTTGGCCACATCACGATGCAGCATGGAAGTCTTCTAAAAATATCCTTTCTCTTAAGCAGCTGTTTGTTTTTATTTCTAGATGTTGTAATTCGATGCATAATATTTCAGTGTTTCTCTAAGTATATGCTTTATAGATAAAAGATTCTCAATATTATATGCATTAAAAAAGTTCTGCTTTATAATATAAATCATTGGCGTAATTAACTAAGTACTAGCTACTATCTTTTTGGACTTCTTTTGTGGATGACGAACGGGACAAACCTTATTGTGTTTAAGTTTGTATTCTCTTTATTTGGTCAAAGAAAGTTGCCCTTATGAACTTGCATATTTGCATGTGGTGATCAGTGAGTTAATCAAAACAGCTTCAGATTGCTTGACTGCTTCTATACTAAAAGATGAGTTTAGATTTTTATGTGAAATTATCTATTTTCCTTGACTAAAGATAACGTGCAGCGCAAGAGACGATATCGCAGAGGTGGATCCAATTCAACACTCTCTATATTGAGGAGAGAGTTGCGGGACGGAAATCTGCAATCACTTCTTGGGGGTTCTTCAAACTTGGTTTCGTCCACTAATACAGAAGCAGACTCATTGTTGTCTTCATTTATATGTAACACATCTCCAGTTGTGAGTGATGAACCAATAGCTGTCCAACCCCATTCTTCAGATGAGATTGGCGCTGTAGCGAATGACTCCACTGTAAGCTCAGCTGAAAGGTATGAACACTGGACCAAGTAATAATTTACTCTAAAAATAATAATTTTTTGATCAGGCATTGTAATTGGTATTTTATGCATTAATCGTTGAACCTCAGTATATCTGTTGATTTCTTGATTAGAACTGTAGATGTCCAAGTCTTAGTTTGGCGGGTCAGCTTCTTTGACCTTGAAGTGGTGGGCGCTTGCTTAAAAATTGCCAGTAAAAATTTAATTCTTATATATCTGGGACATCCTATTGGGGTGATTTTGCAGTGGTAGACGTTTCCTTATGGAATTAGTGTTAAGTTTAAAAAGTGAAGTAAAATTAGTGATGCCTTTACTTGACCTGGTTCATTACGACTGTGAGAAGATTCTTCATGTAGATAGGGCTTGGCGTGGCATTATTAACTGCGTACACAGGATGATTGCGTCCAGTATCTTGTTATACTTGTCACATTTTTGTACTTGTTTATTTATAATACTTGCAGTTGCAGTGGTTGAAGGCGATAAGATGTCATCTAGTCGATTTCTTAGTGTCAGACTGTCAGTACATCTTTAGTGCAACTTGCAGAAAGGTGGAAAAGCCTTTCTTCATTTAGTTGCCATAGATGACATCCAGATATAGCATCTACTTGCTTTGGTTGCCCAAAAAATTAGATATATAGTCATTGAGGTTCCTAATTCAGACCTGACAGGGTAGGGTAAAAGCTAATTGACCTGCCCAAATCCAGACCTGAAAGGGTAAGGCAAAAAGTGAAACCTTATAAAAAGAACCCATTCTAGAGTTACGTCCTTATGTTAGTTGGGAAGAGTGTCAGAGACTGAAGTGCTGTATTAGACTGTACTCTGGGAATATCATGTGGATCAGGAGTTTATTAACAAGTAATATAGGTTCCCTGACCTGGTCTTTGTGATATGGAGATGGAAGTGAGGGAGGGACATGGGGCTTTCTCTTTAGTTTAGCTTTCTCTAGCATATATCTTGATAATGCCAACTGTCAAGTATTGCATGTATAGTAGTATACTTATCACGGGACCTCGGTATACTTGTTACTGTACCTTACCACTGTTACTGTTTACCTTACCACTTAGTGTTACTGTTTACCTTGAAGGCTCTGTTTTGTTCAGTAGCACATTTAAGGCTACATTGTTACTTTGTAACATTCAAAAAATTTATTCATGAATGTGTCTTAAGATCTATATACTTGGTGATACTTTCATTCTTCTATGAATACAAAAGATGTGATCAATTTGTGTTTATCATGCTCTAGGTTTTATTGTATGTGTTAATATGTAAAAGATGCTGCAAAAACCTTCTCACTTACTCATATAGAGGTCATGATGGTAGCTGTCTCACTTCTTCAACGTGTTGATAGTTGGCCATTGTTGTTCCTTGTCTCTTTTATATATTTCTTTCAAGATATAGCTGAAAGTATGCAGTTTCCTGTATACTTGCAGTGTACATTAGTGTAGCTGTTCAGTTGACTATATACTGCGATCTCATTTTACTTGTAGATAGCAAACAGGAGGTTAAAACAGGACTTTGGCATGTTATATTATATGTGAATACAAATTTAGAAATCTATTACTGTTGCTAGGGTTGGATAATTGTAATCAAAGGAGGTAGCTATATTTCTAGAAAAATAGAACACTTTAGAGTGTCTTAGCTGGCGATTCATTTGCATCTATTTGGCACATCTAGTTCTAGCTTGTCAATGCAAGCATGGGTCTTTATTCAGGATCACAATTAATATGAACTTGATGCCCTTTTCTAGGTTCTCTTTAGATAGTCTTCTGGACGTAAGAATTATTTGCTGCATCCTAGTCCAGTTAGGATATAAAACACAGTACTCAAATCTGAAAGTATTATCTCACATTTCTTTAAAAGCAATTACTAGCATAGTGTTCTTGCAACACTGTTTCTTGTCATTTCTTTTTGTATGAATAACTAATAACTGTCTCCTTATGATAACAGGACTGTCCACAAGTCTCCTCTGTCCGAGAAGGATCAAGAAGAGAAAGCTAGGAGATGCGAGTTTGTCCAGGGGCTGCTGATGTCAACCATGTTCAGTGATGACTTATAAGTTATGAGAGATGTTATAGCCTCTGTACTGATTATATGCCTAAGCATTAATTGTAGTTTGCAAAGTGGTGGAAGATATGCACGGCATATTCAGTAGAAGCAGCTAGGAGAGATGAAGTCTGTACTGGGAGATTGTGGTAATTAGTAAACTATTATATATGCATAATAAATGTAGTATGAATGTGGAATGCTTGATATGTAATTACGAAGCCATGATCAGTATCTGAATAAGTTCTAACAGTTAATCTAGTCACTACTATGCATGTCTATACTGTTTCACTTTACTATGAATCTTCACGCACTTGTTCTTTTTATTGATGCATGTTATTCATTTAACTAGATTGCATCCTTACGGAGTTTTGTTGGTACTTAATATTAGAATTATATGCTAGTGGCTGATTGAATTGAAAACACTGCTTGAATTGTAGTTAGCAGGTTGATTGAAATGGACTATCTATATGCCATATATTATTTGGTTAGGTGGATTGAGACGCGGCGCTTTAGATTCTTCTAACAGTTGTCCCTTCTAAAGATATTGAGTTCCTATTATATTTCAATTTAGTCTGAATTATTGATTTGTTCTTCAATAATTGAACTGTTACAAGTGGCCTTTTATGGGCCTGCAATAAAATATTTGATACTTCAGTTTAGACTTGGGTTTTCCAAGTATAGTAACACAATGATAGTTTGAGTAATGCAGATTAAAGATGATCCAACAAAAAGAATTTAAATACAAAGCATAGGCTCCTGGGGAAGTTTGCTATATAAATGTATAGTGTAGAAATCAATAGGCAGCAGGATTTGCTAGAAGGTAAGCCTCAATTTGCTTGAATACCATCCCTGATTGTTCAGTAGCTTCCTTGACATTCTCCTCTGGGATCACGGCATCACCGATCGGAGTATAAACGGCCGTGTTCTTGACAATGCACCCTCCCTCCGTAGGCACGACGGTGAATTTACTTGCTATAGACTCAATTATGCCCATTAGTAGATCACCTTCAATTATGCTGTAACTGTATTTCAAGCCCTCCCTGTCTATTTCATCGATCCTTTGCTTTACGATGGTGAATTGGCTCACTACAAATATTTCAGCAACGTTAAGCATATGTTAAAATTGAAAGCAAATGCTAACCAAGAACTATATATATGTATACCTTCTCCGAGAGTGATCTGCTTGATGGTTCCGATCCCGCCGTCTCCGGAAATGATCTCGACACGCTTAATAGCCTGCGGGAGAATCTTAGGAATGATGTTATCCATGTCAAGGAGAAATCCCTTGTAAATTGTTTGTGCTGGCACTGAGGATTCAACCTCAACATTAGTGGTGATAGCACCCATGGAGTATGATCATTTGAAACTGGAGTTGCTTGTGCTATCTAGCTGAAACTAATTTGGTGTGAGGAAATGAATCAATGAGGGGCAAAATTTATACTCGTATTGCAATTGTGCACGAGTCCAAATACATCACACTAAACAAATATCATTACGCTATTGAATTCCTGCACATCAAACACGAACATGCAGTCTTAAGTAGAAAGATTTGAATGTATTTTGTCACAGTAGAATTTAAGGTTGAATTCCAAAGACAGCGAGATTGTAAAAAGACAGATGATTAGAATATATATTCAGCCATGCACGAGTAGACCCAAAAGACTGGAAGAATAATTAAGTTCGTTATAGTGAAATCGATCATCAGTCTCTTCGGTCGTTTGGTTTTGAGCGTTTTGGAATTTGGTAAGAGTTAGAGACCTGTTTGGTTGAGAGTTTTTTGAATTAGGGTATGAATAGTTTATTCCAAATCTATATATGATATTTGGTTGGTAAAAAATAGATTTTGAAACTTATATCTCATTATGAATTTTTGAAATAGGTGGGTAAGAGCATCTCCAACGGCGTTTGGCTATAATCGTTGGCTAAATTGGACCTGCAAGACTTTATGTAAAATTTGCTGAACCTGTAACACATTTTGCTTCAATGGTATTGGCTATCTTGGTTGGCTATAATTTAAAAGTAGTATGTTATTAATATTTCAAATTGTTAAAATAGAATATATCAGTTCAATATGGTAATAAATGATGTGCAATCTTGCTACAGATTTTCTTACAGACCTGTAGAGGTTCGACAAATTTAGCCATCCATAGGAGGTTGGCTAAAATTATAGACAACAGGTGGGCGTGGTTGGAGTGTACTTTTTTGACGATGTTGGCTATAATTTTTAATTATGGTATACCAACTCACATTTTAGCTAAGGGTACTCTATGGTTGGAGATGCTCTAAGAGGGGGGTACGAGGATGCACTTTGTTTAAGTAATTAAATGTAAATTAATAATACAAAAATATATTATAATAATGATAATATTAGTATTTTTAACTAATTCAAATTATTATCTTGATTTTTCTAAATTGAGTATATTGAATTTGAGATTCCACATTATAAATTCATACCACTCCGCGAAACAACCGGTTTTTAGTCAATATTTTATTTTATATTTTACAAAAGACGGACACTTCAACTGTCTATTGAATGAAAAATCCAAGATCGACAATTTACAAAACAATTTAAAGAATTTATCAAGTATACTATTTTTTGAATTTTATTTGTAAATTTACTACCTTCTTTTTAACTTTTTTTTTTGTCAGGTTCTTTTTAACCTTTTAAATATATTATATTTTGAATTTTATTTACAAATATACTACTTCCTCTCTCTTTCTTCTCTCAAACCCACCAACAACCGGTGGAGATTTCGCTAACTTCGGCCTTGGCACACCCATCCTCCATGCATATAACCACACACCTCCTCCCACCTCCTTTTCTCACCTCGCGACTCCGTCTGCGACACCGACGTGATTGCGGCCAAGCCTTCCCCCTTCCATTACTCGTTCTCAGTAGAGGACTGTTGCCGGAGTCCGCACCGGACTCCGGCTTCTCTCGCCAATACAATCAAACCCCAAACTCAATCCAAACCTCAATCAATCAATTGAATCCAAAACTCCGATTTTACTCTATAAACTCTAAGTTTATAAATTCGGGAACTAACTTTTGAATTTAGAGATGTGTATATTATGATTCAAATACCGTTACTCAGCCAACAAATACTGGACTCGCAACTCAACATAACATATCTCAAACACACAAACAGCGCCGTCAGGGTGCTATGAGGATTATAAAGAAAAAGGGATTATGAAGGTTGCTTTTGAGTTGATTTCTAATTTGTTGTTTTAGTTGTCTTTTTGGTTGCAATTTTGATACTACAATTGATCCTACAGAAGTGTTTTTTTTATACTAGAATTGATCCCTTTTGGCCGCGGCCGGTTTTTTCAAATTTTTTATGTGATAATAGGATTGACATGTTGTTCTTTGAAATCAAAATCCATATATAATTGAGTTTTGTGGTTTTATGGTATTTTTGTTAAAATTTTGATGTGTTTATAAAAAAAATCAATTTCATGATTTTAATCTTCAAGCTGCAAAAGTTCTATTAAAAATAATCAATTAATCCCTAATATGTATATGTGTATATATAAAATCGCATTTACACAAATATTTAATTCCTTCTAATGTATAACTGAATAATTTAATTCCTTCCTACAAAAAATTATTGCACACTAACATATATACATGTATAATACCATAATTAAAACAATTGATATTCAAATCATAACAAATCAATAATCTATTCGTACATGCAACTAAAAACAATTTTAAAAACTAAAACTTATAATGTAGAAGATCAAACGCACATTAAACACATCCACCATTCAAGAACTACTAAGAACACGGAGAATACATATTGAAAATTAGAACAAAACCACGCTTTCGACTAATTTTGTGGCTGACCACAACAAATCCAGCCAAGATAAAATAAGTTAGAAAAATAAAAACCACTAAACTCAACAAAATTCACAACCTAATCTGAACAAATTTCAACGAAGTTACAAATGAATTCAATCACCTAAAAAATCCTATACTACCTTTATATCAAAGAAAAATAAACATGCACTAATGTACACCGATTCTAAAATAAAGCCAATTAGTATCTTTAGTCAATTATAACTTTCATATTTTATAAAATTGTGTGAGTTGTTTCACATCGGCTATTCTCATATTATATGTATACATACATATGATGAATATTTTTGATTAAAAAAATAAATACATAAAACAAGCATACAGAAAACATAATATATTATAAAAACTGATCATCTTAACGAAGATAACACCCATATATATCACATACAACTTCTCGTTGTTTCATATTAGAATGTTAGTAAAATTGGTGTATACCTGTCTCCTTTTTGTAGTATCTTTTTGTTTAGTTAATATTTATTTGTTTCATTTCTAGTAGTTAGAGTTGAGGTAATTATCATATTACATTTCAGAATTAATTTTAATAACATATTTAATATCCGGCAACCTTAGATTATTCCAACCATTCTAAATAGATAGTAAAGTGACTAGTTTTTGATGATCGAGGTTAAAATTATTACAAATGACAAATGAACTATTAAGAATTAAGTTTCATATTTAAAGTACTCGCATATCTGATTCATAAGAAATATCACAATTTTTGTACATTGTCTGGTTTGAGACTTTTCTTGATTTTATAACGTCTTTTAATCCCTAGAAACAAGGTATAGTTTTGCATTCACCATCTACGAATGAAAATTACTTTCGAAAATATCTAATGCAATAAACTCCAACAAAATTTGTTATTCTAAATGTAAATAAATATTAAAAACACATGACATATCAATATATCGGATTAATACATAAAGAACCATATATATGCACACTGTGATATAATTAATAGGTTTTGATGACATAGCCAACTTTCTTAATTATATTACTTGACAATAGAGCCATCTTGATAATGATATTATTTGACGATAATGATATTATTTGACGGCACAACCATCTTGATAATGATATTTTGACGACATAATCATCTTTCACAAATCGAATAATTGTAAATTTATAAACAATAATAATAATAACAATTATGAAATGAGTAGAGTTATAATGTATATTAACTTTACGAAAATCTCAACTTTAATTTCAATTGTTTAGACTGCACTTCTCTATTATGTATATTATGTATCTTGTTTGGGTGTGACAAAGTTCCTTTTTAATCTAAATCAATTTGATAGTGTCTCGTGCTGATAATGTGTTGTAAATAATTAATTATCTATTATATGTGAAAGAATAAAATATATAGAGAAAATAGCAAGGGAAAGAACAAAGAACAATGAATTGTTCTATTTGAATTATGTTTTTGATATTTATTACAACTCCTGTATTTATGAAAGTGATTCACAGTTTAAGTATCGAGTAAAATACTATCGTAAATGAACCGAGCTGATCGTTAAGCCGACTCGACTCGACTCGGTAAGAACTTGACTCGACTCGTTAACGAGCTCGAGTTCGAACAACCAATAATGTTCGATAAGCTTAACGAGTCGAACCAAGCTTTTTAGTTGTTCGACTCGACTCGACTTTTTAAAAAACCCGGACTCGGTTTCGACTTGACTCGACTCGATAAAAAATATACATTGAAAAAAAAGAAATTTTAATCTTAGACTTTGGTTTTAGATTTTAGTTTTAACTTTTTTATTTTCAATTTTGTAATTAAATTTTAAATTGTGTATTAAATAGACAAAGTCAATTGTTGAAATTTGAAAAAAATAGAAATTTTATTGAATAGCTCGGTATCAACTCAGTTCGGCTCGACTCGGATCGGTTCGTTAAAAACTCGAACCCGACTCGATTTTTAACGAACTCGAGTTCGAACCGGAAAAAAGATCGATAAGTTTATCGAGTCTGACTTGTCTCATTAAGAAAAAACTCGACTCGAACTCAGTAAAACTTAGTTCGACTCGGTTCTTTTACGACCCTAAATATAGATTTAGTCTCTATGTATTCTCAAATTACACGCATAACTTAATGCTTAGGTACTACTCCCTCCGTCCCGGTCAATAGTATACATTGGGGGACGGGGGCGCGGCACGGACTTTAATGCTTCAATGTAGTATAGTTCTGTAAATTATTTTTAAGATTTTCTTTTTTTGTATAAAAGTATAACATTCATACTTTTATACAAAAAAAGAAAATCTTAAAAATAAGTTGTAGAACTATATTTTATAAGAGCCTTAAAAAGCGTGTCGAGCAGTGAAAAAGAAATGTATACAATTGACTGGGACAGAGGGAGTACTATTCTTTAAGGTAATTAACTATTCTCGAATCACGTGTATAATTTGGTACTTAAGTGTTCTCGGAATACGTGCATAACTTATTTTACAATTACCCATAGCATAAATTTTTTAAATAATTTTATTTTATTTTTGAAAAGTTAATTTTACAAACATAGGAAAAAACACTTTAAATTATAATTTATAAGATTTATTATTATACTAATAATTTTAAGATCCGATAAGTTGTATTTATCAAAATTTTGTTAATTTATCAATTTTTACCGAGCTTGATCAAATAAATTAACAAAATTTTATTTAATTTAGTTTCAAAACTGAATATCTCTTTCTAAATATGAGCTGTATTAAAACGTATTGACCATATAATTTTATCATTTATATAGAAGGGACATTTTATTAATTTGATAAACAAGTAAAGTAATAATATTATGATTTTTGTAGAGTAATAATATTATAATTTAAATGATTGAATAAGCATAGGAATAATTCATAAGTCGACGAATGGAAATGGAAAAAAGGAATGACTGTCGTATTGGGCTTGAGCACATCAAAGTTGAAAAAACTCACAACCGTGAAACATCGATGACTCTCTAGTCTGTATAATGTATTGATGTTCACATGTTTTTCTATTTTGTGTCAAATTCGTACGTTTTCGTATGTTTAGAGCAGGGCGGCAAATACTGAGCCAAATTTTGGCCAAGTCACATTTTTCATAATTCAGTTTTACAATATATCTCATTATGCGAGCATATATTAATGTTAAACTTGTCCCCGCACACTTGGATGGGAATAAGAATATTTATTAAGTAGGTGTGATTGATACCAACCAAATATGACTTCTAAAGTTCAATTCAAATCTATTAAGTTTTTGACATTATTTTAAAAAAATATTATTTAATTTAAAAATTATTTTCACATTGATAATATTTAATTTATTCCAAACAAATCAATAATAATAATACCTCATGTATACACATAAATCAATCAATTATTATTTATTTGGGACAATATTTAGAATATTTAGCATTACTCATTTTCTTTTAGAAATCTGATGAGCCAATCAATTACTTACTATGTTTTATGTTAGGCAATTAATTTCTTATTTAAAATTGAATACGAAACTGAATTATAGTCGAGTCAATCTACATTGAAGTCGTTGATTTAGCTAAATAATTCTAAAAAATTTTGGAATTGGTGTGCAACCCTTATTACACTTATTTTGACCAAGCCAACCCATGCTATTACTATTGTCAATGCTTCCTCAATTCATGGTTACGCAATTAATACACCTGTATTATAGTCGACCTATATATCTGTCCTTTTCTTTCTGGATAACGGATAATGTACCGAAAGTTGCGATTTTATTAATGATAATTGAATTATATATTTATTAAAATATAAGTAATATATTGATACGACGACCGAACAGCAAATATGAGTCACTATAAATAGCAGCTCAAAGCTCTCATATTAACTCGTACCAGTCTCACAACATCTATAATATTCACCCCTGCTCTCCTGCATTTGCTCTTATTTTCTCAGTTTCTGTATCATGGGTGTCCAAAAGAGTGAAGTCGAAGCCACTTCTTCTGTGTCAGCAGAGAAACTGTTCAAGGCCTTGTGCCTCGACATCGATACACTTCTTCCCCAGGTTGTTCCCGGTGCTATCAAGAGTGCCGAAATCCTTGAGGGTGACGGTGGAGTTGGAACCGTCAAGCTTATTCATCTTGGCGATGGTTAGTACTCTTTTATCATTTATAATCACACCTCATTATCACGTAATGTTGAAATATAGCATAAGATTCATATAACGTCTTCTTCTAGACTAGGTTTTAGATGGACCAGTTTTGGCATCAGAGCCAGGTGTGACAAATGTCTCTAAGTTTGACTCTCCGTCACCCCAATATTCTCACAACAGACTATGAACGTCTTAAGATTTTAGATGACGAACCATAATATAGACAGACTAAAGACCCCAAAAACTGATTTTGTCCTGCTTATTGGCTACAACAGTAGACATGATGCATAAATATCTTTTTAGATGATCAACTCACATATGTTAATTATGGATATGTGTATTGCAGCTAGCCCCTTCAAGACAATGAAGCAAAAGGTTGATGTCATTGACAAAGACTCCTTCACCTACTCTTACACCATCATCGACGGAGACATTCTTCTAGATTTTGTGGAATCCATCAACAACCATTTCACCTACGTCCCTACTGCTGATGGAGGCTGCACTGTCAAGAGTACCATCACTTTCACCACCAAAGGCGATGCTGTCGTCCCTGAAGAGAACATCAAGTTCGCTAATGACCAGAACCTCGCCATTTTCAAGGCTATTGAGGCTCATCTCATTGCAAACTAATTATGATCATGCTATATTTTGATGAGGGCGATTGAGAATAATCAATAATGTGTGCGCGTGTGACAAGTACAAGGGTTTTCTATTATTGATTTGATTTCCAGTGTTATACATATATGATGTTCTTGAAACAAATAATGTTTCTCCGGTATTGTAATCAGTCTGAAGTTATGTTTCAACTTCAGTACATGTATCTTTCCTTTCTCCTCGCGTTATAATAGTATTTTGTGATGAATCACTGTCTTCTGCATAACTTCAGAAGGATTACCATACTGGAGAAACTTTATTTGTTTCAAGAACATCAAATTAACACTCGAAATCTAATCAATAATAGAAAAACCTTGTATTTTTTACAAGGTTTCACAATCAAACTTTGTATTTGATCATGGATGTTAATAACAAATAATCATATTAATGTTCTGAGCACCTGTTTCACATAAATGTGTTAGCCGTGTTAAAACTACTGCAGAAGCAGAGTATATGAGTAAGAGCTATTTTAATTTGGAAGTTTTATCTTCCAACCCTAATACATTTGTTAAGTGAAAATTTGCTGCAAAATTCATTGCCGAGATTCCAGTTTTTTAGGCTAGGAGAACACATCTCATAATCTATTGTCATTTCATTCGAGATAACATCACTTCTGGTTCTATTCATATTTGTCATGTTTATTATTTGATGTCTCTTAATCTGAGACTTATATCTGATCCTCCGTAGTTTGTTAGAGAGTTAGAGAATTGCTGATGCGTAAATGAGCAGAAGCTGAGCTTTAGTTAAATTGTAATCACTGCAAACTGAAGAGTTGTTTCTGCAGAGGTTTGTGGTTGTGTTCTGTTTTAGGGGGCTTAAAAAAATGTCATTCTGCAAAGGATGGACCGATGGAGATGTTACTGTAGATAAAAATTTTGATGTCCGGAAAAAGCCACTCAAAAAAATAAAAAAATTCGCAGAATTAAGAAGAGGAGAATTTTTATTCAAAAATTCTACCGACTAACCAAAGATCATGCAGAAATGATCTCAGAAATTTAGTCAATACAATTATACAACTTTAGTGACCGAAAAGAAAATCCAGATGAAAGACACCATATCCGCGAAAAGAAAATAACAAAGAGCTAGAGAAAAAAAGGAGGAATTGCAATCGGTATCGAGCATGATTGAGACTGAATTACAGTCGTCTAACTCGTCGTTAATTCATCCCAAATAATTTATCATCGAATCATATTCTCAGTAGATCTATCATTTAAGAACAAATTCGGTGAGAAGTATTATTGAAAAATAAAAAAATCAAAAATAATTAACTGATTCGGAACTTTCTATAAATGAAAACTCTAACAGCAGCTTCAAGTTAAAGACGCCATATTTAACGGATGGATTATATCGACTTCCTACTGGTTGCAGTAGTTACTATCATGTATCATGATTAATGTTCGTTATGGCTGTGCTATCTTTTTAATATATGATGTTTGATTTTTTGACACATATTTTTATATTTTGACCGAATATTTAAAAATATTATTTTTAAATTTTTTTTTCAAAATAAAAATATGTACTCAAAATTATAATTCACAAAAAAATAATTAAAAATAATAATTTTTACTCCCTCTGTCTCATTTTAACTGATGTTTGACTTTTTAACACGTATATTGAGGTGTAAAAAAACAATATTTACACTCAATAAAAAATTTCAATTCTTATATCAAATAAAAGTTTAGACTTTAAACTTTTATTTGATATAAATTTTATAAAAAATAATCATGTTTAGATGTCATTTTTTTAACATCTTAAAATACGTGTAAAAAAGTCAAAAGCAGTTAAAATGGGACGGAGGGAGTACTAATCAGTCAACCCACCTAAAAGTACGTACCCAAGTCAAAAGTGTCTGAGTAAAAGAAACACAAGGAGTTATTTTAGTAATGTTATTTATTTCAAATTATCTTCTCAAATTCTTTTTCTAAATGTTGCAGCAAATATATGATCATTTTTAATTGAAAGACTCGTACACATAAAAAAGATTCCGTTATTATTAGTGTGAGTGAACTCAATCAGATATTATCAATCAAATTTGTTTTAAATCGTTTTTAAAGTAAGTAATATTTTATTTTTCTAAGAAACTTAAGAATCTTTGTTTCTCTCACTGGCCATCACCCTATCATGAAAACAAATTGCAGTATTTGGGAATTGGGATTGACAGTTCGTGCACATGCAGGTCAATGTTGAAAATTCACAACCAAAATTTTCTACACCAAAATCAAGTGGAATGTGTTTGTCCCCGTCTTGCATCACATTGCACATGTCTACGTACCATAATTCTAGATGCAGAACGCCACTCCTTCATGTTCTCGTACTTGTATAAAATTTATAAATATTCATTTCTTCAAAATAAGATTACAAATAATCTATTTGAAGAAATTTTATCATTTCTGTAAATATTACCAAGCCTACGCTTAATCGTTCTTACCAAGCTCATGCAAACGATCTAAAAGTAGAGAAATCTAGCGCTTGTTTGGAAAATAGATATCAACGAAAATCATTATCGAAAATGAGAATGAGAAATATGAGAATAAGTAGTTTAAAAAAATACAATAACTGAGTTGCTCAATAAATAAATATACATTTCCATTTAGTATCAGAAAATGATTTTGAAATTTCCGGACTTATTAAGTATGAACCAAAACGGTCCACTTACTTGTCCAAGGCATCTTTTTACCTAATTAAATTCACATATATCGCAGAAGACAACGCCCGGCCGGACACGTAAGTGAATGATAATATATAAATATTTCAAAGCGTCTTTATCAGCCCTCAAAGTTGAAAGTCATAATAAAAGAAAAACTGTTCAAAGTCATGCTTTCTGGCTACTTGTTTGATGTACACATACACAACAAGCTCTGCTTTAAGACATTTTCTACGTGGAAAATGGAAAGTAGGTGTTATGTAAAGCCAAGACTAACCACTAACCACTAACCAGTACTCACTTGGCACAACTATTACCTAGCTAATCACATTCAATAACCGTATTCAAAAATATTTATCACTGAATAATCTAGATTAGCAAGAGGAGATCCATACTGAGCACTATAAATAGTGGCCAAAACCTCCTCATTTCCTCGTACCAATCTCACAGCATTCCTTGATAAGCTCTTAGTACTTTTCTCAGTTTCTGTTTCAATAGAATTATGGGTGTCCAAAAGACTGAAGCCGAAGTCACTTCCTCTGTATCAGCAGAGAAACTGTTCAAGGCCTTGTGCCTCGACATCGATACACTTCTTCCTCAGGTTCTCCCTGGTGCTATCAAGAGTTCCGAGACTCTTGAGGGCGATGGTGGAGTTGGAACCGTCAAGCTTGTCCATCTTGGCGATGGTTAGTCCTGTTTTATCTTTTATTATGACCATGATCATATTACTTGTTAGTAATTTACAATTTTAAAAAATCGATCAGATACTAATTCATCCGTGTCTCAATGCAGCGAGCCCCTTCAAGACAATGAAGCAAAAGGTGGATGCCATTGACAAAGAGTCCTTCACATACGCTTACAGCATCATCGACGGAGACATTCTTCTGGGATTTATTGAATCCATCAACAACCACTTCGCGTATGTCCCTAATGCTGATGGTGGCTGCACTGTCAAGAGTACCATCACTTTCAACACCAAAGGCGATGCTGTCGTCCCTGAAGAGAACATTAAGTTCGCTAATGACCAGAACCGCGCCATTTTCCAGGCTGTTGAGGCTTATCTCATTGCCAACTAAGTATGATTATATAATAGTATGTTCGTGAGACCTGGATGGCCAGTGATGCCTGAGCTTGAATAATTTGTGTACGTGTGACATGTACGAGGTTTTTCTATTATTGATGTAATATCGTTTCGAGTATTGTAATCTTTCTGAAGTTATACCTTTTTGCTTATTGATATATTAATGGTTCAGTATCATCCCCTAATTACTATCAGAGACTGATTGAGATCACAACCTTAAGTTTTTTTTACCAAAGATAAATTGATACATCTTTTAAAGCGGCACGAAAGCTCATGTCATCAGTTAAATGGAAACTAAAGTTCGAGTAAGAGTGTGATCCAGTCATTTTTTTCAAGAACTCCTGCAAGAAGGGTATAGGAATCGGGATATAGGAATGCGTATTTCAAGGGGTGTATAAGAAATGATTTAACCACCAAGTCAGAATGAGTTTCCCATTCTGTTCAACAAAATTGCTAATTCAAATCTCATAATTTGTTTTAGATTCCGATTCCTATTAACCCCGCTCATAACCATGAAGTGAAAGGAGTTGCTCACCCCAATTCAGGTCCATCACTGCATAGCTGAGGCTTGCACGCGTCACACTTAATCTGACCGGCCCATATCAATTACTGACCGATTGCCCATGCTTTCTTATGACATGATCATGTAAATAGATCTGAAATCAGATCTAGAACAGAGACAGAGCAATTTATACACCAAACTTCACCGCTCTTTCAAATGCCAAATAAATGCTTCTTAGGCATTTAATAAAATTGCTTGAAATAGTAGAGAACAATGCAAACTTATTATTACTGCATTACTGATATAAAGTGACTGCAATATAATTCAAGAACAGGCTCTATAAATAACAGCTCAAACTTCTCCAGCATTCATCCCTCAGCATTGTTTCTCAATCCTTCTTTTCAAAACCTATCTCCTCAATTTATCTTATCAGCTCTAGTTAAGTATAATGGGTGTCCAGAAGAGCGAAGTAGAAGTAACATCTACAGTCGCCGCAGGCAAGTTGTACCAGGTCTTGTGCCTCGACATCGATACACTTCTTCCTCAGGCTCTCCCTGGCGCTATCAAGAGTTCTGAAATCCTTCAAGGAGACGGCGGAGTTGGAACCATCAAGCTTGTCCATCTCGGAGATGGTTAGTCTTTTTTACAATACATGCATCATATTTTTTATCGACATGTTTTTTATTCTAACAAAAAAAATTGTGCACAAAAATGCAGCCAGCCCCTACAACACAATGAAGCAGAAGATTGATGCAATTGACAAGGAAGCCTTAACTTACAGTTACTCTGTAATCGACGGGGACATTCTCTTGGGATTCATCGACTCCATTAACAATCATGTTGTGTTCGTGCCTAAAGCTGACGGAGGCTGCACCGTGAAGAACACAATCATATTCAACACCAAAGGCGACGCTGTCGTGCCAGAAGAGAGTATTAAGTATGCTACTGAGACCAACAATGCCATTTTCAAGGCTGTTGAGGCCTACCTCACTGCAAATTAATGACTCCATTTGTTGATGAGATTTTAGAAGGCTAAAGATGCCGAAGCTTAATAAGAATTTGTGTATGTGAGAAAATCAGTGTCTCCTTGAAATAAATAAAATGTCACGACACAAATGTGTAATGGTTCTGAAATTATGCATCTCAGCAATTGTTGTTCACTTGTTCTTACATTTAACAGCTCTGATTAATTATGTTCAACTGTTTAAGTAAATTGATCGACATCCGAATCTTGCAAATTGTAATTTAATCGGCAATTTCATCGGTTTCCACCGATGAAAAACTACAAATTAGTTAATTTCTTTTGACATGTTCTTCTTTTTCAATAATTCTCCCCACGATCTTTTCCTGGATGCTAGATCTACTCGATTTTTAGGATTTTGATTCGGTGATAAATCAATTGGGATGAGTTAATGACGAGTTGAACGATCTTAATTCAGTTTTAGTCATATCCGATGTGTACATATATATTTATAGTCGATGAGTTAAGGATCGTGTGAATTGACCCACGACTATGGTATGAGTTCAAAATCTTTTGTTTTGGTGCTTTTAGATATATTTGTCGTATATATTTCATAATTGAATTTTGCTATTCGTTTATAACTAGATATATAAGATTTTATATATGCAAATTATGTTTTAGACTTGTTGTATATTTAGTTTTAATTGTTGTGTTCCTTTCGAGGGAGTGTCATACTTGATGGCTTTTGAATCGTATATTGTGATTCTGTTTGACGTTTATTAACAATTGTTTCATTTTGATGATTTTGTTTCGGTGCATGACATAATATTTTGTGTTCTTTCCTCCTTTTTTTTTCCTCTCTGGCGCTCTTTATTTCCTTCTTTTCTGTCATTAAAATTTTATTGATTAAATTTCCAAAATCATCTCTGCATTGTATTTCGATACGATTGACTGATATGGATGTTTTGTGATAAAAAAAAAAGCAATTTTAATTTGACATTTTAAATTGATAGTGAATATATTGAATCCCGTTGACGAGAATTAATACTCAAATTATTTGTTTCAGAAATAAAAAACTGTTTCCGGTGTCCCGACCAAATCGGACAAACCCACTTAATACCCAAATCATTTTTTTTATCAGACCGACACAAATCATTTTTTTTTTAAATAAACGTACTTGCTTCTATTAATACTCATCAATCAAAATACACAACCATTTTATTTCTATTCTGAATAACATCCTTTTATAATTAGTTAGAGCCTTTGTTTCAACATGTATTTATTAATAATTTTACGTAATCCTCTCTTTTAATTTTTTATTTTCAACATATCAATCTAACTAATACTATACTAAGTCAATATAATAGAAGGGAAAGCAATTTTTTTAAATTTTTTAGTATATGTGATTAAAAAAGAATAACATGAATTGAAATGGAAGAAAAAATATTTTTCATTCATATAATATATAAATTTCGTTCATATATTGCTCAATTTGATTAAAATTAAAAACAAAAACAGACCTGAAAAGAGATAGGGGACAGTAGCATTTGCTGTGAGATCTTTACTTCAATTATTAGATCTTATTATTGCATTCTTTTCTTTATGGTTTGGTAGTATTATTTTAGTGAAGACAGATCTGAATATCTGATATAGCAATTAGCAATGCACAGGAGTTCATTGGAGTGGGTGCAAGAAAGCATATATATCCTCATCCGGAAAGGGAATAACTTAATGTGCTATTGACGTACGTGTAACAAAGCAGTGGATGGAAATACTGAAACTAATAGGATTTTGAAAATCTTTGATTTAGCATTAAACTCTGTTTTATATATGAATAATATAAAATTTTAATTTATTAATTCTGATAAATTTATTATTATTTATTTGACACACAACTTAGATAAATACACAATATTATCAATTACTGTCTTTTAGATTGATTACTATATTTCTTATTAATCAAATTTCATAAACAATCATTGAAATGAAAATTAGGATTTTCATTTTTTAAGTTTTATCTTATAAGTAGGAAAGCTCACTTATAAATTTAATATATAAAAATACCAATAAGTCAATTTTAATTTAAACTAGATATAAATACACATATCAGAAAGCATTAAGGAAGAGGGCTAAAACCTCAAGGTGTTAGGAAGAGGGATTACAGAATCATATTCTAACATTCCACCTCACTCGAAAGCCCATTTTGGTCGAGAGTGGATCACGGGCGCCCATCTTTTAGGGCATAAACTTGCCTTCGTATCTTTAATAAATTCTGAGAATATTGGGATCACAGGAAGTTGAACTCGAGTCTCCGCGAGTCTAAGCTCTGATACCATGTTACAAATCTATATCTATCATAATATAAGGCAGGAGAAGAAATAGAGAATTGCATATATGCGGCTGAAAGCATTACATGATCACTGTTTTTACAGAGAATATATGAAAGCATAACTACACAGGGAGAGACACCTGCTTTATTTAAATTTGTTCCCACAAATCTTTTCCTCCACGATGCTAATTTTATCAGCAAACCATGGTTGATTTATGGATTGGTTATGTTGTGTTATCAACGGGATTTGAATTTCTTGATTTTAAGTATTGTGTTTAAAGATTACCTGAGTCATAGTTGCATAATAACATATGTTAGAATTTTATTTGTGGCTAACATGATTGCAGGATTATCATATTCAGGGGGAGTATATTTGTCTTTGAAATAAGTGTGTAATACAAAAAGGGGGAGATTTTAAATCTCAAGTTTTAATGATCGCATTTTAGCAAGCTTTATTTCTATTTCAGCTTAACATTCTGATATTGCTTGTTTCTAGCCTGTTGTTTTATATGTGTTAACCCAGTGTTGCAGGAAATTTTAATAGCAAGTTTTTATTCAAAACAGCAAGTTAAGACAGAGTTTTAAAAGAAGCAGAATTCTTCCTGGTTTACATCTATACGACTTCGATTTTATTTGTATATTCTCTTTATTACATATATGATTTTAGTACACGATCAAACTTCATAAGATTATTTCTAAAACGTGTTTTTTTAGTAAAGTTATTTTTTTTACTCAAATAAAAATATATTTAAATATAATATGCACATGGGGTATGGCTAAAACTGAATTGAAGTCGCCTAACTCGTCATTAACTCATCTCAATTGATTTATCACCGCATCAAAATTTTGAAAATCGAGTAGATCTAAGATGCAGGAACAGATGCGGGTGTGTAGAATTATTGAAAAACAAGAAAATATCAAAAGAAAATAACTAATTCGGAGTTTTATGGAAGACTTGGAACTTGTTGTTTTGGAAGAAATAAAAAAAATATTTACATATAATATAATGATCAACTTAAAAGTTATTGTAAATATACCAAAGAAAAATATTAAATTATTATTTGAGTAATATTTTTATTACGAGAAAGGTCGGTTCACAAAATTTATTGATATATACGCCATCTAATATCTTGTGCATTAGAGTCTAGCTATAAAACCCACCATCCAACTATCTAAATAAATTAAAACTTTCTATTTAATTCTCATTAAGATTTTATAACCTACTCATCTTTGTTGAAAGCAACTTTTACATCCTCGTTATTCCCCAATTCAGCGGTCAGATCTAGTTTTATTGAAGACTTTACAATACATACAACTATATTCAAGAGTTTGCAAGATCCATAACATTCAGATTTCATCGGACATAACTTGGTAAGTCATTTTCTAATTCGATTCGTAGTCAATTGTTTTTAGATTTATTCCAAAATAAAAAGGCTGAAATCAGTCTAATTCGATGTATTCTGTACACGAATTCATGTACTTGTTGTTTGATTAAAATGTCGATCGATTTGGCTTTGATTGAAATTTTTAGTTTTAATTGAATTGTGTTGTATCGAAACCTCGTGATTAAAATTGATTTTAGATATTTGGGTTAGATTCAGATCTTAATCGTTAATCATCCTAATTTTTTTTTGTGAGAATTAAGCAATCTACCTGTTAATATATTAAATTGTGGCACAAAAGCATCAACACGATTTGTGATTTGATTTTTTCGAAATTGCACATATCATGAGGCGTATAAGATTTTTACTTGATTATTATTAATTCTTAGATTTATTATTATGATTATTAATTTTATATATTTTGATGATGCAGGAAACAATGAAGAAAGTGCTTCAAATAATTGTCTTTTGGAATGACACTCGGCAGGTTACATTTTCACATATATTAAAGTTTAATATTGATTTCTTATGCAGGGCCTTAACCTTTCCATTTTCCATGTGAATATATGTATGTAAATGTGTTCGACAACCGAAATGTCACTAGAATACACATAGGTTTTTTTGTTTTGTTTGGGGGGGGGGACTAAAAAGGGAATGAAGAAATATCTATCATATATATAATAATAACAATAACAGTAGTGCAAAATTTTTATGAGATGGTGTTGTTTCTAGAGTCAATTGTAGTTTGCATCGGTTGACAATTGTTGTAAAAATTCATAATAGACGTAATCCCTCCAACTCATCCAATTGTTTATATTTGACTGTGGCCCACAATTTCAGAAAATTGTATAAATTATTGTGAAAAGCAAGTAAAATAGTGGGTCACGCCAAGTTATAATCAATAGATTTGGAGAAATGGATTAAATTGTAGGTGGGTATAATTTTTATTTTATAAAGGTTTACTTGAAAAGTTTTGAAATGTAAAGTCTTGATGAGGACATTTATAAAACAATCGTAAAGAAATGGTTGGGAAAGATGGCGTAATTGGTACCAGGCTTGTTATGCCACACGTCCCTAGAGTCTGGGGATAGTAACCGGAAAATATTGGTCAGTTTGAAAGCTAAAACTTTTTTTTTCCCAAATAATATCAACTTTATTTTAAATATGCCTCTCATGATCATTCAGGTCAAACTTGTGAGATGCAAAGTCGAAAATATTCCAATCGATATATGGTTTAATCAGCTGGGTGGACTTTCTACATTATGTTTTCTCGAACAGGTATTGAACCAGCATTTTAATTTGATAATTTATAATTTTCTTCTTTATAAAGAAGATAAGACACAATATAATTGTAATGCAGGTTGATCACCAGGTTAACAAGAATCATCTTTTTAAGCGGAGTATTCTGTTCATAAAAGCTTGGTGCCACTATGAATGTCGTATCCTTAACGTGTTTCATGGTTTACTGGCTACATATGCTTTGGAAGCTTCGATTCTATTCATATTCTAGCTATTTAATTCATCTTTAAATGGACCTCTAGCGGTAATTTTTATGTGACTGCGTGTGTATGACATTGTAGTTATTTATGCATTTGATGAGCATTTTTGTTTTGTAATTTATTTTACTATTTTTACCAGTGTAGTTGCTTTATCGATTTTTGGATTATTTTGCAAAATTTGATCGGAAGAACTATTGTTTCAGTTTGGAGGGTCCAGTTCTCACATCATCCCTTCCCAATCTAGTTGGTAAACATATATTTTCAATTAATGTGTCTTCTTTATTGTACTAACTACTAATATAGTGGTAGAAATGATGAAATTCCTTTTTTTTTTTGGACATGTAGTTACTGATCAAGGGAACGGCAGAGCAGAACTATTGCTTTCAAGAGAAGATATGAGATCATATACCGAATTGTTTTTATCATATATGCTTGGTTGATCTCCTTGGTGAATTCGGAAAGCTACACGATGCTTATGAATACATAAAACATGCATGTTAGGAATCAATAATTTTTGATGATAACATAAACATTTTGTAACATGTCTTACTTAGAATCTTTATCAAATTTCAGTTGTAATTGTTACATTTCTTGTCTTTGGGAATTATCAACGGATGGGTAGAATAGGATGGCTAATTGTAAATATCCAATGCCATGTAATTTTATCTAAGTGAAGGATATTCAACTGGTGAGATGTAACTATTCAACTGATGAAGACTGGATGATGTTTCAACTGATGAAAATCAAGCATTCAACTGAAGACAAAGTGTTCAACGGATGATGCTGAGGAATTCAACTGATGAGACTGGAACAGCATTCAACTGATGGAGTTTGTAATTCATTCAACTGATGAGCCGGGCATTCAACTGATAAAGTCAAGAGCAGTTGAAAGCAACCAGAACTTTCAACTGATGAAGCAAAGAGCAGTTGAAAGTGACTAGAGCTTAAGTCTGACAAATCACATGGATCGAATTACACTAAAATAGACATGGAAGCCTAATTAGGAAAATAAAGAAGAAGCAGAAACATACTTATCTCATGCAGTGCAATCTGGATCAAATCAAGGTGATGGTCAAAGATGAAGACATCTCAGAAAGCATGCATAAGACAAAGTTGTGCAGCATTGTTTTTAGATTAGAGTGCATTTTGTAATCTAGCTAAAAGCTTTGTAAAACTTGGAGTATATAACCAAGTTAGTAGCATCAGTTGAACTTGTTCAAATTACTTGAGAGAAAAATCTGAGAGTTAGAACTTGTTTGAGTGATGAACCAGCAGCTGTGCGAATTGTAAACAATCCACAGATTCTTCGATATAAAATCTCACGGGTGGATCATTCAATCCACCCGTATTTTTAATACTTGGTGTTTTTCTGTTTACTGTGTTCTTAGTATATTATTCTTGAATCTTTTAAATTTGTAAAAGATTGTATTCAACCCCCCCCTTCTACAATCTTTCTCTTAGTTGGTGTAAAATAACAATGCACGTAGACTGTGAACGTGAACCAGACTTGTGAGGGGCAAATATTTTATTCGACTTAGATAATGAGAATGCTTGATATTACATTTTGCTGACAAATATGTATATAGCTACCGGAAGTTGGAGCAATATTGTTGATTTTAGAAGCCCTATAACTAACCGATTAATGTTTTTCTCTTTTGAACTTAAAGATTTAGGTGGATGTATATAGCTACCGGAAGTTGGAGCAATATTGTTGATTTTAGAAACCCTATAACTAACCGATTAATGTTTTTCTCTTTTGACCTTAAAGATTTAGGTGGTTTAGAGAGTTCACCCTGCCATCTCAATAGAAGTAGCTAGCTTGTTCCTTGCAAGTAGAACCTATATTAATTTGTAATATATATACTATTCCATTTCTAAGTAAAAATTTAAGATTCATACAACAAAGTAGAGTAGTAAGGACTTATTTCTAGATAAAAGTACATAAAACTTTACTTTAAAAGAAAACAAACTCTTAATTTTTATCAAATAATGAATATGAAATACCTCTTTACTATTTAACAATATTAGAAAAAATTATTAAATAACTCATTCTTTTAAGAGAATAATTTTTATTTTTTTTATATGTGGTACCCAAACAGGCACAACAATATGCCAAAATTTGGTGATTCATCATAAGCTACAACATGACCATATATGTTTTCCAAGAGGTGTTTGGCTGGGTAAAGAGTAACTTTTTTTTTCTCATGACTAACGGACTTGTATTAATTATAAACCTTCAAAGGCAAGAACATACTCCCTCTGTCCCCTTTTACAAGTTCATTTTTAAAATAAACATAGGTTTTATAATCTTCTTCCAAATTTTGGTATATTGTTGTGCCCCTTTGGGTACCACATATAAAAAAATAAATATTTATTCTCTTAAAAGAATGAGTTATTTAATAAGTTTTTTCCTGATATAATTAAATAGTAAAGAGGTATTTCATTTTCATTATTTGATAAAAGAAATAAGAATTTATCTTTTTCAAAAAAAGTGGAGTTTTATGTACTTTTATCTAGAAATAAGTCCTTATTACTGTGTTGTATGAATCTTAAATTTTTACTTAGAAATGGAATAGTATATATATTACAAATTAATATAGGTTCGACTTGCAAGGAACAAGCAAGCTACTTATATTGAGATGGCAGGGTGAACTCTAAACCACCTAAATCTTTAAGGTCAACATTAATCGATTAGTTATAGGGCTTCAAAAATCAACAATATTGCTCCATCTTCCCGTAGCTATATACATCTTTGTCAGCAAAATGTAATATCAAGCATTCTCATGATTTAAGTCGAATAAAATATTTGCCCCTCACAAGCCTGGTTCACGTTCACATTTTACGTGTTTTATGTATTCATAAGTATCGTGTAGCTTTCCGAATTCACCAAGGAGATCAACCAAGCATATATGATAAAAACAATTCGGTATATGATCTCATATCTTCTCTTCAAAGCAATATCCATTCCCTTGATCCGTAATTACATGTACACAAAAAAAAGAATTTCATCATTTCTACCACTATATTAGTAGTTAGTGCAATAAAGAAGACACATTAATTGAAAATATATGTTTACCAACTAGATTGGGAAGGGATGATGTGAGAACTGGACCTCCAAACTGAAACAATAGTTCTTACGATCAAATTTTGCAAAATAATCGAAAAATCGATAACGCACCTACACTGGTAAAAATAGTAAAATACATTACAGAACAAACATGCTCAAGAATAGAATGCATAAATAACTACAATGTCATACACACACAGTCACATAAAATTTACCAGTAGAGGTCCATTTAAAGATGAATTAAACAGCTGGAATATGAATAGAATCAAAGCTTCCAAAGCATATGTAGCCAGTAAACCATGAAAAACGTCAAGGATACGACATTCATAGTGGCACTAAGCTTTTATGAGCAGAATACTCCGCTTAAAAAGATGATTCTTGTTAACGAGCTGATCCACCTGCATTACAATAAAATTGTGTCTTATCTTCTTTATAAAGAAGAAACTTATAAATTATCAAATTAAAATGCCGGTGCAATACCTGTTCCAGAAAACTTAATGTCGAAAGTCCACCCAGCTGATTAAACCATATATCGATTGGAATATTTTCGACTTTGCATCTCACAAGTTTGACCTGAATGATCATGAGAGGCATATTTAAAATAAAGTTGATGCTATTTGAAAAAAAAAGAGTTTTAGCTTTCAAGCTGAGCCATATTTTCCGGTTACTATCTCCAGACTCTAAGGACGTGTGGCATAACAAGCCTGGTACCAATTACGCCATCTTTCCCAACCATTTCTTTACATTCGTTTTGTCTTGGTCAAGACTTTACATTTCAAAACTTTTCAAGTAAACCTTTATAAAATAAAAATTATACCCACCTATAATTTAATCCATTTCTCCAAATCTATAGATTAAAACTTGGCAAGACCTATTTTACTCGCTTTTCACAATAACTTATACAATTTTCTTAATTAAACTGTGGGCCACAGTCAAATATAAACAATTGGATGAGTTGGAGGGAGTACGCCCATTATGGATTTTTACAACAATTGTCAACCGATGCAAACTATGATTGACTCTAGAAAAAACACCATCTCATAAAATTTTGCACTACTGTTATTGTTATATATATGATAGATATTCCTTCATTCCCTTTTTAGTTGCCCCCCACACACAAAACCTATGTGTATTCTAATGACATTTCGGGAAGAAGATTATAAAATATTGTAAGTTTTTTCTTGTCGAACACATTTACATACATATATTCACATGAAAAATGGAAAGATTAATGTCCTGCATATGAAATCTTTATTAAACTTTAATATATATGAAAATATAACCTGCCCGGTGTCATTCCAAAAGACATTTATTTGAAGCACTTTCTTTATTGTTTCCTGCATCATAAAAATATATAAAATTAATAATCATAATAAAAAATCTAATATATAATCAAGTAAAAAATCTTATACGTCTCATGATATGTGCAATTTCAAAAAAATCAAATCAAAGCAACAATTTAATATATTAACATGTAGATTGGTTTATTCTCACAAAAACAAAATTTTTAGGATGATTACCAATTAAGATCTGAATCTAACCCAAATATCTAAAATAAATCTCAATCGCGAGGTTTCGATACAACAATTCATTTGAAACTCAAAATTTCAATCAAAGCCAAATCGATCGACATTTTAAGAATCAAACAACAAGTACATGAATTCGTGTACAGAATACATCGAATTAGATTGATTTCAGCTTTTTTATTTTGGAATAAATGTAAAAACAATTGACTACGAATCGAATTAGAAAATGACTTACCAAGTTATTTCCGATGAAATCTGAATGTATGGATCTTGCAAACTCTTGAATATAGTTGTATGTATTGTAAACTCTTCAATAAAACTAGATCTGACTGGTGAATTCGAGAATAACGAGGATGTAAAAGTTGCTTTCAACAAAGATGGGTAGGTTATAAAATCTTAATGAGAATTAAATAATACAAAGTGTTAATTTATTTAGATAGTTGGATGGGGGGTTTTATAGCTAGACTCTAATGCACAAGATATTAGATGGCGTATATAATAATAAATTTTGTGAAATGACCTTTCTTGTAATCAAAATATTCCTCAAATAATAATTTAATATTTTTCTTTGGTATATTTACAATAACTTTTAAGTTGATCATTATATTATATCTAAATAATTTTTTTGTTTCTTCCAAAACAACAAGTTCCAACTCATACTCGTGGGTTTATCCCGTGCGCACTCAAAGGGTAGCGGCTGCGGTTCTTACGTTAAAAAAAATAAATTGAAATAGTAATAATAATTTTAACATAGACATAATTATAGACAACTCAAAACATCATCTTATTAAATAATATTATTCAAATTTCAAAATTTTAAATTTTTAATGATTAAGATTTTTAATACTCTGATAGACTATATATGGGCCCCTAAAAAGTCATGAGGGGCTTATGGAGAAATATCATATTGAAGTCCTACAAAGGTGACATGTTTGATTTGATTTTTTTTTTTGTTTGAGTTTCAGTATACCTATAATTAAGCAAGAGTGTGAAATAATATAATCATGATAAGCTCACTTGGTACCCCCTTAAAGCTTTGGAAATGTATTGGTTAATTAAAAAATACAACAAGAATGTATATTTACAATTAGTAACAAAAATATAAGTGAAACTTCGAGATCATATTATAAAATAAGTTAAATAAATGATATAATTTTTTTAGTGAATTATTATTGTGAGACATGATAAATAATGAAATTATTTTATCCACCTTAAACATGTGTACTTAGAAGACGACTTATACATCTTAATTTTTAAAAGTTAGCATATATTGCAATTAACATCTATATATAATAAAAAAATTAGGTTAGAAACTAGAAACTAGTCTTTGACCAATTTTTTATCACTAATTTTCACCTACAAATATTACTTGTTTGTACATCATTTATAATCACTATATTGAAGTTAGAAATCTCACAAATATAAATATATAGATTAGCCTATGGTCATTTGCCACCTTAACTTGCCACCTAACATCATTATCGAACCCTTTCAATACTGTCATCATCACATACAATCGCTATTAGCCTATCATCATTTGCCACCGTAACTTGCCACTATTAATGACTATTTACCACCACTACATACCTCTTTTCGTTCCTTGCTATTATCATGAACCTTCCACAACAATAATTAATCATCAATAATTGACCATCAATAATAAATATAAGAAATTTTTCTCAATTATCAAAATAATTATATTAATTATTTTATAATATTGATTAATAGTGCATGAACAAGTGATTCTGTACCTAGTTATAAACAATAATTGCGGGAGTGGTTTTTAGTTTCTTAATAATATTGATTTCTAATTAATCACTTGCACTTGCGCACCTGCGTCCGCGCGCGCACATATATATATACACACATATATGTATATAAGTGAAAACTAAAAATTATAGTAAATAATATTTAATTTTAAGTATTAGTTATTTGTTATTAAACACTTTAGACGAATTTTATACAACCTACATTTTCTTCTCAACTTTTATGTTATCTTACATAAGAACAACAAGTAAAAACATTCACGATATATATATTTATATATATATATATATATATATATATATATATTCCTAAGTCTATAATATTAATATAAATAGTATATTCCTAAGTCTATAATATTAATATTTTGTTGTTTCTATGAAAGTTGATTTGATTCAATAGTGGCCAGTGGGGATGTATGTTAGATATGTTAACTATCAGATAAGGAGATGTATTTTATCAGAGTCGAACTCAGGAGATATTCTTCAGATGAGACAGAGTGAAGATAAGTTAGAATTTTGATAATAATATTATACATCTTAAATTTTTATTTAAAAATGAAATAGTAAATAAACTTATTGTAGGTCTAACTATAATACATCTTAAAAGCTAGTATCAACAATTAACTTTGACTAAGTAAATTGAAATGGCTATCTCCGGACTGAAAAGTTTTCATCCTCTCTTACTCTTATGTAGATAAAAGCTAAACATGACAAGTATGAACCGGAGTAAACGAAAGGGAAACTGTTGTTAATTTGCAGTCAGATGGAAATGTCAAAAGTCGACGCCTTTGTATGTCATTCACATAGTACTTTGATTTAGTCCTGAATGGAGGCTTTTAAACTCCAGTCCGTCGCACACTCAACTCCCAAGTAAAAATCTAGGTAGGTGATACTATATTTTAAAAGCTGTGCTGAACTAAAATTGAACGAAATATGAGAAGAACGAAATGAAATTTGTACTATAAATTTGAGAAGATTATATAAATATCTTTAATTTTTATATTTTCTCTATATATCATTCTATTTCAAATAATTTGAACTAGTCGTATGTTCGAAACGAATACTTATTCAACTTATTCATCATATTTTTCTACAATATTTCTCATAAAACTTAAGTTTATAATACATCTTAAAAATGGGGTTAATAGGCAAAAAGATCACTGAACTCATGGCCAACTTGCAATTTGGTCACTGAACTCAAAAAGTTTGCAAATGGATCACAAAACTAGATTTAACTTGCAGTCAACTCACTGAACTAATAAAAGGTTGCATTTAGGTCACAGCGCCGTTAAATATGAGTTGACTTTAACGGAATCCGTTAAAAAAATAAAAAAAAAATCGGTTTTTTAAAAAATTATTAAAACTTAAAAAAATCTGAAAATTTTGAAAAAACTTTAAAAAATATGAAAAAATGTAAAAACTTTAAAAAAAATCCAAAAATTTTGAAAAAATTTAAAAAATCTCGAAACTCAAAAAATATACCTAATATTTGGAATTAAAAAAATTTCAGAATTTTTTCTAAATTTCCATTTTTTTTTTGAAGTTTTTTTTTTTTTTGAAGTTTTAAAATTTCAAAAAATTTAGAATTTTTTGAAGTTCTTAGATTTTTTCCATATTTTTATAAACTTACATATTTTTTTAAAATTTTCAGATTTTTTTTAAGTTTTCAAAATTTTTCAAAAAAAATGAAATTTCATATTTGTTTTCAAAGTTTTTTATTATTATTTTTTATATTTTTTAACGGATTCCGTTAAAGTCAACTCATACTTAACGGCGCTGTGACCTAAATGCAACCTTTTATTAGTTCAGTGAGTTGACTGCAAGTTAAATCTAGTTCTGTGATCCATTTGCAAACTTTTTGAATTCAATAACTCAATTGCAAGTTGGCCATGAGTTCAGTGATATTTTTGCCTATTAACCCCTTAAAAATGAGTATGGGTTTGAACATAGATGTCCCCAGACCACAAAAGATAAACCCACTGCTTGGATTATATTTTCTGGTTTTATTTAAACGCATATACGTGATGGTTTCAAAATCTGATTTAAATGCCTGTACTCCCTACCAAATAACCGTAATCTATCCGGTGCTTACATACGACTATGAACCTCAACGAGTCAATGCATTCTAGAACTAGATTAAAAAATTCAACATCCACCGCAATAACTTGCATGTATTCGGATTATCTTGCAAGGTTTTATATTTATTTGAATATGCATTATTTTTACATTGAGGTGCTCGCACTATAAATAGCTGCTCTGAGTTCTCTATTTTCATCGCATCAGTCTCACAGTTCTACACTTGAGTTCATTCACAACTTTCTTCTCACATCTTTAGATATTATTTTCTAAGAAAAAATCATGGGTGTCCAGAAGCACGAACAAGAGATCACCTCCTCTGTCCCGGCAGAGAAGATGTTCCATGGCTTGATCCTCGATATCGATAACGTTCTCCCCAAGGCGGCTCCCGGAGCTTACAAGAATGTCGAAATCAAAGGTGATGGTGGAGTTGGAACCATCAAGCACATCACTCTTCCCGAAGGTTAGTTTCTTACCTATTAACCACTTTTTTAAAATTTATTTAGTATAACAATTTTTGCTGAAGCACATTTTTTTAATTTTGTTTCCCTATATGAATAACCAGGTGGCCCAGTGACCACAATGACCCTGAGAACTGACGGCCTTGACAAGAAGAATTGCACAATCGATTACAGTTACATCGACGGAGATATTCTGATGGGATTCATTGAAAAAATTGAAAATCATCTATCAGTGGTGCCGACTGCCAATGGAGGCAGCACCACCAAGACTACGGCCATATTCCACACCAAAGGAGATGCTGTGGTGCCAGAAGAGAACATTAAGTATGCCGAGGAGCAGAACACAATGCTATTCAAGGCCGTCGAAGCCTACCTCATTGCAAATTAACTGCGTCTTTGTGTGCGAGTGTCAATTTTCCAGGTCTCTGGCGTGTGTTTGTGTGGAAGTACTTCTATGTTTTTGTCCAAGTCATTCTCATTTCTTGGACTTGTCTGTGTTTACTGATAAATAAAGAGTCTCAACTATGAGATGTCGAACTATGAGATGTGTACGTGTAATTGTATCGTGTTAAACTTACTTGGAATATATGATGCAAGATGTTTCAATAAATACTCCAGAAATACTAGCCTTCACTAGTTATAAGCTATGTATTTTGGATTAAATTATTGGGATGATATAAGAAAATTCTTAAAAAATATTTATAAATTATCAATTATCATGGCATATCAACCACTTCTAAAACCATTTGGAACCGCATTGCTAAAATTGGTTGGTTAAATGAGACATGTAAGACTATATCTTCTAAAATTTGCTGAATCCTTATAAGACATTTTTCTTCAATGATATTGACAGTATTGACTGACTATCTCTATATATGGTATGTTAATATTATTTCAAGTTGTTATAAATAGAATATATTATTTTAATATGATGATATATGATGTTGAATCTTTTTACATGTTTCTAAAGGTTGGCCAAATACAGCCACATTAATGGATTATGTATATTTTTAGACAAAAATAATAATATGATTGAAGTGTACAAAATATTACCTATTATCTTTTGTATTATAGAATGATTTATTATATTATAAATCAGAATTTTGAAATGTTTGAGATGCTCTCGATCAAAATAAATAAGGGCATGTTTGGCATAAGAATGAAATCCAAATAAAGGGGACTTGGACTCTCCCGTTATGGATGATTTAAAACCTCGTCAAAACTAGCAAGTCAAATTCAACATCATGGATTGATTTGCTGGAATAAAACTAAGGAATATGTGAAATGCATATCAGAAAAGAACTACCCCTTTTGTCTTCAACCATGTTGACTAAAAAGAATTGATTAAATTTAACATGTGAAATATTGTATAAAATTTCACTTATGTAGATAAGCGATAAATCATTGTTGCTTATTTGATTCCCATAACAGAGGACTAGCACCTTTTATAATTCATAACAAAATAACTGATAGTGAAAGATATAAAACCTTACAATTGTAAATCATTTCCACTCATAACAAAATAACCGATAGTGCAAGATAAAATTTACAATTGTTAATCAGTTCTGGAAGACAGTATTATGCCATGACCAATAATATCTTCTAAATAGTACTACATATATATATATATATATATATATATATATATATATATATATATAGGGAAGTGCTCAAATACAAACTCCTTAGTGTACAAACGTACAAACAATCACTAAATGACTTGAACACAATCACTAAATGATTGAACATAATCACTAAATCTACCAGGAGGGTCTGATGGAGAGATAAGGGGAGGGGAGCACTTACGGGGCGGCATAGCCGAGTGGTGGTGCAGCGTGGCCGGCGGCAGCCGCGACGCCGGCGCAAGGGCAGTGCTAGAAACACGATTGAGGGATAGAGACACGATTGAGGGAGATGAGAAAAGCAGTGGTGAATGTGTGTGTTTGTGTGTGTATAGCACTAATCAGTGAGGGAACAACCAGAGAGAGAGCCGCTAGCAGTGGTGGTGGTGGGTGGTGATAGGTGGTGGGTGGTGGTGAGAGAGAGAGAGGCGCTGGGCAGTGGTGGTTGGTGGTGGATGGTGGAGAGAGAGAGAGAGTGGCGCTGGGCAGTCGTGGTGGTGGTGGGTGGGGTGGTCGTGGTGGTGGTGATTGGAGGTGATTGTGGTGGCGGTGGTGATGAATGTATGTATGTATTTGTTAAATTAAAATATGCTAATCACTAAATATTATTGTTATAATCACTGGTTTGTACGTTTGTACAGTAAGGAGTTTGTACTGGAGTAAGACCCTATATATATATATATATTAAAAGCAACATAAAATGTGATGTGCGAGGTTTTTGCATGAATCGACTAAGTTATATGACGAATAACACATATAGTGTATATATTAGCCACGTCATATCACAACTTATTTAGAAAGTTTGTTGCTTCCACTATTAAAACATTCTATCATGATTGTAATATTCATTTAGTTGTAAAGATATCCTCTCAATAAAAAAATGAATTTCTTGTCTTTCTCTCTCTTTATATGCTGTTATGAAGATTGTTGATTTTGTGTGAATTTCGGTTGAAGATTATACAAATTAACATGGTATTAGAGCAACTACAGGCGTTGTTTTCTCATTTGATGCACTCATTTTCATCTTTGATCCTCTCCGACACATAATCTCGATTCGTCATGTGTTCATTTCCAATTTCTTTAGATTGTCGTTTTATATCTTTCGTTTTATTAGTATGTTTGATCATTTTTTTTTGACATACTTGGTTGAATTCGTGTTCTCCTCATCCATTTGCATATTGTTTGTTTTTAAAAAGTAAATATAGTCTATTTTAATATGTAACTTTCTATTTTCTAAAATAATAAATAAATATTTTCTAATAGTTGGTCAAAAATTAGTCAATTGAAAAACAAAAAGAACATGTAAATTGAGACTGAAGGGCTATTTTAGCGGAAGTCAATGAAATTTAACGGAAGAGCTGCGTATCGTTCTTAAAATATAAAGATAGGAATTGCGATTAATTAAATTTCCAAATTGCAATTACCTCTTTGAATAATGAGAAATTTCAGCATCAAGGGAGTATATATTGCATGGGAAGAAAAGAGTCGAGTTTATTTATGAGTCATGTCACAGCCATTTTCTTATCACCGGCAATGACAATAATAATGTGTTAATATAGTGTAAATAAAGTCGTCAATAGAAAGTAATGTGCGGAGAATTTTGCAAGCCACCGATAAGATGACTATCTAAGTTCATATATATAGATTTAATACGACAACAAACCAAATTACGTTTTCTTGGAATATGAAGAAAATATTTGGGTGATCAGGATACAACAAGACTCAAATATCATGTACGAATTTGACGTAATAATTATATTGATGATTTTAAACGTAAATTTAGGCCGATCTTGAAAACTATCGATAAAACATTGACTTAACTTACAAATCCAAATTATATAAACAATTTACAAAGACCGCCCACGGTACACTATCTATGACCATTCAACTCGATTATAGCTTGTCAATAATTCAAAAAGCTTAATTTTTGAATTTAAGAAACGATAACTTGTGCGTCTATCTAAGGTGTTAGAATTATATATATTATCTTGCAATTATTTTCCAAACGAGAAAGAAAAGTAAACATGCATGCATCATTGGATTAATTAATATATTAAATATCGAAAGTACTGCCGTACACTTTCACTATAAATATCAGCTCCTAGTTCCTAGCTAATTCATCTTCATATCAATCAAATATAGCATAAACTTGCAGCTATCTTGTTACTTGATCATGGGTGTACAGAAGCATGTACTCGAGATTACTTCATCTGTCTCAGCAGAGAAAATGTTCCAGGGCTTAGTCATTGATATGTACAGCATTCTGGCCAAGGTTGCCCCAGGAGCTTATAAGCATGTCGAAACCATAGGCGATGGCGGAGCTGGAACAATCAAACATATCACTCTTCCTGATGGTCAGTTTCCAGTGGATTTCTTAATTACATCATTTGAGTTTCTAGTTGCTGCATGTTTTTCATAATTCAGACTCTCTCTATCTTATTCACCTGTATATGTTTTATTTCACTGCTCGGCACGTATTTTTGGTAAAATATAGTTTTAGAACTTTTTTTTTAAATTTTTTTTTATATAAAAATAAAAATTGTTATATCTTTATACATAAAGAGAAAATATTAAAAATAATTTGCAGAACTATACTAGTTTATTCGAGCATTAGAGCGTCCCCGTCCTCCAATGTATTGTATTGACGGGGAAGGAGGGAGTATTGGACAAAATTAATTTAGTATCATTTCCTATTTTCATTGCAGGTGCCCCAATTACCACAATGACAGTTAGAACCGATGCTATTGACAAGAAGGCACGGACACTGGATTACAGCGCGATCGGGGGAGACATCCTGATGGGATTCCTTGATAAAATTGAAAATCATGTTGTGGTTGTGCCTAATGCTGATGGAGGCAGCACCACCACCACCACAGCCATATACCACACGAAAGGCGACGCCGTGGTGCCAGAAGAGAACATCAAGTATGCCGATCAGCAGAACACGTTGCTTTTCAAGGTTGTTGAGGCCTATGTCATTGCAAATTAATCAATCTGTCGGGTTTGTGTTATTTGGGAGTAGTGCACCTGCATCCTTTTGAATGAGTGTTTGATGTAGTTTCTGTCTTTTCTGATGTATACTATCCGTCCCCTCGTTCATTTCTATACAGTTTTTTTACATTACTTGACACGTATTTTAAAATTTTTATAAAGTATAATTCTACTTTTTCTAAATTTTTGTTTCTGAACAGAAAAATATTTTTTATAAATAATTTATAAACTATATTTTATAAAAATCTTGAAATACGTGTCAAATCCTTGGTTTGTCCGGTACACAATCACAGAGGAAGTATATTTTATAGGTGTCAATGTATGTTTACTGAATTGAATAAAGTGTGTTCTAAATGCAGGAGATGTATACATGTGTAATGTTAGTTCACTTGGAACCTATCAATAAGCATGAATATCTCTTAGTATCAAAATTTATTCTAGTACTTTATTATGTTACCATTCTGCAGTAGAATTTGCAGTTCCAGTTGTGCACGTATATCTATTAATGAGAAATTTTATACAGAACTCTTAAGACAGGCCAGTTTGGCATTTAAAAAGGATGAATTTTGACTTTGTAGAAGTTTATAAATATAGCAATACTTATAGTATTCTGTTTGATATTGAAACTGAGAAAACAAGGCAAATGTTACTCCAAAGACTTAACTTCATTCCATCCAGATTACATGCGTTAAATAGAAAGCAAAATAAGTAAAGATAACTACTAGTAACTAAGTGCTAAACACTGCTAGCTAACTACTGCTAGAAACAAGGAACAACTCTCCTACTACAATTCTACTACTAAGTTTTATTCAATCATTTCCTACAACTACGCAACGACTAGTAAACTACATCACTGATGCATATCATGCAGACAAGTTTTAGATTAATGCCAACATTCTCCCCCATAATCTCAAACTTGTCCACTGAGATGCTCGATACCCAGCAAACTCCTCATTCTCTCAAACTTCACAGCAAGCAGAGCCTTTGTTAATAGATCAGCCTTCTGGTTCTCGCTGCTAACATGCTTCACTATGACTTCCCCACGTTCAATACATTCACGTATAAAATGATATCGGATGTCGATATGTTTGCTCCTCCCGTGGAAAACCGGGTTCTTTGCTAGATCAATAGCAGATTTATTATCAATATAAATAAGCACGGGACCAATTTGTTCACCTGTTATCTCCTTCAGCACGTTCCTCAGCCATATTGCTTGACAAGCCGCCGCTGTTGCCGCCATGAACTCCGCTTCGCATGAAGACAATGCGACACAACGTTGTTTTTGCGAAACCCAGGTGACCAGACTTTCGTTTAAATAGAAAACCATGCCTCCAGTCGACTTTCTGTCCTCAACATGACCTGCAAGATCACTATCCGAGTATCCTGTCAGAATATTATTCCCAGCATCCTTAGTATACACCAGTCCATAGTCCAAGGTGCCCTTAATGTATCTTAAAATCCGCTTTGCTGCATTCAAATGCACAATGGTTGGCCTTTCCATAAATCTACTCACGATTCCCACCGAAAATGCTATGTCAGGTCTGGTATGGACAAGGTATCGCAATCCACCTATTATGCTTCTGAACTGTGTAACATCAACAGTCCTGCCTCCCTCGTCCTTAGTCAAGCTTTCTTTCGGATCCATGGGATATTTACAAGGATTGCACTGAGACATACCAGCTCGTTCGAGGACCTTTCTAGCATAACCAGATTGTTTCAACTCAGTGAACCCAGCTCCTTGTTTCACCTCAATCCCCAAGTAATAATTTAATTTTCCCATGTCACTCATTTCAAACTTGGTGCTCATTTGTTCCTTGAATTGCTTAATAAGAGATATATCAGTTCCTGTGATCAGCAAATCATCTACATATACTCCAATGATTATTGCCTCGTTTCCTTTACGTCGAACATAAACTGCATGTTCGTATGGACATCTTATGAACCCAAGATCTTCCAGGCATTTGTTAAGCTTCGAGTACCACGCCCGAGGTGCTTGTCTAAGCCCGTATAGTGCTTTGATCAATCTGTACACTTGATTTTCTTTGCCCTTTTTTATGAACCCCTCCGGCTGTGTTACATACACTTCTTCGCCAATTTCGCCATTTAAGAAAGCCGTTTTAACGTCAAGATGGTGCACCTCCCACATATTTTTTGCTGCTAAAGCTAGCAATAAGCGTACTGTCTCCAGGCGTGTTACCGGGGCAAAGACCTCGTCGAAATCAACTCCTTTTTCTTGCACATATCCCTTAGCAACTAATCGAGCCTTATGCTTCACAACATTCCCATCAGCATCCTTTTTTAACTTGTAGATCCACTTTAAACCAATCTCTTTGTGTCCTGGTGGTAAAGTAGTGAGTTCCCACGTTCCATTTTTCTCGATGGATTCCATTTCATTCTTCATGGCTTGTCTCCAGGCCTTATCTTTCACTGCATGGCTATATGAGGTTGGCTCATCAATACCCATGAGTAGAAGCTCATCTTCAATCTCTATCTCCTCTGTATCTTGATACACGTCGTCAATAGATTTGAACTTCTTAGGAGTAGCACTGTCATCATAATTTTCAGAATTGTAGACTGAGTTCGAGTGCTGAGATACTGGTGTCACAGCCTCACTTTCTTCTGCGGCACCTGTATGTTCCTGCCTTGAAGTTTCAATGTCACTTTTCTCATTTGTGAACCCATCTGGTATAGTGAAGGACTGCACACGACTCGTTTCTGTCTCGCCCGAATTGTTCCAATCCCAAGCCTTCTCTTCTTCAAACGTTACATCTCGACTAACATACAATTTATTGCATCCTGGATCATACAGACGGTAGGCCTTTGTACCAGGCTCTTTCCCAAGGTTAACCACCTTCAAACTTCTATCATCCAACTTACTTGTTCTGTTTCCCGGTATTTTCATATGAGCAACACAGCCAAAAACCCGAATAAGACTAATATCTGGCTTTGTTTTCATCCACATTTCATAAGGAGTCTGGTCAGACAAAGCTCGAGTTGGAAGTCTATTTAGAACATAGACTGAATGCCTGATTGCCTCAGCCCACATTGTTGAAGGCATCTTCATATGTTTCAAGTAGGACCTGGCCATTTCAACCACTGTCCGGTTTCTCCTTTCCACCACGCCGTTCTGCTGAGGTGTGTATGGAGCAGTAAATTGCCTGATTATTCCACGCTCCTCGCAATATGCTTTAAATTCATTCGACATGAACTCCCCTCCCCTGTCAGTTCTAAACATTCCAATTTTCCCACTTCGCTTGTTCTCAACTTTAGCACAGAATTTCTTAAACACACCAAATGCATCATTTTTATTTTTAAGCATGTACACCCACATAACACGTGTATAGTCATCTACCAACAAGAAAAAATACTGATTTCCAGCTAGTGTATTGGGTGCAATTGGGCCACACAGGTCTCCATAAATGAGTTCCAAGGCATGCTTTGCTTTAAAACTTGACTGAGAAGGAAAAGATTTTCTTACTTGTTTGGCCATAAGACATCCACTGCACACTCCCTTGGGTTGAACAATTTCAGGCAAACCATCTACCATCCGCTTTCTTGACATCAATAACATAGCTTGAAAATTTACATGCCCCAGACGCGAGTGCCAAATCCAAGAAGTTTCGTCAGACTTTGTGAGTAAGCAAATAGGTGTACTCAACTCGATAATGAGTTTATACAGTCTGTTGCTCGATCTTTTGACCCTCATCAGCAATCTCTCCTGATCATCATACACTCTGAGTAAATCCCCACTGATTACTACCTTATTCCCTCCTTCAGAAAGTTGCCCAATGCTGATAATGTTATTACACAAAGTCGGTATGTAATAGACATCGTGTAGTGTTTTCTCTTCTCCATTCTTGCACCTGAATTTTATCGAGCCCTTTCCCTCAATTTTGATCGTGGAACCATCTCCAAATCTTACCTTACCATTGACTTCTTCATCCAACTTGTCAAACTTCAATTTATCACCCGTCATGTGGTTGCTGGCTCCATTATCCAGGTACCAGACATTAGATTCTCCCTGTTTCTCGACGCCTGCAGATAGAAGTTTTGGTGTCAACTTACTTTCGTTTAGCAGTACCACATCTGCATCTTCGTGCTTTGCCAACAACAGAGCAGGCTCATCATCTTCTATTGAGGCAATGTTCACTTCTTGTTTTTGTTCTCTTGCACGACGTGGTTTTCTACACTCAGCTGCAAAGTGGCCAACAATACCACAATTGTAGCATCTTACTTGACTCTTATCACGATTCCCACGTCCTCTTGCCCCTCCATTTGATGCTCCTCGATTTGATTTCTTTATCCACTCCTCTCGTGTAAGCAATAGTTTCCCTCCATCATTTTCTTTCTTTTGCCATTCTTCTTCTGTTAGCATCAGTTGTTCTTCGTTGCTGGTTACAGTGCCCCTTAACCTTTCTTCATGAGTCTTAAGGGATCCTATGACCTCCTCCACAGACATGGTGTCGAGATTCCCGAACTGCTCAAGAGCGGAGGCAATTTGCAAAAATTTTGATGGAACAGCTCGCAACAATTTCTTGACTATGTATGCTTCTGCTATTTCTTCGCCTAAGGCCCGTATATTCGACACAATTCCATTGATTTTTGTATAGAAATCATCAAGCTGGTCAGAATCCTTCATAGTTAACGCCTCGAATTCGGCTCTCAGTGTTTGAACCCTCGCCTTTTTAACCTTTTCAGCACCTTGACACCTGGTCTTAATCGCCTCCCAGGCGTCTTTGGCCGTCCGTTTATCTGCAAGCGACAACATTATCTCCTCTGGAATCGCTTGATAGATCATAGCCAATGCGATCTTGTCCGTTTTCTCTTCAACTGCAGCTTTGGGATTACTTGATTCAACAGCATCCCACACCCCGTGTGCTTGCATAAATACCTTCATTTTCATGGACCACGCCGTATAGTTCCCCTTTGCCAACATAGGGTAACTAAGGCCAATCGAACCTCCTTTAAGCTTGTTCGCGTCCATCTCAGCCTTTGACACTCACCTCGTTACTAAACCTGGCTCTGATACCAAGTGTAGAAGTTTATAAATATAGCAATACTTATAGTATTCTGTTTGATATTGAAACTGAGAAAACAAGGCAAATGTTACTCCAAAGACTTAACTTCATTCCATCCAGATTACATGCGTTAAATAGAAAGCAAAATAAGTAAAGATAACTACTAGTAACTAAGTGCTAAACACTGCTAGCTAACTACTGCTAGAAACAAGGAACAACTCTCCTACTACAATTCTACTACTAAGTTTTATTCAATCATTTCCTACAACTACGCAACGACTAGTAAACTACATCACTGATGCATATCATGCAGACAAGTTTTAGATTAATGCCAACAGACTTGTATAATCATGTAAAAAGTTTAAAATCTGCATATAATTCAAGTTTGAAGGAAACTTCTGATTTTGGTAAAATTTCAATATTGGCAAGCAGTTCAATTTTCCAGGCAAGCTCAGATGTTTGACATTTTAAGTACATTCGATAGTCCCCTCCTCTTTTCTGTCTTAATCTTCGCATCTGTATTAGCCTCTGGCGGATCCAAGAATTGTCTTGATAGTTCCAGCCGGGCGATCTGGCGAGCAGCCCATGGTCCCTTACCCAGTCCTCCCCTTATTACCTCTATTCCTTAATATCTATCCTTTTATACCAGATTATAAGATCATCACAAAAAGTTATAGTCATCATATATAAACAGTCATCTTGCTAACCAACTCATCTTGATCTCAACACGATTGCAAGCGTGTGCACCCAGCACCTGAATAAAAGAGATAGAAATGGAGGGTACTACAAGAGTGAGGTTAATGTTATATAACATATATATAAACCCTGAAGCTGGACCCATCAGCCCGGTATGAGATTTATCTTACATTGCTTAAAGTGGCATTTTATCCATACATATATATAATTTTAACCACTGCGTTATTAGTTTGTTCGCTTATTATATCGTTTTTATGCTTTTAAACAAAAGTGAGATTTCAAATGGATGGAGAGTTTCCATATTCAGATGCGACTTTTAATCATGATACCAATACACATGCAAATGTCATAATTGAGTCTCTTTTTATTCGATTCAGCAAACAATTAAACAGAAGTACTGGATCTTAAGCATCACTCGTCCAGCAACATAAAAGTACTTGTCACACAATTAACACAAACCAGAGAGTTATAGAAATCACACACTCACACACATAGACGTGATTAATTTGCAATGAGATAGGCCTCAACCGCCTTGAATACTGATATGTTCTGCTCCTCGGAATACTTAATGTTCTCTTCTGGGACGACAACATCACCTTTGGTGTGGAATATGGTCGTAGTCTTGGTGGTGCTTCCTCCGCCAGCATTTGGCACAACGACAAGATGAGTTTCAACTTTGTCAATGAGTCCCAACAGAACGTCTCCATCGATGATGCTGTATTCCACTGTGCATGCCTCCTTGTCCAGGGCATCAGTTCTAAGGGTCATTGTGGTGATCGGGCTACCTGAATATTCATACAAGTACACAGAACTAATTTCATGAGATTTTTTATACATTTTATATGAACCTACCGATAACCAAGTGGCTGACATTAAAGAAGAAACTAACCATCAGGAAGAGTGATGTGCTTAATAGTTCCAACTCCACCATCACCTTTGATTTCGACATTTTTGTAGGCTCCGGGAGCGGCCTTAGGGAAAATGGTATCAACATCAACGATCAAGCCATTGAATATTTTCTCTGCTGATAGAGAGGAGGTAATTTCTTGCTCATGCTTCTGGAGACCCATGATTTTCTTGGAGAATGATAGCTGAATATATTTATCTGAGCAAAGAATAAGAACTTAAGGTTTTTGCTTTGAGATGTAGATGATGAAATTAGAGAACTCAAAGCAGCTATTTGTAGTGCCAGTGGCTGAATATTAGGATGTTAATGCACCTTAATATTTCAAAATTTTTAAATAAATAGAAGATCTTGCAAGATAATTGAAATATTCATGCAAGTTGCTGCGCCTCACGTTAAATCTTTAATTCAAATTCTAGAGAGTATTGACTACATAATTGAGTTCAAAAAGTTATAGACAAAAACTCGTGTTGTAGATGCAAGATATCATATTTGAACTTATTGAGTTTCTGCATTGAAGATTTTTGTAGGTGAAGTCAAGTGTTCTCATCCTGATCGAATTAAAAACAGTTAGATTTCAGAATTAGGATTGTAAGTTTTCTCAAATAAAACAAGCATGCAAACTCAACCATACTAAAATAATTAAGTAAAAATTATTAACAATTTATCTGATTTATTTTTAACATAATTTATCATTGCAATATAAGCAATAAATTAATGGACACGGGCATAATGTGTTTATCTCTATTAATTAGTATATATTCTGCCTGTATAAGCTCTTCCATTTAACCAGCCTGTATGTCCGGGTCAATGCTTTCTAGAATACAAATCAAGACTTCAATTCACTGCAATAACACCTGGATAGTCTATCTGTCCCAGTACTGTTGAAATCATCCTGAAAGATCTTAAATTAACTTAAAAAAATAAACATGCAACACATACATTACTATAATGTCGCCCTAACCTGAGAGAACCAATAACCTGACAACCACTAAGAGTTTCTGCAAAACCCTAAATTTTCAATAAATTTTCAGGATCTAAATCTAAATACATGTTTTTTTGCATTGTTGTATGTGTTCAAAAATAATTTCAAAGTATATTTTCTGCCTATATATAATTGCTCTTCCATTTAACCAGCCTGCATGCGTATCCAAGTCATGCTTTCTGGAATTTGCAATAACATCTGGATAGTCTATCTGTCCGAGTATTGAAATCACTATATTGTCGCGTCGAGAGAGAATCAATCCTTAAAAAAGAACCTTAGAACCACTAAGATTCTTGTGCGAAACCCTAAATTTTAAATAGATTTTTGAAGATCTAAATTTAAATACATGTTTTTTGCATCGTTGCATGTCTTCGAACATAATTTTAAAATATAATACATATATAAGACACTTTTTGCATGTACAGTTCTACGTAGAACCTAAGGATTCTAAGGTTTGTTAGGCTAAGAGTTCTAAGAAGAACATTACCGTATTATAATTTTATGAGATTAAACCAGATCCATCATCACCCATTGAGTAGTGGCGCTTAAAATAGCTGCTCCAGTTCTCTCATATAATCGTATCAATCTCACGGCATAAACCTTCAGTTCATTCTCAGCTTCCTTTTGCTTTGCTCGTATCTTTAGTTATTATTTTCCACCAAAATCATGGGTCCAGAAGCACCAGCAAGAGCGTTGAATAAACTAATATATAAATTCCTGAGTTTGAGGAATATTGTAATAGGTTACGTTCAATATGTGAGAATACATTAAATATGATTAATAAAATTGAAAAGATGTATCTAATTCTAATTCATGTATGATGGGATGATTTGTATTTCTCCTAAGATAAATGCAGAAGTTTGTATTTAACAAGAAGATATTAGAACAAAAGAAAATACGCAGAGAGACAGTTTCTTTTTGATTCCTTGTTCGGTTCTAATTACCTCTTATACTGGAATTATACTAGAATCTTATAAACTAAACTCTACAAATTAGGGTGCATACTGTTAAAAAAAATTGTTTGAGACCAAATCGAAAAAGCACCTAAACATAAGGGGTGCAAAGTGTCAATCACTCTAAAAGAAATAAAATCAGTCCCAGATTATTTCACATGGGTTCCTTCAGTTATAAACAAAATGAAGAATTATTGAGAAAATACTGAAGATGCTCGTGTCAATGAAAAGATTCTAAGATCTTTGAAAACAAATTTGCAACTTTTTTGCATCTCCATTGAAGAATCAAATGATATAAAAACCATGATCATAGATTAACCTATGGGATCTTTGCAAGCATATTCATAAAGTTATTAAAGATGGAAGAGACAGTACCTCAAGTACTGAAAACTAATACCTCTATTGAAGACAAAGATAAGATGTTGTATACACAATGCATTAGAAGGAGAGGACGTGGATGTGCAAATCAAAGTTTTAATCGAAGGAGACGACATGGGCATGCAAGCAAAATATTAATAAAATTTGTAGACAAATCAACAAAATTGGGGCGGACAAGGACGTAGTTCGCGGTAGAGGTGGAAGAAAATTTGGACACTTTCACAAAGATTGCTAGTAGAAGGGTGAGGAAAAGGTAAATTTAGTCGAAACGGAAGAGCAACAAGATAATGGTGTTCTGCTAATGGCCTGCAAAGATATGGTTCCAAAAGATGATATTATTTGGTACCTTGATAGCGGTGCCAGCAACCATATGTTTGGACTCAAGCATCTCTTTATTGATTTTAAAAAAAATAGATTATGGATTCGTGTCTTTTGGAGATTCATCAAAGATTGAAGCCAAAGGAAAGGATGAAATATGTTATTCTAGAAAGGATGACAAACAAGGAAAAATTAAAGATATCTATTATGTTCCATACATGGAGAACAATATTCATAACCTTGGACAACTACTTGAAAAAGAATACCTAATTTTCATGAAAGACAAACACTACTAGAAAAAAGGGCTTAGACATCGGCTAGAAACCGATGTCTATTGAAAATAGGACCGATGTCTTTGCATGTGATGTAAAAGGTAGGGGTCTTAGACATTGGTTTATGACCGATGTCTAGAACCACCTTTCACAGCAGTTCTACTAAAGAACCAGATGTCTATGCATTGAAAATCATCTTTTTTCTAGCTCACATAGAACTGTCTCAAAATTGTATGTCTGTATTTTAAATTTTTTGCGATGACGAGTTTGTCTCCACTTTGAAAAGTGGGAGTTTGTTGAGAAAACAATCTTTTTTGAAATCTTATATGGTTTTAATTTTTATAAATGATTTGGCTTGAAATATTTAGTAGGGCTATAATTCTAGTCGAGCAAGCCAAGTTTCGAGCCGAGCCTCATTATTGGAACCAAGTTTAATCGACTCGAGGTGACCCGAGCCAGCTCATTTAGCTAATCAAGATAAATCTCTGTCCGAACTCAATCATTTAATTTCACGAGTCGAGCCCGCTCATTTAGCTAAACGAGCCGGTTTTAACGAGCCGTGCGAACCAGCTCATATAATTTTACACTTAATTGAGGCTAAACCTCCACCCAAACTCGGCTTGTTTAATTTCGCGAGTAGAGCCAAGTCAGCTTGTTTAATTAAACGAGTCAGAACCTTTGCTTGAATTAGGCTCGTTGAAGGAGTTAAGCCAAGTCTAGCACAGTTAAATGAAGTCCAGCTGGCGAACTCAAGAGCAGCCCATTGTCCCTTACCCGGTCCTCCCCCGTATAAACTTCTATTCCTTAAAATCTATCCTTTTATACCAGATTACACAGATCATCATAAAAAGTTATAGTCATCATAAACAGTCATCTCGCTATTCAACTCATCTTGCTCTCAACAAGATTGCAAGCGTGTGCACACTGCCTGGAATAAAAGAGATCGAAATGGAGGGTACTACATGAGTGAGGTTAATGTTACATAACATAAACCCTGAAGCTGAACCCATCAGCCCGGTATGAGGGTAATGTTATAATTTTACATTGCTTACAGTGTTATTATATGGTTTATGCTTTTAAACAGAAATTAGATTTCAAATGGATGGAGAGTTGCCATATTCAGATGCGATATTTAATCATGATATCAATACACATGCACATGTCATAATTAAGTCTCTTTTTATTCGATTCAGCATACAAACAGAAGTACTGGATCTTAATCACTCGTCCAGCAACATAAAAGTACTTGTCACACAATTAACATACACCAGAGACTTATAGAAATCACAAACTCACACTCACACACATAGACGTGATTAATTTGCAATAAGATAGGCCTCAACGGCCTTGAATACTGATATGTTCTGCTCCTCGGAATACTTAATGTTCTCTTCCGGGACGACAGCATCACCTTTGGTGTGGAATATGGTCGTAGTCTTGGTGGTGCTGCCTCCATCGGCATTTGGCACAACGACAAGATGAGTTTCAACTTTGTCAATGAGTCCCAACAGAACGTCTCCATCGATGATGCTGTATTCGACGGTGCATGCCTCCTTGTCCAGGGCATCAGTTCTAAGGGTCATTGTTGTGACTGGGCTGCCTGAATATTCATAAAAGTGCATAAAACTAATTTAATGAGATTTTTAAATATACATTTTATATGAACCTACTGATAAACAATTAATTAAGTAGTTGATATATATAGAAGAAACTAACCATCAGGTAGAGTGATGTGCTTGACGGTTCCAACTCCACCATCACCTTTGATTTCGACATTTTTGTAAGCTCCGGGAGCGGCCTTGGGGAAAATGGTATCAACATCAACGATCAAACCATTGAATATTTTCTCAGCTGATAGAGAGGAGGTAATTTCTTGTTCGTGCTTCTGGAGACCCATGATTTTTTGGGAGAATGATAGCTGAATATATGAGCAAAGGAAAAGAAAGTTGTGAAGAACTGGTCAAGCTGGTTAGTGTTGTGAGATGCAGATGATGATATTAGAGACCTCAAGGCAGCTATTTATAGTGCCCGTTGCTGAATAGTATTGGATCTTGCATATGGAAGGTGCTGGCTGCACGTTAAATTTTAATCAAATTCTAGAGAGAATTGACTAGCTTGATCTCAAAGTTTAACCAAAACTCGTGTTTGTCATTCTATTTCTTATAAAGAAATATGACAGCAGCAACATAAATTGAAAAGTAGAACATATTTCATATATATAAAGTTATTTTCCGCATATAATGTTATTCCCAGATGCCAGTAAAAGTTCCCAGATGCCAGTAAAAGTTATTAACATTTCATCTGATTTATTTTAATATTAATTTATCAATGAAATATGGGCAGTAAATTAATGAACAGGGGCATCATGTGTTTATATCTACTATATTTTCTGCATGTATTAGCTCTTCCAACCAGCCTAGAACCAGGCCTGAAATCATCTAGCTAGTCTATGATCTGTCCGAGAAATATTGAAATCATCCTGAAAAATTAATGAACAGGGGCATCATGTGTTCATATGTTTTATGTTTGATAAAGCATATACATGTGTGTACTTGCATATGATTTATTCCCATAATTTTAGTATTTTGTAAATAATAGGGTTATTACTCATTGTTTTTAAGTGTTTAATGACAGCTTTATAAATATTCATAAAGTTGGATCAAACGGAACTTATTTGGGTTTAATTAGATGAAAATTCGGATTTAATGGACAGGTTATGAATTAAATTTTGTTTGGGTCATAACTGGAGTTTTAGATATCATAATTGGACGATTCAACAGCCCAGGCGAAGATATTAAAATTTCCTACGAGTTTTAAGTGGTCCATATATCAAAATCCAACTGGAACAGCCTAGAACCAGGCCTGAAAATCAGCCTAGGAATTTTTTTGTAAAATCCAACTTGTTTTTCGAAATTGGATTGTTTTAGAAGGAAACCATTAAGAAAATACTATAAAATTAGGTTTTGTATTAGTAGAGATATATTAGATAACTTTGTATCATATGGAATAATAGATAGATAGCCTTGGCAGAGAGAAAGAGGAGAGAAGCACTTGTGAGAAATATTGGAAGAAGGAGTGAATGGATGTATTCTTTTGGTTTTCTATATTTGTTTAGTTTGATTGTGTTTTCTCTTGATTTGTTAATCTATCATTGAGCGCTTTATACAATTAGAAGAACGGATAACTTTTAATTGTACCTCTGGTAGTTATAACGAATTTTGAGAGAAGTTATAATTGATCTAGTACATAATTAATATTATGGACACAATTTCAGTATTCCATCGGGAGATTGATATCAGAATTGTGAGACTTAAAATCCTTATTTTTAATAGTTTACAATTGTACTTTGATTAAACATGAGAGTAGCCACCCACTTTATATTTACACTTATAATAAAATATTTGAATTAGATTCTAATTCTAAGTCATTTAATTATTTTATTATGAATAAAAATAGTATGCAACGTGTTAAATAAATAAATATGACTTTTATATAACATGATATTATGTAGAATTTATCATGCAATATATATATGTGTGCCCACTCTCCTCTAATACTGTTGCGCTATACGAATAACAGTTTTTAGCCTAAGAATAATTATTCTGCCACATCTAAAAACTACATCATTCAAAATAGAAAAATCTTCAAAACAATAATTCAGACTTTTTAAAAAGTGTAGAACAATTATTCTCACAAACAAAATATTCGAATCACTATGAATATATATACACAAAAAACACACACCACACATAAACACATATATGTGGTTGAATATCAAGTAGACCGCTTGATTTCGGAACCTATATATTTTACTCACAGAACATTATTTTGTCTATAATAGCATGTAGTGAATTATTGTTAAAGTAGCATTATTTTATTTGAAACGCATAAAAAAAAAATTGAAAAGTAATTTGAAATGGTCAACCAATTAACGTTATCTCGGGACTGAAGAGCTAATTAATCACCCTTTCTTAAGACTATGTACTTTAATAGTAAAAACTAAACGAAAAAACAACTGTTGATAATTTGCAGTCAAGATGGAAATGTCAAAAGTCGACGCCTTTGTATGTCATTCACATAATTATACTTTGATTCAGTCTTGAATGGAGGCTTTTAAACTCCAGTCCGCGGTAGGGGAGAGCGTGGGCCGGTTCGGCTCGGTTTTAGGACAAAACCGGAACCGGAACCATATATCTTCGGTTTTTAAAATCAAAAACCGCAACCGCCGGTTCGGATTCGGATTCGGTTTCGGTTTTAAAACACCGGTTCGGTTATAATCGGCTCGGTTTCGGTTTAGAAACCGCCAAATAAAAATGTAAAAGTAATATATAAACAAGATAAATTAGAATACATAATAATTAATACAGGAGTATATTGTACTATTCTAGGTTCAAACTTCTAATAGTTATGCAGGTCTGTGAAAGAGTTTGAGTGCTTCTGTGATGCAGTGACTCAGATCAGTGAGCATATTGCCAACCTAATTCTTAATTTCAATAAGTCTGTAATTTCAGAGTTCAGAGACTGTTGGTGCTTGGTACTGGGCCTCTAAACTGAAAGTTACAGACTTATGTTATGTGTTGTTAGAAACATTCGAATAGATTTTTTAATTTTTAAATATGATATACATTATATATTTATTAATATTAATGTATAATATTTATTATTTAATTATTATTTTAATAATCGGTTCGGTTCGGTTTTTATCGGTTCGGTTGGAAGGTATAACCGGAACCCAACCATTTAAATCGGTTCGGTTTTTAATTTTTCGGTTTCGGTTTCGGATCGGTTATATTCGGATCGGTTTTCTCCGGTTTTTCCCGGTTTCGGTTCGGTTTCGGTTTCAAATCGGTTTTTTGCTCAGCCCTAGTCCGCGGCACACTCAACTCCCAACTAGAAATCTAGCTAGGTGATACTATACTTTACTCCCTGCCAAATATCAATATTATTCAACATGCACCTAGAATATTATTCATATTCTCCGGTGCTTACATATGACTATGAACCTAAACCAGTCAATGCATTCTAGAATTTGATTAATATTCTTCAATATGAAGCGCAATATCTTGCAAGGTTTTATATTTATTTGAATATTAGAATAGACATGCATTAATACTTTTACATACTCGCACTATAAATAGCTGCTCTGAGTTCTCTATTTTCATCGCAACAGTCTCACAGTTCTAAAATTCTTTTCCCTTGCTCACATCTTCAACTATCAGTTTATAAGAAAAGATCATGGGTCTCCAGAAGCACGAACAAGAGATCACCTCCTCTGTCCCGGCAGAGAAGATGTTCCATGGCTTGATCCTTGATATCGATAACATTCTCCCCAAGGCGGCTCCCGGAGCCTACAAGAATGTCGAAATCAAAGGTGATGGTGGAGTTGGAACCATCAAGCACATCACTCTTCCCGAAGGTTAGTTTCTTACTTATTTAGCATTTTTATAAATTTATTATAGCAGTTTGTGCTGAAGCACATTTTTTAATTTTTGTTTTCCTATATGAATAACTAGGTGGCCCAGTGACCACAATGACCCTGAGAACTGACGGCCTTGACAAGAAGGGATTCACAATCGATTACAGTGTCATCGACGGAGACGTTCTGATGGGATTCATTGATAAAATTGAAAATCATCTATCAGTGGTGCCAACTGCCGATGGAGGCAGCACCACCAAGACGACTGCCATATTCCACACCAAAGGAGATGCTGTGGTGCCAGAAGAGAACATTAAGTATGCCGAGGAGCAGAACACAATGCTATTTAAGGCTGTTGAAGCCTACCTCATTGCAAATTAACTGCGTCTTTGTGTCATTTTTCCAAGTCTCTGGTGTGTGTTTGGAGTGGAACTACTTTTATGTTTTTGTCCAGGTCATTCTTTTTTCCTGGACTTCTATATGTTTAGAGATAAATAAAGGGTCTGGACTATGAGATGTGTGTAATTTTGATATGTGTGTAATTTCATCGTCTTAAACTTATAACCTCAAGAATATAAAATTAATACAAGATGTTTCAATAAATTTCGAGAAATACTAGCCTTCACTCCATATAATTAGTGTCGTGTATTTAGGATTAAATTATTCAGACCATATAAGCAAATTCTTGAAAAACATCTATATATTATAAAAAAATTCCTAATATATATCATCTTTAATTATCATAGCATATCAACCAATTCTAAAAACATATCCAACAATGTTAAGTTAAAATCTATATACAAAAGAAACTATCCTTTATGTCTCTAATTATGTTGACTAGAAAAAGTTGATTAAATTTGCATGTAAAATATTTATATAAAATTTTGTTTATGTGTATTAACAATAGATTATTATTGTTTATTTTCCATAACATGGGACTAGCACCTATTATAAGTCATAACAAAATAATCGATAGTGAAAGATTAGATGAAAAGAATGAAATGCTCAAAGTATGGATGTTCGTGTCATGGAAAAACTTTCCTGCCCTGGCTGACCAAATTTGATTATGTTGTTACTTGTGTTGAGAGTCGAAAAAGTTGTCCACAATTTTCAATGATGAACTTGTGGGTTCACTTCAAACCCACGAGCAACGAATGAATCAATATGATCGTCATAAGCACCCGTTTTGTACATGGTCGAGGTGGCTACCAAGGTCGGTGAGGATGAGAAAAAGAAAGCCTAATCCAAAGTACGCAAAATTTTCTCTAATAGAAAACAATGGACCAAAAGAACCAACTCCGTTCCAAGATGCTTCAAAAATTGATGAGTGGATCTAGACTATGAAAGAAGAGATTGAGGCACTAAAGAAGAATAATACATGAGAATTAGTTCCTAATTAAGCCTAAAGATTTACGCTCCATAACATGTAAATGGATCTATATATAAATTAAAAACTCAACCTGATGGCACTATAGAGAGACACAAAGCTCGATTGGTGGCTCGAGGGTTTTTCCAAAAATATGGTCTCGATGACGATGAAACATTCAGTCACGTAGCCAAGATTACTTCTGTGAGGGTCTTACTTGCGCTAGCAGCAACAAAGTCTTGCAATCTATGGCTAATGGATGTTAAAAATTATTTCCTACATGGCGAGTTATTTATATATATAGAACAACCCGAAGGGTTCCGAAGCAAGACACATCCAGAATATGTTTGCAAACTTAAGAAAGTTATATATGGCTTAAAACAGGCTACACGAGCATGGTACGGAAAAATGGCCGAGTTTCTTGTGCAAAGTGGTTATTCAATCACACCAACAAATTCAAGCTTTTTCATAAAACAATCTGATGGAAAGTTGTCAGTAGTTTTAATCTATGTGGATGATTTAATCATCACAGTGACCATGACAAAGAGATGAGCGAAATTAGAGCAAATTAATCAGTTTGATTTTGAATGAAGGAGCTCGGAGAGCTAAAGCACTTTCCGGGTCTTGAGATACAACGAATAAAAGAAGGAATATTCTTGTGCCAATAGAAGTATGCAAATGACATACTTGAAAAGTCAAGGATGATTTATTGCAATCACCAACCCCTATATATGGAGCCAAATATGAATTTATGTGCATTTGAAGGTCGAAAATTAGAAAATTCCACCATATATAGACAACTAGTTGGAAGTCTTATTTACTTAACAATTACAAGACTATACATTTGGGTCATTTGGATTAGCTTAAAATAAGTGCTTATTGCTTAAAGTAAAAAAGTGAAGTAGAATTTAAAAACAAGTTAGGACTTATAAGTGATTAAAATGTTTGAGAAAGAAGTAGAAGCCTTGAAACAAAAGCTAACATTCTCAACTTCTTTTAAGTATTTTTTGACTTTTTGCACAAACGGTACGAATAAGTGCTTCTAACTTTTATGAACCCAGAATCCGGACTTTTAAGCCCCGGCCAAACACCCCCATTATATTCACAGTTGGAGTGCTAAGGCGGTTCATGGAGAAGCTGAGGAAGCTTCACTTAGATGCAGTACAACGCATAATGAGGTATATCAAGGGAACTTTTGATTTTGGAACAGTATATAAAAAATGCAAACGGAATAATAGGCCATTATGATGCTGACTATGCCGGAGACCACGATACACGGAGATCGACAACTGGTTATGCATTTAATCTTCTATCAGGAGTTGTGTCATGGTGCAGTAAGAGACAACCATCTGTGTCACTGTCAACTGCAGAAGTGGAATATGAATCAGCATCAATGGCAGCTCAAGAATGCATATGGTTAATGCAACTCCTAAAAGATCTTCATCAATCAGCAGACAAGCCTGTAGTACTACATTGTAATAATCAATCTGTCATTCGAATAGCAGAGAATCCAAAATTTCATGCAAGGACTAAACATGTGGAGATTATATTTCATGAAAGGACTAAACATGTGGAGATTCATTATCATTTTGTGCCAGAGAAGGTTCTTCAAGGAGACATTGAGATGAATTATATTCATTCAGGCGATCAAGTTGCAGATTTGTTTACTAAAGGTCTGAACACAAAAAAATTTTGAAGATTTCAGAAGACAGCTTGGAATGATTGCAAGATCGATGTTTAAAGAGAGTAGTCGTTGAGGAGGAGTGTTAAATTTCAACAACTCTCTCTGGAATCTTGTGATAGTTTCTAGTTTCTGAAATTATGCATTTTCTAAGCGGCGAGGTTAAATGCATTTTACTAAATTCAATACACAAGTTTGAAGAGAGTATATCTAATAAGAGAAGTATCTAGATCTTTTCCATCAACATTGAGCTGTATAAAATATTAGTGAAGTCTGAGGTCGGGGAGCATAAAATAGATCGAAATTGAGGGTACTACACGAGAGGTTAACGTTATATAACATAAACCCTGAAGCTGAACCCATCAGCAGTATATGAGAATTTTTCTTACATTGCTTAAAGTGACGTATTATCCATACATGTATAATTTTAACCACTGTGATATTAATTTGTTCGCTTATTATATCTTTTTATGCTTTAAAACAATAATGAGATTTATGCTTATAATTATACACATGCACATGTCATGCATAGTTGAGTCTCTTTTTATTAGATTCAGCAAACAAACAGAAGTACTGGATCTTAAGCATCACTCGCCCAGCAACATAAAAGTACTTGTCACACAATTAACACAAACCAGAGAGTTATAGAAATCACACACTCACACACATCGACGTGATTAATTTGCAATGAGATAGGCCTCAATAGCCTTGAATACCGATATGTTCTGCTCCTCCGAATACTTAATGTTCTCTTCTGGGACGACAGCATCACCTTTGGTGTGGAATATGGTCGTCGTCTTGGTGGTGCTTCCTCCGTCAGCATTTGGCACAACGACAAGATGAGTTTCAACTTTGTCAATGAGTCCCAACAGAACGTCTCCATCGATGATGCTGTATTCGACGGTGCATGCCTCCTTGTCCAGGGCATCAGTTCTAAGGGTCATTGTTGTGACTGGGCTGCCTGAATATTCATAAAAGTGCATAAAACTAATTTAATGAGATTTTTAAATATACATTTTATATGAACCTACTGATAACCAATTAATTAAGTAGTTGATATATATAGAAGAAACTAACCATCAGGTAGAGTGATGTGCTTGATGGTTCCAACTCCACCATCACCTTTGATTTCGACATTTTTGTAAGCTCCGGGAGCGGCCTTGGGGAAAATGGTATCAACATCAACAATCAATCCATTAAATATTTTGTCTGCTGATAGTGAGGAGGTAATTTCTTGTTCGTGCTTCTGGAGACCCATGATTTTCTTGGAGAATGATAGCAGAATATATATATATGAGCAAAGAAAAAGAACTCGAGGTTTTTGCTGTGAGATGTAGATGATGAAATTAGAGAACTCAAAGCAGCTATTTGTAGTGCCAGTAGCTGAATATCAGGATGTTGATGCAGTTTTGGTTTAGAACTATTAAATAAATATAAGATCTTGAAAGATAATTGGAATTTACATGCAAGGTGCTGTGCACGTTAAATCTTTAAATCATATTCTAGAAAGACTCTTGACTAGCTTGAGTTCAAAGGTATATACGAGAACTCGTGTTTGTAATTTTAATTCTTACAAAGAAAATATGACAGCATCAACATAAATTCAAGTCAATGCTTTCTAGAATAACATTAAGAACTTTAATTCTCTGCAACATCTAGCAACTCATCTATCTGTCCGAGTATTGAAATCATCCTGAATGATCTTGAATCAACTTAAAAAGAAATAAACATGAAACACATACATTACTATAATATTACGATATTAGACCAGATCTATCATTACATATGAGTGGTGGCACTTTAAACAGCTGATCCGAGTTCTCTAATATCATCGTATCAATCTCACAGCATAAACCATCAGTTCCTTCTCGGATTTCTTTTGCTTTTCTCGTATGTTAAGTTATGTTGTGTTTGGTTGGGGTGAATGGAATGGAATGAGTATAAATAAAAGAAAATAATAGAGTGTCGGAGGCAGGACTCTGAAAAAAATGAGTGAGTGCAAAATTTTCATGATAAGATTTGGGTAGAAAATTTGCATGACAAGGAAAATGAAGCATTACTTCACAAAATGGAGGGTTTGAGCTCTAGTTAAAGATGATAGGAATGGAATGATGGAAGGAATGAAATTATTATACATTCAACTAAATTATAATTCAAATCTCACTCCATTCTCTCTATTTTCATTCATCCCGACCAAACACAACATTATTGTTTTGCAGAAAAATCATGTGTGTCCACAAGCACGAACAAGAGAAAATGTGCAAGTGGTAGTCTCACTCAACTAGGCTTAACTTCACCGAATCTTCACCGAGTCCTAGCTTCCAGCCTCAAGAATCACTACAACAAACTCGCCTATTTGCGACGGAATTTAAAGCTTAAATCCGTCTTAAGTTCCCAAATTATGACAAAAATATTCGGTCATTTTTGCTCAAGTAGTAAGTTCGAAAGAACGTCACAATTTTTGGCATGCATCGTAACACTAAAAAGGACAAAACCTACTGCATAATAAATATTGACCGACACCAAAAATGTGTCGAGAAGAAATCGACGGGGTATTGAGCAATTTTTATTTTGTGAGGGAAATTTGCCGCCCAAAGTTAAATTTGACCGCTAGCGGTCAAATTTATTGCCATGTCAGCAATCCGCGTGAAACACATCTAATGGTTCTTATTTAACATACCAATAAAACAATCCAATGGACTAAAATCATCACAACATATCCTTATCATATATATATACATACAAACACACATTATAACCTAAATACACTCCCCATTCTCCAAATCTCTCTCTCCCCCCCCCCCCTCCCCATCTCCATGACTCCATCTTCCCATTTTCCCCTCTTTTACATACACATTCGTAACCATATATATTCATACATACACAATCTCTATCTACAATAACATGATTTGTACTAGAATATTACCAAGAAAATTAACTCGTGGAATGGTAATTTGGGAGGAATTCCGGCAACTCAAGCAACTCCGGCGACCGAGAAGCAACTTCGGCGACCAAAAATCTCAAGTCACAATTTCCGTCCAAATTGATAAGGAACAAAGTAGAACTACAAAATCCAATTAGGAACTTATATTAAATTTGTAACATTTCTTTTGTAAATATAGAAAAATTCTTAATGAACATGAATTTCATTACGATTTTTTTTGGTTAATAAGGTATATAATTTTGAGAATTATGTGATATATATGTTGATTAGTAAGATAATATTATCTAAATTTACTAATTAAAGTATTAAAATTCGCACACAAGAATATACCACAAAGTAGCAAAATACATTCCGTCCAGGTTTAAATTTGACCGAATGCGGTCAAATTTAATAAATTGTATGCAGCAAATTGAAAAAAAAAATTAAAAATTAAAAATTTCAAAATTTCGGTCAAATTTAGCTAAATTTGACCGATTTTGCTAAATTCGACGACGTTATGACTGACCGACATGAATCGGTCAAATTTAGCAAAATTTGACCGTGGGCGCTCAAATTTAACTAAATTTGACCGATATTTTCGGTCAAATTTACCCGTTTTTCTTGTAGTTCAACTTGAGTGGTAAACAGTATGCTTGGCCCATTGTAGAATTTTTGGATCTTCAATTGATCACATAATGTATCATGTGGACAGTTTCACAAAAGACCCTTGAACCTCTCATAAACTTCATATATCGTACAATTAATAATCTATATCAAAATGTAGAAAATTTTGAGTTTCCTAGCCATTCTCTAGCCTTTTTTTCAAGTGAGCAACTATTCAACTTCAATATGATAATCTCCTTAATTAGGAACATCATTGACCTTGAAGTTATCAATGCTGTGATCAAGAAAATTTCTAAAATGAGGATTATGATATTGAGGAGAAAGGCAATTAAATTTTTTGTCGTTGATAGCTTATATTATTTTTCTGTCAACCTGAAAATTATTTATTGCAGTAAGGCCTTGCAATAGTAGAGAGAATGTCATGCATAGTTGAGTCTCTTTTTATTAGATTCAGCAAACAAACAGAAGTACTGGATCTTAATCATTCATCCAGCAACATAAAAGTACTTGTCACACAATTAACATACACCACAGAGTTATAGAAATCACACACTCACACACATAGACGTGATTAATTTGCAATGAGATAGGCCTCAATAGCCTTGAATACCGATATGTTCTGCTCCTCCGAATACTTAATGTTCTCTTCTGGGACGACAGCATCACCTTTGGTGTGGAATATGGTCGTCGTCTTGGTGGTGCTTCCTCCGTCAGCATTTGGCACAACGACAAGATGAGTTTCAACTTTGTCAATGAGTCCCAACAGAACGTCTCCATCGATGATGCTGTATTCGACGGTGCATGCCTCCTTGTCCAGGGCATCAGTTCTAAGGGTCATTGTTGTGACTGGGCTGCCTGAATATTCATAAAAGTGCATAAAACTAATTTAATGAGATTTTTAAATATACATTTTATATGAACCTACTGATAACCAATTAATTAAGTAGTTGATATATATAGAAGAAACTAACCATCAGGTAGAGTGATGTGCTTGATGGTTCCAACTCCACCATCACCTTTGATTTCGACATTTTTGTAAGCTCCGGGAGCGGCCTTGGGGAAAATGGTATCAACATCAACAATCAATCCATTAAATATTTTGTCTGCTGATAGTGAGGAGGTAATTTCTTGTTCGTGCTTCTGGAGACCCATGATTTTCTTGGAGAATGATAGCAGAATATATATATATGAGCAAAGAAAAAGAACTCGAGGTTTTTGCTGTGAGATGTAGATGATGAAATTAGAGAACTCAAAGCAGCTATTTGTAGTGCCAGTAGCTGAATATCAGGATGTTGATGCAGTTTTGGTTTAGAACTATTAAATAAATATAAGATCTTGAAAGATAATTGGAATTTACATGCAAGGTGCTGTGCACGTTAAATCTTTAAATCATATTCTAGAAAGACTCTTGACTAGCTTGAGTTCAAAGGTATATACGAGAACTCGTGTTTGTAATTTTAATTCTTACAAAGAAAATATGACAGCATCAACATAAATTCAAGTCAATGCTTTCTAGAATAACATTAAGAACTTCAATTCTCTGCAACATCTAGCAACTCATCTATCTGTCCGAGTATTGAAATCATCCTGAATGATCTTGAATCAACTTAAAAAGAAATAAACATGAAACACATACATTACTATAATATTACGATATTAGACCAGATCTATCATTACATATGAGTGGTGGCACTTTAAACAGCCGATCCGAGTTCTCTAATATCATCGTATCAATCTCACAGCATAAACCATCAGTTCCTTCTCGGATTTCTTTTGCTTTTCTCGTATGTTAAGTTATGTTGTGTTTGGTTGGGGTAAATGGAATGGAATGAGTATAAATAAAAGAAAATAATAGAGTGTCGGAGGGAGGACTCTTAAAAAAATGAGTGAGTGCAAAATTTTCATGATAAGATTTGGGTAGAAAATTGGCATGACAAGGAAAATGAAGCATTACTTCACAAAATGGAGGGTTTGAGCTCTAGTTAAGGATGATAGGAATGGAATGATGGAAGGAATGAAATTATTATACATTCAACTAATTTATAATTTAAATCTCAGTCCATTCTCTCTATTTTCATTCATCCCGACCAAACACAACATTATTGTTTTGCAGAAAAATCATGTGTGTCCACAAGCACGAACAAGAGAAAATGTGCAAGTGGTAGTCTCACTCAACTAGTCTTAACTTCACCGAATCTTCACCCAGTCCCAGCTTCCAGCCTCAAGAATCACTACAACAAACTCGCCTATTTGCGATGGAATTTAAAGCTTAAATCCGTCTTAAGTTCCCAAATTACGACAAAAATATTCCGTCATTTTTGCTCTAGTAGTAAGTTCGAAAGAACGTCACAATTTTTGGCATGCATAACACAAAAAAAAAGGACAAAACCTACTGCATAATAAATATTGATCGACACCAAAAATGTGTCGAGAAGAAATCGACGGGCTTTTGAGCAATTTTTATTTTGTGAGAGAAATTTGCCACCCAAAGTTAAATTTGACCGCCAGCGGTCAAATTTATTGCCATGTCAGCAATCCGCGTGAAACACATATAATGGTCCTTATTTAACATACCAATACAACAATCCAACGGTCTAAAATCATCACAACATATCCTTATCATATATATACATACAAACACACATTATAACCCAAATACACTCCCCATTCTCCAAATCTCTCTCGCCCCCCCCCCTCCCCATCTTCATCTCCATGACTCCATCTCCCCCTCCCCATGACTCCATCTTCCCATTTTTCCCTCTTTTACATACACATTCGTAACCATATATATTCATACATACACAATCTCTATCTACAATAACATGATTTGTACTAGAATATTACCAAGAAAATTAACTCGTGGAATGGTAATTTGGGAGGAATTTCGGCAACTCAAGCAACTCCGGCGACCGAGAAGCAACTTTGGCGACCAAAAATCTCAAGTCACAATTTCCGTCCAAATTGATAAGGAACAAAGTAGAACTACTAAATCCAATTAGGAACTTATATTAAATTTGCAACATTTCTTTTGTAAATATAAAAAAATTCTTAATGAACATGAATTTCATTACGATTTCTTTTTTGTTAATAAGGTATATAATTTTGAGAATTATGTGATATATATGTTGATTAGTAAGATAATATTATCTAAATTTACTAAATAAAGTATTAAAATTCGCACGCAAGAATATACCACAAAGTAGCAAAATACATTCCGTCCAGGTTCAAATTTGACCGAATGCGGTCAAATTTAATGAATTGTAGGCAGCAAATTGAAAAAAATTCAAAATCCAAAATTTTCAAAATTTCGGTCAAATTTAAGCGGTCAAATTTAGTCGGTCAAATATATTCGGTCAAATTTAGTTAAATTTGACTGATTTTGCTAAATTCGACGACGTTATGACTGACAGACATGAATCGGTCAAATTTAGCTAAATTTGACCATGGGCACTCAAATTTAACTAAATTTGACCGATATTTTCAGTCAAATTTACCCGTTTTTCTTGTAGCTCAACTTGAGTGGCAAACAGTATGCTTGGCCCATTGTAGAATTTTCGGATCTTCAATTGATCACATAATGTATCATGTGGAGAGTTTCACAAAAGACCCTTGAACCTCTCATAAACTTCATATATCGTACAATTAATAATCTATATCAAAATGTAGAAAATTTTGAGTCTCCTAGCCATTCTCTAGCCTTTTTTTCAAGTGAGCAACTATTCAACTTCAATATGATAATCTCCTTAATTAGGAACATCATTGACCTTGAAGTTATCAATGCTGTGATCAAGAAAATTTCTAAAATGAGGATTATGATATTGAGGAGAAAGGCCATTAAATTTGTTGTCGTTGATAGCTTATATTATTTTTCTGTCAACCTGAAAATTATTTATTGCAGTAAGGCCTTGCAATAGTAGAGAGAATGTCATGCATAGTTGAGTCTCTTTTTATTAGATTCAGCAAACAAACAGAAGTACTGGATCTTAATCACTCATCCAGGAGCATAAAAGTACTTGTCACACAATTAACATACACCAGAGAGTTATAGAAATCACACACTCACACACATAGACGTGATTAATTTGCAATGAGATAGGCCTCAATAGCCTTGAATACCGATATGTTCTGCTCCTCCGAATACTTAATGTTCTCTTCTGGGACGACAGCATCACCTTTGGTGTGGAATATGGTCGTCGTCTTGGTGGTGCTTCCTCCGTCAGCATTTGGCACAACGACAAGATGAGTTTCAACTTTGTCAATGAGTCCCAACAGAACGTCTCCATCGATGATGCTGTATTCGACGGTGCATGCCTCCTTGTCCAGGGCATCAGTTCTAAGGGTCATTGTTGTGAATGGGCTGCCTGAATATTCATAAAAGTGCATAAAACTAATTTAATGAGATTTTTAAATATACATTTTATATGAACCTACTGATAACCAATTAATTAAGTAGTTGATATATATAGAAGAAACTAACCATCAGGTAGAGTAATGTGCTTGATGGTTCCAACTCCACCATCACCTTTGATTTCGACATTTTTGTAAGCTCCGGGAGTGGCCTTGGGGAAAATGGTATCAACATCAACAATCAATCCATTAAATATTTTGTCTGCTGATAGTGAGGAGGTAATTTCTTGTTCGTGCTTCTGGAGACCCATGATTTTCTTGGAGAATGATAGCAGAATATATATATATGAGCAAAGAAAAAGAACTCGAGGTTTTTGCTGTGAGATGTAGATGATGAAATTAGAGAACTCAAAGCAGCTATTTGTAGTGCCAGTAGCTGAATATCAGGATGTTGATGCAGTTTTGGTTTAGAACTATTAAATAAATATAAGATCTTGAAAGATTATTGGAATTTACATGCAAGGTGCTGTGCACGTTAAATCTTTAAATCATATTCTAGAAAGACTCTTAACTAGCTTGAGTTCAAAGGTATATACGAGAACTCATGTTTGTAATTTTAATTCTTACAAAGAAAATATGACAGCATCAACATAAATTCAAGTCAATGCTTTCTAGAATAACATTAAGAACTTCAATTCTCTGCAACATCTAGCTACTCATCTATCTGTCCGAGTATTGAAATCATCCTGAATGATCTTGAATCAACTTAAAAAGAAATAAGCATGAAACACATACATTACTATAATATTACGATATATATTAGACCAGATCTATCATTACATTTGGGTGGTGGCACTTTAAACAGCTGATCCGAGTTCTCTAATATCATTGTATCAATCTCACAGCATAAACCATCAGTTCCTTCTCGGATTTCTTTTGCTTTTCTCATATGTTAAGTTATGTTGTGTTTGGTTGGTGTGAATGGAATGGAATGAGTATAAATAAAAAAAAAAAAATAGAGTGTCGGAGGGAGGACTCTAAAAAAAATGAGTGAGTGCAAAATTTTCATGATAAGATTTGGGTAGAAAATTGGCATGACAAGTAAAATGAAGCATTCCTTCAAAAAATGGAGGGTTTGAGCTCTAGTTAAGGATGATAGGAATGGAATGATGGAAGGAATGAATTTATTATACATTCAACTAAATTATAATTCAAATCTCAGTCCATTCTCTCCATTTTCATTCATCCCGACCAAACACAACATTATTGTTTTGCAGAAAAATCATGTGTGTCCACAAGCACGAACAAGAGAAAATGTGCAAGTGGTAGTCTCACTCAACTAGGCTTAACTTCACCGAATCTTCACCGACTCCCAGCTTCCAGCCTCAAGAATCACTACAACAAACTCGCCTATTTGCGACGGAATTTAAAGCTTAAATCCGTCTTAAGTTCCCAAATTACGACAAAAATATTCTGTCATTTTTGCTCGAGTAGTAAGTTCGAAAGAACGTCTCAATTTTTGGCATGCATCTTAACACTAAAAAAAAGGACAAAACCTATTGCATAATAAATATTGACCGACACCAAAAATGTGTCGAGATGAAATTGACGGGCTTTTGAGCAATTTTTATCTTGCGACAGAACTTTCTGTCGGTAGTTATCTTACGACGGAATTATTATGAACTTCCATGAGAAATACCGGAGAAAACTCAAACTGATGACATATGTGTCCTTCGAAATTTTCTCTGTTCTTACCATTTTATGGCATTTAAAATAGATCCAAAACATTATCGATAATCCCTGTATCTCTCGTATGTTAGTTTAAATATATTATTTCTTAACTGATTATGTAAATGTGACTAGTGATATTGAATATGGTTGGCGAATTTATAATGAAATACTGAAAATTCGTGGTAAGGTCCCATGCTAAAACGACATGGTTCTGAGATGTGTCACTTTTTTTTGATTATTTTTAATTAAGGAAAAATATTTAAATAAGATACTTATGACGGACGGGATTATCCGTCGCAAGTTCACGGCCACGTTATGTAATATTTAATGATTACTCTAGCTCTCTGTTTTTTATTATTTAACGCTTTGACTTTTGGCACACAATTTTAAGTCCTTTGACCGTGTAGGTAAAAATATTATTTATTAAAATTCTTTTAGTGAACAAAATATATAATCAAAATTTTAATTTACAAAAAATAGTTAATGAAAAATAATATTTTCAACTACAAGGTGAAAGCACTTAAAAGTGTGTGCCAAAAGACAAAACGTCAAATAATAAAAAACGGAGGGGGGTAAAAAACTATACTTACGACAGATTGGGTTTTTGTCGAAACATCTTACAATGGATTCCAAATTTCCTTCGTAAGTTGAGGCGCGCAGAAAATCCATCGTAAGTTATTCGTTGTAAATAGCCCTGTTTGTTGTACTGAATGTAAACAATGGCTTCAACTAATAATTGTGCAAGATTGATAAGAAAACACACAAAGGCATCAACTTTAAACACGCATCCAAATCACACAAATCTCAACCAAAATTTTCTATATTGAATAGCACTAAAATCTTTCATTAATGCCAAAACTCTTCGAATTCCTCCATCTGATCCAATGCTTGAATAAAAGGGTTTTATGAAAAACTTCTTGAAGAAGTTCATGAAATTTTGAAACTTCTTATGTTGTTTTTAATTTCGTGAGCATTGAGCTGGATACGGGGAAGTAGGATAAACAAGCTTTTTGATTCTTGGATATTTAACTTGAGGTTTCATAAGAAATTCTTCAATGGATCAACTTGGCTCTCCGTGCTACCTTCTTTCAACTCATTCGATTATTTGCTCTAATTATGTGAAGTAATATCATCTAATATCTCAAAATTATCCTCCAATTATCGGTTTGTCAGTGAAACCCTAACTATTCCATCAATAGCAAACTGGGTAATGTCGTCCATTGTAGAATGTTTAGATCTTCAATTGATCAGACAATCCGTGACGTGGACACTTTCACAAAATGTTCTTAATCTCTCGTAAACGTCATACAAAGAATCCATAACAACGTATAGAATTTTTTAATATTCCTAGTCATATTCTAGCCCTTTCTTAAAGTGATCAACAATTTAACCTTGATCTTTTGTGTCATCTCATTGTGTCGTTACACAAAAGATCAACTTTAAAAAAAATTCAATGAACTCAATAAAATTTATTCAAATGGGAATTCCGTTATTGTTCAGCAGAAAGTCCATTAAATTTATAATATTTGATAAATTGTATTTTTTAATCAACACACAGAATATTTATTGCAATAAATGAATAGAGTGCAATACAATAAAAAGAAGGCAAAATATAATCCTGACCTTATAGTATCTTCTTGTGTTTTATTTTGCAGTTTTCTCTATCTCCAAGTCAAAAAAGAAACATGAATGAAGTGTATACATACAACATAAAACTCCTACAAAATTTTCAATAAAAAAAGAGTTAATAACTTGATCTTAATATACTAAATAATGTAATTATATTAACAAACAAATAATTCAAACTAGTTGTGCCAATGGCTCCAAAAATTTATTAGTCATTTTAAGACTTTAACACACAAATGTATGTATCGTTACTCATAATATTTTCTTCCCACCCGGACTATTTATAAAATATTTAAACATAATTATCAATCTTGTAATGACCATATTTTCACTAGTAAGTCGTCCATAATTTACGAATTTAATTATTAAGTTTGGTGGAATTTATTTTTGTTATATACATAATTTCTTATTAAAATATGCAAGAAATATGTATTAATTAAATATTTTTGAGTACACCAACGATAGTAGCAATAATAAATAGAAATATTTCTAATTGCTCGCAAGGACCTCATAGGAATAAGGTATTAATAAAATTGTCCTTGGGTGCAATTATCTATAATTAATATTATAAATACCAGAGGGTTAGTGGATAGTTCAGTCGGGCACTAGTTAACACAAGAGGGCAAAGACCAGCGGAGAAGAAGGAAAGTGGGGTTTGAAGTAAAGATTGACAAGGAGATTTAGTAACTGCAGACAAGGTAATAAATTTTGACTTCCATCTGTGATAGTATTAAATAACTACTTCACAAATGTTTAATCGTTGAGCATGGGTGCTTGGACCCACTTTAGTGTGAAACATCCATGTGCTTATCACTGGCAGTAGTACACTCTTTCTATTTCTTTTATTGATACTGTGATGTGTACCTGTGTATATAGTTGTGTCCCCACTTTACCCAATTAAGCTTAAACTAGGGTTTTATTTAATTTGAGAGTTTTTTTTTGGGAGTTGCGAGTGCTTGATTAAATTAAGTTGGGGGTTTTGGAGCTTGGGTGAGAAGTGAATACAAGCAGAGGGTGTACGAGGGTGGTACACATTTTCCCCCAAATCGATTTCAAAATTAGGGTTAGGGTTTATGAATTGAGTTGGGGCTTTTGTGTTTTGATGAATGATTACTGAAATTAAATTGGGGTTTGAGTTTAAGGGGGGGGAGAGTGGTGTTGGATGGGCTGAATGGTGGCCGTCGGGGACGGAGCTGTGGCGGTCGACGGTGGCTACACCACCGCGACGCCTCGAATCGCAGGGAGAGGGGTGGTAGAGAGGTGGAGGTGGGTTGATGATGGAGTTGGGAGGGGTAGGAGCCCCATCGTCGACGACGATGGTGGCTGTAGGTCGGAGAAGGCCGAGCGAGGGAGGTGGCAGAACGGTGGCAGGACCACCGTTGGTGGCTGTAGAGTCGCCGTGAACGCGCGACCTGAGAGAGAGAGAGAGAGAGAGAGAGAGAGAGAGAGAGAGAGAGAGAGAGAGAGAGAGAGAGGCTGGTGGGTAGAGAGGTTCAGGGGAGGGTGTACGGCGGCGAAGCCACCGGAGCCGCCGTCGGAGGTATAGCAGGGTGGTGGGTGAGCAGGGGTAGGAGAGTAAATTGGCAGCTGGGATTTAATTAATGGTAATATGCTTAATAAAGTTGATTGGATGGAAAATTAGGATATAAATCATAATAATATATATTAAAGAATTAGTTGGGGTTGAGAGACTTGGACTAAAATAAAAATTTAGAATTATATGACTAAGTTGTGAAATTTTGGGAGTTTAGGATTTATTGGGACCATAATTAAATTGGTTTGGGGTATTTAAGTTGAGGTTTAGAGGTTAATTAATAATTTGGATTATATATTAACAAATTGATAATAAAAGAAACACCTTGTCTATTTTATGAGGAAAGGAGGGATTAGTTAATACTAATTAATATTAAAATAAAAGACTTAACAATCTATGTGAGTACCAAGGTGGATTTTGGGAATTTAGGATAGTAATTGTGTTGGAGCGGATATTTAAGAATAATAAAACGTTGAGATTTAAAGGTTAATTGACAAGTTAGTTTAGAAAACATTAATTGGTAAATTGGTTAAATAAGATAATGGTGGCAAGGGTGTTAAGTCGTTATAATAGTTAATCGAGACTCCTTGTTTAATATTAAATACTAAATCTCTTGTTTCTGTTTTATTAGAGAATTAACTGCTAGTAAGCAGTCACGTTTAATTATCTTTTTGGACCAAGCTAGTAGCGGAAGTAATCAGGCAAGTCCACTTTATCCTGCTCTCTTGATGTGCCGGATTTATGTTGTTATTATTATTTCAGATATGTTCTGCTCAATAATTTATTGTATATCTGAGATTCCGATTAATTAATCGCCGGTCGTTTACTTCGTGAAGACGGGCCAGAAACGGAATATTAGGGTCTTGCTCAAATTAAATACTCACATTCTTCGTTAACTAAGTCCACCTCTATTTCGGGTTGACTGTTACCCTTCGTAATATTTTAATATCGGTGTTACCTCTTTCCACACTTGTATTCAAAGAAACTATTTGTCTTCTCAATTTTATTCGCTACACCCTAGCATGAAGTAACGCTTTTAACTTATATTTTGAATCCTCACTTCCGTTAGTAAACGGTCCATTAAAGATTTCTTTTATTCGTGATTCTCGTCTACGAATGGGTTATTCCGTGCCAAGTCCTTGTCGATATTTCCTCTTCCACTCCTCCCACTTTATACCAAATCTTGAATAATTACTGTTCTATACCCTCTAATTAACAACCAATCGGTTGACTCTTCATCTCCTTTCTGGACTTGTATTCCCTTCTATTTGGATTATTTACCTTCTTTGGGTATAATTTTTCCAAGTTGTACTGCTGGGTGTATTTGTTCACATCCAAGAAAAAGAGTTGGAAATCTCCTTTGGTGCCGAGACATTTTCTAATGGTCTGGAGAAAGCTGCTTACAACTGGTCAACACGAATGAATTACATTCGTGGAAGTGGTGGAAATATAAATTCTCTTTGTGGGGTAAGAATTTGAGGGTTGAAAGTGATAACCCTTGTGCTAGCAAAGTGTGGAAATTGTGGGTGGCGCCATTCGACGGTCGCGATCAGACTGCGAGGGCGACACAGGATGGTTGTTACCAAATGGCGGTGATCGAGCCATGAGGTGGAACCGTCAAGGATGGAGACCAGTATCGTATATTCCTTAATCTTTAAAATGTTCATTCTCTATGTGTGGTTCTATGCTACTTCTTTTTACTATGTGCCACCATAGTAATGTGAGCTTTTTGATTTCTTAGCAAATACCTTTTCATAGCATTGGACTTGCTGAGCTATTTAATTGCTCATACTTGCGAAATTCTCTATTTTTCTTTCAAACAGTGAAGACAGAATATGGCGAGACTGAGAAGGACAATCAGAAAGAGGGTAACGTCAAGGGCAAGGGCAAGGCGTGAAGTTCGAAGGATACAAAGGGTGCGAAGGCTCATCTCCGTGACACCGATGTTTACTCTTATTATATTAATAATAGTTTGTAACCTTGGACTTATTATTGTAATCGTAATCTAGACTATTTGTAAGTGGATGTTAGACCCTGGAACTTGTGGGACAAGTTATGTAATGCATGCAGGTTGCTGAATTTCTTGTGACGACCTAAATCTGTGAAATACGGGTTTGGGGGCGTTACAGTTTTGGCATCAGAGCGTAGGTTATATTCTTAGGAAACGGGAACCCTAGGAATATAACGTGGGGGAGCGTAGTAAAGATATAGGTATATGTATGTATATACTTGCGGGAGGGTAAAAGAATTTATACCCTAGATCTCGGACGGTAGATAAACTTTTAGTTATGGAAATATGATTATATTTATATGTATTAGTGTCTGGTGGTGATATTTCCTTGTTTGTACTGTAGATGGTAGGACCTAGCACTACTGTTGGCAGACCAGCTACACCTTACCCCCATGGCTATTCGGACTCTGGTACCGAGAGTGATCCTTCTGAGGAGTTTATGGGGATCGAGAGCGACTCGGTGGACACATCTCTTCAGATCTTGGAGCCCCCACCACCGGAGATTATAGACCTGGTTAGCGAGGAGGTGGTACCTACACCCCCCGGTACTCCAGTTTCTGCTGCTGCTGTCGAGGGGGAGGGGTCTAGTTCCCCTTTCAGATCTCTGTCAGATATGCTCTCTGTTTCTACCGTCACCACTGCTGCTTTACATACTCCGACGCTGGGGACTTATGCCTCGGAGAGTGGAGGGGATCCATTCCTATCTGAGCTACTTCGAGGTTTTCAGACGACATCATCCGAGATGTCTGCTTTTTCATTTCCATCGATGACACCTGCTACTGATCGCTACAGATTTGACTTCTCTACCTCTCAGTTCATGGCCTCAGTTGGTGAGGTTCCTGCTTTTAGCACCGGTGATTTCCAGCCGGTGTATACTTTTACTGACCCGAGGATTGAGGTCTCAGACTCGGGGATTGCTACTGTGGGAATCTATGTTCCTATCTCGGAGATTATCACGGCACCAGCCCCGGTTCCTGTGCAGATTGCTTTATCGGACTCTATGTATGCTGCCTGGGACATTCCACCACCTACTATACAGATGGCTGCTACAGTCCCTGCTATGACTTACCCGGAGATGACCTTACCAGCATCAGTTCCTGGATATGCACCGGTATCTGTACCGGTATCCTCTGTGACTCCACCAGATGGGGGTTCTGCATCACTTTCTTCTCGGATGGCTACACTTCGACAGCTTCACACTATGACAGGGAGGTATATAGAGTTATCTGCTGCTTACAATGCTTTGATACAGACTGGGGGACCATCTGGTCCTAGTGCTATTCCAGAGAGTTCAGGATCTGCACCGCGCGAGTTCAGTGTGGAGATTGTACATCAGATAGCTGTCTCGGTGTTTGAGGGGTTGACCTCAAACATCCAGCGTCTTCCATCTACCAGTTCTGGGCACCTTGATGCCACACGGGTTGCTGACTATGTTGCGAGTGCTCAGGGAGAGTTTCACCGCAGGGTTTCCGAGCTCTTTGGACCCTGATCTTCCACTTCATCTTGGCACGGACTACTTCTTTTGGCGGGTTAACACTACTGGTATAAGTGTATCCCGAGTATTATTATGGCATATATTTTGACTACTGACATTGTATAGTATCGAGCTAGAAAGTCGTGCATGTTCTTATTTTTTTTTATGCAGACTTGATGGCATCGATCAGTTGATCCTCCTGGCATCTAGTGATGTAGTTAGGCTCTTTTGTATATTCTCATGATATGCCAGTATGATATATATAGATGGACAAATTATGTTTAGGTATTGTGATGATGATGGATTAGTATGGTCATGTGACAGATTTAGATGGTTGAGATGTATTTGTATCTAAACCCTTGTACTTTATGATGATTACGGTTATGGATGATGGATGGTTAAATTATTGCACTATTGCCATGATTATTGATGTACTTCTTAACCCATTGCTCGCATTTATATTATTCATATGTATCCTCGATTTATAACTTTCTTTTCCAAGGTTTGAAACTGTTAAACATCTTCTATAAAAAAAAAAACTTGAACTATTTCTTTTCTATTTAAAACCTAAACCGGAAATTTGAGATTTGCAAACTTCTCTTTCAAACTAGTAAGTTTCCATTAACTCACCCTAACACTTGGTTTCATAAATTAAACATTTGACAAACTTTCAACGTTCGATTGTTTACCATTATTGGAAAGATTTCCTTGTGATAAATATATTATTGACCTTTTTAAACCTGTGATATAACCTGGCTACAAACCATGTTGAATTGTGAATTATATTGCTAATATTTTATAACCACTTTTGTAGAAACAAGATGGATCAACAGCCAAATGAAACCCCACCAGAACAAAACCAAGAAACACCAGAAGGTCCACCTCCCGGATTTGAAAATTTTAATCCCCAAATGATGCAGATGTTCTTTAACTTTCTACAGCAACAAGCCCGAAACAATCCCAACAACCCCCACCAAGGCTCAACTAGCCAACCACCTAAACCAACAGTAACTTTCAAAACTTTTCAAGCAGTACGCCCTCCTGAGTTCAAAGGAACCACTGATCCTATTGTAGCAAGAACCTGGTTAAAAGAAATTGAGAAAGCTTTCGAAATAGTGGGTGTGGAAGATGAAAAGAAAACGTTGTTTGCGACTTATATGCTTAAAGGGGAAGCTAGTTTTTGGTGGGAAGCAAGAAGGGGGCTAGAGGGTACTGGTATCGTAACCTGGGATAGGTTTACTAAACTCTTCCTAGAAAAGTACTACCCTAAATACCTCGAAAATCAAATGGAGCTACAGTTTCTAGAGCTTAAACAGGGGAATTTATCTGTGGCTGAATACGAGACCAAATTTTCGGAACTATCAAGGTTTGTGCCACATCATGTTGATACAGATGAGAAGAGAGCTCTTCGCTTCCAACAGGGACTGAAGCCTTGGATTCAGAATAGGGTAGCTGTCTTTGAACTTACTAATTATGCGACTCTGGTACAGAAAGCTGCTATTGTGGAAAAAGGGAGCGAACTCTATAACCGGGAAAGAAATGATAACAAGCGTAAAGCTCCTCAGTTTGAACGAAGCCAAGGGAAGAAGCTGTGGAATCAAAAAGTTAAGAAGCCTTTTCTTAATAAAGAATTTCGGAAGGAAGGGAATCTTCGGGCAGGTAGCCGAGATGGCAGTGAAGGGAGTCAGAGGACTAAGCTACCACAGTCTGCACACTTTCTTCAGGAGAAACCGCCACAACCTGAGTGCAAAACCTGTGGGAAGAGACATCCAGCACCGTGTTATCAAGAGTCTATTACTTGCTATCTTTGTGGACAGAAAGGTCACATCGCATCTCGATGCAAGGAGAAAGTTATTACTTGCTATAAGTGTGGAAAGAAGGGTCATATGGCTAAAGATTGTCGCTCTGCGCAAAAGGAGAGTAGTGTTCCAAGGCTACCAGCACCACCAGGAGGCAGCAAACCAACTGCGCGCACTTTCAACATGACTCTGAAGGATGCTGTAGTTGATAATGATGTTATCTCAGGTACGCTTACAGTAAATTCTCAAGATGCTTGTGTATTGATTGATTCGGGTGCTACCAAATCATTTATTTCTGTAAGATTCATGCAAAAGTTGGGAATTGATCCGATACCATTAGCGGAACCTATGAATATAGAGATAGCGAATCAAGATACCATTCTTGTGGACCGAGTGTGTCCTAGTTGTGAAGTAATGATTCAGAAACAACTTTTTGTTGTAGATTTAATTCCTTTTAAGTTAGGAGAGTTTGATGTGATTCTGGGGATGGATTGGTTAACACGCTATGATGCTCAGATTAATTGTAGGCGAAAACGCGTGAGTCTAAAAGATGATAGTGGGGAGAGAATATTGTTAAGAGGACAAAAGCAGACTAGGAAATTTCTAACGATGATTCAGGCCAAGAAACTGCTTCGTCAAGGAAGTCAGGCCTATTTGGCTTACGTGATCGACACAAAGAAACAGACTCCTAAAATAGAAGAGATTCCGGTAGTAAACGAGTATAAGGATGTTTTCCCTGACGAATTACCAGGATTACCACCGGATAGGGAAATTGAGTTTACAATAGATCTTGTACCTGGTACTGCACCTATATCGAAAGCTCCTTATAGGATGGCACCTGTCGAGATGAAAGAATTGGCGACACAATTGCAGGAACTGTTGGAGAAGGGAGTTATTCGACCAAGCATATCTCCATGGGGAGCCCCAGTTTTATTCGTAAAGAAAAAGGATGGAAGCATGAGACTGTGTATTGATTATAGGGAGTTGAACAAGGTGACCATTAAGAATAAGTACCCACTACCAAGGATCGACGATTTATTTGACCAATTAAAGGGAGCAGCTCATTTTTCTAAGATTGACTTAAGATCCGGATACCATCAACTTAAGATTAAGCCTGAAGATGTGCCAAAGACGGCTTTTAGGACAAGGTATGGACATTATGAGTTTCTGGTGATGCCTTTTGGACTAACTAATGCACCTGCAGCTTTTATGGATCTTATGAATAGGGTGTTCAAGAAGTACCTGGATAAGTTTGTGATAGTTTTTATTGATGATATTCTGATTTACTCTAAGACGCGAGAAGAGCATGCAGAGCATTTAAGAACAACTCTAGAAGTCCTGAGAAAAGAAAGGTTGTATGCGAAATTTTCAAAATGTGAGTTTTGGTTAGGGCAAGTGCAGTTCTTAGGACATGTAGTTTCAAAGGATGGTATCTCAGTAGACCCTGCAAAGATCGAAGCAGTGACAAATTGGGAAAGGCCTAGGACTCCGACCGAAGTTAGAAGTTTCCTTGGATTGGCGGGTTATTATCGAAGATTCGTACAAGATTTCGCAAAGATTGCAACTCCTTTGACACGATTAACCAGGAAGGAGGAAAAGTTTGAATGGACACCAAAGTGCGAAGAAAGTTTTCAAGAACTTAAGAAAAGACTTACTACAGCTCCTGTTTTGACGTTACCTGATGATAGTGGTAGCTTCGTCATCTATAGTGACGCGTCTCACAAAGGCTTAGGGTGTGTACTAATGCAGCACATGAAGGTAATTGCTTACGCCTCTAGACAACTAAAAGAGTATGAATTGAGGTATCCTACCCACGATCTGGAGCTAGCAGCAATTGTGTTCGCGTTGAAGATTTGGCGACATTATTTATATGGGGAGAAGTGTGAGATATACACTGATCACAAGAGCTTGAAATATTTATTTACCCAAAAGGAACTGAATATGAGGCAGAGAAGGTGGCTCGAGTTGATCAAGGATTATGACTGTTCCATCAATTATCACCCTGGCAAAGCAAATGTAGTAGCGGATGCGCTAAGTCGAAAAGAAAGACTGAATTTGTTAACCATACCTGTAGAATTGAGAAAGGACATAGAGAAGTTAGAGTTGGAAATTAAAGATTTGAGTTTGGAAGGAGAAAGAGTCTATGTGATGTTGGTACAACCGGAACTTCTAGAAAAGATTAAGAGGTGTCAAGAGAAGGTGATGGAAGAACAAAGGAATGAGTTGTCAGGAGAGGAGTATCTCTGCCCGAAAGATGAGAAGGGGATTAAGAGATTTGATAATCGGATATGGATTCCTAAGGTTGATGAATTGAAAGGTGAAATTTTAAGTGAAGCCCATGATTCAAGGTACTCTATACATCCAGGAAGTACAAAGATGTATCAGGATCTTAAGAAACACTACTGGTGGCCAAATATGAAACGAGAAATCGCAGAGTGGGTAAGCAAATGCCTGACATGTCAGAGGGTGAAGGCAGAACACCAACGACCCAGTGGACTACTGCAGCCGTTGGAGATTCCGGAGTGGAAATGGGAGCATATAACTATGGATTTCATTATGGGATTGCCACAAACCCGATTAAAGCATGACGCCATATGGGTTATCATAGATCGACTTACGAAATCGGCTCATTTTCTACCAATCAGCGAAAAGTATACAATCGAAAAGTTGGTAGGTATGTACTTAAAGGAGATCGTGACTCGTCATGGTGTGCCAGTGTCGATTGTATCAGATAGAGATGCGAGATTTACCTCGAGATTCTGGCAAACTTTTCAGGAATGTTTGGGAACTAAGTTAAATTTAAGTACCGCTTATCATCCACAAACCGATGGGCAAAGTGAAAGGACGATCCAAACAATTGAAGACATGTTAAGAGCCTGCTCGTTAGACTTTAAAGGAAGCTGGGATGATCATCTGCCTCTAGTGGAATTTGCTTATAATAATAGTTATCATTCAAGTATCGGAATGGCACCTTACGAGGCTTTGTATGGAAGAAAGTGTAGATCGCCTTTGTGTTGGGGTGAAGTGGGCGAAAAGAGGGTTTTGGGCCCTGAACTGATTGAGCAAACAAAGCAATCAGTAGAAACAATCAAGAAAAGGCTAGTAGCTGCTCAAGATAGACAGAGGAAGTACGCGGACTTGGGGAGAAGAGACATGAGTTTTGATGTTGGAGAGAAGGTACTGTTAAAGGTGTCACCATGGAAAGGTGTAGTGAGATTCGGAAAAAGAAACAAGCTGAGTCCACGTTATATTGGGCCATTTGAGATATTAAAGAAAGTTGGATCAGTTTCTTACCAACTAGCTCTACCCCCCGATTTGCAACACATTCATGATGTATTCCATGTGTCATTACTAAAAGCTTACAAGACCGACAGTCGACACATTCTGAAATACGAGCCCATAAATGTACAACCCGACTTAACTTACGAAGAAAGGACGGTTCGAATAATAGATACCAAGCTGCAAGAATTAAGGACGAAGAAAGTAAAGTTGGTAAAAGTAATATGGCAAAATAGAGCTGTAGAGGAGGCGACTTGGGAACTGGAAGATGAAATGCGAAAGAATCATCCTTCTTTATTCAACGATGAACCATGATTCCGAGGACGGAATCCTTTAAGGGGGAGAGACTGTAATGACCATATTTTCACTAGTAAGTCGTCCATAATTTACGAATTTAATTATTAAGTTTGGTGGAATTTATTTTTGTTATATACATAATTTCTTATTAAAATATGCAAGAAATATGTATTAATTAAACATTTTTGAGTACACCAACGATAGTAGCAATAATAAATAGAAATATTTCTAATTGCTCGCAAGGACCTCATAGGAATAAGGTATTAATAAAATTGTCCTTGGGTGCAATTATCTATAATTAATATTATAAATACCAGAGGGTTAGTGGATAGTTCAGTCGGGCACTAGTTAACACAAGAGGGCAAAGACCAGCGGAGAAGAAGGAAAGTGGGGTTTGAAGTAAAGATTGACAAGGAGATTTAGTAACTGCAGACAAGGTAATAAATTTTGACTTCCATCTGTGATAGTATTAAATAACTACTTCACAAATGTTTAATCGTTGAGCATGGGTGCTTGGACCCACTTTAGTGTGAAACATCCATGTGCTTATCACTGGCAGTAGTACACTCTTTCTATTTCTTTTATTGATACTGTGATGTGTACCTGTGTATATAGTTGTGTCCCCACTTTACCCAATTAAGCTTAAACTAGGGTTTTATTTAATTTGAGAGTTTTTTTTTGGGAGTTGCGAGTGCTTGATTAAATTAAGTTGGGGGTTTTGGAGCTTGGGTGAGAAGTGAATACAAGCAGAGGGTGTACGAGGGTGGTACACATTTTCCCCCAAATCGATTTCAAAATTAGGGTTAGGGTTTATGAATTGAGTTGGGGCTTTTGTGTTTTGATGAATGATTACTGAAATTAAATTGGGGTTTGAGTTTAAGGGGGGGGAGAGTGGTGTTGGATGGGCTGAATGGTGGCCGTCGGGGACGGAGCTGTGGCGGTCGACGGTGGCTACACCACCGCGACGCCTCGAATCGCAGGGAGAGGGGTGGTAGAGAGGTGGAGGTGGGTTGATGATGGAGTTGGGAGGGGTAGGAGCCCCATCGTCGACGACGATGGTGGCTGTAGGTCGGAGAAGGCCGAGCGAGGGAGGTGGCAGAACGGTGGCAGGACCACCGTTGGTGGCTGTAGAGTCGCCGTGAACGCGCGACCTGAGAGAGAGAGAGAGAGAGAGAGAGAGAGAGAGAGAGGCTGGTGGGTAGAGAGGTTCAGGGGAGGGTGTACGGCGGCGAAGCCGCCGGAGCCGCCGTCGGAGGTATAGCAGGGTGGTGGGTGAGCAGGGGTAGGAGAGTAAATTGGCAGCTGGGATTTAATTAATGGTAATATGCTTAATAAAGTTGATTGGATGGAAAATTAGGATATAAATCATAATAATATATATTAAAGAATTAGTTGGGGTTGAGAGACTTGGACTAAAATAAAAATTTAGAATTATATGACTAAGTTGTGAAATTTTGGGAGTTTAGGATTTATTGGGACCATAATTAAATTGGTTTGGGGTATTTAAGTTGAGGTTTAGAGGTTAATTAATAATTTGGATTATATATTAACAAATTGATAATAAAAGAAACACCTTGTCTATTTTATGAGGAAAGGAGGGATTAGTTAATACTAATTAATATTAAAATAAAAGACTTAACAATCTATGTGAGTACCAAGGTGGATTTTGGGAATTTAGGATAGTAATTGTGTTGGAGCGGATATTTAAGAATAATAAAACGTTGAGATTTAAAGGTTAATTGACAAGTTAGTTTAGAAAACATTAATTGGTAAATTGGTTAAATAAGATAATGGTGGCAAGGGTGTTAAGTCGTTATAATAGTTAATCGAGACTCCTTGTTTAATATTAAATACTAAATCTCTTGTTTCTGTTTTATTAGAGAATTAACTGCTAGTAAGCAGTCACGTTTAATTATCTTTTTGGACCAAGCTAGTAGCGGAAGTAATCAGGCAAGTCCACTTTATCCTGCTCTCTTGATGTGCCGGATTTATGTTGTTATTATTATTTCAGATATGTTCTGCTCAATAATTTATTGTATATCTGAGATTCCGATTAATTAATCGCCGGTCGTTTACTTCGTGAAGACGGGCCAGAAACGGAATATTAGGGTCTTGCTCAAATTAAATACTCACATTCTTCGTTAACTAAGTCCACCTCTATTTCGGGTTGACTGTTACCCTTCGTAATATTTTAATATCGGTGTTACCTCTTTCCACACTTGTATTCAAAGAAACTATTTGTCTTCTCAATTTTATTCGCTACACCCTAGCATGAAGTAACGCTTTTAACTTATATTTTGAATCCTCACTTCCGTTAGTAAACGGTCCATTAAAGATTTCTTTTATTCGTGATTCTCGTCTACGAATGGGTTATTCCGTGCCAAGTCCTTGTCGATATTTCCTCTTCCACTCCTCCCACTTTATACCAAATCTTGAATAATTACTGTTCTATACCCTCTAATTAACAACCAATCGGTTGACTCTTCATCTCCTTTCTGGACTTGTATTCCCTTCTATTTGGATTATTTACCTTCTTTGGGTATAATTTTTCCAAGTTGTACTGCTGGGTGTATTTGTTCACATCCAAGAAAAAGAGTTGGAAATCTCCTTTGGTGCCGAGACATTTTCTAATGGTCTGGAGAAAGCTGCTTACAACTGGTCAACACGAATGAATTACATTCGTGGAAGTGGTGGAAATATAAATTCTCTTTGTGGGGTAAGAATTTGAGGGTTGAAAGTGATAACCCTTGTGCTAGCAAAGTGTGGAAATTGTGGGTGGCGCCATTCGACGGTCGCGATCAGACTGCGAGGGCGACACAGGATGGTTGTTACCAAATGGCGGTGATCGAGCCATGAGGTGGAACCGTCAAGGATGGAGACCAGTATCGTATATTCCTTAATCTTTAAAATGTTCATTCTCTATGTGTGGTTCTATGCTACTTCTTTTTACTATGTGCCACCATAGTAATGTGAGCTTTTTGATTTCTTAGCAAATACCTTTTCATAGCATTGGACTTGCTGAGCTATTTAATTGCTCATACTTGCGAAATTCTCTATTTTTCTTTCAAACAGTGAAGACAGAATATGGCGAGACTGAGAAGGACAATCAGAAAGAGGGTAACGTCAAGGGCAAGGGCAAGGCGTGAAGTTCGAAGGATACAAAGGGTGCGAAGGCTCATCTCCGTGACACCGATGTTTACTCTTATTATATTAATAATAGTTTGTAACCTTGGACTTATTATTGTAATCGTAATCTAGACTATTTGTAAGTGGATGTTAGACCCTGGAACTTGTGGGACAAGTTATGTAATGCATGCAGGTTGCTGAATTTCTTGTGACGACCTAAATCTGTGAAATACGGGTTTGGGGGCGTTACAAATCTTTCCCTCAGTTCAAGCAAAATATAAATCAATTCAACTAGTAACCAAATTGTCACTAAATAAATATATACTAACACAATTATCACTAAATAAATCCCAAGAAAATTAAAGCTAGGCCTTTAGCTTCCTAATTCCTAGGAATAAGTATCTTTTCCTAACTATATTCATATGATTGATTTCAAATGTAAGGCTATTATGTATTCACTTGACACTTTTTGAATCTCCAAGCGGAACTTATCTATTAATTTACTTTGGTGCCCCGCCTACTTTTTTTGAACTCGTCCCATTATATGCTCTAAATTATTTAAAGTTATATCTTCTAATATCTCATAATTATCCTCCAAATATTGATTTGTAAGTGAACCTCTGGCCAACAACTTGAGTGGCAAACAGTATGCTTGGCCCATTGTAGAATTTTCGGATCTTCAATTGATCAAATAATGTATCATGTGGACAGTTTCACAAAAGACCCTTGAACCTCTCATAAACTTCATATATCGTACAATAAATAATCTATATCAAAATGTAGAAAATTTTGAGTTTCCTAGCCATTCTCTAGCCTTTTTCTCAAGTGAGCAACTATTCAACTTCAATATGATAATCTCCTTAATTAGGAACATCATTGACCTTGAAGTTATCAATGCTGTGATCAAGAAAATTTCTAAAATGAGGATTATGATATTGAGGAGAAAGGCCATTAAATTTGTTGTCGTTGATAGCTTATATTATTTTTCTGTCAACCTGAAAATTATTTATTGCAGTAAGGCCTTGCAATAGTAGAGAGAATGTCATGCATAGTTGAGTCTCTTTTTATTAGATTCAGCAAACAAACAGAAGTACTGGATCTTAATCACTCATCCAGGAGCATAAAAGTACTTGTCACACAATTAACATACACCACAGAGTTATAGAAATCACACACTCACACACATAGACGTGATTAATTTGCAATGAGATAGGCCTCAATAGCCTTGAATACCGATATGTTCTGCTCCTCAGAATACTTAATGTTCTCTTCTGGGACGACAGCATCACCTTTGGTGTGGAATATGGTCGTAGTCTTGGTGGTGCTTCCTCCGTCAGCATTTGGCACAACGACAAGATGAGTTTCAACTTTGTCAATGAGTCCCAACAGAACGTCTCCATCGATGATGCTGTATTCGACGGTGCATGCCTCCTTGTCCAGGGCATCAGTTTTAAGGGTCATTGTTGTGACTGGGCTGCCTGAATATTCATAAAAGTGCATAAAACTAATTTAATGAGATTTTTAAATATATTTTTTATATGAACCTACTGATAACCAATTAATTAAGTAGTTGATATATATAGAAGAAACTAACCATCAGGTAGAGTGATGTGCTTGATGGTTCCAACTCCACCATCACCTTTAATTTCGACATTTTTGTATGCTCCGGGAGCGGCCTTGGGGAAAATGGTATCAACATCAACAATCAATCCATTAAATATTTTGTCTGCTGATAGTGAGGAGGTAATTTCTTGTTCGTGCTTCTGGAGAACCATGATTTTCTTGGAGAATGATAGCAGAATATATATATATGAGCAAAGAAAAAGAACTCGAGGTTTTTGCTGTGAGATGTAGATGATGAAATTAGAGAACTCAAAGCAGCTATTTGTAGTGCCAGTAGCTGAATATCAGGATGTTGATGCAGTTTTGGTTTAGAACTTTTAAATAAATATAAGATCTTGCAAGATAATCGGAGTTTACATGCAAGGTGCTGTGCACGTTTAATCTTTAAATCATATTCTAGAAAGACTTGACTAGCTTGAGTTCAAAGGTATATACGAGAACTCGTGTTTGTAATCTTAATTCTTACAAAGAAAATATGACAGCATCAACATAAATTCAAGTCAATGCTTTCTAGAATAACATTAAAAACTTCAATTCACTGCAACATCTAGCTAGTCATCTATCTGTCCGAGTATTGAAATCATCCTGAATGATCTTGAATCAACTTAAAAAGAAATAAACATGAAACACATACATTACTATAATATTACGATATTAGACCAGATCTATCATTTCATTTGAGTGGTGGCACTTTAAACAGCTAATCCGAGTTCTCTAATATCATTGTATCAATCTCACAGCATAAACCTTCAGTTCCTTTCGGATTCCTTTTGCTTTTCTCGTATCTTAAGTTATGTTGTGTTTGGTTGGGGTGAATGGAATGGAATGAGTATAAATAAAAGAAAATAATAGAGTGTAGGAGGGAGGACCGTGAAAAAAATGAGTGAGGGCAAAATTTTTATGATAAGATTTGGGTAGAAAATTGGTATGACAAGGAATGAAGCATTCTTTCACAAAATGGAGGGTTTGAGCTCTAGTTAATTAACGATGGAAGGAATGAAATTATTATACAATCAACTAAATAATAATTCAAATCTCATAATTCTATGCTCTCCATTTTCATTCATCCCAACCAAACACAACAATATTATTGTATTGCAAAAAAATCATGGGTGTCCAGAAGCACGAACAAGAAAAAATGTGGAAGTGGTAGTCTCACTGAACTAGGCTTAAATTCACCGAATCCCAGCTTCCAGCTTCAAGAATCACTACAACAAACTCGCCTGTTTACGACGGAATTTAAAGCTTTAATCCGTCTCAAGTTCCCAAATTACGAAAAATATATTCCATCATTTTTGCTCAAGTAGTGAGTTCGAAAGAACGTCACAATTTTTGGCAGGCGTCGTAAACACTAAAAAAAAGGACAAAACCTACTGCATAAAACTGACCGACACCAAAAAAGTGTCGAGATAAAATCGACCGGCTTAAGACGGCCATATGTATATTGCCGGCCTCCGGTTTCATTTTTTTTTGAGCAATTTTTATCTTGCGAAGGAACTTTCCGTTGGTAGTTATCTTACGACGGAATTATTATGACGAACTTCCATGATAAGGATTGGAGAAAACTCAAACTTATGACATATGTGTCCTTCGAAATTTGCTCTGTTCTTACCATTTTATGGCATTTAAAATAGATCCAAAACTTTATGGCACTTCCAAAATTTTATGGATTAAATATAGTCAACTGGATAGGGGAAAACTCTAACACTGTCGACAGAGAAAACATTAAAGGTTAGGTGGTTATCACTCGCATAGTTAACTCCCTTTTCTCATCATCCATAGATGTTCTTCCTGTGGCCAGGAAAGGTCTTCCAAAAGGAAATATATCTCTTCATCTTCATCTATATCAATAACAATAAAATTCCCTAGAAAGAAAAATTAATTAGCCTTTATTACAACAAGGTTTTTAATGATACTCCTTGGATATGCATGTGATCTATCTGCAAGCGGTAGTCTTACTCAACTAGCTAGCCTTAAATTCACCAATCCCAGCTTCAAGAAAATAGAAAAAGTCATCAAAAATAATAATTGGGCAAGATAGATTAGAAAATACTCCTATTAGCCATCAAACTAATACATGCATTCAAATCACACAAAGCTTGACCAAAATTTTATGTGGAATATATAGCACTACACTCTTTCGTTAATGCCGACGCTTTTCGAATTCCTCCATCTGCTCTAATGCTTCAATAAAAGGGTTCTCATGAACATATTCTCAAAGGAGTTTATACACTTTTGAAACTTCTTGTTTTGCTTTTGATTTAGTGTTCATTCTAGCATTTTGGTTCTTACAAAACTTGGGATCATCTCCAATAAGGATTGCATGTATTGGAATACGAATAGATATGTGGATTACTTGAATTCTCCGTATAGTAATTTAGAGTACCACATTGTGACTGCATCATGGCTGATCAATGGACATTCGTGCGTTCAATTTCTCCACACATATCAGAGAAGACATGAATATTGAGAGTTGGATGAACCATATGAGCTGATGTATATCCACTAATTTAGATTCAGGCTTTTTTTTTCAAAGCTTCAAATTGAGAAATCATCTATATATGTTGATCGAGAAATGTGTCAATGGATCAACTTCTCGCCCTTGCTACCTTCTTTGAACTCATCCCATTATATGCTCTAAGATTATTTGAAGTAATTTCATCCAATATCTTAAAATTATCGTTCAATTATTTGTAACTGAAGTCTGGCGCTACTCAATCAACCTGAGTAGCAAACTATGTAATATTGTCCGTCCATCGTAGAATGTTGAGATCTTCAATTGATCAGATAATCCAGGACGCCCACACTTTCACAAAATATCCTTGAACCCCCTTTAAACTCGGTAATTATCCTTTAGATATTGATTTGTAAGTAAACCTCTACTCCATTAACTTGACTAGCATACATTAAGGTCGCTTATTGTAGAAATTTCCTATGGTCATCAATTGATCAATAACCCATCGTATGGACACTTTCACAAAAGATCCTTCAACCTCTCATAAACTTCATATATTTAATAAAGAATCCATATCAAAACATAGAAAATTCTAAATTCCCTACCCATTCTCTAACCCCTTCTTTAAATGGGTAATTATTCAACCTCAATATGATATATAGTCTCCTCGGGAATACAATTGACCTTGAAATTATCAATGCTCTCAAGAATATTTCTAAAATGAGGATTGTGAGTTTGAGAAGAAAAATCATTAAATTTATTGTCTTTGATAGCTTATACTACTTATTGATTAACCTGAAAATTATTTATTGCAATAAATGACCTTGCAATAGTAGAGTGAATTCATCCGTGTTAGTTTGTATTGTCTTATGATTTTTAGTTAAAAAGACATATGATTATTATTAATGATTATGTTCTATGAATTATTATTTATTATTTATCAATTTATCATGTTTTATTTAGTGTGAATACGTGTTAACATAATAAATATTCTTAAAATTATGATACATATTATCTAGTACAAGTAAGTTATATAGGGACAATGTTTCTTTAGAGTATTGGAGACTCTTATCCTAACCCTCCATTTTGTTATAATCTAACCGTTGTCATAATTATTATTTGTAATTAAAAAACTCCTACAACAGTATACATTTGTATACACGATCGTTCATACTTTCTGACGATCACAAACACACAACTGGAAATCAGAGAGTGTTTATCTCGTTTTGTACTTTGTATAATGTGCTACACTTTCATGTATATCATTCTAGAGTTGTTTCCATTGTGTTCTTCAACAATTATCATTCATCTTCTCCGCTTGCAAAATACTCAACAATAAACGTGTTGTTTCCGTTAATTGCTCATGTTCTGCACTTTATCTTGTACTTCTATCATGTTCTACACTTTATCTTGTATTTCTCTTGTATTGCATCAGATTTTCCAAAACTGTGTGTCTTGTGTAATTTTCCATCCATCTCAGTATTTGATGGCAATAAATCATTAGCAGTTTATTTAGAGAACACGTGTAATTATCCTGCATAACAGAAATACCTCTTAATTAGCACTCTTGTGCAGAACAATGTACTCTCTTAAAACAATGAACTCATGTTCTGCATATGACAACCAAGTCTTGCGTTCTTCAAGGCAAACTTTTTGATTGCCTTCAACTTCTAGTGAAGAATGTCCTCCATTTGCTACTTGAAAGATAAATATTGTTCACGGTGACAATTAACTGATTGCTCAAAGTGCGGAATATGCTTGCACTTAATCGTAACTTAAGTCACGCGTGTACTTTTTTTTTATTATACCTATACTTCAGTTTTTCAATTTAAAAAAAACTGTTTTAATCAATTTTTAATCCTGATCATTGATTGATATATCTTTTTAATGGTGGATGTTTGGGTCTCCAAAGACTTCAAATTTTTGAGTCTCCACACACCCCACTCCTCTAGATTCTTAATTAAACTACATCTATACACCACCGGCCAACAACCATCTTTATGCTTTTATATTACGGGAGATAGGTCCAGATGATTAAATTTTCAAACATAAAAAATGATTATTTCTACATTTCAAGTTATAAGTATGCTAAATAATTAGTTGGGTTAGATGATAAGGTCATTAGTAAAATTAATGCATAACTATTAATTATAAGTTTCATAGAATCGAATAATATTTTTTATTTCTTATCAAATTCTGTTAAAGAAATAAAAGGCTTAATTTCCTTCTTATAATTAGCTAGGAATATAATTATGTCATCATACAGAGCAATTAGAATTATATTATGTGCATGGTCCTAATGAGCAATATTAATTTGTGATTGACTTGCGCTATGTAAGTTAACTTGCTACAAATATTATTGATACACTACAAGAAAAGCGGGCATTTTTGACCGTCAAAATCGGTCGGTTTTGAGGTCATTTCCGACCACCGACCGACCGACCACGTCGGTCCCTTTAAACCGAGTCGGAAATGATGTATCGGTCCGAAATGAGTTATAAAACCGACCGATTCTGTCGGTCGGAAATGTGTTGCCATGTCCATATACACGTGGATTGTATCAGATAAATCTGGCCCACCGTTGACGTGTCATATACGTGGATTGTCTCAAAACCGACCAATGACGGTCGGAAATGTGTTGATCGGTAAAGAAGTTCAGGGCTCAGCTGCGGGGCCCAGTTGTAAAACGACCACATTGTGGTCGGAAATGATTCGGTCGGAAATGTCCGCTTTTTTTCCGACCACTTTGGTCGGTCGGAAATTTTGGTCGAAAATACCTGCTTTTCTAGTAGTGATATTTACCTGAGAAAATTTTGATGAATATTTGACACAAAAACAGACCAGTGATAATTTTTTACTTTTTTTTGTCACAAACAGACCAGTGATAATTGATTTGTCATAAACCCGTTCGTTTTCCCACTGTATATATGGATATATATATTGTTCCCGAATCATAGGCTAAATTATAAATCTCATAATGTATTGGTCTCCTTTTTCTAGATTACTTTGGTCCAAATTTTGAAACAAATAAAACTCTAGAAAATTTTAGCTCAGGCATGGGATCAATTAGATCATATTCCCTCCGTCAGTCTGATTGTTTAACCACAATGTTTGCACTATAGTTCTATAAAATATTTTTCTTTTTTTTTGAATAAAACATTTTAAAAAAATATTCATAAAAAAAATTTTAAAAATGTATTAGGATATATAGTATCAGTAGTCTCTCAAAATCATGCCAAAAAATAATCTAAAGAATCTGCTGGGGGTGCATATCATATTAAGCCTTTCATTTTCTGTCACCTATTGCAAAGCCTTCACTTGGCAAAACATTTCCTTTGCGCATGAGATGGTCAACTGATCAAATCAGAGACGTTTAACATATAATATGCCGAAGGCATAAAAATGCCGTCCCTTTTAGTTGTTTTTTTAGATGAGTACAAAATTACACACCAAGTGATCTTAGTATAAATAGGACCTCTAGTTCCTATAACTCCTCCACCAAGTGATCTTTCATTACTCCTACAGATATCTTTGTTCCCATCTGATTTTTGTATTCCGTTTAATTAGGATTATCAGGCATAAATGGGTGTGCTCACATTCACTGAGGAAGTTGCTTCCTCTCTCCCTGCAGGAAAACTGTACAAGGGTTTTTTCCTTGACATTGATACCATTCTTCCCAAGATTTTGCCAGACTTTATCAAAAGTATTGAAATCGAAGGGGACGGTGGAGTTGGAACTATCAAAAATGTCACTCTTGCCGCAGGTTGGTCCTGCTCATAGTTATACTAATTCTTATAATTACACACACTAGCACTGACCCTAATTTTGGGTCAGAGTGGAACACGAACATCCATTTTTCACGCACAACTTTGACTTGGTGTTCATATATAATTAAATGAGAATATTGGGGCTCACACAGAGTCTATATCCAATCTACTAGAAACCTAAGATCTGATACCATACTAGTGATCATTAGTTCTCCTAAAACCTTAAAGTGTGAGGAGGAGGGTTTACGAGGATCATATTATATTCAAACACATACAGTTTGAATTTTGCAATTCGTACTAATGTAACTATAAATTTGTCGTGCAGGCTTGAAAGTAGTCAGCATGAAGCAAAGAGTCGACGTAATTGACAAAGAAGCACTGGCCTTCACCTACAGCGTCATCGGAGGTGACATACTATTGGGAAAACTTGAGTCTATAGTTAATCAGTTCACTGTTGTTCCCACTGGTGAAGGTTGCCTTCTGAAGATGACTACTATTTATAATCCGATAGGGGATGAAGTGATCCCCCAAGAGAATATCAAGGAAGCTGCTGAGGAATCAGCAAAGCTCTTCAAGGCTGTTGAGGCTTACATCCTTGCAAACCTCGACGAATTCTAGTTAACAAACTCTTCCTCCAGCGTGTTTAATGTATTCTGTTTTTCATTGCCCTCACTGTGATGTCCGCATGGGTTAAGCACCTGAATAAATTCACGTTTGTCACAAGTTCATGTTTTGTATTTCCATCAAGACAGTAGCTCTGTTTTACTGTTGTAATATATTTTCTTTTTCAGTAAAATGTTCTGGAGTGCTTTTGAATCATGTACTGTATATTCCTAAAAAGACACTCATATAAGTAACTTATAGATATCAACAATATTTCTTAATAATTAATGATAACGCCAAATCCCGTTCCGGTGCTTCTTCCGCCGTGTACTGGTGTCTTGCGGTGTAGCTGCTGGACGGGTGTCTGCAAAACAATACCGGAGGGGGGTTTGAGCCCCGCGGCGCCTCCGGCGTGAGAATGAGTACAGGCGTCGGAAAATAGATAGACGGGAAATGAGCTATCTATGTGTGGTGGGTGAAAGTGTATGGTTGCTGTGTATGATGGCTTAGAGTGTGTGAGAAATATGAGAGTGTGGAGAAGAAATATGTTTGGGCTTAAATTACTGTATCATCCACTAAATTAATTTAGAACCTAACTTGAAAGTGAATGGATGTTATTTGTTCCAGTAAACATAAAAATGAATTTGATATGACCTGATTTTGTAAGTTGGAAATTTGTTTACTATGAACCTAACTAAAGGTCACATGTACTCACTTATATTCTTTTTATTGAAGTGTCATACTTGTAAAAGAACATTTAGTTTTTCTAATCTTATGCATTTAAGGTTCACAATTTATAAATTAAGTGACATGTTTATGTTGAGTTTGTGGAGTCAGATTGAGAATAGGATTATAATTTTGTTAGAAATATTGGACTCCAATTAAAGTAGTTAGGTATTTCAAAGTTAGACTCGTATTTTGATTAGGCTAGTTTCTTCTCTTATAAATACTCCCATATAATTGTATAATCACAATACAACAAAATTGTGAGATCAATGAAATTAGTGTGGCTTGTGGAGTAGGATTTCCGAACCACATAAATCTTTGTTTTGTGTGATTGTCGATTATTTTCTTGTTCTTATTTATTCGCTTTTGGGTTTTACTTTCATTGTTGTATACTCAACAACTGGTATCAAGAGCCTAGGTTATCAGGCGAGTGGGAGCGATGGCAAAAGATGGGAAAGTAAAGATCGACAAATTTGATCGAAGAGATTTTGGGTTCTGGAAGATGCAGATAGAAGATTATCTATATCAGAAAAAGCTACATGAACCGCTAGAAGAGAAGCCAGCTTCAATGGATGAGACGGCATGGAAGTTATTGGATAAGCAGGCTCTAGATGTTGTTAGATTGACTTTGGCGAAGAACGTTGCTTACAATATCGTCAAGGAAATGACAACTTACGGGTTGATCAAGGCTTTATCAAATATGTATGAGAAACCGTCTGCTTCAAATAAGGTATATCTGATTTGCTTGTTATTTGCCACGAGATTGAATGAAGGTGATTGTATTTCTAATCATTTAAACGAATTTAATTCTATACTATCAAGACTAACATATGCAGATATTAAATTTGATGGAGTGGTGAGATGACTTTTGATGGACTTCTAGATTCGATTCTTGGAGAAGAATTTCGTAGGAGAAACTCAGGAGAGTCGTCAGGTCCCTTGTTAAGTATTGAGGGAAAGGCAGAAAGACCAAAAGAAGGCAGAATCAGGGGCATCACAGATCGAAGTCACGGAAGAGAGGACAATCCAAAGATCGCAAGAATATTATTTGTTTAAATTGTCAAAAGAAGGGTCACTTCAGAAATCTGTATACGGCTCCCGCAGCTCCTAAAGGAAGAAGAAACACGATGATTCAGCTAATAGAGTTGAAGAAGTGGTGAATGATGATGCGTTTTGTTGTGTTGAATGTTCTATATATTAAATGCTACCCCTTGCAAAGATTTGGTGTTAAATTTCAGAGGTGAAAATTTTGGTAAAGTCCGTCTTGCTGATGATGAGACTTTGGATATTGTGGGAATGGGAGATATTAATCTCAAAACCTCTTTAGGATCTGATTGGACGTTGAAAGATGTAAGGTATATTCCTAGACTAAAGAAGATGTTGTTATCTGTGGGTCAGTTAGATAAGGCATGTATCGAGTTACTTTCGGAGACGGCCGACAATAGAAGATTATAAAGGGAAATCTTGTAGTTGCTCGCGGAGAGAAAAAGGGGACTTTGTATATAGTTGGACAATCTGGCTGTGAAGTAAATTCAATTGCAGATGAGCTTTGTTCTTTAATTTTGTGGAACCAAAGGCTTGGACATATGAGTGAAAAGGGTATGAAATTGTTAGCTTATCGGGGGAAGATTCCCGAGCTGAAGACTGTGGAAGTTGATATCTGTGAGCCATGGGTTTTTGGAAAACTGAAATGGGTTACTTTGTGTGGAAGACTGAAGCAGAAATTTAGAATGGTTTGAAAGTTAAGCGTTTGATGTCAGATAATGGTGGTGAGTATAGTAGTGATGACATTCTTTTTTGTGCGCGGAGATTCATCACAGAATACCAAGGCATGAAGGGGGAGATAGTTTATTGAAAAATAGCCATTTAAAAATGGTAAAGGCTAAGGAATTTGGCCTTTTAGATTATTAAAGCAACTCATTAGCTAAGTTCTCTATCTTTCCCTTTAATTTGTTGATGATATCTATTATTATTTTATCTTTTCGGTGTGATTTGGTTAAATTTTATTTTTCTCGCATGTTCATGAATTTGCTCTAAAATTAGGAATATTATTATCCTATTATTTATTATTATCGGTTTAATATGAAGTCATTTTCAATAGCCAGGTGACGTGTATTGATCCCATACACGTGGCACCAAAATGTCACCGTCAGTGGCGGATGGAGGATTTTACATATGATGTGTCACTAATTTAACACCTGTGTAAGCTAAATTTTTTCTCAGTTCAAAGTGTATTATTTTGGAATTTGAAAAACTCAAAAATTAACAAGACGATTTAGAGATGTATGTATGTGTGGAGTTTGGTGGATGGATATGTAGATTTTGTAATAAAGTCGATGCCAGGATCGGAGAAGTTAAGGGGAGAAGAAAAGCACAGACTAGCTAAAAGCTGATGGACCGTAACAAAAACAAGAACAAGCTGTATAACCAGTATTATAAGTGCAAAGACATATATACATATAAAAAAAAAAAAATTAACGGTGTCTCACGTGACACACCATGGCAATGCATAGATCCATCACTGGTCACCGTGATCCTAGACAAGTGGCACTGACATGTCAGCACTGTATATACGGGCAAGACTTAGAGCTGGTCAACGTTAATAACGAACGAGTTGTACTAACAACGATCAGGTTTTATATGACCAATAAAAATCGGTTATAACTAGCCAATAATGACTGACTCATCGATCAGAAAAGATTGTATTTCTTGTAGTGTAATAAGCTTGCAGAAAATTGCAAAATACTCACTATTACTATATTTCCATAGGTTCGAGATTGTATCAAGCCGAGGCACTATGAAGATACACCCCTGGGGCAAGTAATTAGTCCTTGATTAATAACTTATCAGGGATATGTTATTATCCTACCTTTTTATCCATATGCCTCTTTTTTTAATTACCTATGAACTAAAAAATCAACATCGATCATATATTATCTCTTTTGTATGCTTTGAACACAGTTGAATATTCGATGGATATGATGGAGAGTTACCACATTCACATTCCACTTTCATTCAGATACCAATACAATCATCCCATTGTTGAGGCTGTTTTCTATGATAGCAATACACATGCACATCTCATAGTCGAAATTCTTTATTCAATTCAGTAAACAAACACGAGTACTGGATATTAATCACTCATCCAGAAACATCATCAAAGTAATTGCCACATAAAACGCACACCAGAGACTGATAAAAATCACACACTCACACTCACAGACTTAATTAGTCAATTAGCAATGAGGTAGGCCTCAACAGCCTTGAATACCAATACGTTCTGCTCCTGGGAATACTTAATATTCTCTTCTGGGACGACAGCATCGCCTTTTGTGTGGAATATGGTCGTAGTCTTGGTGGTGCTGCCTCCGTCGGCATTTGGCACAACTACAAGAAGATTTTCAACCTTGTCAATGAATCCCAACAGAACATCTCCGTCAATGATGCTGTATTCGACTGTGAATGCCTCCTTGTCGAGGGCATCAGTTCTAAGGGTCATTGTGGTGATCGGGCCACCTGAATATTCATACAAGTACATAAAACATTAATTAGTTTTTTTATATACATTTTATAGAAAGCTTTATGTCGGATAACCAAGTTGCTGATAAAAAAGAAACTAACCATCAGGAAGAGTGATGTGTTTGATGGTTCCAACTCCACCGTCACCTTTGATTTCGACATTTTTGTAAGCTCCCGGAGCGGCCTTGGGGAAAATGTTATCAACATCAACGATCAATCCATTGAATATTTTTTCTGCTGACAGAGAGGAGGTAATTTCTTGTTGGTGCTTCTGGAGACCCATGATTTTTTATGAGAATGATATATGAGCAAAGAAAAAGAAAGTTGTGAAGAACAGATCAAGCTGGTTAGTGTTGTGAGATGTAGATGATGATATTAGAGACCTCAAGGTTGCTATTTGTAGTGCCAGTACCTGAATATTGGGATGTTAATGCACGTTCTTCAGAATTTTTAAACATGTATAACTGATACATGCAAGTTGTTGCCCTGCACGTTAAATTTTATATCAAATTCTAGAGACAATTGACCAAGTTAAAAATCAAATAAAATCTCGATCATATATAGCATGCTTATGCAATTTAATCTAAAAATATGTGTTTGAAAATTGTACAAAGATTGCGCTAATTATATAATACGATAAGAGTAATTTATTGTCCACAGTAGTCATATTTTCTTACATGTTTTTTTATAGGTACAAGTATATTATATTTATGTTAAATATGTAATGAGGGATGACGAAAGTTGAATCACTATTCTCTTTAAAAAAATTTATTTAATCATTTATTATTTACTAAGTCATAAATATATTTTTTTCCCGATTGAACCTGATTTCTATATATTTTTCTTGGTCCGTTACGGTTTTTTTTCGATTTATTCCACGTAGACACTACCTAAATTTGTGCAAGCGTGTCCGATCAAAGATTTTATCTATTCAATAGCAAAATAGTGAAAATTATGCACGAACCTGTGATAAATTCTATAATTTTAGCAATTATTTCTTATCTCCATATTTAGAAAATTTTTACCATATTTCACTTCCTAGAGATCCGTAGAAATCTTAAAAAGAAAATTCATAGAAGTGAAGTAGTTGAAATTAATATAATTGTCTTACTTGAAATTTTGTTGTCTAACACTTGCATACAAATGCATTTCTGCAACGCTTCTTTTACGTCGGTTCTAATTAACACTGTCGCTTTAAAAAATTTGAGTTTTTGTCTTAATCTTAACTGACGCATCAACTATTCTGTCGATAGCGTCATTTATTAAATTAACGGATGCTTATGAACTATTTTCTGTGTTTATCAACAAAATACTAACATTTAAAAGTATTTATTGTGTCCGTCTACAAAACAACGATACTATAGGAAAGAGTTTTAAGTATCGGTGAAATTTTATCCAACATAAAAGATGATTAATGTATTTCTAAAAAAATATATAATCTAATTAATAATCTTAGTATATTTTTCCTCCATCAACCGCCATCATAACAATTCGGTCATAATTGTGTGATCAGTGTCAATGGAGTCCATTGGCTTCTTAAACAATAATGACCGATTTCCTCAACCAACCAACTACGATTGCCTAATCGGTAGTTAAATCATGCAAAAAATATGATTAAAGACTTAGGCCACGATTACCAAAAGATCCATGCTTGTCCAAAAGATTGTATGTTATTCTGGGCTGAAAATGAGAAATTGGAGTCTTGTAAAACTTGTGGAACTTCACGCTGGAAGGTAGTGGATAATAAGAACACTTCAGCTGAGAATAGGGATAGCTCAAAAGAATATAAAGTCCCAGCAAAAGTGTTGAGATATTTTCCCTTAAAACCGAGGCTGCAAAGAATGTTCTTATGCAGTGATTTCTCTAAGTCAATGGTATGGCATGCTTTAGCACGAAAGAAAGATGGCCGGTTAAGGCATCCAGCTGATGCCCAAAGCTGGGAGTCCATGGACGCTAATTATCCACAATTTGCGTCTGAAATTTAGAATGGTTTGAAAGTTAAGCGTTTGATGTCAGATAATGGTGGTGAGTATAGTAGTGATGACATTCTTTTTTGTGCACGGAGATTCATCACATAATACTAAGGCATGAAGGGTGAGATAGTTTATTGAAAAATAGCCATTTAAAAATGGTAAAGGCTAAGGGATTTGGCCTTTTAGATTATTAAAGCAACTCATTAGCTAAGTTCTTTATCTTTCCCTTTAATTTGTTGATGATATCTATTATTATTTTATCTTTTCGATTTGATTTGTTTGAATTTGATTTTTCTGGCATGTTCATGAATTTGCTCTAAAATTAGGAATATTATTATCCTATTATTTATTATTATCGGTTTAATATGAAGTCATTTTCAATAGCCAGGTGACGTGTATCGATCCCATACACGTGGCACCAAAATGTCACCGTCAGTGATGGATGGAGGATTTTACATATGATGTGTCACTAATTTAACACCTGTGTAAGCTAAATTTTTCCTTTGTCAAAATGTATTATTTTGGAATTTGAAAAACTTTAGTTCATCAGGCAACAATTTGACAATCACCTCTATTCTGCCTCGACAATAGTCTTTCCAACCTTGATGAGTTGAGATCATTAAGAAATTGAGTTGTTCTGATGGTTCCAACCACACAAGCAAGTCACGATGAACCAGCATATATGGCCATCTGTTTTCAACATGAAATATTGGGTAATTCTTGAGCATTACTCTTTAATTTTCCTAGTTTAGTGTTACCGGTACTAAGTGCTTGTTTGCCAACGAGTACTTCTGGCTTTTTTCGATAAGAAGCTGGCTTCTACTTTTCTTGACCCATTTGCGTAAAAAGTCAGAAGTACTTATAAGAAGATGAGAATGCTAGCTTTTTTTCAAGACTTTTCATTTCTTTCTCAAACAGTTTAATCACTTATAAGTCTTAATTTACTTCTCACTTCTACTTCAATTTTTTACTTGAAGCAAGAAGCACTTTTTTAAGCTTACCCGAACGGCCCCTAAATATGGCACTCTTTACTTGTAACTATTGAAGATACAGTCAGGGTTCAACTCATATCTGTCGCGAAAAATTTGAAAATAGTGCATCGTTTGTTTGGATTAATAGCAGAATCTTTGCTTAGACAATTTCTTAGAGAATTACGGAGTAAAAAAAATGTAGAACTCAAGTGCCATGAAAAAGGTGGATCGTTAAGATCCGTTTGTTTTAACTTCACTTAGATGTTAAAATGCAGTTCTTTCGCTACCTGTTTGTGTAATAAGTCAGTTTCTCCGAAATCTCCCAGGTTCAAAGGCCAAGTGTTTACACATATATCAACTGGCTTAGGAGGGTTGATGGCCATTCTCAAGAATCAGAAAGAAAGAGCTAATCGTTGAATCTTTTACACTATTAATGACAATTCTTCAAACTCAAATTTTCAACTACATGTGTGTGGAAGTGGAATTGATGTTCCAAGTGACTCCAGCATTTCCATACTGTCCACCAGCGCTTCTGGCTCTAGCATAATGGTGTCTTCATTTTAGTGTCTTTATGTTAGTAGTATTTTAGATGTTACAACTTGGACAATGCAATTGTTCATGTTGTACTTATTTTTACATTTGCCGTGAGATTATGTTGCTAACTTCTATTACCAATTCCGTGGTTGTTTCGTGGGGACAGCTTCTTGGAGGTTTTCCACCCATCTCTAGCAACGTACGGAATGCTTCTGTTGGTTTTGTAGGTAATGCGTTAGCATTTTTTCGGAATCTTGCCAGACTAGTCCCTCCCAGAGCATCTCCAAGGCTACCCATATGTTACGTATAATATGTTGGAATAATCTTAAATTTATTTATTATTATTATTTGTTTAGTTATTTATTTTGAGGATTAATTTTAGATTGTAGTAGTTGGATGATTGTTGGAGTTCTAGAGAGTTTGTAGGAGGTATGGAGTCTATCTTGTTTTAGGAGATTTATTAGAATTGCAGAGTACTGTTAGGAGTCAAGTACGTTTGTTATAAATATGGATGTAATCTTTTTTAGAGGAACAAGAATTAATATAAATCAGTTTTATATTCTACACTTGGCATCAGAGCTAGGTTTAAAGTGCTTGTGAAGTTATGAAGATACATATATAGATAAGCGATTTTTGTATTTTTTTTTCAAATGGCGTCAAATAATTTTTCCCTTTCGATACCTACATTCAAAGGAGATCATTTTAATTCATGGGCTATCAAAATGAAATCATATTTGAAAGCTATGAGTCTGTGGGAAACGATTGAAAGTGATGTTGAATTAACCATTCTTCCACAAAATCCAACCGCAGCTCAAATCAAAAAACGTGACGAGGAAGCAGCAAGAGAAGCAAAGGCACTCTCATGTATTCATTCGGCGGTGTCGGATGGAATCTTTACAAGTATCATGACTTGTGAGTCACCAAAAGAGGCATGGAGCACGTTAAAGGAAGAGTTTGAAGGAAATGCTAAAACAAAGTTGATGCAAGTTTTGAATCTCAAACGAGAATTCGAGATGCAGCGGATGAAGGGGAACGAAACTATTAAGGAATATGTGAGTAAGCTTATGAGCATTGTTAATCAAATAAGGTTGTTTGGTGAATCATTTGTCAGCGAGAGGGTTGTTGATAAAATTCTGGTGAGTGTTCCTGAAAAATATGAGTCTAAAATATCCTCACTTGAAGATTCCAAAGACCTATCCAAAATAACCCTAGTGGAATTAGTCAATGCTCTTAGTGCCGTAGATCAAAGGAGATTAATGAGGGAGGAAGAAAATGGAGGAAAAACTGAAGGACTCCTATTAGCGAAAAGTTCCTTTGCAAAAGCCACAAGTAACAAAGTTCAATGCAACCACTGTCATAAGATTGGTCACGAAGAAAAGGACTGCTGGAACAAAGGAAGGCCACAATGCTTCAAATGCAAGAGATATGGACACTTGGCAAAGAATTGTAGATTTCAAGGTGATGAAGAAATCATGGCACAACTGATGGAGGCAGAACCTCTACTTTAGAGTGATGGGTGATTATGTGTACCGGGAGAGAAGTGCTCCAGTGAATTTGGTGTTGATGAGAAGTGCATCAATAAATTGATGGTGGTGAGAAGTGCATCACAAAAAATGAAGAGAAATGCTTCATAAATTCTGTTATGTAAATTTAAGATTATGGGGGTGATTGTTGGAATAATCTTAAATTTATTTATTATTATTATTTGTTTAGTTATTTATTTTGAGGATTAATTTTAGATTGTAGTAGTTGGATGATTGTTGGAGTTCTAGAGAGTTTGTAGGAGGTATGGAGTATTTCTTGTTTTAGGAGATTTATTGGAAGTAGCAGAGTATTGTTAGGAGTCAAGTACGTTTGTTATAAATATGGATGTAATTTTTTTTAGAGGAACAAGAATCAATATCAATATATATATATAAAGGAGGATGCGGGCGTCTCTAGAATTGTTCGATTCAGTCTTCTGATTTTTCTTAAATTTCGGAGAGAAAATATAGTTATAATTCAAAAAATCAGGTTTAAGAATTCTAAAAGTAATACAACTCTTTTCTTATCAAATTCTAAAGATGATACAATTCTTTTCTTATTTAGTATTTCTTATTGAATTCTAAAGATAAGACAATTCTTTTTTTATTTAGTAGTCCTAATAGAAATAGGATTATATTTATTCAAACTAACAAAATCATAGATAAAATACAATTTATATTTAAGATTTGTAAGGTAATACAATTTATATTATCGATTTACTCTTATAATTTTCTTAAATTTCGAATAGAAAATAAAGGATTGTAAAGATAATAATCATTAAAAAAACTGATAGCAACAAAAATTAGAACCATAAAAGAATAATAACTTTTAACTAATAAATAGGCATCAAAAAATAAAAAAATTAACAAATAAAATAATATATAAAAATAGGAATCATATATTAATTTTATGATAATGTAAATGGGTCTTGATTAGTATTGTGTTTGACGGGCACGGGAGGCGGCCCAAACTAATTTTTATCTAAATAATAATAAATTTTTTATTAGTATTATGTTTGACGGGAAAGTTGCTAAAATAATTTTTATAAAAGAATAATAATTTTTAACTAATAAATTGGAATCAAAAAATAAAAATAATTAACAAATAAAATAATATATAAAAAATAGGTATCATATATTGATTTTATGATAATGTAAATGGTTCTTGATTAGTATATCGTTTGACGGCCACGGGAGGGAGGCGGCCCAAACTAATTTTTATCCAAATAATAATAAATTTTCTATTAGTATTATGTTTGACGGTAAAGTCGCTAAAATAATTTTTTATCTATGTTATAATATATTTTTTTGTTACACAATTCAAAATAATCTCTAATTTTGTCATAATTAGAATAATTTTTATTAGTATTGTGTTTGACAGTAAAACGACTCAAACTAATATCTAAATTGTACTTCTTCCATCCCATTTTAAGTGTCCTGTTTAACTTTTGAATGGTCAAATTGACCAAATTTTGACTGAGATTTACACATATAATATAATTTTTAAAAGTAAAAAAAATTATGTCATTATAAAATACATACAATATACTATAAAATGTAAATTTTAGTTTTTCAAAATAATAATTAATTTTTTTTTATGCTTGGTCAAAATTTGGTCAATTTGATCGTTATAAGTCAAAACAGGACGCTTAAAATGGGATGGAGGGAGTAATATTTTTTTATAAGTATTGTGTTTGACAAGAGAGCGGCTCAAACTAATTTTGATCTAAATTATAATATTTAATTTATCATAAAAATAATAATTATGGATTAATATTGTCTTTGACGGGAGGGGGGTTCGAACTAATTTTATTATTAGTATTGTGTTTGACAGGATGATCACTTAAACAAATTTTTATATCAATTATAATATTTTTTATTTGTCATATGTTTAATGGGAAGATGACTCAAAATAATTTTTATCCTATTATAATTCTAATTCATATCAAAATTTATCATGCCGCCGCGAAGCGCGGCTTTTTTCACTAGTTATAATATAAATCAGTTTTATATTCTACATAATATATATCTACGTGTCTATGTATTATACCTAATAAATTTATCTAAAAAATCCTAGTTCTTATAATAATGGTAGTTTCTCTTATTTATACCAATTCTTCTACATCATCTTTTTCTCAACATGAGTTTGAGAGCAATTGTGTGCACACTTTATATATAACTGAGTACCTAAGTTCTTATAAAATAGATTGAAATTGAGGGTACTACAAGAGAGGTTAACGTTAGATAACATAAACACTGAAGCTGAACCCATCAGCAGAGTATGAGAATTTTTCTTACATTGCTTACAGTGTCATTTTATCCATACATGTATAATTTTAACCACTGTGATATTAATTTCTTGGCTTATTATATTTTTTTATGCTTTAAAATTTATGCTTATAATTATACACACGCCCATGTCATATATAATTGAGTCTCTTTTTTATTCGATTCAGCAAACAAACAGAAGTACTGGATCTTAATCACTCGTCCAGCAACATAAAAGTACTTGTCACACAATTAAGATACACCAGAGAGTTATAGAAATCACACACTCACACTCACACACATAGACGTGATTAATTTGCAATGAGATAGGCCTCAATAGCCTTGAATACCAATGTGTTCTGCTCCTCGGAATACTTAATGTTCTCTTCTGGGACGACAGCATCACCTTTGGTGTGGAATATGGTGGTAGTCTTGGTGGTGCTCCCTCCGTCAGCATTTGGCACAACGACAAGATGAGTTTCAACTTTGTCAATGAGTCCCAACAGAACGTCTCCATCGATGATGCTGTATTCGACTGTGCATGCCTCCTTGTCCAGGGCATCAGTTCTAAGGGTCATTGTTGTAACTGGGCTGCCTGAATATTCATAAAAGTGCATAAAACTAATTTAATGAGATTTTTCATACATTTTATTTGAACCTACTGGTAACCAATTAAGTAGTTGATATATATAGAAGAAACTAACCATCAGGAAGAGTGATGTGTTTGATGGTTCCAACTCCACCATCACCTTTGATGTTGACATTTTTGTAGGCTCCGGGAGCGGCCTTGGGGAAAATGGCATCAACATCAACGATCAAGCCATTGAATATTTTCTCTGCTGACAGAGTGGAGGTAATTTCTTGTTCGTGCTTCTGGAGACCCATGATTTTTTAGGAGAATGATAGCTGAATATATATATGAGCAAAGGAAAAGAAAGTTGTGAAGAACTCAAGGTTTTTGCTGTGAGAGATGTAGATGATGATATTATTATAGGCCTCAAGGCAGCTATTTATAATGCCCGTAGCTGAATATCAGGATGTTAATGCAGCTTTAGTTTAGAACTTCTAAATAAATATATAAGATCTTGCAAGATAATTAGAATATACATGCAACCTGCTGCGCTGCACGTTAAATCTTTAAATCAAATTCTAGAAAGAATTGACTAGCTTGAGTTCAAAGTTATATATATGAAAACTCGTGTTTGTCATTTTAATTCTTACAAGGAAAATATGACAGCATCAACATATTTCATATAATGTTAATAAATATCCGCAGATGCATATTCTTGCTTTTCTATATAAGGTTATTTTACACAGATGCAGGTAAAAGTTATTAACACTTCATCTGATTTATTCCTAACATAATTTATCAATGAAATTTGGGCATGATGTTTTTATTTTTGTTAATTAGTATATTTTCTGCATGTATTTGCTCTTCCAACCAGCCTGTAAGTCAATGCTTTCTAGAATACACATTATTAAAACTTCAATTCACTGCAATATATAACATCTAGCTAGTCTATCTGTCCGAGTACTGAAATCATCCTGAAAGAATCAACTTAAAAACACATACATTGTTATAATATTATGAGATTAGACCAGATCCATCATTACATTTGAGTGGTGGCACTTTAAACAGATGCTCCGAGTTCTCTAATATCATTGTATCAATCCCACAGCATACCTTAATTCAGTTCCTTCTCGGATTCCTTTTGCTTTTCTCGTATCTTCAGTTATTGTTTTGCAGAAAAATCATGGGTGTCGAGAAGCACGAACAAGAGAAAATGTGCAAGTGGTAGTCTTACTGAAATAGGCTTAACTTCACCGAATCCCAGCTTCAAGCTTTAAAGAATCACTACAACAAACTGGCATGTTTACTACGGAAGTTAAAGCTTAAATCTGTCTTAAGTTCCCAAATTACGTCAAAAATATTCCATCATTTTTGGTCAAAGTAGTAAGTTTAAAAATACGTCACAATTTTTGTCGTCACACTAAAAAAAAGGGACAAAACCGACTGCATAAAACCGACCGACACAAAAAAAAGTGTCGGGATAAAACCAACAGACTTAAGACGCTAATATGTATATTGTGGGCCCCCGGTTTCATATTTTAGTTTTGAGCAATTTTTATCTTGCGACGGAAATTTCGGTCGGTAGTTATAATCATACGACGGAATTATTATAAACTTCCATGAGAAGTACCGGGAGAAACCAAAACTTATGACATATGTGTCCGTCGAAAGTTTAAAGTTATATATGACATTAACCTGTATATGTTGTGTTCCTACCATTTTAGGGCATTTAAAACCGATCCAAAAAAATTTCGCACATGCAATCCCTGTATTCGACATAAGTTAGTTTAAATATATTATTTCTTAACTGATAATTTAAATGTGACTGGTGATATTAAATATGGTTGGTGAATTTACAATGAAATACCGAAAAATCATCGTAAGTTTCATTGTTAAAACGACATCGTTCTCAGATCTATCACTTTTTTGATTATTTTTAATTAATTAAAGATTTAAATAAGTAACTTATGACGGACAAGACAATTTACAAAGGCATTTAAACATGCATCCAAATCACACCAAGCTTGACCAGATGGAAGTGTTTCGATCAGAAACAGCTTTAAGCCCCAGCTATTAGCTAGTTAAATTAAACACGCTCATAATCAACGAGCTGATCTTAAGCTCCAGTGACCAGATGGAAGTGTTTCGAGTTATCCAAATTGGACTACTGTGTGTTCAAGAAGATCTAGTAGACATGCAGGCCAGATATGTCCCAAGTGTTACTGATGTTGAGCAGTAATATGATACTGCGACATCCTAATTAAGAAACCCGGTTTCTTCTTCGAAAGAAGATTGCTGGACGCGGATCATTTATGGAGGAAGCCCAAATTTTCATCAGTCAATGAGTTAACTCTCAGCTAGCTCTAAACATTATTTGTTTTTGTGTTGACATAGAACAAGAGGCATGAGATTATGAAACTGAAAGGTTGAAATTGAAAAAAAACTTTCAAACTCAACAAACTGAATAGTTTAAATCAAAAAAACTTTCAGCCTTCTACTTTAAACCTGGATTGGTAATTTCTGAGATTCAGGTGAAGACCTCTGGATATGACTTTATACAGCTTTCTTCATAATTTTTTTGGAAGATCTGAAAAATCATCTTATAATTAAAATAGATGTAGTCTACAGAGAAGATGGTCATTACTAGCTACCAGATGTCCATATAAAAAAATGAATATCGCAAATTATTACACTAAACTTTAAAAAATTGGGACACTAAGATTTTTGTTTGAAACATTGTACTCAGTAAGGCTAAAGAAATTATCTTGAGGTAAGTACTTCTCACCAAATTGGTTGTTTTCCGCCAAAAATGTTAATAGTACCGAGTCTTTTGACGATTTAGTCAGCTTTCCCGTAATCATTATTATCTGATGTCTCAACCTTTATCAGATTTTGATGCTGTGAGGCGAGAGAGATTTGAGATATGTTCCTCAACATGAGTTTGAGAGCAATTGTGTGCACACTTTATATATAACTGAGCACCTAATTAAGTTTATGACTGAGCACCTAAGTTCTTATAAAAGAGATCGAAATTGAGAATAGTACTACAAGAGAGGCTAACATTATCTAACATAAACCCTGAAGCTAACCCATCAGCAGTATATGAGAATTTTTCTTAAATTGCTTACAGTGACATATTATCCATACATGTATAATTTTAACCAATGTGATATTAATTTGTTCGCTTATTATATCTTTTTATGCATGCTTTAAAACAATAATGAGATCTATGCTTATTATACAGATGCACATGTCATAGCTGACTCACATTTTATTCGAGTCTCATTTTATTGGATTCAGCAAACAAACAGAAGTACTGGATCTCACTTGTCCAGCAACATAAAAGTAGTTGTCACACAATTAACATACACCAGAGAGTTATAGAAATCACACACTCACACACATAGACGTGATTAATTTGCAATGAGATAAGCCTCAATAGCCTTGAATACGGATATGTTCTGCTCCTCGGAATACTTAATGTTCTCTTCTGGGACCACAGCATCACCTTTGGTGTGGAATATGGTCGTCGTCTTGGTGGTGCTGCCTCCATCGGCATTTGGCACAACGACAAGATGAGTTTCAATTTTGTCAATGAGTCCCAACAGAACGTCCCCATCGATGATGCTGTATTGGACTGTGCATGCCTCCTTGTCAAGGGCATCAGTTCTAAGGGTCATTGTTGTGATTGGGCTTCCTGAATATTCATACAAGTACATAAAACAAATTTAATGAGATTTTTTAATATACATTTTATATGAACCTACTGATAACCAATTAAGTAGTTGAGAAGAAACTAACCATCAGGAAGAGTGATGTGTTTGATGGTTCCAACTCCACCATCACCTTTGATTTCGACATTTTTGTAAGCTCCCGGAGCGGCCTTGGGGAAAATGTTATCAACATCAACGATCAATCCATTGAATATTTTTTCTGCTGACAGAGAGGAGGTAATTTCTTGTTCGTGCTTCTGGAGACCCATGATTTTTTATGAGAATGATATATGAGCAAAGAAAAAGAAAGTTGTGAAGAACAGATCAAGCTGGTTAGTGTTGTGAGATGTAGATGATGATATTAGAGACCTCAAGGTTGCTATTTGTAGTGCCAGTACCTGAATATTGGGATGTTAATGCACGTTCTTCAGAATTTTTAAACATGTATAACTGATACATGCAAGTTGTTGCCCTGCACGTTAAATTTTATATCAAATTCTAGAGACAATTGACCAAGTTAAAAATCAAATAAAATCTCGATCATATATAGCATGCTTATGCAATTTAATCTAAAAATATGTGTTTGAAAATTGTACAAAGATTGCGCTAATTATATAATACGATAAGAGTAATTTATTGTCCACAGTAGTCATATTTTCTTACATGTTTTTTTATAGGTACAAGTATATTATATTTATGTTAAATATGTAATGAGGGATGACGAAAGTTGAATCACTATTCTCTTTAAAAAAATTTATTTAATCATTTATTATTTACTAAGTCATAAATATATTTTTTTCCCGATTGAACCTGATTTCTATATATTTTTCTTGGTCCGTTACGGTTTTTTTTCGATTTATTCCACGTAGACACTACCTAAATTTGTGCAAGCGTGTCCGATCAAAGATTTTATCTATTCAATAGCAAAATAGTGAAAATTATGCACGAACCTGTGATAAATTCTATAATTTTAGCAATTATTTCTTATCTCCATATTTAGAAAATTTTTACCATATTTCACTTCCTAGAGATCCGTAGAAATCTTAAAAAGAAAATTCATAGAAGTGAAGTAGTTGAAATTAATATAATTGTCTTACTTGAAATTTTGTTGTCTAACACTTGCATACAAATGCATTTCTGCAACGCTTCTTTTACGTCGGTTCTAATTAACACTGTCGCTTTAAAAAATTTGAGTTTTTGTCTTAATCTTAACTGACGCATCAACTATTCTGTCGATAGCGTCATTTATTAAATTAACGGATGCTTATGAACTATTTTCTGTGTTTATCAACAAAATACTAACATTTAAAAGTATTTATTGTGTCCGTCTACAAAACAACGATACTATAGGAAAGAGTTTTAAGTATCGGTGAAATTTTATCCAACATAAAAGATGATTAATGTATTTCTAAAAAAATATATAATCTAATTAATAATCTTAGTATATTTTTCCTCCATCAACCGCCATCATAACAATTCGGTCATAATTGTGTGATCAGTGTCAATGGAGTCCATTGGCTTCTTAAACAATAATGACCGATTTCCTCAACCAACCAACTACGATTGCCTAATCGGTAGTTAAATCATGCAAAAAATATGATTAAAGACTTAGGCCACGATTACCAAAAGATCCATGCTTGTCCAAAAGATTGTATGTTATTCTGGGCTGAAAATGAGAAATTGGAGTCTTGTAAAACTTGTGGAACTTCACGCTGGAAGGTAGTGGATAATAAGAACACTTCAGCTGAGAATAGGGATAGCTCAAAAGAATATAAAGTCCCAGCAAAAGTGTTGAGATATTTTCCCTTAAAACCGAGGCTGCAAAGAATGTTCTTATGCAGTGATTTCTCTAAGTCAATGGTATGGCATGCTTTAGCACGAAAGAAAGATGGCCGGTTAAGGCATCCAGCTGATGCCCAAAGCTGGGAGTCCATGGACGCTAATTATCCACAATTTGCGTCTGAAATTTAGAATGGTTTGAAAGTTAAGCGTTTGATGTCAGATAATGGTGGTGAGTATAGTAGTGATGACATTCTTTTTTGTGCACGGAGATTCATCACATAATACTAAGGCATGAAGGGTGAGATAGTTTATTGAAAAATAGCCATTTAAAAATGGTAAAGGCTAAGGGATTTGGCCTTTTAGATTATTAAAGCAACTCATTAGCTAAGTTCTTTATCTTTCCCTTTAATTTGTTGATGATATCTATTATTATTTTATCTTTTCGATTTGATTTGTTTGAATTTGATTTTTCTGGCATGTTCATGAATTTGCTCTAAAATTAGGAATATTATTATCCTATTATTTATTATTATCGGTTTAATATGAAGTCATTTTCAATAGCCAGGTGACGTGTATCGATCCCATACACGTGGCACCAAAATGTCACCGTCAGTGATGGATGGAGGATTTTACATATGATGTGTCACTAATTTAACACCTGTGTAAGCTAAATTTTTCCTTTGTCAAAATGTATTATTTTGGAATTTGAAAAACTTTAGTTCATCAGGCAACAATTTGACAATCACCTCTATTCTGCCTCGACAATAGTCTTTCCAACCTTGATGAGTTGAGATCATTAAGAAATTGAGTTGTTCTGATGGTTCCAACCACACAAGCAAGTCACGATGAACCAGCATATATGGCCATCTGTTTTCAACATGAAATATTGGGTAATTCTTGAGCATTACTCTTTAATTTTCCTAGTTTAGTGTTACCGGTACTAAGTGCTTGTTTGCCAACGAGTACTTCTGGCTTTTTTCGATAAGAAGCTGGCTTCTACTTTTCTTGACCCATTTGCGTAAAAAGTCAGAAGTACTTATAAGAAGATGAGAATGCTAGCTTTTTTTCAAGACTTTTCATTTCTTTCTCAAACAGTTTAATCACTTATAAGTCTTAATTTACTTCTCACTTCTACTTCAATTTTTTACTTGAAGCAAGAAGCACTTTTTTAAGCTTACCCGAACGGCCCCTAAATATGGCACTCTTTACTTGTAACTATTGAAGATACAGTCAGGGTTCAACTCATATCTGTCGCGAAAAATTTGAAAATAGTGCATCGTTTGTTTGGATTAATAGCAGAATCTTTGCTTAGACAATTTCTTAGAGAATTACGGAGTAAAAAAAATGTAGAACTCAAGTGCCATGAAAAAGGTGGATCGTTAAGATCCGTTTGTTTTAACTTCACTTAGATGTTAAAATGCAGTTCTTTCGCTACCTGTTTGTGTAATAAGTCAGTTTCTCCGAAATCTCCCAGGTTCAAAGGCCAAGTGTTTACACATATATCAACTGGCTTAGGAGGGTTGATGGCCATTCTCAAGAATCAGAAAGAAAGAGCTAATCGTTGAATCTTTTACACTATTAATGACAATTCTTCAAACTCAAATTTTCAACTACATGTGTGTGGAAGTGGAATTGATGTTCCAAGTGACTCCAGCATTTCCATACTGTCCACCAGCGCTTCTGGCTCTAGCATATGGTGTCTTCATTTTAGTGTCTTTATGTTAGTAGTATTTTAGATGTTACAACTTGGACAATGCAATTGTTCATGTTGTACTTATTTTTACATTTGCCGTGAGATTATGTTGCTAACTTCTATTACCAATTCCGTGGTTGTTTCGTGGGGACAGCTTCTTGGAGGTTTTCCACCCATCTCTAGCAACGTACGGAATGCTTCTGTTGGTTTTGTAGGTAATGCGTTAGCATTTTTTCGGAATCTTGCCAGACTAGTCCCTCCCAGAGCATCTCCAAGGCTACCCATATGTTACGTATAATATGTTGGAATAATCTTAAATTTATTTATTATTATTATTTGTTTAGTTATTTATTTTGAGGATTAATTTTAGATTGTAGTAGTTGGATGATTGTTGGAGTTCTCTAGAGAGTTTGTAGGAGGTATGGAGTCTATCTTGTTTTAGGAGATTTATTAGAATTGCAGAGTACTGTTAGGAGTCAAGTACGTTTGTTATAAATATGGATGTAATCTTTTTTAGAGGAACAAGAATTAATATAAATCAGTTTTATATTCTACACTTGGCATCAGAGCTAGGTTTAAAGTGCTTGTGAAGTTATGAAGATACATATATAGATAAGCGATTTTTGTATTTTTTTTTCAAATGGCGTCAAATAATTTTTCCCTTTCGATACCTACATTCAAAGGAGATCATTTTAATTCATGGGCTATCAAAATGAAATCATATTTGAAAGCTATGAGTCTGTGGGAAACGATTGAAAGTGATGTTGAATTAACCATTCTTCCACAAAATCCAACCGCAGCTCAAATCAAAAAACGTGACGAGGAAGCAGCAAGAGAAGCAAAGGCACTCTCATGTATTCATTCGGCGGTGTCGGATGGAATCTTTACAAGTATCATGACTTGTGAGTCACCAAAAGAGGCATGGAGCACGTTAAAGGAAGAGTTTGAAGGAAATGCTAAAACAAAGTTGATGCAAGTTTTGAATCTCAAACGAGAATTCGAGATGCAGCGGATGAAGGGGAACGAAACTATTAAGGAATATGTGAGTAAGCTTATGAGCATTGTTAATCAAATAAGGTTGTTTGGTGAATCATTTGTCAGCGAGAGGGTTGTTGATAAAATTCTGGTGAGTGTTCCTGAAAAATATGAGTCTAAAATATCCTCACTTGAAGATTCCAAAGACCTATCCAAAATAACCCTAGTGGAATTAGTCAATGCTCTTAGTGCCGTAGATCAAAGGAGATTAATGAGGGAGGAAGAAAATGGAGGAAAAACTGAAGGACTCCTATTAGCGAAAAGTTCCTTTGCAAAAGCCACAAGTAACAAAGTTCAATGCAACCACTGTCATAAGATTGGTCACGAAGAAAAGGACTGCTGGAACAAAGGAAGGCCACAATGCTTCAAATGCAAGAGATATGGACACTTGGCAAAGAATTGTAGATTTCAAGGTGATGAAGAAATCATGGCACAACTGATGGAGGCAGAACCTCTACTTTAGAGTGATGGGTGATTATGTGTACCGGGAGAGAAGTGCTCCAGTGAATTTGGTGTTGATGAGAAGTGCATCAATAAATTGATGGTGGTGAGAAGTGCATCACAAAAAATGAAGAGAAATGCTTCATAAATTCTGTTATGTAAATTTACGATTATGGGGGTGATTGTTGGAATAATCTTAAATTTATTTATTATTATTATTTGTTTAGTTATTTATTTTGAGGATTAATTTTAGATTGTAGTAGTTGGATGATTGTTGGAGTTCTAGAGAGTTTGTAGGAGGTATGGAGTATTTCTTGTTTTAGGAGATTTATTGGAAGTAGCAGAGTATTGTTAGGAGTCAAGTACGTTTGTTATAAATATGGATGTAATTTTTTTTAGAGGAACAAGAATCAATATCAATATATATATATAAAGGAGGATGCGGGCGTCTCTAGAATTGTTCGATTCAGTCTTCTGATTTTTCTTAAATTTCGGAGAGAAAATATAGTTATAATTCAAAAAATCAGGTTTAAGAATTCTAAAAGTAATACAACTCTTTTCTTATCAAATTCTAAAGATGATACAATTCTTTTCTTATTTAGTATTTCTTATTGAATTCTAAAGATAAGACAATTCTTTTTTTATTTAGTAGTCCTAATAGAAATAGGATTATATTTATTCAAACTAACAAAATCATAGATAAAATACAATTTATATTTAAGATTTGTAAGGTAATACAATTTATATTATCGATTTACTCTTATAATTTTCTTAAATTTCGAATAGAAAATAAAGGATTGTAAAGATAATAATCATTAAAAAAACTGATAGCAACAAAAATTAGAACCATAAAAGAATAATAACTTTTAACTAATAAATAGGCATCAAAAAATAAAAAAATTAACAAATAAAATAATATATAAAAAATAGGAATCATATATTAATTTTATGATAATGTAAATGGGTCTTGATTAGTATTGTGTTTGACGGGCACGGGAGGCGGCCCAAACTAATTTTTATCTAAATAATAATAAATTTTTTATTAGTATTATGTTTGACGGGAAAGTTGCTAAAATAATTTTTATAAAAGAATAATAATTTTTAACTAATAAATTGGAATCAAAAAATAAAAATAATTAACAAATAAAATAATATATAAAAAATAGGTATCATATATTGATTTTATGATAATGTAAATGGTTCTTGATTAGTATATCGTTTGACGGCCACGGGAGGGAGGCGGCCCAAACTAATTTTTATCCAAATAATAATAAATTTTCTATTAGTATTATGTTTGACGGTAAAGTCGCTAAAATAATTTTTTATCTATGTTATAATATATTTTTTTGTTACACAATTCAAAATAATCTCTAATTTTGTCATAATTAGAATAATTTTTATTAGTATTGTGTTTGACAGTAAAACGACTCAAACTAATATCTAAATTGTACTTCTTCCATCCCATTTTAAGTGTCCTGTTTAACTTTTGAATGGTCAAATTGACCAAATTTTGACTGAGATTTACACATATAATATAATTTTTAAAAGTAAAAAAAATTATGTCATTATAAAATACATACAATATACTATAAAATGTAAATTTTAGTTTTTCAAAATAATAATTAATTTTTTTTTATGCTTGGTCAAAATTTGGTCAATTTGATCGTTATAAGTCAAAACAGGACGCTTAAAATGGGATGGAGGGAGTAATATTTTTTTATAAGTATTGTGTTTGACAAGAGAGCGGCTCAAACTAATTTTGATCTAAATTATAATATTTAATTTATCATAAAAATAATAATTATGGATTAATATTGTCTTTGACGGGAGGGGGGTTCGAACTAATTTTATTATTAGTATTGTGTTTGACAGGATGATCACTTAAACAAATTTTTATATCAATTATAATATTTTTTATTTGTCATATGTTTAATGGGAAGATGACTCAAAATAATTTTTATCCTATTATAATTCTAATTCATATCAAAATTTATCATGCCGCCGCGAAGCGCGGCTTTTTTCACTAGTTATAATATAAATCAGTTTTATATTCTACATAATATATATCTACGTGTCTATGTATTATACCTAATAAATTTATCTAAAAAATCCTAGTTCTTATAATAATGGTAGTTTCTCTTATTTATACCAATTCTTCTACATCATCTTTTTCTCAACATGAGTTTGAGAGCAATTGTGTGCACACTTTATATATAACTGAGTACCTAAGTTCTTATAAAATAGATTGAAATTGAGGGTACTACAAGAGAGGTTAACGTTAGATAACATAAACACTGAAGCTGAACCCATCAGCAGAGTATGAGAATTTTTCTTACATTGCTTACAGTGTCATTTTATCCATACATGTATAATTTTAACCACTGTGATATTAATTTCTTGGCTTATTATATTTTTTTATGCTTTAAAATTTATGCTTATAATTATACACACGCCCATGTCATATATAATTGAGTCTCTTTTTTATTCGATTCAGCAAACAAACAGAAGTACTGGATCTTAATCACTCGTCCAGCAACATAAAAGTACTTGTCACACAATTAAGATACACCAGAGAGTTATAGAAATCACACACTCACACTCACACACATAGACGTGATTAATTTGCAATGAGATAGGCCTCAATAGCCTTGAATACCAATGTGTTCTGCTCCTCGGAATACTTAATGTTCTCTTCTGGGACGACAGCATCACCTTTGGTGTGGAATATGGTGGTAGTCTTGGTGGTGCTCCCTCCGTCAGCATTTGGCACAACGACAAGATGAGTTTCAACTTTGTCAATGAGTCCCAACAGAACGTCTCCATCGATGATGCTGTATTCGACTGTGCATGCCTCCTTGTCCAGGGCATCAGTTCTAAGGGTCATTGTTGTAACTGGGCTGCCTGAATATTCATAAAAGTGCATAAAACTAATTTAATGAGATTTTTCATACATTTTATTTGAACCTACTGGTAACCAATTAAGTAGTTGATATATATAGAAGAAACTAACCATCAGGAAGAGTGATGTGTTTGATGGTTCCAACTCCACCATCACCTTTGATGTTGACATTTTTGTAGGCTCCGGGAGCGGCCTTGGGGAAAATGGCATCAACATCAACGATCAAGCCATTGAATATTTTCTCTGCTGACAGAGTGGAGGTAATTTCTTGTTCGTGCTTCTGGAGACCCATGATTTTTTAGGAGAATGATAGCTGAATATATATATGAGCAAAGGAAAAGAAAGTTGTGAAGAACTCAAGGTTTTTGCTGTGAGAGATGTAGATGATGATATTATTATAGGCCTCAAGGCAGCTATTTATAATGCCCGTAGCTGAATATCAGGATGTTAATGCAGCTTTAGTTTAGAACTTCTAAATAAATATATAAGATCTTGCAAGATAATTAGAATATACATGCAACCTGCTGCGCTGCACAAATCTTTAAATCAAATTCTAGAAAGAATTGACTAGCTTGAGTTCAAAGTTATATATATGAAAACTCGTGTTTGTCATTTTAATTCTTACAAGGAAAATATGACAGCATCAACATATTTCATATAATGTTAATAAATATCCGCAGATGCATATTCTTGCTTTTCTATATAAGGTTATTTTACACAGATGCAGGTAAAAGTTATTAACACTTCATCTGATTTATTCCTAACATAATTTATCAATGAAATTTGGGCATGATGTTTTTATTTTTGTTAATTAGTATATTTTCTGCATGTATTTGCTCTTCCAACCAGCCTGTAAGTCAATGCTTTCTAGAATACACATTATTAAAACTTCAATTCACTGCAATATATAACATCTAGCTAGTCTATCTGTCCGAGTACTGAAATCATCCTGAAAGAATCAACTTAAAAACACATACATTGTTATAATATTATGAGATTAGACCAGATCCATCATTACATTTGAGTGGTGGCACTTTAAACAGATGCTCCGAGTTCTCTAATATCATTGTATCAATCCCACAGCATACCTTAATTCAGTTCCTTCTCGGATTCCTTTTGCTTTTCTCGTATCTTCAGTTATTGTTTTGCAGAAAAATCATGGGTGTCGAGAAGCACGAACAAGAGAAAATGTGCAAGTGGTAGTCTTACTGAAATAGGCTTAACTTCACCGAATCCCAGCTTCAAGCTTTAAAGAATCACTACAACAAACTGGCATGTTTACTACGGAAGTTAAAGCTTAAATCTGTCTTAAGTTCCCAAATTACGTCAAAAATATTCCATCATTTTTGGTCAAAGTAGTAAGTTTAAAAATACGTCACAATTTTTGTCGTCACACTAAAAAAAAGGGACAAAACCGACTGCATAAAACCGACCGACACAAAAAAAAGTGTCGGGATAAAACCAACAGACTTAAGACGCTAATATGTATATTGTGGGCCCCCGGTTTCATATTTTAGTTTTGAGCAATTTTTATCTTGCGACGGAAATTTCGGTCGGTAGTTATAATCATACGACGGAATTATTATAAACTTCCATGAGAAGTACCGGGAGAAACCAAAACTTATGACATATGTGTCCGTCGAAAGTTTAAAGTTATATATGACATTAACCTGTATATGTTGTGTTCCTACCATTTTAGGGCATTTAAAACCGATCCAAAAAAATTTCGCACATGCAATCCCTGTATTCGACATAAGTTAGTTTAAATATATTATTTCTTAACTGATAATTTAAATGTGACTGGTGATATTAAATATGGTTGGTGAATTTACAATGAAATACCGAAAAATCATCGTAAGTTTCATTGTTAAAACGACATCGTTCTCAGATCTATCACTTTTTTGATTATTTTTAATTAATTAAAGATTTAAATAAGTAACTTATGACGGACAAGACAATTTACAAAGGCATTTAAACATGCATCCAAATCACACCAAGCTTGACCAGATGGAAGTGTTTCGATCAGAAACAGCTTTAAGCCCCAGCTATTAGCTAGTTAAATTAAACACGCTCATAATCAACGAGCTGATCTTAAGCTCCAGTGACCAGATGGAAGTGTTTCGAGTTATCCAAATTGGACTACTGTGTGTTCAAGAAGATCTAGTAGACATGCAGGCCAGATATGTCCCAAGTGTTACTGATGTTGAGCAGTAATATGATACTGCGACATCCTAATTAAGAAACCCGGTTTCTTCTTCGAAAGAAGATTGCTGGACGCGGATCATTTATGGAGGAAGCCCAAATTTTCATCAGTCAATGAGTTAACTCTCAGCTAGCTCTAAACATTATTTGTTTTTGTGTTGACATAGAACAAGAGGCATGAGATTATGAAACTGAAAGGTTGAAATTGAAAAAAAACTTTCAAACTCAACAAACTGAATAGTTTAAATCAAAAAAACTTTCAGCCTTCTACTTTAAACCTGGATTGGTAATTTCTGAGATTCAGGTGAAGACCTCTGGATATGACTTTATACAGCTTTCTTCATAATTTTTTTGGAAGATCTGAAAAATCATCTTATAATTAAAATAGATGTAGTCTACAGAGAAGATGGTCATTACTAGCTACCAGATGTCCATATAAAAAAATGAATATCGCAAATTATTACACTAAACTTTAAAAAATTGGGACACTAAGATTTTTGTTTGAAACATTGTACTCAGTAAGGCTAAAGAAATTATCTTGAGGTAAGTACTTCTCACCAAATTGGTTGTTTTCCGCCAAAAATGTTAATAGTACCGAGTCTTTTGACGATTTAGTCAGCTTTCCCGTAATCATTATTATCTGATGTCTCAACCTTTATCAGATTTTGATGCTGTGAGGCGAGAGAGATTTGAGATATGTTCCTCAACATGAGTTTGAGAGCAATTGTGTGCACACTTTATATATAACTGAGCACCTAATTAAGTTTATGACTGAGCACCTAAGTTCTTATAAAAGAGATCGAAATTGAGAATAGTACTACAAGAGAGGCTAACATTATCTAACATAAACCCTGAAGCTAACCCATCAGCAGTATATGAGAATTTTTCTTAAATTGCTTACAGTGACATATTATCCATACATGTATAATTTTAACCAATGTGATATTAATTTGTTCGCTTATTATATCTTTTTATGCATGCTTTAAAACAATAATGAGATCTATGCTTATTATACAGATGCACATGTCATAGCTGACTCACATTTTATTCGAGTCTCATTTTATTGGATTCAGCAAACAAACAGAAGTACTGGATCTCACTTGTCCAGCAACATAAAAGTAGTTGTCACACAATTAACATACACCAGAGAGTTATAGAAATCACACACTCACACACATAGACGTGATTAATTTGCAATGAGATAAGCCTCAATAGCCTTGAATACGGATATGTTCTGCTCCTCGGAATACTTAATGTTCTCTTCTGGGACCACAGCATCACCTTTGGTGTGGAATATGGTCGTCGTCTTGGTGGTGCTGCCTCCATCGGCATTTGGCACAACGACAAGATGAGTTTCAATTTTGTCAATGAGTCCCAACAGAACGTCCCCATCGATGATGCTGTATTGGACTGTGCATGCCTCCTTGTCAAGGGCATCAGTTCTAAGGGTCATTGTTGTGATTGGGCTTCCTGAATATTCATACAAGTACATAAAACAAATTTAATGAGATTTTTTAATATACATTTTATATGAACCTACGGATAACCAATTAAGTAGTTGAGAAGAAACTAACCATCAGGAAGAGTGATGTGTTTGATGGTTCCATGTTATGCACCAGGACGGGCCCAAAAAGATAATAGCATTCAGCAGGAGAAAGCCCAAGGACAAGAGGGACGGCCCAGCAGTGAAACAGTAAATGCAAACTAATGAACAGTAAAAATGTAAGGGAAAGGGGTTAAAAGGCAGAGGAGAGGAAGGGTAGATCTATCTGATTATTGTAAACACTTGTTTCTTGTGGGAGAGGCGGAACCTCTCGAAAGTTCCGAGTATCTGTCTTTGTAGGGATTGTTTTCAGTAATATTACCGTTTACTTTTGCCTTAGTACGCTTGATTGTGTGATTATAGTAGCATAACCATTACAAGTGGTATCAGAGCATCTACGATCCATGGGTCCTCCAACTGTCGCGCAACGTTTGGAGCAATTGGAGGAAAAGGCGACTGAGGTCGAAACCACGATGGCGGCGATGGCCGCGACGGTTGTTGACCGCGCGATAGAGGCGATGCGCCTCTCGTTGACGGAGCTGATTCGTGAACACCAAACCCTAGCCGCCACTAAGTTGAGCTCTGATTTTGAAACCCTAGCCAGTCGTTTGGAGGGTCGCCTCAATCGCAGCCGTGAGCATCAGGAAGCCTTAATTAACACCATTCGCACCGACCAGCTGAATTTTCAAGGCGAAGTGAAGTCCACTCTCGCAGGTCTGGTAGCTAGTTCCGGGTCGGGCCAGGGGCGAGTTGAGGGGAGTGGTATAGCAGGAGGGCCGGTGTTGGGGTCTGGTGCGGGCCATGCCCAAGGGTCGGTGGTGACAACCGGGCGTCTGGGCGGAGGGTACTCTGGTGGATTTCAGGGCGGTGGCCCGGGTGGGGGCCAAAATAACTGGCGTTACCGCAAGCTTGATATGCCCATTTTTGATGGGGAGGATCCTGATGGCTGGATTTTAAGGGTGGAGCGCTATTTTGCGTTTTACAAGCTCACCGAAGATGAGATGCTCGAAGCTGTGGCGGTAGCAATGGATGGTGATGCTCTGCGTTGGTACCAATGGGAGAACAAACGCCGGCCGATTCGGAGGTGGGAGGACTTGAAAACATTTATTCTGCGCCAATTCAGATCGGTTAGTGGAGGCTCGTTGTATGAGCAGTGGCTGGCAACCACGCAGTCTACCACAGTGAAGGAGTATAGGAGGGCTTTCATCGAGACTGCAGCACCTCTGGATAGAGTTTCTGAGGACATTCTGATGGGGCATTTTGTTAATGGTCTTAAGGAGGACATCAAAGCGGAGGTACGAGTCTTAAACCCACTAAATTTGGAGCAAGCTATGGAACTTGCTGTTCGTATTGAGGAGAAACAGAGGGTTACTAGTTCTCGTAAGCCTAATCTGAGTTTCATTAAGACAAGTGCAGCTGTGTCTAGTACTAAAGGGGCGTCGGGAATAGGTTCGTATACTACTCTTATGCCCAACACCCCAGGCACCACTCGTAGTTGGGGCCCTGCATCGCCCGAGTCTCAGGGTTCTGTACAGTCCCCTCACAGTATGATGAGCAGTAAGCGTAGTGGGGAGGTGAAGCGGTTAACAGAGAAGGAGTTGCAAGAGAAAAGGGCAAAGGGATTATGTTATAGGTGTGACGATAAGTGGGTAATGGGACATAGGTGTAAACGGAGGGAATTGAGTGTGTTATTAATAGATGATGAGGAAGAGGATTTGACGAGTGAGGACAGCGAAGTGGTGCCATCCCCTCCTACTGAGCCTATACCCGAGGTGTCACTCAACTCGGTGGTGGGGTTCTCTAACCCGAAGACGATGAAGTTGCGTGGTATAATTGGATCTAATCAGGTGGTAGTGCTTATTGATCCGGGGGCTACCCACAATTTTCTTTCCCTCAAAGTAGTGGAAGCAGGGGGAATTGTGGTCACTCCATCCGGTAGTTTTGGGGTTTCTCTCGGCAATGGTGAAGCAGTGCGTGGGTCGGGACTATGTAAGGAGGTTTGTGTGCAGTTGGATGGCGGATTGGAAGTAGTAGAGGATTTCTTGCCGTTAGAATTGGGTAGCACAGATGTGATATTAGGCGTGCAGTGGCTCGAGAAACTGGGGGAAGTGATGACTAACTGGAAAACGCAGGTGATGCGTTTTGAAGTAGGAGGCGAGTTGGTGACGCTGGTAGGAGATCCCTCCTTAGTACGAACTAAAATATCTCTGAAAGCCATGTATAAAACACTCAAGAAGTCTGGTGGGGGTTACTTGATCGAGTGCCAGACAGTTGAGAAGGTGAGTACGCAGGAGAGTAAGCAACAATCAATATCCCTCATCCCTGAGTTTATACGGCCACTGATTGACCAGTACCAGAAGGTGTTTGATAGTCCCAAAGGCCTTCCTCCTAGCAGAGGCCACGAACACTCGATTGTGTTAAAAGCTGGTAGTGACCCAGTGGGGGTGCGACCTTATAGGTACCCGCAGAATCAAAAGGATGAAATCGAGAGGTTAATTACGGATATGCTGGCAGCCGGCATCATTCGACCTTCTACCAGCCCGTTCTCAAGTCCAGTTTTATTGGTAAAGAAGAAGGACGGTTCATGGCGATTCTGTGTTGATTACCGTGCCTTGAACCGTGAAACCGTGCCGGATAAATATCCAATCCCGGTTATCGATGAGCTGTTGGATGAGCTACACGGGGCAAAGATTTTTACCAAACTGGATTTAAAATCAGGTTATCACCAGATTTTGGTTAAGGCAGATGACACACACAAGACGGCATTCCGGACACATGATGGCCATTACGAGTTCCTCGTAATGCCTTTCGGACTAATGAATGCACCGGCAACTTTTCAGGCACTAATGAATGATTTGTTTCGTTCCCTCCTACGTAAGACGGTGCTGGTATTTTTTGATGATATATTAGTATATAGCAAGACCCCAGAGGAGCATTACAGTCATGTGGCCACAGTCTTAGAAATATTGCGCTCAAATTCTCTATACGCTAATATGGGCAAGTGTGAGTTCGGGCAGACCACCCTGGGCTACTTGGGACATGTCATTTCAGCTGATGGAGTGGAGATGGATTTAGAAAAGGTGAAAGCCATGACAGATTGGCCAAGGCCACGAAATTTAAAGGAGTTGAGGGGTTTTCTCGGGTTAACCGGGTATTATAGAAAATTCATTGCAGCATATGCGGAAATAGCACGTCCATTAACTGAACAGTTAAGAAAAGACAATTTCGGGTGGTCTTCCGAGGCTACAGCTGCGTTTGAAGCACTTAAGTTGGCCATGACTCAGGCTCCTGTACTGGCTATGCCGAATTTCGAAGAGAGGTTTGTAATTGAGACTGATGCTTCAGGTTACGGTCTCGGGGCGGTGTTAATGCAGAGTAACAGGCCAATAGCATTCTACAGTAAGCTGTTAGGGATGAAGGCACAGCAGAAGTCAATCTATGAAAAGGAATTAATTGCGATTTGTATGGCAGTGCAGCGTTGGAAACATTATTTAGTCGGGCGTCACTTTGTGGTTCGAACAGATCAGCAGGCATTGAAGTATGTGCTGCAACAACGGGAGATAAATGGTGAATATCAGAAGTGGATAATTAAGCTCTTGGGATTTGACTTTGATATTCAGTTTAAAACTGGTGCGTCAAATCGAGTAGCTGATGCACTATCTCGAAAGACAAATGGAGAAGTTATTTTGGGGTCAATGGCATCCTTCCACAATATAGATTGGAGCATTATTGCAAAGGAGGTCGGGGCTGATCGAGTTCTTCAGCAAATTATCACTGACATTAGAGCAGGAGGCATACATCCTGGGGGTTTCTCTGTGGTGGAAGGCAGGCTGATGTTTAAAGGGAGGGTGGTGATTCCTCGCACTTCAACGTATATTCCAGTACTCCTCCACGAGTACCATGATTCAACCATTGGAGGTCATACAGGGGAAGTGAAAACTTACCTACGAATGGCAAAGGATTGGTTTTGGGTAGGAATGAAACGCGATGTCGTTGAGTATGTACGCAAGTGCTCCATCTGTCAAGCACAAAAAGTATCACTGCAGCATCCAGCTGGTTTGCTACAACCGTTACCACTCCCATCTATGGTTTGGGAAGACATCACGATGGACTTTGTGGAGGGTTTGCCAATGTCCAGGGGTTATAATACGATTCTGGTGGTGGTGGATAGACTGTCAAAATACGCCCATTTTGTAGGCTTGAAACACCCATTTGATGCTACAACTGTGGCTGCAAGTTTTATTCAAGAGATTGTCCGACTTCATGGCTTTCCGGCTTCCATCATTTCGGACAGGGATCGCATATTCATGAGTTTGTTCTGGAAAGAGCTCTTTAAAATGCAGGGGACCAAATTGAAGCGCAGCACTTCTTATCACCCCCAAACCGACGGGCAATCGGAGATTGTGAACAAAGGCTTAGAGACCTACTTGAGGTGTTTTGTGGGGGGGCAGCCGAAGTCTTGGGCAAAGTGGTTAGCATGGGCGGAGTTCTCGTACAACACATCACCCCACTGTTCATCCAAGTTTAGCCCATTCCAGATTCTCTATGGGAGGGAACCCCCACACATAGTGCGGGTAAACAGAGGACAAACAGCGGTCCATAGCTTGGAAGAATATCTGCAGGATAGGGATGCAATCCTGGATGATCTTCATTTTAATTTGATTAAGGCCCAGCAGATGATGAAACTGGCTGCGGATAAACACAGGAGGGATGATTCTTTTGCTGTCAATGAGTTGGTATATTTGAAGCTACAACCATATCGCCAACGGTCTTTAGCTAGAAGGCCGTTTGAGAAACTTGCTCCCCGTTTCTATGGCCCTTTCAGAGTCCTTCAGCGCATCGGTCAAGTAGCTTATAAGCTTGATCTTCCTGATGGGTGTAAAATTCACCCAGTTTTTCATATTTCTCAGCTTAAGCGTGCAATTGGAGGGGCAGCAGTTGACCCGATCATTCCTCTACAGTTGACAGAAGAACTGGAGATGGTAGTTGAACCTGAGATGCTGTTGGATATCCGACAACACCAGGCTGATGTGGAAGTATTAGTCAAGTGGAAAGGTCTTCCCAACAGTGAGGCAACCTGGGAAGATGCTGAGGTTTTAGATCACTTATTTCCTGCTTTCCACCTTGAGGACAAGGTGAGTCTTTGGCGCCGGGGTAATGTTATGCACCAGGACGGGCCCAAAAAGATAATAGCATTCAGCAGGAGAAAGCCCAAGGACAAGAGGGACGGCCCAGCAGTGAAACAGTAAATGCAAACTAATGAACAGTAAAAATGTAAGGGAAAGGGGTTAAAAGGCAGAGGAGAGGAAGGGTAGATCTATCTGATTATTGTAAACACTTGTTTCTTGTGGGAGAGGCGGAACCTCTCGAAAGTTCCGAGTATCTGTCTTTGTAGGGATTGTTTTCAGTAATATTACCGTTTACTTTTGCCTTAGTACGCTTGATTGTGTGATTATAGTAGCATAACCATTACATTCCAACTCCACCATCACCTTTGATTTCGACATTTTTGTAAGCTCCCGGAGCGGCCTTGGGGAAAATGTTATCAACATCAACGATCAATCCATTGAATATTTTTTCTGCTGACAGAGAGGAGGTAATTTCTTGTTCGTGCTTCTGGAGACCCATGATTTTTTATGAGAATGATATATGAGCAAAGAAAAAGAAAGTTGTGAAGAACAGATCAAGCTGGTTAGTGTTGTGAGATGTAGATGATGATATTAGAGACCTCAAGGTTGCTATTTGTAGTGCCAGTACCTGAATATTGGGATGTTAATGCACGTTCTTCAGAATTTTTAAACATGTATAACTGATACATGCAAGTTGTTGCCCTGCACGTTAAAAATTTTTATATCAAATTCCAGAGACAATTGACCAAGTTAAAAATCAAATAAAATCTCGATCATATATAGCATGCTTATGCAATTTAATTTAAAAGTATGTGTTTGAAAATTGTACAAAGATTACGCTAATTATATAATACGATAAGAGTAATTTATTGTCCACAGTAGTCATATTTTCTTACATGTTTTTTTATAGGTACAAGTATATTATATTTATGTTAAATATGTAATGAGGGATGACGAAAGTTGAATCACTATTCTCTTTAAAAAATTTATTTAATCATTTATTATTTACTAAGTCATAAATATATTTTTTTTCCCGATTGAACCTGATTTCTATATATTTTTCTTGGTCCGTTACGGTTTTTTTTGATTTATTCCACGTAGACACTACCTAAATTTGTGCAAGCGTGTCCGATCAAAGATTTTATCTATTCAATAGCAAAATAGTGAAAATTATGCACGAACCTGTGATAAATTCTATAATTTTAGCAATTATTTCTTATCTCCATATTTAGAAAAATTTTACCATATTTCACTTCCTAGAGATCCGTAGAAATCTTAAAAAGAAAATTCATAGAAGTGAAGTAGTTGAAATTAATATAATTGTCTTACTTGAAATTTTGTTGTCTAACACTTGCATACAAATGCATTTCTGCAACGCTTCTTTTACGTCGGTTCTAATTAACACTGTCGCTTTAAAAAATTTGAGCTTTTGTCTTAATCTTAACTGACGCATAAACTATTCTATCGATAGCGTCTTTTATTAAATTAACGGATGCTTATGGACTATTTTCTGTGTTTATCAACAAAATACTAACATTTAAAAGTATTTATTGTGTCCGTCAACAAAACAACGATACTATTGGAAATAGTTTTAAGTATCGGTAAAATTTTATCCAACATAAAAGATGATTAATGTATTTCTAAAAAATTATATAATCTAATTAATAATCATAGTATATTTTTCCTCCATCAACCGCCTTCATAACAATTCGGTCATAATTGTGTGATCAGTGTCAATGGAGTCCATTGGCTTCTTAAACAATAATGACCGATTTCCTCAACCAACCAATTACGACTGCTTAATCGGTAGTTAAATCGGTCTAATATAAACTCATTTTCAAGAGGTGTCTGGATCCCACACATGGCACCAAAATGGCACCGTGATCCTAGACAGGTGGCACTAACATGTTAGCACTGTGGTTAAGCCATATGGGCAAGGCTTTCTGCAGCCGGTCAACGCTAATAACGAACGAGTTGACTAACAATGATCAGGTTTTATATGACCGATACTAATCGGTTATAATTAACCACTAATTAATGATTGATTCATCGATCACAAAACATTGTGTTTCTTGTAGTGTAATAAGCTTGCAAAAAATTGCAGAGTACCACTATTGCTATATTTCCATAGGTTCTGAGATTGTATCAAAGCCAAGGCACTATGAAGACACACCCCTGGGGCAGGTTACTCCCTGATTAATAACTTATCAGGGATATGTTATCATCCTACTGTTTCATATATTACTGTTATATCTGTAATGTATGTAAAATTGGTAGAGGGTCGAAACTCGAAAGTAGTTAGCATGAATGATGAAGCAAAGACTTGCAGTAATTGACAAAGAATCATTGGCCGACAGCTACAGCATCATCAGAGGGAATATATGATTAGGAAAACTAATGTCTATTGCTAATCAATTCACTGTTATTCCTAATCCAATTAGGGATGAAATGATCCTGGAGGAAAAATCAAAAATGCTTGTTTTCGATTATGCCGTGGAATAATATACATATTAAACATTGGTTTTAGTAAATTGCATGAGGTTGTTCAGTCAATAAAAACCTTCTCTGTAGACTTATTTCCATATTTCTAGATCTTAAACAAAATCAACCAGGTAAGGTTATCAAAAATGTTGTTAAGGACCGAGGAGATCACCATATCAGGTATCCTATTGTACAGTCTCAGATGCATAATAAAGTCCTTTCGACTTGTCTCCACATTTCTAGATCAGAGACGATATAGACCTTATAATGTTATTAAAAATGTTGTTGTGGACTGAGAGATTACCATATTAGGCATCCTATTGTGCAGCCTTGTATTCATGACTGTGCTTTTGATTATGGATCCAGCAACAAAGCCTTAACATTGCATGAAGTATAATATCAGAATTTCTTTTGCGACATGTAGAGTAAGGAACCCCTGTCGTTTTGTGACAAACACCATGAATGATCTTATAATTGGACAAACCAACCGTTGATTTAGCTTCTTAGTTGTTACAGGGATTGAAGACTACCTAGCAAAGATCTCAGTGCAAATCCTGGAGAAGTTCGATTGAATTTATAAAAAAGAAGTTCTATATACCACTACAATCAATTTATAAAGAAATTATGTGATGAACATAATTCGATAAAGCCTCTAAGCTGTTACTGAAGTGCATAAACTAAGGAGTACAGGCAGGGTAGGACTTGTGGGCTGCAGTTAAGATTATTTGTCTGTAAGTGGTTCAGCTTTGGACTTAGTAGTGTTCAGTTTTTAACTTGGTGAAAATTCTACTGCAGTTAGACTCTTTCATAAGGAGCTAGCTGAATCTGAGCAAAATTCTAAAAAACAAATCACCAATAAGCTAATTTTAACAATTTTGGATCCAATAGTCGGCAACAGACTAGATTAGTAAATCACCAGAATATGCTAGTTATAAATATTATACGATGAATGCATACACTAAGGCTTTTTAGCTTGCATATAACATATGCAAAAATAGGAAAGTTCACAAGAAAGAAACATCATTTGCTGGTTCGCATAAACTCTGTACACAGTCTCAGAAATGGAATCTATTACTTATCAACCTTTTTCGGAAAAAGATAGGCTCCACAATATTAAATATTCTCCAGAGGGCCTATGCCTGTAATTCATATGATCAAATTCCATCAAATTTCACAAATATTTCAGCATAAGTACAACCAAACTGCCGATTACAGTATTCATAAACCAACTACAACAGTATAAATCATCGCCGCATTACTAAAACCACTAATCTTATTAACACAAATCACCGGTTTGTATTCGGACTAACACAAATACATAAAGAAGATATTGTATTACACTTGGTCTAAAACGACACCTCTCTTCAAAATGATCTTTTCTGGTGATCTCTTTCTTCCAGCAAAAGGATTCCTCAGGAATGGATATCCATTCATCACAAAGCAAAAGCAGCAAAAGCTACTTTCATACTGTTGACTAATTAGGCAGTGCCCCAAACGTCTAATAGCAATATAACTTGTCATCATCTTCTTTTTGTCCCACTTAAATTCCTTTCCATGACAGCTTTCCTTGATTTTAATTGCGCATACAATCATGAACCGTCCTCTTATTATACGAGGCAATCGTTCAGAAAGCTAAAATTCTGTTTGGATTATAATTCTAAGGTGCACACAGAAAACAGCACATTTACAATCTTTTGCAATATGACACTGACCTGAGAAAGATAAGAGAAAAACACTTTCCTCTCTGCAAAAATATTCTTTACATGCCCCACACCTTCTGCCTTTTAAATATTCTCTAACCATTCACAGATCAATGACATATATAATATATTGATTCTGAAATCATTCTCTCCACCCTGTATAGAAAACTTCTTTTTTTGTTTTCCACCTCCCCTTCCCCTTGTCCTAACACAGGCAGTCATGAATCCACCGGAGTTGGAGGTATGCTTCGTACCCTCATGTATTTCACGCAATTTGTATACGGATGTCGATCTATCAACAATTAAGCTCTGCTATTTGTGGTTACTTCTAAATGTATTCTTAAAGCGGCTATGTTGATATCTAAATTTGCAGAAGCCGAGAGTAACAGAGATACTCGTCCGGATGGACTGCAATGGATGTGTACAGAAGATTAAGAGGGCTCTACATGGGATCAATGGTGAGTGGTATATTTTTATTCTGCAATTAAGTTCGAAACTGATTGTTGCTTCTGGCTTGGAATGATGTTTTGATTTTCTGCAGGTATATATGATACGTATATTGATTTTCCACAACAGAAATTAACAATTATAGGGTGGGCAGATCCTGAGAAGATAGTTAAGGCGATTAGAAAATGCAGAAAATCAGCCACCATCTGCTCTCATTCAGAACAAGCTCAACCAACAGATGCACCGCCTGAAGGGGGCCAACCGCCCACAGAGCCAGCCAATCCCCCTCCACCAGAAGCTCCGCCAGCTGAAACATCTCCGTCAGCAGAGCCACCAAAAGACCTACCACCACCGGAGAATCCACCTCCAGAGGTACTGCAGCCACCTCCAGCTACTGAGGCAGCCCCAATGGGAAGCCAACCAGGACAACCTGGTGGACCTGTTGAAGAAGTACATGTAATATATCACCACCCCCCGAGCTATGGCTCAAGATACAGTTATGGTCCTCACGTTCAAGGATACGGTGGACAAGGAAGCAGTGTTGTAACGGCTCCAGGTACTCAAACAAGTAACTACCCAACTCCTGGTCCAGAAATTAGACAGCACACACCCTCACCGATATATGTGGCTCACAGCTATAACACGTATAAGCCATCACCATATGTCACTGAATATGTATCGCCACCACAATATTCACAACAGCCCAGTAAACCAGAGGCTCCACAAAATCCGCAACATGTGCACTACAGTGAACCAGAGCCACCACAGGTTTACAGCAGACCAGGGCCGCCACAAGTAGTGAATTACAGCAGACAAGAGCCACCACAACAAATGAATTACAGCAGACCAGAGCCGCCACAAGTAGTGAATTACAGCAGACACGAGCCGCCACAACAAATGAATTACAGCAGGCCAGAGCCGCAGCAAAACATAAATTACAGCAGACAGGAGGTGCCACAAGTAATTAATTACAGCAGACAAGAGCCACCGCAATACACGCACTACAGCAGACAAGAGCCACCACAATACTCCTATTACAGTGCACCAGAGCCGCAGCCATACACGTATTACAGTAGACTGGACCAATACGGTGAGGATTATCACAATGAATACCAAGGAAATCGCAATGGAAATATCACTTCGGTGTTTAGTGATGAAAATCCAAATGCTTGCAGAATAGCCTAACAGCAAACTCTGCCACCTAAGAAACCTAACTAGAAAGTTAATGGGGAATAAGCAACATGATGATACCATTAACAATTCTGGATGAGTACTATTTCCTAACAAGCATTGAGCCGATGCCACGGGAAGAATAAGATTCTTAGCTTGTAAGTGCGGGAAGAATATGTTCTACATTCCACTATTGGGCGAGGTCTGAAAGATAATTTCTAGGAATCGCCCTTTGTTCAAATCTATATACCTTGATTCTAAGCCATGATTTTTTTATAATGATAATCATGATCAATATTTGTTTACGAATAAGTATCTTCATTTAAGTAACATCTCTCTTTTAACAAACTTGGGCCATGAAATCGTTAGTCCTCAAACTATTCTAACATGGGAAACACAAGATAGGATTTACATGTCAACACAGATTAATTATGTATTCAGACCGCAAAAGTACTAAAATGCACAAATGCGCATCCATTTGTCATGCATTTTGAAAATATGGGTACCTTAATATCCCTAAAGAGAACAGTACATTTAAATGCAAAATCCCATAGCTAAATAGAAACAGGTACACACATATTAAAGGCATGCGCAAACATACTGTTGGTCCATGACACGTATGCCCGTAGGAATCACATCTAACTCAGGACGCGAAGTTCTTCCTCTTTCTGGGGAAAGCAAGCTATCATGACCCAGAAGAACAGAATAGAAGGTTATTCTTGTGACGTATAATGTTTCAACTTTGCCAAAGTTTAGTGGTGGAACGAAAAATTGCTTAATCACAACACTTGCCCAACTGCAATTACTTGGTTGCCTATATCCTGACCATCTCACCATATGGTTCTGTCCTTGTTCATTAAGAGCTGAAATTTATTTCCAGCAATCACTAAATTCTCTAGTCAAGACCCTTCAATTTGATCTCTGCATAAGCATATCCTATTTTCCTAAAGAAGCATAGTTGTTCGACCTAATGAAGCACACGCATAATATGAGATCTCCACAATTCCCCCCCCCCCCCCCCCCCCCCCCACACACACACACCCCCTGAACTGATAACTTTTCTTATAATTATGTTGGTGCTGAAGAATTTTTGGAATATAAATCTCCTCCACACTTACATTGTCAATCTATTGAATCACACATCTTATTCTTCAATTTTCAGAATAGAAGGCGTCCCCTGCTGCAATCCCAATTGTCCAGGCTAAATGAGTCCAGATAATTGTTTCTCGAAAAATTTCAGTTCCTTCACTCTGCAGTCTGCACCAGGCATTTCAACAGTTAATTCTGTATCAGTTTAATAAATACTTCTTCAAAGATGAAATCTTTGTGGTACTTGACTCTACCATCAATCTAAACATACAGATTGCAATTTAGTGGTCTTCATGACCCTATTCACAAACACAAATAGTAAGGATAGCCTTCTGGTGTTATTGATTCTTTCAGATTTATTAAATAAATATAAGTTGAAGTCTTAGTGGTACATGACTCTACTATCAACCTAGACATACAGATTCTAATTTTAGTGGCTTGTCTGATCTGGACTCAAAGATAGGATAATCACAGTTCCCTCTCTGCAAACTCCAATAACTATCGGCTTTTGTGTAGTTCCTGCTCCGGTAGTAAGGATAGCCATGTGCCAGATAGTCCGACGGATTAAAAACTGGGATCTCTTTTGTTGACGAATTGAAACTAGGGAATTCTTTCCGCGATGCACCATTAATTTTCAAGCATTGCTCAATCACTCCTACCTCTTCCTTGAACTTGGCCTTGATGTCATTCATTCCATTTGAATTCTTATTAGACCTGAATCTCTTTAAGCTAAACAGTGCCCTCAGCTTCTTAGAGTTTTTAACAGATGGATTACGCGTCACAGTTGGTAATTTGTTACACTCACTGCAGATATTCTTCCCCCTCTCCAAATCAAATGATGCTCTTTTTGTATCGTCCGAGAGACAAGCATATGCCTGTCAGAGTTATCCACAAGTTAGACGGTCCAACTATAAGTTACAATTAACAATGTTACACGATTTAAACTATGAAGTGCTATAAAACATTGCCATCACATTTAGGCTTGATTCAGACAGAACAGCTTCTTCAGCTGCCTCGTCGCTGTCAATGTTTAACCAACAAATCTTATGTTTGGTGAGTTGAGATTGTAAGAATGTCATTATCTGTCAAATTGCATATATTTTCTGTAGGTAAAACTATCTCTGACACATGACGAGATAAAATGAGAAAGCCAAAACCAGAGTACACTTGGGTGTCAGTTACTGACAATTAGGAACAACTTTTGCTGCTCGGAAATCTTTTTAGGACCGAAAGCAAACCAAATAGTACGAAATGGAAAACAGGGCTGAAATTGACAAACATCAAACACTTCAAAGATCCGAAAATGTTATGTTCTCCTGCACTAATATCGATCATACCAGCACTATCCAATTAAAAAATAAATCCGTATTTCTGAAAAGAGGCAAGTAAATATCTATTTTTCCTAGAAATAAGTAATTATATTTGTTAAATGACGAATAGAAACTACCCTTCAGAAGAAATTATATAGATATGAAATGTTTGACGAAAAATAAGTCCTTATTTTGATTATAGCTTATTTGCCAAACAGCATTTATAATAAAAGTTGAAGCTTCACCTCATAAACAAGCTTGAAGGCGATCCCAGCTTTTGGATGCTTATTCTTATCAGGATGAAGTAGCAATGCTGCATTACAATTTTCACAATCTCATCAAAACAAACCAGATCATCATAATCCCACATAAACAACTATTCAGATATTCAAACTTGCCGAATTTGTGGTACTGCTTCCGAATGACATCCATTCCCACATTTTCTTCAACCTGTCAAAAACCCCATCAACAAACCACATTCTTCTCACAAACCAAAAACGATTTTTCTATCATGTGTCCATATAAACACGCTAGATACTAAATTTTACATATTTACCTCATTTTCATTGAATCTTACTTTTTAATAATAGTGGACCCCAATATATACAGAAACTACACCAATCAAAGTGAGCTAAAAGCATAAAATTCAGTGCTTGGACACACAGCAGATAAACCGAACCAAAAATGCGTATCAACAAGAATGCAACGTACCTGAAGCAGAAGATACCAATCAATAAACGGGGAGGGAACGACATTGCCGCGACGACGATGCCAATGAGCACAGCCAATGGCACGGTTCGAAATGTTGCAGATGTTGATCACTAGCTGGGATTTCTTGTCCCCACCCTCTGATCTTTCTCCAATTCTCACCATTCTGAGATACGAAAAATAACAAATGGTGCGTAAAAAAATCTAGGTGGGCATTTATATATAACGGAATGAGATGAGATACGAAGGTTTTGCATTAAAGAAGTTAACTAATAAGGTGGAGCGGTTAAGGAAAAAAAGGGCACACAATGCGGTACATTTTATTTAAGATTTTGAAAAATGAGATTAGCTTGGTATTGGTGAGATGAAGCGAGGAGGCGGAGAGCTTGCCGTTAATTTATACACGTGGCGATTTGTGAGTGGATATAGGGGGAGAAAAAATCAGGGTGTGCCAAGATTTTCAACTACTAATTGCTGTAGACTTGTGCTTAGTCCTTGGATCTTTCTTGGAGGGCTATTTCAAATTTATGTTCCCATCGCCTGCTCCGGACTCCAAGATGGGGATTTTCGGGTCACGGACATTTATTAAAAATATCGATTTTTCTAGTGTGTAGTCATGGCACACAATAAGCACAAATTTTTTTATTTTTTTATGTTTTGATTGGCTTACACTCCAATCACACCAATAAAAACACACCGAATTTATAAGTTTCCGTACTTAGCATGTGCCCATGGGCATACTCCCTCGCTCCATGTTCATTTTCTAAAAATCACACGTTTTCCTCCGTTTTAAAATAGAGCTTGTTTTGTTTTTCGCATACACTTCTAAGTCATTTGATCGCATAATTAAAATTATTATTTTTAAAAAATTCCTTTTTCTAAATATATAATACTAATCATATTTTTTAATTTTTTATTCAAAAAAAATCTAAAAATTTTGATTTTAACTATGCGGTTAAGGAACTTAGAAGTGTGTGTCAAAAAATCGAACGAGTTATATTTCAAAACAGAAGGAGTATTAAGGAATAATTAGTTGTACAAATTTTTTTTGAATAACTCTAATTAATGTGTTGAAAATGTTGAATTCAACTAAATTTTAAATAAATCAAACTTTCTTGGAATGTATGTGATGTTCAATTTCCCTCTTAGCAATAGTAGAAACATATTCAAAATTAGAGGGAGATAAATTCTGGTAAATTTAAGCGAGAAAATCAATTATATTGGAAGATGGCTAAATTCTGGTAAATGTAAAGAAATGAAGAGTATACACTACTAGTTCAACTGTGAATTGATTAAGTGAAATGACAAGTCACCCGTGAGGTCCTGGTGGGGTGTGGGTCATGCATGCATGAATATGCAGTGAAATGTTAAGAACGAGAGCGAGCATGAAAACTCTGTTCTGCACTTTACTCCTCAACACCTTCTATGAAAAAGATTGAGAATTCACTGTGTAGAATGTTGCTTTTGTGCCTTTGGCTTTTTTTCTGCTTTTATGTAATACTAAAGTTGTAAAAAAAACAGACGTGAAATAACTTCCAACCGGTGATTGGTGTTCATTCCTCACATGCAAAATAGTATTATGATCATGATAATTTCAAAATTCACCGAGCACTGACCATTACTATTTTTTTTCACAAACAAAAAGATATATAGCTATTCCAGAGGAACGAAAATATTTGCCTCCCTTACGAGCAAATAAATTATATACCATTCAAATCCAATCACTTGAACTACACAATCAATTTTATTATTATTCAAAAACATTAACTACATACATTAAAACTATGTATTTATATTCTTTTCAATATCTTATTTATATGAGATAAGTTATTATTTTAGCTAAGTCTCATTTATTCTTTACATGATTGATTAATATCTATAAATTAATTATTTACGTAAATAAATTTAAAATTGAAAAAGAATCTTAATAATCGGGATCGAACCATGATTCAGATTTCTAAAAATATATATAATTAATATTTGAATAAAAATGAACGAATGCAAATATTTTTTTTTTTGAAACGCAAATAAAATATATAAAAGGGCCAAAATTTGCCCTAGAGCTTACACCAACTCGCTCCAGGGCCTCCATCTCCACAAACAATTCACATACTTAAAATTAAGACATACCCTAAGGTATGAACCGGAAGAAACTCTAAACCAAACACTTAACTATACTTAAACAAAATACTTAAACTTACTAACAGATTAAAGAAAGCAAATTGAATGGGCCTTCAAATCTGCAGCAGAACCCTTCACTGCCGGCCTCCCATCCCAGGCTAACCCACTCCATCCATGAGCATTGCCACTGCCTCTTCATCTTCATCATCAGTAATTTCGATGATTCCATCATCCTGCTCCTCTTCCTCATCATCAGTCCACAGCCAGTTTTCATACTCCTCCTCAGACATGGTATCGAAGTTACCCTTGCTTGTGCCCAACCCCATATCCAACATCCACAGTTCTTTGACTTCACCAAAGAGCCTCTTGATAATTACCAGCCTTGATCTCTGAAGGGAGCCCATCTGAGCGAGATAATGAGCCAAAGCATTCTGAGGAGGTTCCACAGCCCTAACCACCAGTGAGAGATTGGGATCACTCACTATTATCATAGAAATTTTATGTCATGAATGTGATAAATAAACACAAAAATTGAGGTTTCAGTGAGCATCTGAAAGAAAAAATTGATGGATTTTCAACATTGTATGTCATATTATTTTTATTTTAATTATAAAAGGTGATTTATAAAGAGATTACAATATATTTGAGAACATGAAATAAGGTAACTAAAAGAATATTCTTATTTAGATTATTTTTTATTTTAAACATATGAATTCAGAATTCAACGTGTAACTAAATATTTTTAAAGAAAATTGTAGATATAAGAATAGTGAGAAAGACATCAAATTTGATGTTAGAAAATATATCTAAATGATGTAATTTTGATGATATACGAATGTGAAATATTATAATTTGTGATAAGAAGGTGAATTTAGGGAAATTCTATATTGTTAATCAAAAGTCAACCATATAATAATAAAACGCGTTTACGAGACCTACTAAAAAGAATTGAGCTATAAATTTTACTTGGTTAAAATAAAATAACACAGAGAAATAAGTTATATATACTAAAATCTTAAAAATATAATTTTAATATGTCATCCATCAATATATAACATACCGGTTAAATAAAATGATTCAAAGTACAATTAAATTAATAATAAAATATAATTAATTTTGAACCGGATAATCCGACGCGATACAGTGAAAACTAATATCTGATTAAACGGGACTAGAACAAGAATAAATTTTTCCATAATCCAGAATATCGAAGCCTGATTTGATCTTTAACAATTGAACATGATATGCTACACTGCTCACCCCTAAGAAATACGAGTATCAAAATCATCAGTATACTTATATAAAGGAGAAGCGAGGGACGTGTAGGTGGCGCCTCTCACATCGCTCCGTTCTATTTTTCAAATTTTCTGGAATTTTTGGATGAAAAATATCAATAATTAGAACTACCTTTTTTAGTTTCGGATATATTTGAAGCAAGTTTAAGAACTATTTTTTCACAATATTAAGAATCAAATCTACCTACCTTTTTCAGTATCAAAAATAAAAAATTACCATTTTTAGTTTCGGATATATTAGAAGAAAGTTTCAATATATCAAAAATAAAAACTACCTCCCTTAATAAATATCAAATCAGAATTTGAAATTTCCTTTCAATTATTTTGATACGAAAAAAAGACTTAATTATCTTTCAAGATTGACCATATTTTGGAAAAAACGTATATAAAAAACACAGAATATTTATGATAAGTCGGTTTTTTCTCAAATCAACCCCTATAAATTGAGATCATAAATTTTATTTTATTCTACAAATATTAATATCGAATCTTTAATTTAATTTTTATAGGCTGCCGCAACGCGCGGCTTCTCAACTAGTATTTAAATACGTGAGGTTGCACAAAGCTAAAAAAGTAACCACACAGCTAATTCAACTAAACATTTCCCAATTTTTTTCCGACTGCACTGTTTAAGAACATTTTGAGCTGTCATTATGCTCCTCCACATATAACTTGCGTTTTCTCCCATCTTTGAATTCAGAACATCTGTGTACGGGTAATATCTAGCCTTCATAATTTGTGTAACCATAGGATTAGCATCATTTGTCAGTCGCCATCCTTATATACTTTGCCAACATTGAGATATTAAAAACTCCTTAAATCTTTAAACCCTAAGAGCATCTCCAACGGTGTTGGCTATAATCGTTGGCTAAATTGGACCTGTAAGACATTATGTAAAATTTGCTGAACCAGTAATACATTTTGTTTCAATGGTATTGGCTATATTGGTTGGCTATAATTTAAAAATAGTATGTTATTAATATTTTAGATTGTTAAAATAGAATATATCAGTTTAATATAGTAATAAATGATGTGCAATCTTCCTACAGATTTCTTACAGACCTGTAGAGGTTCGACAAATTTAGCCATCCATAAGAGGTTGGCTAAAATTATAGACAACATATTCACGTGGTTGGAGTGCTATTTTTTCAGGACGTTGGCTATATTTTTTAATTTTGGAATGCCAACTCATTTTTTAGACAAGGGCTTTGTATGGTTGGAGATGCTCTAACCCACCTGCCTCTTTCACTTCACACAACCTTAATTTCCCACGATATCCACCGAATCCCCTTATTATTTCCTCCCCCACCCCACAAAAAACCATTCATTTGACGCTGCGTAGGTACTTGTCATCAAAAAATTATTTAATTATGGCAAAAAAAAATATTTAATTTTACTAAAGGTATATTTAACTATCGTTTACATAAAATCTGATGAGTAGAAATTCTTTTCTTTGTTTTGAACCTCTATTTTCTAAAATTATCCTCATCTTTGTCCAAACATTCTCAATTAACCTGACATAAGAAGCGTCCAAATTTTTTTTTGACAAACAAAAGATTTTATTAATACGAATCGCAAATCCAGCCGGGACAAACCCCCGAACTGTCAACTACAATCTGATTGTGAAACAAAGAACGAACTAAACAAATAGTCGTTTTGTTTTCAGATCGCTTAACAAATAGAATATTCATATTCTTTGATCTAAAAAGTATTACAATGATATTTCGAGCAATCCAACCTACATCAGTTATGAAACTAGTAGTCTCGCAATTGACCTTCACGTAAGCATCATCTGTAGCCCAATGTTCAGAACTATCAGTCAAATCAATTGATCCTGGAGCACTAAACGTCTCCAAAACATGAACAATTATTTGTTGTGAGAGGTGAGTTCTTGCGGTATCTACCATCGTTCTGAAATCGATGCGAGTCTTACCGATCTCCCAAAATACCGTATAAATCCTTTTCAGATTGATGATCGAACGACACATCAAGACACATAAAAATACGAAAAACATAACACACGACATCCCAAAAAGATGGGCACACACTAACATCCCAAAACGATGGGCACACAACCTTGATAACAAGGTACTCAAACAAGATTAAATCTTGGTTTTATTGAAACTAAGTAAAATAATTGAGGGGATGAGAGAGCGAAGGGGTTAATTGATGAGAAGATGAACATCTAGGAGGCGGAGAAGTGACGGCTGAAACCCTAACACGGGAGTCGACTCTCAAAACGAGAGAGAAAAGAAAACCCTGATGAACTCGTACTTGATATTTAATTGCAAATATGTATATTCGAATTTATCGACCAATATGTATATTCGAATTCCGTTTAATTATTAGAATTAAAAATGTTACCAAAATCATCAATATCTTAAAAAAAACTATAATATCTTTCGAGATCTCTGAGGCTTTTCTTGAATAGATATAGATAGAATTTAGCCAAACATTAATCTCCTTATGAACCAAACTATGCCACCAATATCACTAGTACATGAGTCTTACCTTAACTAGGGCACGTAACTAATCCAATACTCCCTCCGTCGCCTTTAGTTGTATACATTGGGGACGCGGCACGGACTTTAATACTCCTGTAAAGTATAGTAATGGGGATGCGGCACGGACTTTAATACTCGTGTAAAGTATAGTCTTATAACTTATTTTTAGAATTTTTCTTTTCCGAATAAAAGTTTGAATGTTATATTTTTATTCAGAAAAAGAAAATTTTAAAAATAAGTTATAGAACTATATTTTACAAGAGCATTGAAGTGCGTGTCGAACAGTGAAAAGAAAACGTATAGAATTAAGTGGGACAGAGGGAGTACATATCAAGCATTAATCCTTACAATTACTCATGAAGCTTCCTTGGAGTAGCTAGGGTGTGTCATTAGCCTTGCTAATTTCATGTCTTGACTGTTTCTCTATCTGTGATGCAAGATCTTGGTTGTTCGGTTTGGTTTGGTTCATAAGGAGAATTAACAGCTTTTATAACCCCAAACACAGCAAGAAAAATTATACAAGCGTTCATCACTATAACCCGAAAACTAGCTACAGGAGGCCATGGGAAAAACTCGTGATTTACATAAATTTCCACTCTCTTGCCATTGTCTTCTTCTTCAAGTGAGACAATCACTTTATCTTTGCTTGCCTCCATACTGTTAACCCTAACCTTGTATTCCACACTGGTATTAATTTCTTTTTGGATGAGTAATTGATCCGGACCTTGCCATCGAACATCCACATCTGGATTATTATTAATTACGTTAACGACAGGCTTATGGGGAGATGGAGTACTTAGATTAATACTTTTTAATTTTGCTAAGATAACACTTTTTAATTTAGACTAATACAAACATTTTTTAATTTTGCTAAGATAATATTTTTTTCAAACAATACACCTCTCAAAGGCCCTGTTATGTCGAACACCTCGCACACGCACGGTCCTGCTGGGACTCTGGCCATTTATTGCAAAGTTACTGTCAACAATTCTGATTTTGATCCATTTATTTTCTACTGAATTGGATAGTGAAGGTATGTTACATTGCCAAGTTTTGACATGAGTATCGAATCTAGATTATCTTTTTTCACCTTGGATTTGATTCATTGTCAAGATTCTCTGTTACGAGTTTTTTGCTCTCTTCCTATTATGTTATGGTTATGTCACTTGATTCATTGTCTTATGTTTTATGTGTTATACAATCTGTGCAAAAATCAAACTGTGTTTGTGTGTGTGCAAAGTATCCAAAACAGGAAGTGCGTAGGAGGCAGAAATTAAGCGAAGGATATATGAACAGAATCCGAGTCCAGTGTGTAATTGTCTGCTTAAAGCGTATTTCGCCCTCATCGTATGTGATGAACGATCGCCTCCCAGGATAAAATGTATTGACAATGCAAGAAGCACCTTTGACGAACTAGAACAAGAACGAAAACTATCACCGACGACTAGGGTTTTTGGATGCAAGAGGCTGTGTATTTTTGTGTGTGTAAAAAACCCTAATCTATAATAAATATATATAGACAATGCAAAACTTGTGCTCTACACATCACCATAATTACTTAACGGGTTAATTAATTAGGTCGGTTACAAAACAAATCCGAAAAGAAATCGAATTTATTTAAATGTCATATTATTTGAGCCCAAGTCCAGTAGAAAATAATTAAATTAGCAAAACTAGTCCGGTTTTATTCGGCCCAAATTTTGCTGCATTCGTGTCCACAGGTCGCGCACACACAGGAGGCCCGAGGCTTGCGAAGCCACAATTTTATCCTCGATATCCCATAATTTGCACTCCCCCTGCGCGCATGTAGGTAGTGGAGCAATACATTAGTAACAGATTTAGACACTACCAAAGTGTCTTGCTATATAAAACCTTCAAAGCTACTTTATCAAATCAATGTGGGACTTAAGGTTTCTTTTTTCAATTTTCTAGTACCAAAGAAGCAACTTTGGATCATCACAACTCATCCATTCCTTAGTCGTTTTGAGTGAATAAACATGCATCGGAAAGCTCTCTCTCGGAGGAGAACATAATCCAAGCATAACCCGCCACGAACACGTAGCCGAGCCTCACTCAAATTGATGCTCAAAATGACAATATTCCAACATTATGCTCACCAGAACATTCAGTTGGTCTGATTGCGAAACTGAACCGTACGAGAGAAGATACAAGTTTTTCCGTCAATGCATCAGTTGATTCTGCGACATTTACAGGAAAATTTGGCATATATTAGATATAGACCACAACCCAGTCCTGTTAAATCTATCATCAAACTCCAACAAGTCTGTCATAACTGTAACTAATAATACAGATGTCGAAATTCAGTGGCAAGGTTGGGATCGATCACTGATCACACTCATTCTTAAAAATCTACGGATAGTAGGTCATGCAGAATACAAGGTTAGGGTTCGCGGTGTTGAGGGACTACTCGGAGATAAAGTGATCATCTCACTTGCAAACAATGACCAGGACATCGAAATTGATATGAACTACCAGCAACCTGAGAAAAATATTCCTCCTTCCCGTATGGAAAAGTATTTAGGAGTTTGTACCAAAATTTTATTTGTATTGCTAGCATTTAGTGTGCTCCTATGCTTCTTATTAAGTTGAATGCAGAGATTATACAGTCAGATTGCTGGATATACATGATGAAGAAGATAGAGAGATCCCTACGTTGAGTAAGACACGAGATAAAGTTCTAACGTGCAACATATATACAGTTTAATTTCGTAGAAGTCTTATTTACAACAAACCAGCATAACTTGCCTGTTAATGTGATAATCATCTTTGATGTTGGTATCTATTTTCGTTATAATTGAGCTTTTCTTCCGAAACAAACGAAGAATGATTACAAATTTTCAGACCACCCTTAACGGTGATGACAAAAGAATTCTCATATATGTCTTCTGCATCATAAATGCAATGGTGGAGCGGTAATTGTTTGCTGGGACCTGGAAATATGAAAGCTGGAGTTTTTCTTGTTTCACTATCACCCAAGCTACATTTATCGCTATGTACGGCACTGAAAAGTTATGTAAAAATTTAGGTCAAGACAGTGGTGTATCCAGCCCCAAAAGTAAGGGAGGTCGTATACAATATTTTGTAACGATGGTTAATCAGAATAAACATAAAAAAAAATTAACATTCATATTATGTAATTCTTTACCGTTGTACAACATAAATAAGTCATGTCCACCTTCATTAGAATGGTGGATACCAAAATGATAAAATAGAAAACAAAATTTTAATATTCAGATTATGTAATTTTTTACTGTTTCACGACATTATGTGTTTATGTAAAATTAAGGACAAAAATTTAAGGGGGTCCCCGGATCTGCCTCTGGGTGAAGCTCTTACATGACAGCAGCTAGCATACATGGTGCAACACCTTGTGGAGTTCAAGTTTCTGCCTACCTTAGCTTGTGGCATTTCAATGATGGTCTGCGCAGGTTTGAGGGTAAAGCATTTCTCTTTTTTGCATACACATTTTTATGATTCTCTTTTAATAATATTGAATCTTACATTGTTTTCTGTTTTTTAATTTAAAAAGTATTTTAAGGTAGCTGGTAAAATGTTGAATGAAAGTGGTAGTAGAGGTGGAGCTGAATTGAGGATTGAGTGAGAAGCTTTTGGAAAAAGGGGAGCATGACTTGATTATGATATCAGTACTTTTAAGTTATTAATAAATTTTTAGACAAGAAAAATGGTGTATTATTGGGGAATCACCACCTGATACTTTTTTCATGCTTTTGTTATATTCTGCTTGTTTATCTTGAAAAAATGTAGATGTTTTGGTTTGCGCTTTTTCTCTGACTCGTGTCAAACCAAAGCATTCATAATTTGTGTATGGGTAATATCTAGCCTTCATAATTTGTGAACCACTAGCAGCGCAAACCACTAGCAGCGCAAACCAAAGCATATAACAAGCAGAGAACATCTTAGCGGTGTCGAGGGACTCGGAGATAAAGTGATCATGTCACTTGCAAACAATGACGAGGACATTGAAATTGATGTGAACTACCAACCTGAGAAAAATATCATCACTTGCAAGCTAAACTTGAGGCAAGTGATGAAGCTGAATTTTGGGAGGTGTGGGGAGATGTGCCGAATATAAATTATAATTGCCATCAAGCATAAATGCCTACCCCGGTGGCCTGATGATGATGAAGATGATGAAGATGATGATGATGATGATGATGATGATGATGATGATGATGATGATGAATATTATGTCTCCTATAGCAGTTTCAAATAAAATTAATGTAGACGCTTCGGTTTCTCTTAGGAAAAATTCTTTCACGATTGATATGGTTCTTAGGGATCATGGTGGTATGTTTATTACTGATAAAATTTTGAGGATGCAAACTTGTTCAGCCACATCTGGATCTTCTTGTCTGTGGCCAATTGGTCCCTAATAGTTTATGGTACTCTCTCCGTCTAAATGATTGTCACATTTGGTGTTGTGCCGGTCAAATTGACCAAAGTTTGACTGAAATTTGTTGATATTTTATCAATTGATAAAATAGGAAATTTATGTCACCGGATATAATTTTTAATCTACTTTAAAATGTAAATTTCAGTTTTTAAAAATAATGAGAGGATAACTTATAATCTTTGGTCAAAAACTAGTTAATTTGATAAAAAAAATAAAAATGTGACAACTAAAGGGGCCGTTTGGCTGAGTTTAAAAGAAGTGGCTTATTGCTTAAAGTAAAGAAGTGGATTAGAAGTGAGATTTTGGTGTGAACTTATAAGCTAACAGAAGTGTTTGAATACCGTGACTTATAAGCTATCAGAAGTTTTATAAGTGTTTGGATAACTTAACTTATAAGTTGTTATAATTTCGTAATTTTGTAATATAATAATATGTTTATATTGAATGCTCATTTAACTAATATTTTTTTTTTCTCTCGTCTCATCTTATTGATGAGTTTTTCTGTCTCATCTTATTGATGAGTTTTATATCAAAATAGTAGAAAATCAATCTCCTGTAGCAATGGCTGGTACATCACGAGGAAAAAGTATCTTGGAAGATTACGCAAACCTATCTATTAATGATGATGATGATGAAGGCTTGATTCTAGAGGAACCATCTGGTGGAGAGGCAGGGCCGGATTATACTCACTGCTTGGTGGGAAGATTGCTAACAACCAGGAGGGTTAATTTTATGGCGATGCAAGAGACATTGTCATCTATATGGAGGCCGGTTAAAGGTGTTTTCATGGAGGCTACATCTTACCCAAACTTGTTTCTCTTTAAATTTTTCCATGAGTTAGATGTACGAAGAGTGTTAGAGGATGGTCCGTGGACGTTTAACCAACAAGTTCTTATAGTTAAAAGATTTGAAGCAGATCAACAACTAGCTAATATACAACTACTCGAAGTCGCGATGTGGGTGCAGGTGTATGAACTACCCATGGGATTCAAATCTGAATTCATTCTGAAATCAATAGGGAATTATGTTGGTAAGTTTATGAAGTCTGATCCAAAAAATTTTCAAGGAATGTGGAGGAATTATTTACGGATCTTAGTGAGCATAGACATCCGAAGTCCATTAAAATGCCAGATGCGCATAAAGAAGAGTGGAGGTGAGTGGTTCTGGATAAAATTTAAATATGAACGTCTACCTTCTTTTTGTTTCTACTGTGGTAGGATTGGGCATACAGAGAAATTTTGTGAGGCTCTGTTTGATAATCCAGAAGATAAAGATGTTCGTAAATATGACAATTCGCTTAGAGCTCAAGTACAAAGGCAAGCAACTAACAGTACCAATCAATGGCTGCGAAGTCCAGATGGAAGTTTGGTAAATCCGGTGGAAGGAAGAGAATTTCCGATGGGTTCCCAGATGGACGGGATGAGAGATGATAATCCCATAAATTCAGGGATGCAAGTTGTTACGGTTCCTCAAAACTCGGAAAACAGAATGGCATATCCCATGAATAGCGGTACTGGCGAAAATAGTAACGGAAGATCAGGGGTAACCAATGATAAGGAGATAATTGATAAGGAAGATGGGCAAGGATGGGATAAGCGAGAAAATTCCGCACGAGATAAACCAGAAATAGTTGAAAATAGTTTGAATAATGGCGGGAAGGATGACGTGCTTCTGAAGGAGACAAATGGACTAATTTTTCGGGAACAAAAGAGGAGTCGAGTTGATGAGCCCACAAGAACTGTCCCAACAGGAAATAATACTAGTACAGACTGGGAAATGGCTGATAGTCTGAATAATGCAGAGGAGGATCCAAAAAACTTGTTGACGGCGGGTGCTGCAAGGCAGACCCGCCAATCATTATGATTACATTAAGTTGGAACTGCCGGGGAGTAGGGCGTCCTCGGAAAGTTCAGTTCCTAGTTGACATTGTACGTCAAGAACAGCCTTCTTTTATTTTCTTATGTGAAACATTGACAGGAAAATCGAAGCTTGAGTATGTGCAGAATGAATTGGGTTATGAGGGACTCTTTGTGGTTGAGCCTGTAGGAAGAAGTGGTGGTATTGCATTACTATGGAAAGAAAAAGATCAGGTGGACATTATGGGATTTTCACAGCACCATATAGATGCAAAGGTGAAGGTTGATAATCTGGTTGACTGGAGACTTACAGGGATGTATGGAGAACCGGATAGAACTCAACGGAAAAAAACTTGGGATTTGCTTAGAAATTTGGCTAGAGACGCGAACTTGCCGTGGTGTGTAATTGGAGACATGAATAATGTTATGAGTGCAGCTGATAAGGTGGGAGGAGACCCGTATCCCGACTGGTTAATGGAGGGATTTAGTGAGGCGTTGCAGGACTCAGGACTTACAGATATACAATTAACGGGGCATCAATTTACGTGGGAAAGAAATAGAGGCAGAGAAGATTGGATGGAGGTAAGACTGGATCGAGCTCAAGCTACGGATGATTGGTTAACTAAATTCCCGTTAGCGAAGTTGTACAATTTAGAGGGAACACCTTCAGATCATAATGCTCTTCTTCTGGTTCCCCAAGTTAAAACGAGAAGACAGAGACCATATAGGTTCAAGTTCGAGAATGCATGGACTACGGAACCTTTATGTGAACAGATAGTGCGCGAAGAATGGGAAAGGAGCCAGATGCTTAGTGTGCAAGAGAAAATAAAAGCGTGTAGCGAAAGTTTAGCTATATGGGGAAAAGAAATTACGGGGAATTTCAGTGGAAGAATAAGAGAATGCAAAGAGACTCTAAAATGGTACAGGGGAGGCAGAGATGCAGAATCGATTGGAAAATATGCAGAAGCAAAGGAAAAACTAAATCTAATTTTCAATCAAAGAGAGATGTTTTGGAGGCAAAGGGCGAAACAGTTGTGGTTAAATGCAGGAGATAAAAACTCTCGGTATTTTCATAAATCGGCGAGTCATAGAAGAAGAACGAATATGATACAGAAACTTCAGAATGACGAGGGTCAATGGGTTGATTGGGAGACTGGCTTAGCTGATCTAATGCAGGGGTACTTTGAAAAAATCTTCACAGCAACAGAATCTAGCTGGCAAGAAGTGATCGATTGCGTGAGCAGGAAAGTAACAGATGAACAGAATGAAGATCTTTTAGCTGTAGTAACGGATGAGGAGGTGAGGATAGCATTGTTTCAGATGAACCCAGATAAGGCCCCAGGGCCCGACGGGATGACACCAGGTTTTTTTCAGAAGCACTGGAAAATAGTTGGCAAGGATATTGGAAATATGGTGCGGGAGTTCTTTGCTACGGGCAATCTTCAGGGAGAGGTAAATAATACAAATATTGTGTTGATACCTAAAAAGAAAAATCCATCTGCAATCGGAGATCTAAGGCCAATATCCCTTTGTAATGTTATTGTTAAAATCATTACTAAAGTGATAGCGAATAGATTGAAAACGACTCTTGAATCAGTCATATCGGATAATCAAAGTGCTTTCATGACGGGAAGATTGATTTCAGACAATGTGATGGTGTCGTATGAAGTTATGCATTTTTTGAAAAGAAAAAGAAGAGGGAGGGATACTCATATGGCCATAAAACTAGATATGTCAAAAGCATACGATAGAGTTGAGTGGCCTTATCTGAGAGCAATTCTGAGTAAGCTGGGATACAGTGACTGGTGGATCCATTTGATTAACCAATGCGTGTGCTCGGTATCATACAATATAGTTCATGACAGCAGGGACATTGGGCCTATTCATCCAAGCCGAGGCATCAGGCAAGGGGATCCTCTGTCTCCTTATCTGTTTATAATCTGCGCAGAAGGATTGTCTGCACTAATAGCTAGATACGAGCAGAACAAATGGATTCAAGGGATAAAAGTGTGTAAAAGAGCGCCTAGTATATCACACATGCTCTTCGCGGATGATAGTTATCTCTACTGCAAAGCTGAAGAGGAGCAAGCTGGACACATTTTACAACTACTGCAGGTTTTTGAAGGGGCCTCTGGTCAGAAAGTCAACCTACAGAAATCAGTAGTCTTCTTTAGTTCGAACACCATAGTAGAGAAGAAAGTGCAGATGTGTGAGTTACTGAGTATGGAGGAGGCCGACGATGATTGTACCTATTTGGGACTGCCCAACATGATGAAGAGGAGTAAAGTGGCTACAATGGGATTTCTGAAAGGGAAAGTTAAGAAAAAGATATCGAGCTGGGATAACAAGTTAATATCTCAAGGGGGAAAGGAAGTGCTGGTAAAGTCGGTGCTCCAAGCTCTTCCTACGTACGCCATGAGCGTATTTCTTGTGCCTTTGGAAATTATAAAGGAAATGGAGAGAGCTATTACTAGATTTTGGTGGAGTTCTAAGACTGGTAATCACAGAGGTATTTCTTGGATGAGTTGGTCGCGTCTAAGTAAGCATAAAGCAATAGGAGGTATGGGTTTCAGGGATTTCAGAGATTTTAATTTGGCACTTCTAGGAAAGCAAGGGTGGAGATTCCTGTCAAAGCCTAACAGTTTGGTAAGCCGAGTGTTTAAAGCTCGGTACTATCCTAATAGCAATTTTCTAGAAGCTCGCATGGGTGATAATCCAAGTTATATATGGAGGTCGATTATGGAGGCTCAGGACCTAGTTGCTGCTGGTACAAGGTGGAGAGTGGAGTCTGGAGAGTCTATTAGCATATTAAGACAGCCGTGGCTGATGGAGTCAGACAATCCTTATATTACTTCAGACTCTCCAAGTCTTATTAATAACAGTGTGGCATCTTTGATAGATATGAATTGCAGAGGATGGGATCAAGAGATTTTGAAAGATCTTTTTAATGAAAGAGATCAGCACTGTATAAATAAGGTTGATGTAGGGGAGCCGGATAAATGTGATGAGATTTATTGGTGTAAGGAGAACCACGGGAATTACTCAGTACGTAGTGCATACAGACTATTGCAAGACCAAAAACAGTACGGGAGAGAGGAGGATAACAATGGTTTTTGGAGGAAGATTTGGCGTATCAAGGCGCCACCAAAAGTTTTGAACTTAGTGTGGCGATCGTTATCATACTGTCTTCCTACAACGGTTATGTTGCAACAAAAGGGTATCTCAATTTCTGGCATATGCCCAGTGTGCAAGAATGGGAACGAAACAATAGAGCATGTTTTTATGCGATGTACACAGGCTGTTCAATGTTGGCAAATAGCCTTACCAGGTGTTCAGATCGCAGGAGATGACCTATTTACGTGGTGGGAGAGTGTTCTGAATATTTTCGACAGTGACAAAAGGGCGGAAATTGCTGCTATTTGTTGGTCGCTGTGGAAGTCAAGGAATGAGGTGGTGTGGAATAACAGAAGTTCTCGAATTTATGTGATAATTGCGAAGGCAAAGCAATACCTTGAGCAATGGAGATATGCCCAAAGAATTACAACAATCACTCGATTTCCTCAGTTACATGAAGGAGATGGAGGGAGTGCTTGGGTTAAGCCACAGATGATGCAGATCAAGGTCTCAGTCGACGCAGCAACATTTCGAGAGTTTCAGTCCTCAGGTATAGGGATGGTTGCAAGAGATGACAAGGGAGAGCTGCTTTTGGCCAGGACGGTGTATTTCGGTGATGTTTACTCAGCAGAAATGGCTGAAGGTCTAGCCATAAAAGAAGCTTTAAGCTGGATTAAATCTCAAGCATGGCAGGAAGTTGTGATTGAATCAGATTGTTTGGCTGCAGTTCAAGCGGTAAGGAGCAAGGTTCGTATGAGGTCTCCTTATGGGCGCATAATCGAAGACTGTAGAAGGTTGTTGGAAAATCAAAACACAGTGTCGTTGTTATTCATTAAACGGTCTGCTAATATGGCAGCTCACGAGCTTGCTCGAGTGTCATATTCTTTTCCAGATCGCGTTTTCGATAGGAGTTCTGTTCCTATTGGTGTAGAAAATGCTTTGATTGCTGATTCGTATTAATAAAATTCTCTTTGTTCGTCAAAAAAAAAAAAAAAAAAAAAAATATGTTTATATTAAAAAATAAATTACAATAATATAAGACCTTTTATTATTTATACATGAAATTTTTTATAAACACAAAATTTTATCATTAAAAATTATTATAATAATAAATCTAAGATTTATTATACATCTCGAGTCATGAATTAATTAGATTTTTTAGATTATCTCTAGTATATATGGTCTCATGTGTAGATTCATTTACTACAGATTTTACAATGTGTCTTTAGCATCAGACCAAACAATTACCTGGGATCAGTAACATTAAGCTATGCCGAAGAAGATCAAAAAGAAGCTGAGTCCTGAAAAAAACTAAGTTCTTAGGCTTTTATTACAATATTTAAGCACTTCATATAATTTGCCAAACCGCAACAAAATAGTGGAAATAGGCTTATGTCATTTTTTAAGTCCAGAATCACTACATCCAAAACACCCACTAATAAGGGACGGGGACGGAGGGAGTAATAGAAAAGGAAAAACGAGCTGTAACCCAACCCACTGAAATAGTAATTGGGCCCATCACATCTCACCAGCTCCAAGGCTGTCTTTATCTTTCATTCTCATCCCCGCGATCAAGCAGATTCTTATTATTGTATTGTTCACTGAATTTTACACTTCTGCCCTCGTTCGACTGTCCTACTTTTTATCTTATTTTCAGTAGATACGATCTTGATTCTTGAAAAATAAGTAAATAATACTTCCTCCGTCCCATTTTAATTGACACTTATTCTTTTTTAGGACTACTTTTCACTATTACACCCACTACTTCTTCCACTATCTCTATTCTATAATAATATAAACACTATTACACCTACTACTTTCCTCCACTATGTCAAATCTGTTATTAAAATTTTGATGGGTCCCATCACTTTACCAACTTTTCAATTAATTTAATTTCTTTCTTAATCTCCGTGAAAGTCAAAACATATCAATCTTTTTGGGACGAAGGGAGTAGTATTTTAAAACAAATGTTTATTTTTATTAATGAACTATTTATTTCAATAAGAAAGCATATAAACATAAAATTTAATAAAAATAAGTCTTTATTTTTGAGTGAACACCACCTTTGTTCATCAGTTTTTTACTCCCTTCGCCTTATTGAATTCTTTATGATTTCCTTTTTTTTACCATTCCATTCATTTCTTTATCTTATAAAATTTTTCGAAAATAGTAAAATTTTATAATATGAAATTCAATACCACCTATTATTTTCATTTATTTTTTCAGATTTATGCATTAAATATAGATGGATCTCATCACTTTCTCCACTTTTCTTTCTCTTACTTAATACTATTTTATACATTTTTCTTAGCCTCCGTACCCAAACCTAATGCAAGTAATTCATTGAGCCGATGGAGTATTTTTGAGTGAACACCACCTTTTAAATTACGTAACTCATCAAGACGATTAAATAATTGATTATTTAATCAACCATCCCATTAATCTCTGGTCAATAAAAATTCAATTTAATAATAATACCTAGTCACTTTGTCTCATTTAATTCTATACGTTTCTTTTTCACTGTTCGACACGCACCTCAATGCTCCTATAAAATATAGTTCTATAACTTATTTTTAATATATTTTTCAGAATAAAAATATAACATTCAAACTTTTATTTATAAAAAAAAAATCTTAAAAATAAGTTATAAAATTATATTTTATATTAAAATCCGTGACGCGTGCCGTCCCCCGATGTATATATAACTCAGGGGGACGGGAGTAACAAACCGAAGATACAGAATAAGCCAGTACAAGTAGTGACCGGATAGGAATTGCAATTCTATAGTAAAAAGAAAGGTCGGAGGTGTATATTGTAATTTCAGAGCACCCCTCCCCTCCAAAAAGTAGTTTCCGGGTTCGTGTTCCCCCGTATCTAAATCTAATCTACTCTCTCTCTCTCTGCACACACATCTCTCCCTCTCTCCCTCGTGTACATACACTGTATCCAATTCATCAAATCCCTAAATTATAGCTCAATTAAATACACACAACACTTATACACATCTAAAGCTTCAATCTTGCTTAACGTCTAGGTTTAGTCCTCTGATCTTCGATTTCAAATCTGTTATTAGATCAATCAAACTGTTAATTACATCAGTTAAATCGTTAATTAGGTCATTAATTAGCTGAATTAGGGACTGATCTCATGGCGGCGACGACAATGGCGACGGCGGCCGGAATGATGATGATTTTGTACTATGTATTGAGCCGGAGACTGTCGTCGAAAGTGGGTGAGGAGGATAATGATCACGACGAGAACTCGAAAGCGAGTAGATCGAGGAGAATTGTGAGGAGAACAGCTCATGCGCCAGCTACGTGGTTAGAGACTATTAGTACACTCACGGAGACGCTTAGGTTTACGTATTCGGAGACGTTGGGGAAATGGCCTATTGGTGATTTGGCTTTCGGGATTAATTATCATATGCGAAGGCAGGTCAGCTCGCTTGCCTGATTTTGTCTACAGATTGTCTTTAAGTTATTGACTTTCAATTTGACCTTGTTGCTTGTGAATTTAATTAATTTTGTTAAGATGTCGATATTTACGGAAGGTTTTAGCTTTAATTATCTGCTCTTGTGTGCGGTTATATGGACATATCTGGACTTTTTTTTGGTTTTGTTTCAGTAAAAATGATATATTTTTGGATTGTATGCACTGGAGTAGAGCTGTGAAAACTTTTGAATTGTAGAATCTATGTTTCTAATTGTCGTTTATGTTATTGAATAGTGTTGTCCTCTTTCTAATTTTCTCTAAAACTGAAAATTTTGAGTTTTTGGGTTTCTTTCGGCGCATGTTATGTTGACTTGGATATTTTATTTTGCTTTCCTTTCTGTTTGTTTAACATTTTTGCAATTTGTTTGTTTTTGTAATTGGATATGCAATTTCTGATGTGTTTGATAGCATGATAGTGACAGTGTTTATGGATTAAATTAATAGATTTTAAAAGCCTCCACTTTGACTTGTTTGTGCTTTTTTATTGACAATTTTAATTCGGGGCATTGTATGTTTTACAAATAAAGAAGATTTCAGCATTGTTAGTTTACATATACAGATGATTTGGCATTGTTAGTTTCCTGTTGTGAACTTTTTACTGGGGCGGCAATTTTCGTTTTGGTGGCCTTAGGTGCTCATAAAGGGTCAATTTTGGACTGTATATACTACTTTGCTATATATAGCACTTTTGAATTGTCAACTAATTAAATGTGGATTCGGGCACTTTTGAAAGATGAAGAGATAAAAGGGAATATATATTTGGGCTACGTATGAATTAGATAGTGGATAATTTGAACTAGTTTGTTGACGAGGTTGTACATTCTTGCAGGGTAATCTGCAAGTTGCAAGTGTATATGCTGGTGATGATTGTGTTGAGCTTAAGGGGCCATATATATTAGCTGATTTAAAGCATTACTTGACATTATTAACCTCCTGTATTCTTTTCTCGAAGAAGCCATTTCCAGTTTTTTTGGACACTGCTGGCTATAATCAAGCAGATGTTCTTCTTCAGAAGCCGAAAGCTGGGGTATGTAAATTATATTGTATGTTTAGTTGGTTAAAGATGAACCATCTTCATGTTAAAATTGTGGTCTAATTGATTTCATTAATACAGATTCTCAAGCCTGCCTTTACTATATTGCGTGATAGAAATTTAAAATGTTTCCTTCTATTGATACGGGGAACTCATAGTATCAAAGACACGCTAACTGCTGCAACCGGTGCAGTGGTCCCTTTTCATCATTCAGTTTTACATGATGGTGGTGTTAGTAATTTGGTATTAGGATATGCTCACTGCGGGATGGTTGCTGCTGCACGATGGATTGCAAAGCTCAGCAGTCCATTTTTACTGAAAGCTTTAGAAGAATTTCCCAGCTACAAAGTGAAGGTATAGAAAACATGTATTACTAGTTTTCCTATGGTCTTGTTTGGTTTGAAGCTACTTGACCTGTGCAAGTGGAAGTGTCTAGGAAGTAGGTATAAGTTGTTGATTAGTTGGATAAAATTTTAGAGGTCATCAATAGTCTTACATGTGCCAAAACACCATAAATTGACATTAATGCAGTAAAAATAAAAGTAAACGTCATTCCATCCTAGAGTTTTAGACTTGTATATTTTAAATATTCAACTAATATTATTTTTTATTAATTACTATATTTATGCCTCATGTTCAGTCAATACATTCTTTAACATATATGTTATCATATTTATATAGTTTTACTAGATTTTTGCAGATATATAGTTAAGCTATATAATGAGGTATGGACAATGGTTAGTAAAAGAAACAGAATTTTCTTCCCACAAAATCTAGTGAGTTGCTCTAAACAGTACACCTAATGGTATACTTGTTTCTTTGAGGTTTGGTGTTCAATACTATGTAAGCTATGAATTGCATTTATGTTTTTATAGAATGTTGTCTTCTACCTCTTATATAGAGTTGATTGTTATTTTTACTGATTTCTAGTACTATTAGTTATAATTATCAGTGCAATTTCTAGTTTTTATATTTACTCTCTCTATTATTTTGTTTTAGTTAATTATCTTCTTGGGTTCAGAGCTAGAACTCTTTAATACGTTTTCATTAGGCCGAGACTATTTTAAAGGATGATCTTTCTGTTGCCTTGATATATAAATATGCATTATTTTTCTTTACAGTTTATTATTATTCTCGAAACACTTTGATTATTGTTATGGAACACTTAAGAATTAGATTCCTTATTACACTATCCCTACAGAAGGTTACCTTAAAACTTGAAGCAATAGATCTGTTCTTCTTTATTTGTATATCAGTTGCAATTATCATTTCCCTCTTCTTTCACAAAAGCTGTGCTCCCAAATTTTTTTAATGAGAGTAAAGCAGAGAACAGAACAGAAGAAAAAGCAATAAAGGAAGCTAACAAATTGTAATCACAGTTATCTGGAAAGTGGGAAATTTTTTTGAGAAGAAAATCAGAAGAATTTCCTATTCCTTTCTTTTCTCTTCTTTGCTAAAGAAGCACTGTATCCAGATTTGAAGAACTCTCTCATTATCTTCACAATATATCCTTATTATCTTTCATTTCTTAATTTCATTAAATAAATCATCTATCATCAATCTTACCCATCAACTGCTCTTTTAAATGCATATTGTCCACTAAAGAGGTTGAATATACTCATCATTCCAGTAGCCAGCTGCATTAGCATTAGATGTATGAATATAGCAGGAACAGGTTTTTCTAATGTGTAACATCGACCATTTATTCAAATGTTCGGTTCATATATATATATATATAATCTGAAGTCTGTAGATTATGATGTCTTACTGCAACATAAATACCTTCCTTTTACTTGTAGATAGTTGGCCATTCACTTGGTGGTGGTACTGCTGCACTATTAACCTATATCTTCCGGGAACAGAAAGAGTTATCATCAACCACTTGTATCACATTTGCACCAGGTATGTGTATCGACCCCAACGCTGAGATTTTGCATTGTGGTCTGCAAGAAAATATACTCAGTTTATATCCTTTGCTCTTTCCACTAAGCACATAGGTCATCAACATCTATGTACTGGAGTGTGAGCTAGCAATTTCATTATAAAATTCTTTAGTCGCTGCTTGTTAGCATAGGAAGACTCCTTATTGTAATAAGGGTCTAAGGTTGTGTTCACTTGGATGGAATGGAATTAGGAGAGAATGGAATGAAAAATTATACTATAGAAGTTTTATGGAGAAAGAAGAGAGTATGAGAAAATAATGACTAGTTATGAGGGAGTCTAAATTTTGTATGATGAAGATTGTAGGGAAACATGATGTTGAAGTGGAATGAGCATTCCTCTCAAAACATGTAGATTAGATTTGTAGTTCAAATATTTAGAATAAAATGATTGGAGGAATGAAAATTATAGACTTTTTCTCTAGTCACCCCAAATTTAGAGTACAAATTTCGTTCCATTCTCCGCCATTTCATTCCATCCAAGTGAACGTCTAAGTTCTTAATACAGCATGGAACTTTTTCATAGAAGAATTCAGAATAGGTAGATTTTTTTCCGTTTATGTATGGAATAATAAGTTTGTTATTATTTTCTGGGGTACCAAAAGTTCATACCATAGAATTTTAGGGAAGTAGTAACATGCTGATATGATGTGGGGTAAATAATGCATCCGCGTGTAATAGAATAACTCCAAAATGATTCAGAGACTGTTGTTTTAGATTTGATAAAGTTTGAAATGCTGATATGATGCTGGGTAAATAATGTATCATCTTGTAATAGAGTAACTCGATAATGACTTGGAGACCGTTGTTTTAGATTTGATAAAGTTTGGTGTTTTTACTTGTTTGGTTTAAAGAACTGTATCTACCTCATGCTGAGTGCCGGACAGTTATCATGGAAAAATCAACTCTTACTCAGTATTAGTTTTTGCTAATATTTTTAGGCAACTTTTTTTTTTCCTGGCAGCTGCTTGTATGACATGGGAATTAGCAGAATCAGGGAAGCATTTTATTACGACTATCATTAACGGTTCTGATTTAGTGCCAACATTCTCGACTGCTTCAATTGATGATCTTCGTTCAGAGGTATGGTTACTCATCTCTCCTTAGGATGTGTATATAATACTTCCTCCATTCCAATTTATATTTATATGCTTGTCGCTTAACCCAAAATGCCTAGTAGTTTATATTAAAAGTGTATCTCTTATCCAATGTACATCAAATTGTTGTAAAATATGTTATTTGTTATAGCACCAATAAAACCTTTCCCAAAACCATGTAGCACTAGTTCACTACCATTCACATGGATTAGGTCTAAGTAAATATATAATTCTCGATTATATTGATGTAAATTGATTACAGAACTTTCTATGTCTAAAGGAGATTGTCTAATTAAAGGCCTCTTATCAGGTCACAGCATCATCTTGGTATAATGATCTGCGGGATCAAGTGGAGCATACAAGAGTTCTGAATGTTGTTTATCGCTCTGCAACTGCTTTGGGATCTCGTCTCCCATCAATAGCTAGTGCAAGGGAGAGGGTTGCTGGTGCAAGTGCTTTCCTTCGTCCTGTTTCTAGCAGTACTCAGGCAAGTTATATAGTGCAGCACTCTGTGTGTGAAAGCTTTGCCAAGTTTCATAATAATTTGAACTGGACTTGTGCTAATTTTTTCCAACTTATTTGTCAATTAGAAAGGAGCAGTTACATTATAATTCAAACACAAATTATGTACTGCGTTTATTGATTTGTCCATGAGAAAGTGTAACAGACTGATGATTTAGATTTCAAGTTTTGCTCAAAACAAGTTTGGTTGAAATTTCATCCTTTCAAGTCAATGAAAATGTTTTCTATAATTTAGTTATCAATAACTTATCGAGCATGTTATATGACTGGTGACCTGTGCCTGATGAATTACAGGGTGTGATGAAGCGTGCCCAGTCTGTTGCTCAGGCTGTCGTTCCATCCAGTTCTACCTTGTCATCATGGTCATGTATGGGTGCTCGTCGACGTATTGTTGTATCCTCAAACACTAAAGAAGAAGATATGCCTGAAACTTCGCTTATTAGTGGGCGATCGCGATCGCGATCACCGCAATCTCCCAAGACTGAGATTGTTGGAGTTTCTGACGCACATCATGTCAAACTAAATGCTTTCAGAGTAGTATCAGGAAATGAGGAGACTGATGAAGAAGAAGAGCTCCTTTCAGAAAGCAGAGTCAAGAATAGTGCTTCCAACATGGAGGAGATAACGGAAGGTGAATTGTTGTACGAACTGGAGATGGAACTTCAGAGAGGAGAGAATGGAGCTAACAAGAAAGCTCAGGAGGAGGAAGAAGCTGCTGCTGCAAGAGAAATTACTGAAGAGGAAGTGGAGCTAGCTGTTGCCGCTGATACTATACCACCTCCATCGACATCCGAAATTGCAGAGAACCTTCAATTCTATCCCCCGGGAAGAATAATGCATATCATTTCTGTTGTTTCAACTGATGCAAGTGATTCTGGTCAAGACCACTTAACTGAGGAGCATGAACATGTTGGCATCTACGAGACAAATAGGGAATTGTATAGTAAGCTGCGATTGTCAAGAACAATGATTAATGATCACTACATGCCTATGTATAAGAAGATGATAGAATTGTTAATCAGAGAACTGGAAAATGATAATGACTGTATTTGCTCCATTTGAAAGTATGTGATATTGAAAACAAGCTTGGAAATTTCCCTAATTGGGGAATACACTAATTCTTTTGTAGTTGTTTTGGAAATCTTTGTTCCCAAGATGGATCATCAATTCCCCAGATATCATTAGCATCAGACTGAAGAAGAATTTTTGGTCAAAAAGGCGTGGACCATTGTGATACGCAAGGTCCTGTGGTCTGTTCAACTCGGGTGGACCATTGTGATACGCAAGGTCCTGTGGTCTGTTCAACTCAGGTGAGCGTCCAGAAGCAGGTGAGATTTCTGTGACCCTTGTCATTTTCACCTCAAATTTAATTTTGATACTTGTTCGAACCAAGTGAACAGTGCGCCTCTTCTAGAAAGCTGCTCGCGAAAAACTAAGGCAGGAACGGAGGAAACACAAGTAATAAAAATTATAAAAGCCGCCACCCTCAAGCCTCAAGGTTGTTTCAGTTGTACATTATTCTATGAATGTGCAAAGACTGATGACTAGTTGGCTAAGAGCCTAAGATGAAGCCACTATTTGAATGTTTAAGGACAAAAATATCAACTTCATCTGCCCTTCCTCTCCTTGCAATTCAGAGCCAGCTTCTTCGGAAAATCCACCATATTCTGTATAAAAACCCAAGTATCTCGCCCAGTATTCTTCATAGTTCATGTACATATCAATCTTGAAAAGTAACATTAAACTTTGGAGCTGAAACTTGTGAAGATTAATGGCAATAGTGATGTTCAACTTTGGAGCTGAAACTTGTGAAGATTAGTGGCAATAGTGATGTTCGAAGACACAGATACATTCGTCGTAAAGGTGGCTATTTTTCCGATTGTTCAAGCTCTGGTTTATTTCATCCTTTCGAATTCTTCTGATGTCTTCTCCGACAACAAGTTGATAAAATCACTTAGCTTCAGATCAGCTCGAAAGCTTAGCATTAACCGTGTGATTGCTGCCATCTCTGACATCCCGCAGGGGGGCGAAGCATTCCCTTCATTTTCAATTTCTCCATCTCCTCCTAGCCAAGAAGAACCTACCATGGTTATTGATTAATTTTATATGCAGATATTAATACTCTGCCTCTGGTCTTGATGTCTTATTGTTTTGTTTTTAGTGTTTAGGGAGTTGATGAGTAGTTTTTTGATGCAGCAACTCGTATAATATAGTACACTACTGAACATTGTTTTTCGTTTTACATATCAGATTATTTGTTAAATTACGAGACAGAAAGATGTGAAATTTGATACTAAGTAGGGTTTAACTTTAAGCTAATCTAATACATAACTTCATCCGGAGCCAATGCAACAGATTGATTAACACAGGTTGTTCTGCACTTCTTCTAGCTCCAGAAACGGAATAACAGCAAAATACTTTATAGAAGTAAACAACAAAAGCTCGCGTGTGATGAAAATGATACTACAGGTGCGTAATTCGAGCCAAGCTGGTATTTAGCTTATTATTAATTTTGGAGTTGATATTTAAATGAGTTGAGCCGGTCGTTTAATCCACCCTCCGTTCTCATCTCCAGCTTCTCTGCTTCACTTTCGATTCAAGTTTACGAGTTGCCGAGTGTCGGTTTTAACTTTTAACCGAATACTGGCATCAAGAAGCTGCAGCTAAACGGAGCTCGGATAGGAAACGAAGAAAGATTATTTACCTTTGGGTTATGAGAACTATCCTGCAGATATCTGATGTCAACTTTCTGATTCCGGGTGTTTGAATAGTGTGCTTTATATTACTATTCTTTACAGGGAGCAAAGGCTATCTCTGAAATGTTGATTAGAAATTCAAGCTTGCAGATTCTTGAACAGTTTACGAGTTGCAGATTCAAGTATACAAAGTTCAGTTTTAACTGAACCGAACCGAAAAAACCGAAGCAATTTCGGTTCGCTTCGGTTTGAAAAACAAATACGATTCGGTTCGGTTTCAAAAAAATATGAAAATTTGATTTTCGGTTATTTCGGTACGGTTCGGTTTTTGACCGAACAGACCGTTTGCTCAGCCTTATGCTATATCACTTCTTTTTTTGTCACTTTAAATATTAACAATTATAAAATTTATAATATAATAAAATATATTTTTGTTAATAAATAACTAATATAATAATAACTAAATATTAAAATACATCCGATTAATTCCTGATTATCGATTAATCCTAATTCGATAGTTAAATTGATTATGTACGCTTCCGGATTTCTGTAACACTGCAAATAAGTTATAATTAATTTTTAATATAAATACTAAATTGATAATTGTAAACACATACAGCTAAGTTTTTGCGTTCGAGTTGAGTTATAGTCCAACCAGACACATGCTTAAGTAGAACCTAACTCAAAATCGGTCCGACTCGTTTTAAATATCAGACTCAAACTTATATCTTCGAGTTTGTTGGAGCAGGACTTGGAATGATCTCCGATAGTTTATTCTTATGTGCGTGATTTGTTTAGTCATGTAATTTGAACAATCGGCATAATTGAACAATTGGCATATATATATGCTTCTGCATAGCAACTTATATATAATAGAGCCTTGATTTGTTAATAATCGATTAATGAATTGCTTATTATTATTATTATTTTAGTCTCAACCATCATTTATATTAACTTTATAGGTCGTTTGGTTCGCGGAGTGATATGAGTTTGGAAAACTTATATATAATAGAGCCTTGATTTGTTAATAATCGATTAATGAATTGCTTATTATTATTATTATTATTATTTTAGTCTCAACCATCATTTATATTAACTCTATAGGTCGTTTGGTTCGCGGAGTAATATGAGTTTGGAATGAGAAATCGAGTTAAGAAGGTATGAGTTTAAGATATCATATCTAGAAGTGTACCTGGTTCGGTTTGAGCGGGTTGACGAAATTTATCAACCCCATCTAATTCAATCGGATTTTCAAAATTTCAACTCAACCTGAACCGTATAAATTTGTAAACCAAACCAATTTGTTGTACTTCGGTTTAGGTCGGTTTGGTTGGGTTGATAAATTAGATAACTAGAATCGAAAGTCTCAATATCTGCCCGCAAGGGTTGGTTCAGCTGGTTAAAGAGGGGACAAGTATCCTCTTGGTCACAGGTTCGACTCCCGAAGGGAGCAGAATTGGTGATTATGCCTCCTGGATCAGAGCCTGTCGCGCTTAGGTGCGGTTTACCTTGGTTCACGTAGTTTGCAGTAGCGGCTGCGGGTTCCTACGTTAAAAAAAAAAAAAAAAAAGTCTCAATTTCTTAAAAATGAAAAAGAGTTCAGCAAAATATTATAATCGTCTGTGTCAAATAAGTCTTCAACATCCACTTTTTTACACTGAAAAATACTTTAACAATCTTGTCAAAGACATAAAATTGACTTTAGTTAAAAAAATAAATAGTAATAAATAATGAACAAATATATTCATGAATTTAATCTCATATTCTCATTCATGTACGTTTGTTTGCTATTTGAATAGATAAACTTTAGGCCATAAATACATTTACTTAACAAAAAAACAATATTCATGTTTGCGTACTCCTAAACATACATAATAATGAAATTAATCTCATATTCTCATTCATAAATTTTACCTCATATATATTTAAATAACAAATAGAAATTACTATATTAAATTTAAGGAGCACACAAATACAATAAAACAAAATGGATTAGACTAATATGTGATGAGATGGATAAATTTAATATGTTCTTATATTTTTCAACAGGGTTGGGTTAGATCGGTTTATAAAATCCGAAACTTATGTCCAAACCAATTAAATCGGGTTAATACTTTTTCAATCCAATTACTAATCGGGTTAAAAATGTTCAGGTTGGATCGGACGAAATATAGTCGATTTGGATCTTGGTCGGTCTCACCGACCCGTGTACACCCCAAATCATATTTGATATCATGTGTTTGATTGAATATTGGAATCAATATATTTAACTTTTTAAAAATAATTATATTAGTTATTTATATTAATAAAAATATTATTGTTATATATTTTTGCATAATTGATTAATTTAACATTAAAAAAAAATATTAATATTTAATTACTTAAATAGCGACAAAAAATAAATATAAAACTGATATCCATACCCCCATTCCATACTCATCTCATCTTTGGGTATCAAAAACCATACCTCGTGCGTTTGAGAGATGGGTTTGAAAATTTGTTTTATTTCAACCAAACACCAGATATTGGTTTGGAATGGACGAAACTCATACTGATTTCATTTTAAATACCCCTCAACCAAACGACCCCTAAATTGATACTCCCTGAGTCCCAGCCAATTCTTTACTTTTGGTTTGGGCATGGAGGTTAAAAAATATGTATAAAATAGTAAAAATGAGAAAGAAAAGTAGGTGAAGTGTTGGGACCCATTAATTTTTAATGTATAAAAAAGAGATAATGGAGTAAAAGTAGTGTAAAAAGAAAGAAAAAGTAGTGTGAAAAGGGAGGAAAAGTTGGGTAGTGGTGGAACCTATCAATTATTTTTAATAAGTTTTGAAATGTAATGAATTGGATGGAATATCTCAAAAGGAAACTGTAAAAAATCTGGTAGGACGGAGGGAGTAATATTTATCAACCCCGGACTGCGCTGATGAAGCTAGCAGATAGTTCCGCGGGAGGGGAGCTTTTCAAGCTTTTTCAATCAACTTTTGTTGATGGTTTTTTATATCAAGAAGGATCTACTCATTTTGATTAAGATAAATATCAAGAGGGTTCATGCATCTTTCCGAATACGGATTATTTTAATATATGAATGTCATTATCAATCATTATTATATCATTGTCTATAAATCATAGTTCCAGCAAGCAAGATGCACAGCTTTAATGATCGTTTTTACCATATTGGTAAACAAAAAATCCTACACTTAAAAAATCCTATTTGTAAATGCATTATGCATCCTTTAAAAATATTTATAAGTCTCAGCTTCTGTATCTTAATGCTCCTTCCTAAACTCGTTTGACTTCTTGATACAAATTCTTATATTTTTTGAATTTATTGTTTATATATATTTTAATGAATTATAATATCAGTTATACATTATTATTTGATAATAAATATTTAAAAATAATAATTTTAATTATATGACAAATAGCTGAAATATTTATCAAAAAATCAAACTGCATGTAATTAGAAGTTGTAGTTTGGTGGGCAGAACAAAGATAGGTTAGAAACTGTGGAATTTGGTATCTATAGACTAGGTTTGGGTGAAAAGTGGTCCATGCAAGGCACCTTATTTAGACTCACCAGGTTCAAGTTAAGTGAATATCTACCATGTTCCATATTCGGTGACATATCCTTGACTACTTGCAAGGGAAAATGCATGTTCCTGTTCTCTGAATTCTGATTCTCTAACTGTGGTCCTCTGTATGCACTCTCATCAACTGCACATACAGCGGCAGAATGTCAAAAACAATGGATTATGATATGGCCTATGGGTTCGGACTCGAGCTCTCCCACCCTTTTACCGCGTTGTAATTAGAAAATTACTCGAAAAGCATATAATTTCAAATAATTTTGGCAAACTATTCTAAGATAGGTCGCGGTCCACTGTCATTGATGACCGTGGTGGACGGATAAATTACTTGAAAAACATATAATTTCAAGTAATCTTTGCAAACTATTCTAAGATGGGTCGCATGCATTAATGACTATGAACGGGTTAATTATATATCATTTATGGATCGTGGGATTAATATTTACTTATCATGATTATAACATTTTTTTTTCTAATATTTCTTGTGCCTTTTAACTGCTGGACGGAGAAAATAATCATGTACAGTGATTTTAAGCGCCAGACGAATCTCTGTTTAACGGTTAAAAGCAAGTCCACTAGGTTAATCGTCTCATTAGAGCAACTCCAAGGAAACATCTCCCTTACCTATAATGAGCCTATGTGGACAAAGATAGGAGACTAGTAAAAATTCTTCAATCCAACCATTCTCTCCTTACCTAAAATTTTTGGGTGAGAGAAAACAAAACCCCTTCATTAGGGGATAGAAAGTTAAGCCCCTAATTCTTCCACCTCATCTCCCTCTCTCATTTTCTTTCATTTTTCATTTTCTCTCCTTTTTTTTTTATCTACCCCATGTCCCCATCATAATAAAAGTTCTAAAAAATATTTTTTTTTTCAAATATAGGGATGATTATAGGAAATACCATTGGAGTAAAACAAGTTTTTGCTTACCTATATTTTTGGTAATCATTATTTTATTATATTTTAGGGGTTCAAAATAGGTAACACCGTTGGGGTTGCTCTTACCTATTAATGATATAATATAATGAATCCTAGTGAATTTTGGTAATTTAGGTGATCTATTTAAGTATCAACTTCAATAGCAATCCCTACATTTGTTTCCCTACTATTATTTTAATAATAAATTTGACAAGAGAGAAGAAGAAAAAAGACAAAAAAAGAAGAATGAAGATGAATTTTTTATTCATAAATATTGCATAGGTAATAACTAGAAGTTACCTAAAAATAGATAATGGCTAGCAGATTTGATGTGAATCACTAGGATAGTGTTGGAATCCTTTTTTTTTTATACATTATCTAAATATGAGTTTTGGAGCTTACGTTGATAATGGACTTGCTCTAAAAAACTATGAACATGTTAAAAGAAATATTATAACTTTGATCGCTGATTATTCATCCAGCAATCCATAAATCATATGGATGTGTTAAAAAAAAATTATAGTTCTGATCGTCGGATATTTATCGATTATACATAAACTATATGCCGTCGAACCCGTCCACTGCGACCAACCCTTCTAAGATTGAGGTATTAGAATAATTTGTTTCAGTTTAACTATAATTTTACATCACTCGGAAATGAAAGACGCAAATACATAGCACGCAAATTTATTTTTAGTACATGAAATGTCATCTGCTAGCTAGTACTTTTATTACAGAAGTATGATATTAGTAACACCAAGCACATAAACACATTACTTAAAACATAACACACATATTAATACTCAAAACAAAGTTTATTTTATTGTTAATGCTGCTAGTAGCTCATAATTTGCATGCTGCTGATGCTGATGGGCCATGTTGAGTTGATTAATTAAGCTGCAAGTAATGCATCGAGATCATCCATTGCCCAGTAATCAACCGAGTCGAAGCCCATCTGACTCACCTCCTGCTCCAGTCCCAAGAAGCTCTTCAAGCTTGTGATGTGCTCTTTGAATTCAAGCTCTTCCTCTGGAGTGGCCATTTGAGCTGGGCTGAAGTTTGGTGGCTGAAATGTTCCAAAGCATTGGGCTGGGTCATAACCCAACTCGGACTGAGTCGACCCGGCTGGAGAGAGTGCATTGAAGGTCGACTGAGTCGACTCGGTGGGAGTGAGTGCATTGAAGTAGGACTGAGTCGACTCGGTGGATGAGTAACTCAACTCGGGATACGACTGAGTCAACTCGGGGGGAGCTCTGGGTGCACCAGCACAGTGTTTCTTGGCAGGTGGGTCAGGGAAGTTGAGCTTGGCCTTGTCACCACGGATGCGCTTGGCGGCCTCGTCATAAGCCCTGGCGGCCTCTTCAGGGGTGTTGTAAGTACCGAGCCAGACTCGGACGCCTTTCTTGGGGTCACGTATCTCGGAAGCCCATTTGCCCCACGGCCTCTGACGGATGCCGCGGTACGCATTCTTCCGAGTCCTCTTGTGCCCTTCTTGACTCGGTTTCCCACTCGCCTCATGACTCACTTCTACAAAATATTGTATGCAAAATAAAAATTTGGTACATCTCAACTATTAACATATTAAATTATTAATTTAACAAGTAGCAACTTGTTTTTATCAACTTTAAATCATAATTTTGTTAAGAAAACTAAATTAAGTATCTGAATCGAGATCCATGTGATGACGATCGTAAAAATCAGGAATCATACCAATTCAGGATTTATCAAAATTTTATTGATTTTTTTTTTAAATGAATTAAAAAATTTTAATCAAACTAAAATATAATCGATGAATCAATAAAATATTTATTAAAATCAATCAAAGATTTTTCAATAAACCCGTCTGGTCGATTTTATAATATTTTTTGGTTTTTGTGTCACAAGTCGATTTTATAATTTGGACTATTAAGTTAAAGGTTTATTTTGATCATGGGAGCAGAGAATAAATATTTATTAGTTGAAATAAGAATGATACCTTTGATTTGGATGTGATGGGGCTGCTTGGGCTCGCCAAATGAGTCGTCCAAGGTGGAGAAAGGTGGGCAAGTGTCGTCAAACGAGTTCCAGCCGAACAGATCCGAGCGGGTTTTGCCTTCAAACTTGGCCCAGACGTCTCGTGACGTCACTTTCCGGCCAGTTCTGATGGGTGGCTCGAAGTCGGAGATGATGGCACCTCCACACATGATTGCTTTTTCTTTTTAGAGAGTTTTTATTTTCCTCAGAGAGAATAATAAAATGAAATGTACGAACAGAGTGGTAGGGGCATCATATTTATAACATGTGTGGTGTAATATTATGTAGCTGCGACGGTTACGAATAAAAAGAGAAAAATGACGAGAGTGGCATTAAATTCTGCGATTTTATACATATGCATGACAGCAGGAGTGATCGGACGGTGGAGGATGGAGCAGCTCAAAGAATTAGTGAGATCATAGGGATGAAAAGTAGGTTGGAGATTGTCGTGTTTCGTAGATGAATACTCCTTAATAATCTCTGCATGTAAAGTTTAAATGTTTATTGCGTATTGCACTCTGAAATATTCCTGGTTTTGTATTTTGAAATGGAGTATATGTTCTCCATTCGTGTAGAAGTACATATTCTAGTTAAGTTAGTAATATCTAAAACTTAAGTTAATCAATGATTTCTTATCATGCATTTTTGTGTTTTAGAAAAAATAATCCATCTGTAGATTAAAGGGCGACTAAAATTCTATCTCACTACCCCCAACCCTATTTTTCATTAAAAAAAAATATTTTTAGGGGTTTATATCAGTTTTCGCCAATGAAAAATCTCAATTTCTTTATTTTCTGTTTTCTGGTTTGAAATTTTATTTTTCTTTCAATAAATTTTCAATTCGTTTGGGGTTTTTCGTTGATCTCTTCTTGTAACAATTGATTTTTTGTTTTGGTGAATTTTGATTCAGGTTTTCATAGATCTGATTAAGATTTGAAGGTTATTACGAGATAAGATATATATGATCAATTATTCATAACAATAAAGTGAAAACTAATCGGGTGAAACATATATTCAAATCGTCACTTTGTTGCGTATTCAAAAAATAAAGATTTAATAGCGATATGTTTCATTACCATCCCAATTCCGATTTGATTGTAAAAGTAGATTTCGCATGCCTTTCAATTAATGTATTGATTTTTTTTCATCAAAAAAGAAGGAGAGCCTATAGTATTTTTATGTTTTAATTCTCGATTAAATTTAAGTTATGAAATCAGGATTCCAACTTAGAGTCGTGTTATTTAGGGCATTTGTCTTTTGAAAAATAAGTTTTCTTTTAAAAATGTATATTTTTAAAAAATATTTATTATAGTTAAAATATTACATGTAAGCAAATTATATTTTTATAATTGAAAGATTATTTGATCAAGCTCCCGTTCCTATATATAATATAATATATATATTTAACGAAAATATAAAACAAATTTAGAAATAGTCATAAATTGCACTAGATACAATAGTTATTAGACTTTTATATATTAGAAAAGCTAACGATAGAGTGAGATTATGGTGGTGTTTGGCAAACACTTTTAAGCCACTTTTGGATTTATAAGTTAGAAGTAATTATTTGTACCGTTTGTGTAATAAGTGGAGAATTACTTAAAAGAAGTTGGGAATATTGGGGCCGTTTGGGCAAGACTAAAAAAAGTAACTTCTTACTTAAATTAGAGAAGTGGAGTGAGAAGTAAATAAGTGAATAAAGTGTTTGGAAAAGAAGCAGAAGCTGTGAGAGAGAAGTTAGGATTCTCAACTTCTTAAAAGTGCTTCTGCTTCTTTACACAAACGGTCAAGAAAAGGAGAAGCCAGAAATAGCTTCTGCTCTGGCAAACAAATAGGCCTACTATCTTTTGTTTCATGACTTCTACTCCTTTCCCAAACATTTTAATCACTTATAAGTTTTAATTTGCTTCTAACTTCTACTCCACTTTTTTTGCGTTAAGCATTAAACACTTATTTTAAGTTCACCCAAACGGCCCCTATATATATTACGGCTATAGAAAAACCATTAAACCAAAAAGATTGATTAACCAATATAATTAACATTAAGATAACGATAATAGTTTTCAAATAAATCAATAAATAATATTGGTAAAATGAATGCCAAGGAGGAAGCGGTACATATGATATAAATCTATATAGAATTTAAAACTAGTTATTTTAAAAGTATAATCTATATATTTTATTTATTATCGGGTGAAAAAATATATTTTGTTTATTCTACAGTTTTGATAATGATTTTAGTGCACATACTTTTCTATATGGATTAGATATATATTATTTTGCTATATTTGTTAGTCGTTAGATATTGGGCAAAAATAATGAATAATGGCTATCAATCATTATGCTATGGGTTCTGAGTATTATAAACTCCAAAGGAAATAATGAAGTCAAGATGAGGTGAATACCTTGCCCCAATACACAAGGATATCATAAATAGATACTAATAAAATGCCACTGAGAGGGAAGTGAGATATTTCCTCAACTTGGACACAAAATAAATATATCTGTTTGTGTGCAAAAGCTGGGAGGAAGTGGTCACAAAGCTGGCAAAAATTTGCAGGGAAGCAAAAAACAATGAGAAGGGTGAGGGAAGAGCATAACTGAAAGACCATAAAGAGAGAGTCACAGGCATAAATAGTGTCAGGTCCCCTCATCCAAAAGCTTACAATTATTACACAAGTACACAACTAGATATCAAAACTGGCTGTTAGGTAGCAGAATTTGAGGCAAAAGTTGTCAACAAAACAGCTTTCTGTTTGTCTCCCCTTTCCCCTAATAGCTTCAGAAACAGAAACTATGTCAGGGAAACCATACTATGAATATGCAGTACATAATACTTATCAAATTTATGTAAAACTCTTGAACTAACCTTGCTACTTGTTCAGTTGTATCTTGCTCTTTGTTTAACATTTCATTCTTCTCTCCATCTTCAATTATCTCCAAACAAGCTAATTCATTACTTTCTTAGGACCTATAATTTGACATTTTCTTCAATGTTTCGACATCACTGCATGTCTTCTGAAAGATAAGGGAAATATACAAACGATAGCTAGAAATAAAACCTGATTGCATTCTGTCAAAACTTGATTTTGTTTCTTTATAAATTTTTTTTAATTCGAGGAAGGTAATAGCATTTTATATTGTAGACTGTACCGAATATTAGTAGCGCCTTTATCTTACAGATTTCGGCAGATTTTGTAGAACAGAAGGTATCTGACAGATCTTGAGCAGGCCAAGCAGTGCCTATAGAAAGTGCCAAATCAATTTAGAGAGCTAATATTAGAAAGTAGTCCAAGGTGAACTTTAGAAATATCTTGCTGTACCTTCAAAAATGATTCTTCACTAAAATTTCTATTCGGAGCCTCAAATTTGACCTGACAAACTCATAGATTTTCGTCTCAGATTCACTGAATCTACGAGAGCAACAAGATGGAGATGAGAGAAATTCAGAACTTGTGTGACAAAGTAAAGAAGAATTTAAAAAGTCCATGATTTATACAATGTATACCAGCTGAGTTAGTCATCCACATTCACCTAAACTACACAAAAGAACAGAGACCTCTTCGATGCAAATAGCATAAAATTCTAGGAGGCAGTCCTGCCTATACCTACACTAATTTTATCAGCAACATGTTGATGTTAAGGGGGATGAGGCGCGCAAGGTGGTGGAAATTGGCAACCAATGTATTTCACTTTAGCATTTGTACAAGTAGCATCCAGCCTCATTGTTGGTATCTTTGGTTGCAAATTTATGTTGTTTAACATCAGATTGTCACATGCTGCCCCTGGGCTGCAACTTAGACTCACTGCTGTTGGCGTCGATGACGTGCCCCTTATATCTTCATATGTAATATCACTGAGTTTTACAAGTGATGGCTGCAGGAATCAATTTAAATTTTCATTAACCTAATAAAATTAATTGGATGATCACATATGGGTGATTTAAGCTCAAAAAAATCACGAAATTGAGGCTCGTGGAGGTTTCATCTTGTTGTATTAAATGGACCAGTGCAGGTTTTTAGTAGATCGTGTACATGGATTATTATGGTATGTTTGTTTTACTCACCTTGCTGTCTTTGCTGCCATAGTTTTGGTCAATGATAATCGGATTCGCTACATTGTCCATGACAATGTTGCTGAAAAGCATGCGTAAAGCTTTGCTTGGAGCTGATCCAGGCCAAGTCTTGATTCTTATGCCATTTTCAGTTCCTATTATTGTGCAGTTTGTCACAGTTACTCCGTTGACATCTAATTCATCTGGTAACTTCCCCAGGCTCCCGACGCTGTATAACAAACAAAAATTTGAATTTAACTTCTAGTTGAAACATTTATAAGAAGAAAGGGGAAACAGAGGAAGTAATTGCCTAATGCCATGTCCAGGGCCACAAGTGACTTCGTTTACAGTAACGTCGACTGCTCCTTGGCCGATGGATATGCAATCATCTCCAGTGCCGATGGTGGTCCTCAAAACTTTAACCTTAGAGGATCTGCTAATGTGCATGCCATCAGTGTTGGGGCTATCGCGAGGGGCATTTATATGAACACCAATTATACTGAATTCAGCACAATTTGAAATGTGCATGTGGAATCCCATGCTGTCCAGAAATCTCAGTCCCTTTATTTGTGCATTCTGTACTTCGTTAAAATACATTGACTGCACATTCCATAAACATTAACCATTAATTGTTATCATCTGAATTGTGCTCAAGACCCCTACAATATAGTCATCTGCTCAGCTAAAATATCAAGGCCTTCTTATGACTTAATATGTAAATCATGCTCATCCGTTTATAGATTAATTCTGGGAAAAAAGTTCGATCGGACTTACAGAGGGAAGAGAAGCACAGTTAGTGTTACCCTTGCAGTCATCATATTTCCAGACACTAGGACCTGAACCATCAATGGTGCCTGAGCCAGTGATGAGCAATCCATTCACGTGCTCGACTGAAATCCAATACTTGTCAGAGTATTCCGATGGGTCACCAACTGCTTTCAGGGTTCCCTGAATTTGTACTGTTATAGAAGTGGGAGGAGGGCCTTTGCATGGCCCTTGAAATACAGTTTCTGCAAGTGTGAATACCCCTGGGGGAACCACAACTGATGCTGGCCCATTAAAATCGCAAGCAGCTCTCCATGTTCTGACAAAAGGCTGATTTTATACATGAACAGACATTGGAACATATATTAACACTGTATACACAGGACCAAGTTTGTTACTGATCAGATTCATGAATTTAAGTAGATGAATCTTCTTTTTCCTGCTTCTCATATACATTTAGAGGCTATTATTGAAGCGTTTTTTCAGCTTGAAATAAAATGTACCAACAATTTCACAACCCAAAAAATTTAAAACTTGAAGCCAGATTTTTATATTAATTGTTCAATTGCTTAGCTCTCCTGAAATGTTAATCTTGATTTGGCATGCAGACTATGTCCTCCAATAGTTTACTGGTACATGCATGAATCATGATAATGGTTATTGTTAAGTAGACCATTATCGTACCTGAGATTGCGACTGTCTGGCACCAGATCGAGCCCCAAATTGCAGGACATTAAAAATGGTACCAAGGCGGGCAGCACCATGAGTTTTATGTTGGGCACCAGGACCAGCAGGAAGAGGACCAGGAGGTTTCTGATGGCCACCAAGAGGAGCAGCAGGATGAGCACCACTAGGATCAGGAACTTTGTGGAGGCCTTTAGCAAGGCCAACTTTGAACTGACAAAAGAACCAGGCCAAACACAAAACAAATGCAATTGATCTTGTGCCAGTTCTACTCAAGATGGCCATCGCCACGTACAACAAACCTCCCCTGGTGGCACCAGATATGTACCTAATTAACACTATATTAAATCTATTCAATTTCTCATAAAATATCTTAGTAATTCAAACTTTAAAGTTTTTATACAACTCCCACCTGCAGGAGCAGACACTTTTTCATGGTTACACCTTAAATTTGAGTTTCTGAAATTGTAAAAAAAACAACTTGTTTCCACCATCATAAGTTTATATGGAATGCCCTGACTCTGCGTATAATTCTCATGATTTTAGTGGTTAAGTTAATATAGCTATTTGTTTCTTTTATGCTTATTTCCCTATATTTAGATTTTGGTAGGCCTGCCTTCCTCTGCTGCATCTCAGGTTCTTTTTTAACCATATGTCATGATTTTCTCAATAATATCTGTTATACTATTCCATCTCGTTCTTCGGCCTGAAATATGTTCTATCACAAATTACAGAAATTACAAATATTTTTGCTTAGATATCTTTTCTTCAGACTAAATATCTAAGTTTTGACAGTTGATATTATGAATTCTGTAGCGCAGACTCTGATCAAGAAACATAAGGTGTGTAAATGAAAGCTGATGAGACATTCAGGAGTTCTAACCATTGTCCAACAACATAATTTTTCCAATAGAAATGAAAGGATACATATTCATTCATCTAGTACACGAGCAACACGACAAGAACAAGAGCCATTAGCCCTTTTCTGCCAGCTTCTGAGAAAGAGTTGCAACTTGCACCAACGACATATTTCATACATAACACTGTCCTATAGTAGCCTTAAGCTACAAGAACTTGATTACACGCGGAAAGAGGATTACTAGTAAGAAGCAACATGAGCATAGCTAACTTATTATCACATATCTAGACACCACATACATAGTTTCAAAGTAGGGTGAGAGATTCAGATTAGGTACAGATTAATATATGGGAGATTTCTTCATCTTGTTGTTATCGGGATAATCAGCAATCACGGTGCCTCCATAGAACTTGGCTGCCTCATAGCAATCGATACGAACTGCTTGAGCGGCTGCAGGAACCTGGGTAATTACCTGAACTGTTGGTTTCTGTGGCTGGTGCCAATACTTGTGTTGTTTATACACAAGGGGCTGTGGTTGAGGCTGCTGTTTTTTCTTGTGGCCCAGATATTCTTCCAGCATAGCAAATCCTTCTAAGCCAACCTTCATAAGATCTGATGAGGACTTGCCTGGTGCCATATGTTCCTGGTGAATTGGTTTTTAGTTTAGAGCAAAGGTGGTATCTTGTTTATTTGTCTTGTGCATGAAGCCCATGTACTCAACTTACTTTATATAGAAGAAGGCTTGATTAATATATTCCACCTTTAGAAATTATTCCTTCAAGATAAGGTGTATGAATGTGGATAGTTTTATGGTTTGATTGCCTAAAACAAGAGTTGAGAGATGCCACTCACAGAAAACGTCCGTGTGTTAGAAGGAATTTGGATAGGCTAGGTAACAGTATGCATAGCCCGGGTTTAGAGTATGCAGGGTTAACAAGGGGTATCGAGAAGGAAAAAAGTTAAAAATAATTTTTGAAATTATATTTTGTTGGAGTCTTAAAATCGTGTCAAGAATTCAATCAGATTCCCTTTCAGAAAGGAGAAAATTAAGTGTTTAGTTATTGATAACTCCTTTTCTCGTCTAGGGTTCCAATACACTGTTCCGGGAAGTCCAGGTCGCGACCTAACCTGCAAAACAACGCCGCACGGGGATGTCTCCTGTGAAGCGCCTCCAGCGTGATAATCAGTGATCGGAATGCTCGACAAGTAGGGTGATCGGAGAGTTTTCACTCTAAATGTGTAGGGTGCGATATGCTTTGTGGGGAGAGCTTTTGTGGGAGGAATTGCACTTACCTTTCACTTTGGCTGGGGAGCTCTTTATATAGATCGTTGCCCGTCACTGTGGCTACAGTGGCGGGCGCAGATCCATACCTGCTCCCCAGCATGGTTGTCTGTTTGGTGTATCAACTGTCCTTTTCCGTGTCCTTTTGGGATTTGTGCATGCTTGTTATCCTGTTTATCTTGTACTTTGTAATGATGAGTTTCACTTTGGGATGTTCGCGCACTGTAGTGGGAGGCGGACACTATAACGGTTGCTGTAGCATGGTACCATATCAGTTATAATATCCCAAATTTTTCTCTCAGGTCTTAATATTTTAGATGAGCCGATTATCTATATGGTATCAAAATTTTCAAAAATGAGATAGTTACTTCCTCGACCTTATTGCTTGAACTCGCAAACAAAGAAATTTACTATTTTCATAAAGGAGTAATTAAAGTGTTTAATTATAAGAGATCCCGATCAAACCTTCCTCTCTCATGTCTTAACATTTTAGATGAGCCGGTTAATTACTTATATTATATCCAAATTTTCAATCAGTCCTAGATAAGATAGTTACTTCTTCAACCGTATTCCTTTCATAAAGGAGAGAAGTGTTTAGTTACAAGATCCCGAACCTTCCTCTCATGTCTTAACGTTCTAACGTTTTAGATGAGCTGGTTACTTGCATGATATCAACGTTTTCAACCAATTTTAGATGAGATAATTACTTCCTCCGCATTTAGAGATGAATTGAGCATGGAAGTAAAAAGTATAAAACAGTGGAAAAGCAAAAGAAATATGGGTAAACGGTGAGATCGATTAATATTTAATATATAGATGACCGAAATAGTGCATACACTTAATTAATTTTTATATTATAAAATTTTATTATTTTTGATATTTTTTGAAAGTGCGAAGAAAAGGAATCTGGAGAAATTTGAAAACTTCATCTGTTTTTCCAAACTACCTGTTATCTTGGGTCTGAGATGTGAGAAGTATTTAGCCGAAGCTATTACAAAATAAAGATGAAGAAACCAAACAAATATACAGGGCCTAAGCTAGAGAGATTCTCATGAAACAATTATTTGTGCAATCATGCATATATAGATAGGGATTTTCTATGGTGTGCCCAAGGGCACACAATAGTCCCTAACTCCAATAAAAATAGCTCCTTTTGATTGGTGGATGAATAATAAATGATGATGGCCCCCCTGTATTCACATCAACTCCACCAATCAAAATAGGCCATTTTTATATAATTTAGTGATTATTGTGTGCCCTTGGGCACACATTAGAAAGACCGATATAGATAATGGACAAACTCCATGCATGTGTTTCTCGCAGAATCAAGAAGAGCATCGTTAAAAGCAAGTCTATAATAATCACTGGTCTAGGTCGTGGACGGTGGGGGTGATAAGATGCCTGAGCTTTTACTATTAGGCATGCATACCAGGAATTCAAAGTTGGGCAGCTTTTAAATTTAGCATATTCATTGCCCACTAATTACCATATCCAGATCATAAGTACATATAACAACATATAAGTTCTTTTGATTTGGGATAGGAGTCTGAGATTATAAAATGGTCCGAGGCGATATTAGGATAAGCTCCCTCCTAGTATAATCAATTTCAGTCAAATTGCAGTTGTAATATTTTGACTCCCTCCTGGTATATTTTGACTCGCTCGTAGTCAAATTAGCATGTTGTAATGTCTGGTTAAAAATTGGTCAATTTTGTTTCTCAAATACTATAATAGACATGTAAAAGGGACATAGGGATATGTTCGGCTATATCGTACAGACCTGCAACGGTATAACCATTGCAACATAATTTAACATACTTAATATTCACAATAAATATATTACTCATTCTATGCATGCTGTATCTGTGAGATGGCAAGGCTCCTACAATCATTTATCACTCCTTTATGTTCTGAGAATTGAGGAATCACTTTTTTCTTTGCTATATTGTATGAGAAAGGTGAAAAGAGTAAACTTGTTTCAACTTTCATTAATAAATATTTAAAAGTTAATTCTATCAACAAAAGTGAAAAAATAACTTAAGCATCAAAGGTTAAAATAATGCGAAATACTGGACTAGAGAAGCCTCAGTGGACAAGTTGAAGTAAGAACACGTCTTCCATGGAATCTAATTCCTGAGGGACACTTGCAGACCTAGACCAAGACTTAGACTAACTTTTGGTTTCTCTTTTGAAACAAGCTAGACCAACTTTATTACTCTCTTGCATATCAATGACATTCATATTCTATTCTCATTTCTAAGAGATGATGCATTTTTAAGGGATTGCTGATCCATTTCTAAAGATAATTTGTTACTTCTTTTGTTTTCTCGACGAACCGGAGTTTCTCTGAAACTCTCCTAATATTGTTAAAATTTGAGTTATCCATAAGTTGTTCCCACGTGTAGACATGGTGCGTGGAACCTTAATCAGATTACTCGTACATGAAATTTAATTGTGAACTGTCTATTATACTCCCACGCAATATTCAAAGAGAGAGGATAACGGGCCAGATTAGGATGGCAGAGCAACTCATACTTGGTTCTATTGCTATATTATAGCATCAAAAGTAAAAAAACTCGACTCCAAAGGGGTGCTATATTTGGATGCATCCATGCATAGATGCATCCTTGGTTCTATATTTGAAACCAAGGATGCATCCATCCATGTTGCCACATCATCAATAACTAGAAATTGGAGTGCAAGTTTTATTTTAGCACAAAAAAACACTTTTTGGTGCAAGTTTGAAACTAGCTATAGAACTTAGCATTGGAGTGCAAGTTTTATTTTAGCACCAAAAAACACTTTTTGGTGCTATATTATAGCAATAGCAATAGATATATAGCATCTAGCATTGGACTTGCTCTAAGTGTTATTGTTTTCAAATCTAAAGTCATTCTGAAAGGGAAAATAGATGTCCATCCCCCAATTTATTATGTCTTTTGAAATTTATCATTCAAACTATAAATTTTTCTCTCTCACTAATGTTAAGTCCAGAATTTTTTAATCTAACGTTAGGTTCGGATTTGATTATTAGCATTATGTTAACATTTTTTAATAAGTTTATTGAAACATCAGAAGTACCCGATACCAAAATACCAAAATTTGTTCATCATCATATAATTTTATTGTTTAGTACATATAATTTTTGTATTTAATAATAATTATTATTATACTACTCTCAAAACACTTTTATGTTGACCACGATTTTGTAATGCAACGACTATCCCATCAATAAAAACTAGATCGCCAAAAAATTATTAATTTTAATTTTTAAAAATCAAACAATTTAAATTTATAACAACTCTATAAAGTTGCTATCATGTTTTAGTTATCAAATAAATAAGTAATACGCATTGATATTATTAATAAAGTCCATATAAATAAAAAAAATTAATTGAAGCCATACCCTTCACAAGATTGCGATAAAGACAAAAAAGGTGGTGGTAACACTCTCAGAGAAACACAACTTACCATTTAAGCAATTGTTCATGATGTTAAACATATAATAAAAGTATCAAAATGCTAGCCATTGTCAAAAAATTTACAAATTAATTTTGAATTGAAATTATTTAAGTTTTACTTCCATACCAATTAACAATTATTGAAACTACCACTACCAGAACTCCAACTAGCGTTATATATAATGTTTATCTATTGGACTTCTAAAATAATTATAAATAAAAATATTTAAATTTACAAAAGATTAAAGACCTTACAAGCCTATTTATAATTGTAACGGCTAAATATTTCTTCATCTCGTTAAAAATCATAAACAATAAAATGAGTTTACTAGAATAAAACATATCCCTCTAAAATAAATTCATATCATAACATGTATTTGAGAATATATAACAGCATCAAATGTCAATACACACAAAGTTTTATATCTGAAAAATGATAATGTAAATAAGTATATTTTAAAAAGTTGATAATGTAATCAAAGTAAAAAAGAAATTATAATTATAATAAATAATGAATTTAAAAATTTATTTAAACTCTTACTTGACAAGAGGTCATTAGCTAATATATGTATGTGTGTGTATATATGTAGGTTAATGATCAAATACAAACTAAAAACCTCTTATTTTACACTATCTACTAACTCCATCTTCGTATCTTTTAGCATCCTCACTTTCATCTCTCCTGTCTCCCAAACTCACCACGGTTGCCATCTTGATCTTACTTCATCTGATTACCCATCCTGATCCTAACCACTACAATACTGTCCCTCCACTCAGTCCTACCAGTGATCAAAGTTGCAGTAGAATTTGGAATTTCGTGATATATACTTTAGTGATTTTCGCTTCGCGAATTATTGATTTGTGTTGTATAAATTAGTGATCATTATCACTCTAGAAATTAGTGAAACAACGAGTACAAATATGGTGATCACGATGCTGGATTGTATTTGCTTATGCTTGGATGGGTCAAGACGTAAGGGGTGTGTGGTTGAAAGGGAGGACATCGGAGGCGGTGTGTTTTTGGGTTCGGAGGTGGTGAGTTTTTGAGGTTTGGAGACGTGGCGTACGGAGTTTGACCGGAAGGAAACAACGGGATGGGTTGTGATATTTCAGGAAACATAGTTCCGCTGGAGGTTGACAGCAAGAGCGGTGATATCGGTGGTCAGAAGTTATGTTTGACGAGGTGAGGTCTGGTTAAATTAAGAATGAGTGGGTATGATAGATCAAAGCGTATACATGTGACTGGGAAGTGAAACATGAAGGTCTAGTGTTGGTGTATTCTATTGCGGCGGCCATGCAAGTTGCCAGAAGTGAAGACGGAGCTGGAGAATATGGAGGTGGAAGTGGGGGTGAGGTGGTTGAAAAAATTTAGTGGTATTCTGTTCAGTATTTAGTGATATTTAAACTAGATTTTTAATTTGTAGAATAAAGAAGTTTGTAATAAAATAACACTCTCTTTATGTTATCATATGAAAATGGAGGAATTTTAGGAAATATCCGGCCAGGAAGACTCTAATACCTTGAGTACCAGTGATAATATTTGAGTCAGGCGGGCAGGAAGGACGCATATCCTTAATTTTAACAATATTGCACTACTTTGAATAGTAGCATCCAAATAACAATTTCCTTCTTGTTAATTAATAAGTTAAAGTAATGAACCAGCTATGCCTCGAGCTGCAACTGAAAAGAGTTGTTCGTAATAAAACTCGAGTTCGGCTCCTTGAAATCACGAGCTTGGTTCCGTTCATTTATTAAAAGAACCCTATTTTAGACAGCAAAATCCGTTGGTTTGTAAACAAACTCAATCATTTGTTTGGTTGTTCGACTCGATTTCTGCTTGTTATTTCGAGATTGACTCATATTCGACTCAAACTCGTCTAATTCGACTTGGCTCGGATAAAATATTTATATTTTTTAAAATTTAAAATATTTGAATAATTGATTATTTTAAAATGAAAATTTCAAATCATTATCACTAAAAATTTGACATGAGAAATGGAACGAGACATAAGATAAAAATAAGCGTATAATTACGTGCGAGTTGGGTGTAAGTGCATAATTATTATGATAGTTAGAGAGCGATTTGGATGTAATTTTTAAAATTATACTTTACGAATCGGACCTGTAGAATTGTTCGTGAGTGTATGATTATCAGAACAACAATATAGATATGGATGTAACTGTTATGGATGTAATTGTGATACTATAAATTATATTTTATAAATGAAGTATGACTGGAGTAAGAACTATGTATGAATTATTTGTGTACAACTCAACTTTATTCGAACTCGGCTCGAGTCAAGCTCGACTCAAATAATTTATAAACAAATTTGTGTTCGGATCATTTATTAACCAGCCGATCAACATCAATTTTTTTTCAGTTATGAAAGTCTGATCAGCTAGACTCATTTCAAAGAAGGGTTAGATTCAAGTCGGACAGAATTAATCTTTAAGTTTTTGTGTGTGGAATTAAATATGCCTGTGAGTAACTTCAAGTTAGTTATTAAAGAGGTATAACTAAGCACATCTTAACTGAAAAAGAATTAATCTAACTGTAATCTTAAATTATATATAGAACAATAGAGTTTATAAAAGAAGCTGCAAATTATCCTTACATCTTTATTGCATCAGTACAACAATCTTATGCTTCTGCATAAACCCATGCCTGCATCAAGCATATATATGCTGCATATTTTAATTTCGATATAAGGAATAGAAGCCTAAATATAATTAGAGCCTTAGCCAAACAGCCTCCTGAAAAATCCTTTCTTTGGATAATCAGCAAAGACCACCCCACCATATATTTTGGCTGCCTCATTACTATTGATCACTACACCAGCTTTGCTAGGAGCAGCTTGAGTTGTCATCCTGTAAACTCTTGTTTGCAGGTTCTGAGGATTCTGCCTGCGAGCCTCGACCAAGCCGCCTCTTCGGCCATTAGGCCTGGGGCAGGCATCCAGCATGGCGAACCCTTCCATGGCAATCTTAAGAAGCTTGTCCTCTTCACGAGCCATTTTTCAAAGTTAATCACAAAACTTGGAATAAAACTATATTTTCAGAGAAGCTTATTAGCTGCTCTCTTTGCAACGAGTTTGTTGGTACAAAACTGATAAACGCGGGAGTATTTATAGCCAAAGAAAATTACATCACCGTTTGGGTGAGTTTAAAATACATGTTTCTTTATTAAAATAAAAAAGTGAAGCAAAAGTTAAAAGTAAATTTAGACTTATAAATGATTAAAATGTATGAGAAAGAAGTAGAAACTATGAAACAAAATCTAGTATTCTCAGTTTTTACAACGGTATGATTAACTGCTTCTAACTTATAAATTGAAAAGTCGGGTTTTTAAGTCCCGGCCAAAGAACCCTTGTATTGTGTTCTTTTTGTTAATTTAAGTAGATTAAATTAACTGGCCCCTGTGCGTGGAAAAATAATTAACTTCCTCGATGAATCAAAGCATATTGGGACATTATTTAATTAATTATAATTTATTGTTAGTTAGGCGGAATAACTTTAATGTTAGTATTTAGTATTTGATTGCCACCATCAAATATGGATCTTATACTATTATGATACGTTAGATTTTACATGCAATATACGTGTTGTAATTTATAATTTATTAAAACGAAATATCTGCAGCTTTAAAGTAACAAATAAATAATTTTTGCAATCTTTCTCTGAGCATAAAGTCGGAAGCATCAGAGATTATACATGCATATAAGCCTGAAAGCATCAGAGATTATTCATGCATTTTTAATTAAGGTTAGCTTTCGATAGATAAAAGTAATACAGTTCGGCCTGAACCAGATCGATCTTTATGAAGATATAAGTTCACTTTATAGAAATTAAATATATCAGATATTCGTTAAATTTTAACACATTATTTACATTTGCAACAATTAATTCTGTGAATCTGAAAGCCGGCTCGAGTAAATTACAAGTGAGGTCGACAGATTTCACCACCGAGAAGTCAGAACCCTCTGAGACACTAGAAACTACGGTGCAGACGATTATTGACAAAAAATCAGCTGTTTTTAAATTAGAGCATCTCCAGCAGCTGCTATATGGTGTCTTAAGCTATTATAATAAGAAGTATGACATAAAACATAACTTGCGGTTCCTTAAAAAGTTAGGATGCTCACTTCATCCCTCATTTTTAACATTGTAAAACCATCTCTCATACTATTTTGAACAATAAAATATTCACTTATCTCTCCTTTTTCACACTCTTTCACTCATTTCTCTCTCCTACTTACAAGTTGAATATAATGTTATAATAATAATAGGGAATACAGATAAGGAATGCTGTTGGAGTTCTCATTCAATAAAATGCAGTAATCCCTTAAAAATTACATATTTTATTATATATTTAGGGAACATGCTAGGACTTTGCTGGAGATGCTCTTAGATAACTTAAATATCTTTTATAAGTTAACAATTTAATTTGTAGTAATATGAATTTTGCTAATGAAATTTTGTATTTAATATTAATAAGGACTCTTATCTATACACACAATTATAGTCAAAATATTAAAAGTTTGGTATGTCAGTATTTGGCGGCATTATGGGCGTACTTATATAATAAGTTATCGTTTTTAACTGAAGCTATTATCGTTTTTATATTTTCTAACAAATAAAACTCAATATTCTAAAAATCATATTGGACAACACAACAAACTACTCGTTTTAACTAAGGCACATTATTTTTTTCAGATTTCTAACCAAAAAATCGATTTTCTAAAAATAACACATATATACAACATACATATGAAAAAGATAATATAATTATTAATATATAGGTGATTATATGTTTCAACTAAATACATTAATGTTATTTTTAATTACTCCATGTTATCACTTTAAATGTAATATCATAGATCTATACTATCTATTTACAGTATACTTTAATATACTTTATTATTATTGTTATTGAATTAAAATTGAGATATTAATAATTTTATAATTCGGTCAAGTTTTATCAGTCGGTCGGTATTATTCTACGTGTCTTCTTAATATATATCGTGCTCTATTAAACCCTTTTATTATCAATTAAGACAAAATATATAAAAATTCAATCATTATGACTGGTTTGTAATTCAATTACATTTAAAATACAGCAGTTAAAATTACAATTGTTATAAATCATCCGTGCGTGGCACGTGTTATAAGCTAGTTACTTGAATTATGAAACATGTGTTATAAGCTAGTTATTTAAATCATCCATGTGGGGATTGTTGGAAATGTGGGTTTTTTCTCACATTGTTATGTCGATTTTGAGTCGCATAGTTGAGTAACAATTGTTGTGTTCGCACAGCGAATGACACTTGTTCCGCTTTTCAAGACACTTTGAATCACTCAAAAATGATTAAGATATGAATGAGATAATATATCCAAAGTTGGTGTCTTAGAAGTGGAAAAATAAGGAATGGGTTAGAAGTCCCAAATAGCTATTGCACAGGATAATACATGGCTTTATATAGCAAAACACTAATGGAGTATTCACATGTATTATCAATGTATTGCTCCAACGCTCACGTGCGCTCGCGGGGATGCAAATCATGGGCTTCCTGGGAACCATTCCGAGGCTTTGGGTTTTCCGCGTGTGCGACCTGCGGACATAAATGCTGTAAATTCTGCGCCCGAATAATCATAGACTAGTTTTGCTGAATTTTATTTTGCATGTGATTTGATTACGGATTAATTGTTTGTTTAAATTAATTCATTTTTTTATTATGAATTTAATTTGTAACCGACTTCATTAATTAACGTGTTTAATTAATTATGAGGAGTAACACACAAGTCTTCCGGCGTCTCTGTATATACATAGACAATATTATAGAGTCATTAGAGTTATCGAAAAATACAGCCACACATCAAAACCCTACTCTTCCTGTCTCTCATCTTCTTCTTCCTTATCAGTGATAGTTTCTAACCTGTTCACGCTCGCTGAGGTGCTGCACAACATCGTAGTCCGTTTGATCCTGAGAAGACTTCGTTCCACACATACGGTGAAGACGAATACGCTTTAAGGAGACAGCTTCGGCACTGGAGTCGGATTTTCGTTTATATCATTCATTTAATCTGTCTCCTTTCGTTCTTATACACAAACAACCACATATATTGTTTTGCACAGATTGGACAACAATAAATATTATTAGGTCTTTTTTCTAAGATTTTCATTGACGAGGTAGGGCATAATTATATAGGTCTCGACTGAATTGTTTTACATATATATTCAAAAACCTAACCTTTTACATAAACACCAGAAAAAATATATGATATTATATTATCATCCATCTAACCGTTGGGAAGGTGACGATATTGGCTGATTAATTAACCTCGCCCCTTGATAGCGTAGAATATACTGGCATGCATATAATATTTGGAGTGTGGCTAAGAACTTGGAGTTCTGTTTAAGTTTTCTTTTAATTTCAGGGAATACTGTTTTCCCCCCCTTCCGAATCATAGAATACTTGTCAATATATTATGAAGGGACAGTAAACAGACTAGGAAGCAGGAACTGAAGTATAAGATGCTTATAGGATTAAATCGAGCAGGAAATTAAAGCTAAAGCGGATGCTAGACTAGATTGATAATTATATCGACATAACTTGGGTTAACAAAACTAAAGCTACTTAACATATGTTGCTATAAACTATGGATATTTCCAAATCTTAAATACGCAAATTCGGAAATCATCCAGTTGAAGCTGCGAGCTAGCTCGGAATTGGAACTTTGAAGTCTAGTGATGAGAGGATGAATCAACCATCAGGGTAGCGGCTGTGGTGGAATGCGCAGCCACCTGAAAAATATGAGAAGAGTATTGTGGCTGATACCGATACTTGCATAATGGTTCATGTTGTGGACAACTTGTTGCACCACAGCTAATATTACTAGAAGTGTTGCTCCTTGAGCTTCTTCCGTAGCATTCTCCCAACTTGCTGAAGCTTTCCGATCTTATCTTAAGTGAGGCCATTTTTATCTTGCTAGCTGTACTCAGGAGGATTTGTATATGTTTGTAAGTTTTTGTTGAAACTAATTGTCTGTAGGAAACTAGTTGTAGCTAGGTTGTTGTTTGGTTGGAGGATGCAGTAGGGTAAAACTCTTATATATATAGACACCTCGGAAACGGATTCGTTTAGTTAATTCTATGATTCGCCAACTTGCAAATTTCTTACACTCCACTTGACAATATATAGCTGCATGGACACACAGTCACACACGCCCTCCGAAGGATAACCTTCTTCCATAAATCGTACAAATTTTTGAAAAATACTTATATATTTATAATATTTTTGTATAATAATGATAGGTTATAAATTGACGGTTCCATGCACACCCCGCAGAGAAAATTTGAAAAGACAAAAATATCACAAATTATCACGAGAACAAATTGGAAGAGATAAAAATATCACAAATTTATTCTTAGCGTACATTGACAGTCGACTGTGGAGCTTTAGGCAAGATATTTTTGATTCCTTATACCCTCTTTCTGGTCTTTTTGTGATTAATCATGTTGGAATTAAGCGAATGATGTTCCACTCTCAGGTAGTAGTAGTTGTGCTTGTGGTTAGATTAATACGAGATTTAGTTAAACGATTTTTCTATGATATGTCCATGTGTACATAATTTTGATTGACTTACATTTTTTTAATAATGATGAACCACGTATTCATAACAAAAAATCAACGACACTGATCAACATCTTCCAAATTATTTTAAGTTTAACATGTATTCATGAACACATATTAGGGAAAACTCTTAATTAAATCTAATTAGATAGCTGCTTGACAAAATCCTGTCACCTAGTATTTCCATTCGGTGGATCTCTCCTTTCCATTTGATATTCCTAATTTGATAAGTATTGGGATTCAGATTATGATTCCTTTAACTTTTCCACCCCACTTCCAAATAAATTTAAAAAAGTTGGATTCGAAAAGAGTTGGATAAGATATTCTAGCTACCCAATGATAGAGTTATCAGGTTCACAAATTTTGTCGCATATATAATCTACACGTCGCGAGTGCTGTGGTACATGCATTTGATAATGCCTATTTTCTTCAGAGGAGAGTGTTAATGTTATTTATATGTAAGCCACTTCCGTTCTGCAAGATCGATACATGTCGTCAGGTGGATAGTAGTATCCTGGAGCAAGTTCAATAATATCAGTTTTATGTGTATAATTAAAAAATTAGTATTCTATTAATTATGGTATATTTTAGTTTTTGAATTTTTTATAGTGATCTTTCATAATTAAAATAATAATATATCTGAACTATTGTTTAAGGCAATGAAAAAGATGAAGGAGATAGCTAGACCTAGAGGATTGTAATGGTGGAAATTGAATATTTTATAAAAAAAATAAATGATTAACAACATATATATTAACATAGAGCATCCCTTATGGTGCTCTTAAATCACTCTTTAAAATATAATATAATATGTCGCTCTCAGTGAGTTAAGACATTGAAAATAATGACAACTCGAATTCTCCTCTTTATATTTACTCTCTATTCGTATTTTAAGTGAAGAGAGAAAGGTTGGATGTGAAGTTTGCGAAAAATAAATATAATATTCATAAACAAGAAATTATGAGTTATTAGATACTCTTTAAAAGAGAATAGAGATAATAGGCTCGTAAATTTTTAAAGAGTTTCTAGGAGTCTATTAAAACACTATTTTTTGATCTGCTCTTTAAATTTAAAGATAAGAACTTGTTTAAGAGCTCCATTGAAGATGGTCTAACAAAAATAACTCCAAACATTGAAAAAATCTTGATTAATGGTGACACACTCCAAGCATGTTCTCACCTTATTTATAATTATAATCCAGCTCTATATTTGTCGAACATCTATAAGAAAAAAGTTTACGCCTCATTTATTATCATATTTTATAACAACATGAATTAAATCAATCAAAATAAAAATCAACCATAAATATAATTTTAAAATTTTGTAACTAAAATCATCATTGACAACATAATAGGTTGCTTAATAAATTGCTAATTATATTAAATATAAATAAATATTTGTAACTACAAAACATTTATTTTGTATAATAGATATAATAGATATGAATTTAATTAAAGTTGACTCATTTTAACTTAAATACTCTGAAATCAATTTTAAACTGAAGTATTTTGAAATCAATTTTGATCAGAATAATATTATTTCACCTGCAATGACCATCTTGTACTCCATTTTTTTGGGCATCTCCGATGTGTATGAGTATGATAACATATTATTATTATTATTATATTCAATTTTATCCGCGCGCAGATTAGCTGCTCACTCATCTCTCTCACCAAATAATCTGTCTATCAATCACTCCAAATGGTACCACTAACTAGTGCTTCTGTTGATGACTTGAACGTCGACGTTTTGGTCAACTACTGCTCTCAGCATGTCCATGGCTTCCCTCAGGCTCCGACCCACCTCACCATTTCTCAGGTTTGTCCGACCCTTTTACTTATTTCACCTCATATTCATTAACAATTTGGCAACTTGTATATGTATATGTACTGAGCAATCAAATTTAGCAACTTTGATATTTATATATGTACTCATGAAATGTTTATGTAGCATGTTTTATGAATTATGATCAATATAATTATTCGGGATTTAAGGAACATATATATCTTTTGATTTGTGAACAAGACAGTGACTTGAAATATATAAGTTCATTGATTAGCTGAAGCTCGGTCTGGGTTAGCCTCTTCTTAGTTCCACTAGTAATCCGCAATTGTTGTATTGATCAGTGATTTTAGGTTTTATTATGAAATGGGTATAGGAGAATGACTTGAAGTTTAAATGTGATTTGGGGTTGTTATATGTTGTGGGAATTTTAGTTTGGGCATGGGCAATCCAATCCGACCTATTTGTTGGAAGCAAGTTTGGGAGGATCTTCTGTGAAGCGGTATGTTTTGAGAAAGAAACCTGCTGGGAAGTTACTACAGTCTGCTCATGCTGTAGAAAGAGAGTTTCAGGTGTGTATTTCGACATAACAAAGCCCATCAATAATTATTAATTTTTTGTATATGTCTATCGAGATTTCTTTTTATACTTTGTTCATTAATGCCGAGCACATGGATCTAAAGCGTTTATAAATTTACAAAATTTCAGGTTTTGAATGCATTAGGTGCTTATACACTTGTTCCGGTTCCTAAGGTTTTCTGTCTGTGCACTAATTCAGCAGTGATCGGAACTCCATTTTACATTATGGAGTACTTGGAAGGACGCATATTTATAGATCCTACACTACCTGTATGAGTCTCTCATATTCATAGTCCTTCAGTGGAAATGAGTACTTTTTTCAATTTTATTAATCTTTGGTTGTACTTATTGTGGACCTAATTATGAGTTTTGGCCTATGTCTTTGGATAGGGACTAGCTCCTATCAGAAAAAGGGCAATATATAGTGCTACAGCAAAAGCATTGGCTTCTCTTCATTCTGCTGATGTTGATGCCATTGGTCTGGGGAAGTATGGGCGTCGAGACAACTATTGCAAGCGTCAGGTGGGTATTATCCTTATTTCTTTGTGCTTATTGCGAGTTAAGCAAAGCAATAGGTCTGGCTACTTCAAAGTTTTGAGAAGCTTTTTAATAATTCAGAATAGTAACGCTGTTGTATACAATATAGGTAGTTGTGAGCATGAATACGTTCTGCATTCAAATGCAGGCAATTTTTTTGCTTTGAAAATTGATTAATTATGTCTGATCCTTACTTTAGGTTGATAGATGGGCAAAGCAATATCTTGCCTCAACTGGGGAGGGCAAGTCTCCAAGAAACCCAAAAATGTTAGAGCTGGTTAACTGGTTGCAGCAGCACATTCCTTCTGAAGATTCAGCCAGCAGAAAAGCAAGTCTAGTCCATGGTGACTTCCGAATTGATAATCTTGTATTTCATCCCATTGAGGTGTGTACATTAATTATATAATTTCATTAATATCATTTCTTATGGTCAACCTAGTTTTGTTTCCAGTCCTCTATTTATTTTTCCATGATGTTGAGCTGATTACTACTTGTAATGGTTGTAAATACTATTGCTTTAAGCTTGATATAATCACTTGCAATGTTGTTAATATAAACTGAGCATTGCTCGCTGCAGGATAAAGTGATTGGCATTCTTGACTGGGAGTTGTCCACTCTCGGAAACCAAATGTGTGATGTTGCATACAGCACCTTGGTAATTATCTTTGTGAATGATGTAACCTTTATTTTCAGACACATATTAATACCGTCATAATGTACTCTGGCACTTAAACTGTAATTTTTCAGTTTTTTGCTTATCAAAGAAAAAGAGGAAGTACTTTTACGAGGTTGTGAAGTTAGCTCATTACAGGGTTTCCCAGTCACAGAAGTGAATTATGATGTCTAAACTCAAAACCAATTGGCATTTGTTTTAATTTACAGCACTACTTGGTAGATTTTGATCTGGACAAGGTACATCAGCATAAAGGTATCGAAGCTACAGGAATTCCACAAGGAATTCCTTTACTGTCTGAATATCTAGCAGATTACTGCTCTGCTTCTGTAAGTGCCCGTCCTATTACATTTGGCTAAATGGTGGTTAGTACTTACACAGACTGTTTAAGTTATTCTTGAAATTGATTAGATAAAAAGCGGATTGTTATTATTAAGATGCTTTGGTCCCATGGTGCTACTGCAGCACTTTGGAAGACCTGGGAATCCAAACTTGTCACTACTCACTAGCCTATGAAATTTGGATACTATCACTGGTAAAGCCTGTCCAAGTATTATATAAACAGGACTTTTTCAAAGAAATGTTTTTACAACAATAAATGAGGTTATATTTTAAGTTTAGAAACACTATCTTGGATAGTTCTGTTATCTTTAGGGGGTAGGATGTGTTATATATTAAAATTCAAAAGACTTGATCCTGTGGTTGCACACACACACACACACACACACACACACACACACACACACACACACACACACACACACACACACACACACACACATATATATATATATATATATATATATATACAGTGGCGTGGTTACGATTATAATTTTTGAATCAGGAGGCAGAATAGTAATACAAGAACTTCTATTTTATTTTGCAGTCCACAACAATTAAAAGATCAAAAGGATAGTATATTTTGATTACTATGAACAATAGTTTTATTTTAGATAGTTAAACTGATCAGTATAAACCTTACCCACCTACTAACCATTTAACTAGTCATCTTTATTAGGATTAGAAATCTTTGTCTTGACGAGAGTCACTGCAGAAATAGATCTCTCTTAGCCAACCGTGCCATAATTACAAGTAGAGTAGCATAGCCAATTTGACAACTGAATATATATATATATATATATATATATATATATATATATATATATATATATGAACATTCTAATTTCCTGTTTCAGTCAATTCTAGGAAGAGTTCTGCAATTTCCCCAAGATTCAAAAACTTCTGATCCTTGCTAAAATCTAGTAAACTTGGAAGTGTTTACTCAAGTCAATTAGTAATTATAGAGAAAACTGACAGGTATAAAATTTTGTGGTGCCCGTTAGTTATCTTTGTCGGATACACGAAATGAGAGCATTAAAGGAAATGTGGAAGGGAGGGCTACTAAACCGTATAGAATCTTAGGCTAAAGTAGAGAATTAAAATTGTAATACAATACTTACATATTGATTTTTTTTGTTTGGCATATGTCTAATCTTATTAAAATTATATACTTCATATATATACTAATTAGATATCGCCCAGAATATATTTTATATCTGTTAAATAACAATTGAGGCATGTGCCCCTGTATTCAGCTCATGCCCTGCCCCTGTATAAATGTACAGATACAGAACATGCTTCATTAATACTAATTACCAAAAGATGTTATTGATTATTGATACCTATATCATTTATGGTGAACAACGGGAAGTAATTTGGTATTGACCCTTGCCTTCGTCTTGAATTTATATGCCATTTTGGTGTTCCATGTGGTTCTTAAACTAATGCTCCTATGTCATAGAAGTTGGTCCACATAACATGTCGCTCAACTTGATTAATCTTCGATTATTCTTACTGTTTATTTGGGTTCCTGTTGTTGTCTATCAACTTTTTGAAAGTGTGGCCTTAATATATTATAAGAGGGATGTTTTTGTTGTGTTGTTATTTATGGTGATTTTTCAGTTGAGGTACCATTATATCTCTAGTTTCTATTAATATTTGTTTAATTTCACATTGTTGCATCTGATACCCAGTTTTTAGTTAACTATATCACTTGTGGATCACATGGTGTACTTGTACAATGTAGGGAAAACCATGGCCTCTTGCTGAGTGGAAATTTTATGTTGCCTTTTCATTGTTCCGGGGGGCATCAATTCATGCAGGGCTGCATAGCAGATGGATCATGGTATGTTTGTCCTCAAATTGTTTAAGTAGAAATTCAAACTAATTTGCCTAGTTCCCATAAAGTTCAACCAATATTTTGCAGGGTAATGCTTCAGGTGGTAAGCGTGCTCAAAATTCAGGATTAAAAGCTGATGCTATTATAGAAGCAGCATGGTCTTATATTGAAAGGAAATCTGTTCTTCCACAGCACCCTGCATCTGGTAGTTTTGTTATCTATCAAACTTGATGATTATATATCTCGAAATAATCTGTCACTTATAAGCACATTCTTAGAAATGATTTCATGTTTGCATAGATGATAGAGAACTTGCAACAGTCCCTGACTAGAGGTATCATTTGTTGGTTCAAAAAGGAAATTGTGGACTTGGAAATTGAGTGAAGCATAAAACTATACACTATCCATGTAATTAATCATGGAACTTAATTTATAGTAAACTTATCTTAAGTTTCTTGCTTGCAGCGATAATCAATTTGCCAGGAAAAGACAAGTGTCTCTGACTAGAGGCTCCCATATCTACTTATTCTTTCAGGCATAGATGAAACTTCACTCAGTGTAAAAGTTAACATGAAACTTGCAAAAACTTATTGACGGTGTATGAGAACCTAATTTTTTCTGCCTTACAGTACTTTTTTGGTGTAAAGATCAAAAGTAAATATTGTTCAAACTGAATACTTGGTACTTGGTAGCATAAATATGATATATTTTATCTGAGTATCAAATTAGGCGTCACTATACTTTTTGCTAATTAAATTTAGTCGAGTGCTATGTTACCTAGGCTAGGCTAGAAGTGCCCTTGTATATGTGTTTAAGTGGTGAACTCAGTAATAAATTGATATTTTACAATGTTATTAAATGTATATGCATGCATTTTTGTGTATATCTGAACCTAGTCTGTACAGATTTAGAGTAACTAGTCATTTTATATGGCAGAAAGCTGTTTTCTCTTACGAGAATATCACAAAGAAAACAAAATACTGCAGGGGGTCTAGCAGTGTTTGAGTACCTTAATTTATTTTAGCTGCCGAGATGCAAAATTAGAAACGATGCTAAACCACAGATGTTTTTGTTATGTGAATTCTGTTTATAAAGACTTGGTCTAACAATTTGTGCTTGCATGGGGATCTTCATGTACTGTTGAAAGAAGCTGACGTTTAATTGTCAGATATTTAGAAATAATTATTATAATGTCTATCATCTTGAAATGGCCTATACTGATAAGCACATTTGTCATGTGATCATGTCACATCATCAAATGAAATGTAGGAAAATAGAATCCCTGCAATGCTTGGAGGATATATTCACAAAAGAGTGCATGTCAGATATACTATATGCAACTCACTAATTAGCTGGGAGTAGTGGTAAATATATCAAAAACTCACCAATAAAGTCTACGATCGCAACTTATGTCCACAAGAAGTAACATGCTACGCATTGACATCGGAGTATTGCTAAAATTACCTAACACTTTTTTTTTAATTTGTGTAATGCATGGACCATTTTATCATATATTTTGTTTGATTTGGCTCATAGCGGAAAAATCACAATTGACTAAGGTTTTCTCTCACATCCATTTGAAAGGATTCTCTGACTGCATAGACAATTGAAATCAGAACTAGATTGTGCTAACACAGAAGTGAATATCAGAATTGAACTCTGCTTTTTATATCTAGGAATTCAATGCTATTCTATATTTTTTTTCATCATTCAATACTGCTTTTTTAAGTAGAGTAATGGGCCATCATTTCATAAATATAGTTTTGTGGTATCAACTACAATTAAATTATTATCAAAGATTAAGATAGCATAGATATGGCTTTATTGTGCATCAGACTACTTGGATCAATACCCAAGCAGCTACTTAGAAGACAATATTTATTACCAGTTTTCACCTTTTAGATAGATCTGCACAAGGTCAATTGGAGCATTTTAACGCTGGAAGTATAAATCAAAAGACATCAACTGGAGGCAGATTTGTTCCTAATTATAAGATTGTTGAGCTCAGAGATAGATTGATACAATTCATGGAGGATTATATATATCCAATGGAAAAAGAATTCTATAAACTTTCCAACACTTCCATGCGTTGGACTGTTCACCCGGAGGAGGAGAAGTTGAAGGAGATTGCTAAGCAACAAGGATTGTGGAACTTATGGTTACCTGTATGTTCTTTCCTATATTGGTCCTTATGCACTTACAAATATGGAACATGTGTATGCCTTGTGCGCACCTGTATCACGTGTTCCCTTTCCATGTCGTTTATGTGAAACATGTGTGACAAACTTATTGATTTTTCTTTCCTCCTGTCATTTTACAGTTAGATAGTGCTTCTAGGGCAAGAAAAGTACTTTTTGATGGGAGTAATGACGACAAGGTGTTTGATCAGTTGCTGGGTGCAGGCCTTTCAAATCTCGAGTATGGTTACCTTTGCGAAATCATGGGTCGTTCAGTTTGGGCTCCACAAGTGTTTAATTGTGGGGCACCTGACACTGGAAATATGGAGGTATGTGATAATTGAAATTTTCAAAGATTAAAATAATTAATTGGTAAAACTTTTACTTATTTACAAATTATTATATCGGTGTGTATGACCTTAGTATGAGAATATAGATGCACAAAGAACTTTTTCTTACCTTTATGTTCATCAAATTCCTTAGATAACATAATATGATATGTGCATGAAATTGCTCAAGTGCAAGGCTTGTACAACTGCTTGGGTAGACAGTTTTCTGCTTCTGGTCTACTGGGATGTGTGTGCGCAAGCATCATCTTCATTATATCTATCCGTATCCAGTAATGTGTTTATCTTTTACTTTAGGTGCTACTACGCTATGGCAACAAAGAGCAAATGCAAGAATGGCTTATTCCACTGCTCGAGGGAAAGATTCGCTCTGGTTTCGCAATGACTGAACCTCAAGTTGCATCTTCTGATGCAACCAACATTGAGTGTTCAATCGAAAGGTATACATGCAGCAGTCGTGAACAAATTTATGCTGTTATGTTGACTGATCATAATTGCATTTATCTTTAAATGACATAGATTTGTCTGCTGTTTGTTATTTAATCTGTGGAGTATGTTCAAATCTACTAACGTTTATGTCTCTACAGGCAAGGAGACTCATATATCGTCAATGGGAAAAAATGGTGGACTAGTGGAGCCATGGATCCTAGGTGCAAAATCCTTATAGTAATGGTGAGTTTTACTTTGACATTATACTTTTAAGCTGTTTCTGGACATGTTGGAAGTGCGATTATAGTAATCCTTTTGCAAGTGATTGTTATATATATGCAGGGAAAAACCGATTTTAATGCTCCTAAACATAAGCAGCAAACCATGATATTAGTAGATATCAGGAGTCCTGGAGTACAAGTAATTAGACCCCTCACTGTATTGGGTTTTGATGACGCACCTCATGGGCATGCAGAAGTATACTTTGAGAATGTTTGTGTGCCAGCAAAGAATGTTTTACTAGCAGAGGGCGGTGGTTTTGAAATTGCTCAGGTAAACTGGTGATTAATTGTAGGGCGTTCTGTGAATCTTGTTTCATTTTACAGTTTATAGTTGTAGATACTAAACTTAAATTCATTAAGGCCGAAAGTTCAATCATTCTAAGTCCAATGATAATCCTAAAGCTTCTTCCAAACTAATTTAGTATAAAAAAAGTTAATATTATTACCTGAAACCGAGTTGCTAACTTACAAGTATTCCATAAAATTCCTGCGTGTAGCGACATGAAGATAGACAAGATTAGTTCTCGAAATTATATCACTGCATATCCTCTATTCGTTTTCCTTAAGCTGTTTTTGGACATTTAGGAGCATGCAACCTGATTTGCTACGGTTGACTAGACTTTTTATGGAAGCATGTCAGTCTGCGGTGTACTTGTTCTTATTGTAAGCAGTTGTCTGACAGATACCTTACAGAAGTTGTCTTTTACTTGATACAGGGTAGGTTGGGTCCGGGAAGGTTGCACCATTGCATGAGACTAATTGGAGCTGCTGAACGTAGTGTGGAACTGATGGTTCTAAGAGCTCATCAAAGAAAAGCATTTGGAAAATTTATTGCTCAACATGGGTCCTTCCAGTCTGATCTTGCCAAGGTAATTTTTGGCACACCCCTGGATTTTCCCTTAAAGCAGTATGTTTAAAATTTCACTTGATTATTCTACTACTTGCACTTCCTTTCCCATGCTCGTACCACTTTGGTGCCACTAAATAAAGTTGTGCATATTGCAGTGTCGTGTAGAGCTTGAAAAAACCAGATTATTAGTTCTGGAAGCTGCTGACCAGCTTGATCGAGTTGGCAACAAAAAAGCTCGTGGGATTCTTGCGATGGCCAAGGTACTTTGCCAACCTGAGATTTTAATATCTCAGCCCTGAATTTTATTTCCTTTACCACGGTAACTAGATATTGGCATGCATGGCTTACCTTTAAAAATGTGTGATTGATAATACGTTGAGCAGGTAGCAGCACCAAACATGGCTTTAATGGTAATCGACATGGCAATGCAAGTCCATGGCGCAGCTGGTCTATCTGGCGACACTGTTCTATCCCACCTCTATGCTACAGCGAGAACTTTGAGAATTGCAGATGGTCCCGATGAAGTTCACCTGGGTACTATTGCAAAATTAGAACTACAGAGAGCAGCTAAGCTTTAAATCTGTATACACAAAATCTGAAAAGTAAATTACTGGAAGACAAAAAACTGAGTAAGCATGTAAAGTGTAATAAACAAATATTATAGTCGTCGTATAGTATAGTTTCCTTCTATATGTACTAGTGAATGGCTGCTTATATAAGATGGCACAAATTTAAGAAATTATAGGCCGCAAGCAATTTTTTGCAAAATGAGTCAAACTTCCCCTAAATGGAAACTACTATAAAGATCAATAACCATCAATTTTGGAGGAACTCTGAAACCTCACATTCCTTTGCTGAAATTACAGGTCTTTCCTTCACTATCTCATTTCTTTGCATTATCACTTCACTACTATATATACATCATATCTACACATTTAATGTATTTTTCACATATGCAATTCATAGCCCAGGGGGTATCAAGAACTCTATACATACATAACTCTGTTTCCCCCTAAAGAATTTAAATTTAGATTTTGTTAGTAAAATATGGGAGCGAATAAAATCACTGTGATCGCCTTGTCTTCTATTGTCCTGGTGGCAGTGGTAGTGGCAGTGGCAGTCAGTGTAAATAAAGGTGGCGGTGACGGAGGTGGTGGTGGAGGTGGCGGAGGTGGTGGAATTGCGACTGCCAGCAAATCTGTTAAGGCCATGTGTCAACCTTGTGATTACAAAGAAACTTGTGCAGAGAGTCTTTCTGGTGCCAACTCAACAGACCCTAAAGAACTCATGAAAGTTGGTTTTGAGACGGGTGTGAAGCACCTCAAGGAGGTGATTGACAACTCTGCAACCCTCAAAAATGCTGAGAAAGATCCACGTACTTCAGATGCTTATGGCCTCTGTAAAGATCTTTTAGAAACTGCCATTGATGATCTGCATAGATCTTTTGATAAAGTATCTAAGTTCGAAGTGGCCAAGATGGATGCCTATATTGCTGACTTGAAAACATGGCTTACTGGAGTGGGAACTTATCAAGAATCTTGTATAGACGCGTTCCAGAACACTTCAGGAGATGCAGGCGAAAAGATGAAGAAACTTTTGAAAACCTCTTCTGAGATTTCTAGCAATGCACTAGCCATGGTTTCTGAGGCGACATCAATGATTTCTCAGTTGGACATCCCGGGACTGACTCACAAAGAGAGGAGATTGCTTTCCACGGAGTATCCTGACTGGGTTGATCATCCTCAGAGGAGACTGCTTCAGGCGAATCCTAAGCCTAATGCTGTCGTTGCACAGGACGGGTCAGGCCAGTTCAAGACTGTCAATGAAGCCCTCAAAACAGTCCCTCTGAAGAACACAGCTCCCTTTATCATTCAAATTAAGGCTGGTGTTTATAAAGAGTATGTCGATGTCCCGAGGCATGTAGACAATGTCGTCTTCATAGGTGAGGGCGCCACCCAAACCAAGATCACCGGGAACAAGAACTTCATTGACGGAGTCAATACCTACAAAACTGCAACCGTTGGTAAAGACTTGTTTTACTTCCCCGTTTGTTTTACTCCATCTGTCTCATTCAATTTTATACATTTTTTTTACACCGCTCGATGCATATTTTAATGCTCTTTTAAAATATAGTTTTGTAAAAAATCTTAAAAATAAGTCACAGAATTATACTTTACAGAAGCATTAAAATACGTGCTGCATCCCCGTCCCATGTATACTACTCGGGGGACGGAGGGAGTAGGTTATGAGTCATAGAAATTAGTTTCACATAGGAATCTTGAAAGAGTGGCAGGAATGCACGCATTGTTTCACATATTGGTCACTGATTATTCTGAATTGTAACATACATGCAGCCGTGAATGGTGACGGATTCATAGCCAAGGACATCGGATTCGAGAACTCAGCAGGAGCCAACAAGCACCAAGCAGTGGCACTTCGTGTATCAGCCGATAGAACCATCTTCTACAGATGTCAACTAGACGGTTACCAAGACACACTCTACACACACACCTACCGTCAATTCTACCGCGAATGCACAATCACAGGCACAATCGACTTCATCTTTGGCGACGCAGCCGCAGTTTTCCAGAGCTGCACAATGAAGGTGAGAAAGCCAATGGACAATCAGGGCTGCATGGTAACAGCCCAAGGCCGCAAAGAGAAGCGTGGCACTGGTGGCATCATTCTCCAAAACTGCACTATTTCCGCGGAGCCAGACGTGATGTCGATGAACCCTGCACCGAAGCAGTACCTAGGAAGGCCTTGGAAAGAATTTTCAAGAACAATTATTATGCAGTCATTCATCGATAAAAACATAGTCCCTGAAGGATGGTCACCTTGGACTGGGAATTTCGGACAGGACACATGTTTCTACGCGGAGTTTCAGAACAGAGGACCAGGATCAGACACATCTCAACGAGTCAAGTGGAAGGGTATACAAGCTATCAAAGATCAAGATGCTGAGACCTTTACTGCAAGTAAATTTATTCAAGGTGACACATGGGTTAAAACTAGTGATGTTCCTTATGATCCTGCAATGATGAAGGTGTAAAAATATTTTGTACATAACAGATCGAGTAGCTGTATATGCCAAGGTTTCGTATAGTTTTTGTAGGTTCAAATAAAGGATCGGATGATGCATGTTGATCCAATAACATCCTGATAGAAATGTACAATTTTTTTTGACACTAGTTTCGTAAGTAATTTAGATTTAGCAGTTTCTGGCATTGAGTTACCTAGGGATCATTGTTGTAGCCTTAGTTGATAAGCTCGAGTATAGTAAGTTGTTTTTCTCAAACAAAGCTAATAATAAAAATGTATTTGGTATTGAGTCGAACAAACTGTAAATTATAATCGGCGATTCCCATGAAAAGATGGTTAAATGATATTTGGAAGATAATGTATATATAAATACAAGTATCTATTTCATGCATTCTAATTGAATTACTAGTACCCTCTTCATCATTGTGTCCTGATGGAGGTATCATTTGAACTATCGACAAAATTTCATCACCAAATCAAGACCCCCATTTATAATGAAGCGAAAACAAACCTCTCACCAAAAAGAGAAAACAACCTAAAAATAAAAATCAAAACTAATAATAGCAAACCCAAAACTAATGAAAATCAAAAAATATTAGATCAAATAGTCGAAATCACAACATAGAGGTAACTCTCGAATTCGATAAACTCCACTTGAATCGAAGAATAAGATAAACTGAAAGCTCCAATGATGCCGATCGAGAAAAACAAATCAAATCTATAACTCATTTGGGTGAGCTTATAACTTATGATTTGTTTGGGTAATTTTGAATTATGACTTATGAGAGGTCAACATGAGAGGTAACGGACTAATCTTTAAAGTTTCTATATATGTTTCTCACATTGAAACTTAAATGACCGATACACAATTTGAAGAGTCTTAGAATCAATGAATATATCGAAAAAGTATTTAGTAAGAGGAGAAATAGAGCTGCTAAAGAAAGTAATCGTGAAAAAAAAAATCTTCATATAGAAGAACAAAGTATCAAGGACATTATTACAATATAAATTCTAGTTATTGTTTTTATTCTCTTTACTTTAATTTTTTTTTTTTACTCTCAACTTGAAAAAAGTAATGAAAATTAGTACAATCCATAATATAATTTTCTTAGAGTACCAAGCGGGTCCAAATAATAATAAAATAAATATCCATAATATTTTAAATTAATTTTCAAATGCAAAATAAAATAAATTAAGATTAGGGTCATGCAACTATTATATAATTATAATTATAATTTATTACAATATATTAGAGATATTTAAACATTTTTGGACAAATATTTTGAAAATGCCTAATATCAAACATCTTAATACCCATCATGTCTTGTAAAATTTGCGTCCCTAAGAATTTGTCAATTTAATTATCATTTATTTATCTAGATATTATTAATATATATATGTATTTTCCCCTAATTTGTAGTTGGGCTGGACCAAATTCTTTTATAAATTTTCAATTAATAGCCCACTTGGTAATCTGCAGAAACTTCGGACCAAATTCTTTTATAAATTTTTAATTAATAGCCCACTTGATATTCTCTAGAAACTTCGGTTTTCTCCTATAAAATCTGTAACACAATCGGGGCTTTTCGTGAAAAATTTCCAAACCTCCTCTTATAAAAATTTTCTTGAGTCTCTTTTTTCGTTGTATATCTTTTCTTATGTACGTCGATAATTTTATATGAGAATTATTGAGGTAATAAGTTGAGATTCCTGTGACTTTCTCGAAATTTTGTGACTTTTTCGAAATTCATTCACGTGAAACACAATTTTATTTCAAATGAAGTTGGAGGATGCAACTTCTTCTTCAGAAATTTGTTTCAGCAATGGTGAGAATATAGATGATAGTCGATTTATTTTTATAAAAAGAATAAATCTTTCACATATTTATAATTATGAAATTATATTAGATTTGAGATAATTTTGTTTTTATGAATGTCGTGCAGATATCATCACCGGAAATGATGAGTCAATAAATTTCGATGAAGGTATGAATTCATTTCCCATTTATTTGCGATATATGTTAATATTTTAAAGTGTTTGTAATTAAAGATGCACAAAATATAGATCGAGCCGAATTCAGGCTGAATTCTATAAAAAATATGATGTTTTCGAAATCAAATTGTACCGAGACTTTTTCAAAAATGGGGACGGGTTGAAAATAACGGGATCTATTTAGGTTACAGATCGGATTAGGCCAGATTAAATCTAGGTTTTCTCCGGATCGGGTCAGGCTTTTATCCTGATTGAATCCGGCTTTTATCTAGATCAAACCGCGATTTTGAGTTTCGTCTGAAGCACAATAAATCCTGATTTTCTTAGATTCGGGCCGGGTATTTCTTAAATATGGGGTCCATTTAGTCCTGCGGGCCGAATCGGATCTGGATGCAATTTTTTTGAATTGATATTGTTTTTAAATCTTTTAGAATCAGATCAGACGGGCTTTTTGGATTCGGATTTTTTGTGCATCTTTAGTTATAATTGTTTTATGCTTGTAACATTTGACATAACATTTTATACTTCGATATAAATAATGTTTTAAAAGTTGTGAGTTGCTCTGTGCCGGCTGAGGTACTCGTAAATATCAACGAGGATACTAATCATATATCAACCGGGATAATAATTTCTTTTTTCTCTATAAGTAGAGTATTTGACTAGCAAATAATATAATATGATATATCAAATAAATATTAATACATGTAGTAAGAGATTATTAGGAAAATAAATATAAAACACATCTATTTTACAAAATATAATGAAAAAACAAATTAAATTTACTTAATTTATTTTACTGAATATTATGTTAAGTATAATTGATTACTGAATTTTTTTTCCAATTATTACCATTAGTTATAATTTTATTTATTTTATATATTTTTTATTTGGTGAGACCATCTAGGAATGTTGACCATTAAAAACTGATTTTGACGGAATTATATAAAGGGATCTTTTTAAAAATACCCATCTGTAAAATTATTTTTTTAAAAATACTACCATCTTTTTCTTTGTTTTTAAAAATACCTTTTCATAAAATTTTTTTTTCAAAAATACGATTTGCAACTTCTGCAACCTCATTTGCAACCTTGGGCGGCGCATCCGTAAAAGTTGCAAATGAGGTTGCAAAAGTTGCAAATGAGGTTGCAAAAGTTGCAAATAAAAATGGAAAGTTGCAACTGTTGCAACTAGTTCAACTGAAAACTGTAAGTTGCAAAAGTTGCAAATGAGGTTGCAAATGAAGTTGCAACTGCAGTTGCAACTTCATTTGCAACCTCAGTTGCAACTAAATGCAACCGAAAACTATATATAGTTGTAAATGAGGTTGCAAAAGTTGCAAATGAGGTTGCAACTGCAGTTGCAACTTTTGCAACTTCATTTGCAACCTCAATTGCAACTAAATGCAACTGAAAACTGTAAGTAACAACAGATGTATGGTGTGCCCCTGGCGGGGCCATTAGATTACAATAGAATCAACTGAATACAACCATATGCAACTGAATACAACCATATGCAACCATATATGCAATTACAAATCCTGATTTCAAGTTCCAATTTTCAAATGTCATTTTCGACCTCATTTTCGGAATCGATATATATATCGATTCCGAAAATGAGGTCGAAAATGACATTTGAAAACTGGAACTTGAAATCAGGAATTCAGCTGCATATGAAGTTGCAAAAGAGGTCGCAACACGGCTGGCGCCGCCTGTAGTTGCAAATGAGGTTGCAAAAGTTGCAAACAGTATTTTTGAAAAAAAAATTTTATGAAAAAATATTTTTAAAAATAATTCTGGAAGGTAGTATTTTTGAAAACAATAAAAGAAAAGGTAGGTAGTTTTGTAGATTTCCCTTATATAAAACGGTTTTTCTATGGTGTGCCCATGGGCACATGCTAAGCGCGGAAAATTTTGTGCTTGGATCATTTTGATTGGTTCCTATCTCATGATAATGATGGACCCCCCTGCAAATACACCAACCACACCAATCAAGATCTCCCAAATACAAAAATTTCCGCGCTTAGCATGTGCCCATGGGCACACACTAGCCAAACCGTATATAAAATATCGACTAAATCTTGGGTATCTTACTAGGAACTTTGTCCAAAATATATCCTTGAGAAAATGTAGGGTGGGTAAAGTTCCTAAATTTCATGATCTTGTAAATTGCAATCAAGGCGCAAGTAGGCAAGTTTTACTGCAAGAGTAAGGCCCTGTTTGGGAGTTAGAGGATTGAGCAAAAATTAGAGGTTTGGGCTAAATTAGAGGTTTGACCAAAAGAATCATCTAATTTGGGTGTTTGGTTGTTAGCGGATTGTAATAGCGGTTTGAGCTCAATAAGCTAATTTTCAAAAAGCTAAGTGGAGGAGCTTTTTGGATTAGAGGTTTGTGATTGTGTCTAAAAAAATACAAACAGTTAGTTCAAACAGCTAACTACCAAACAGATTTAGACAAAACAGCTAATCTAAATCCGCTAGTCAAAACAGCTAATTAAATCCGCTAGTCAAAACAGCTAATGAATCCGCTATCAGCTAACCGCTAACAGCTAATTCCCAAACAGGGCCTAAATATTTTGGACAAGAACTTACGAGTACACAGTACACTTGTGTCTGAATTGGGCCTAACAGAGCCCAGTTCATCATTCTCCACCTGGACAGAAAAGCGGTTTCATACAAACATGTGTGTGCATATATATATATATTCTCATAATCTGCACTCTGACCACACCTGCATTCCTGAATTCCACACTAGGGTTTGTCGCAAAAGCTGCCTCATTTCTCAAAATCACAAAAAAAAAAAAAAATCACACATAATTTGATCCATTAAAACATGATATCAGATAGTAATCAAGAACAGAGCTGTAATGAAAATGGTGGGTCATTTCATATGATTCAGCCGCATAGAGACTTAGAAGTGAATTGGGGCATTGATATAGCTAAGAATCTTGAAATTTATTTGTTGAAAATTTACTCTGCTGGAGTTGGTAATGATGGCCACTCTATCGATTTTACTGAAGGTTCAATTTTTTTACTTTTCAATTCTGCATGTATTTTTCGTTTTTAATATATGATGATGATGATTTCTATGGGTTTTTTTGTGTGTGTTTTGCGTGGAAATGTAGCTGCACTGTTGCTGGAAGGTTCTGTTCAAGTTTATAGCAGAAAGGTGGAGTATCTTCATTCATTGGTCCGACAGGCTGTGGAGTTCTTTTCCCAGATAAGGTATCATTTTTGTGAATTTTTTTCTGTCTTGTATGGTTGTGTTTTCTGATGGAATGTTCTTGATTGTTGTTATGTTGGTATGTGTCATTACCTTATGTGTGTGTGATGTGCTCGTAAATAGATGTTGTGAGCGCGGCAATGATATATGATTTGATTTTAAAATTGTCGTCTTTAAATGTCTATTCTGCTTTAGTGTTCTTGATTACTGTTATTTATGCGGGCGGGCTGGTGCACATGTGTTTGTGTATTAAGCTTTGTGTTCTTAATTACTGTTATATACAGTACATGTGTGTGCGTGTGTTTGTCGTTTTAGGATTTCTTACTGGTTTGCACGACATTCTTGTTCCTCTCATTGTTTTATGTGAATGTCTATCCTGCTTAGTATTCTCATTTCTAGTTTGCTTCTGCATTTTATGTGTATATTTAAGTCATCTCTGTGTGTTTCCTGGTTTTTACTCTGACTATTAACTTACTTGTGGTATATTTTCTGTCGATAAAAATTTAAAACAATACCCTTTTCTTACCTTATAATTTTGATATGGTAACGTGATATTTTCTGATTTATTTAAAGTTCAACTTTGGAGTTCCGACAGAAACATCGATCTATGAATCTATTTTTTTTTGCTAGCTTTGTTTCTTTGATAGGATAGAATGTTGTGGTTTGCTTTGTGTTTTTTTTTCTGTATTTTACATTGGACAAACAGATTATTGCCTTGTACAAGTATATGGCAGGATCGAATGTTTTGTTTATCATGTAGAAAGCTAACTTTTGCTCATCTTGGAAAGTCCATGTCTTCTGTAAATAATAGTTTATCACTTTTTAAATGAATAATAGTAATTCTATATTAATCAATTTTCTGTTATGCAAATAATGAGCAGTCAGCCTGAGCAGCCAAAGAATGTGTCAGAGCAACCAGAAGTAGGTGGTGAGCCTGCTGCTTCCAGTAGCGTGGATGATTTTTGGGTCCCAGATGAGATTGAAGGTAAAAGTCCCTTTCTATATCATTTTGGTAGATTTACAAATTACAGTCATTGCATGGTTATAACTTTTTCCTTTCACAGTGGATCCCAATCGCAACCTCCCTAAAACAACCACCAGAGATGATGTTTCTTTTGTGAGGCCCCCTGCTGATCTTCTTGTTTTTGAAGGTGATGGCCTAGATGCCACAGGTGATGGCGGGAGTCTTGAATCATATACGGTACCTTAGTTTTAAGCATTAATATTATGTGAACACGTTGTAGTAATTTCCTCTCTTTTCCCATCAAGGTGCTTTTATTAACTCAAGACCATTAGAATTTTGTTAACTCTTCTTTCTTTTGATGTTTCAGCTAGCCACGAGTTATATCTACAAAGATTTTCTTCTACTAAATCCATGTGATGCTGCGGCAGTTGATGACTATCTAAAAGGGGATGATGAAGTCGATAAAGGGCAGGATGGAGGTAACAGGGGCAGCTCTTGGCCGTTTGAATCATGCAAGAATTTTCCTGCACCCACAAAACAGTCTGGCGGATCTGCCCACAACTTATCAGTTGGAAGAAGCCATAATGTAAACTTGCATCAATCTCCTTATGATGATCATGGCTTTGGCTTTAACAATCCTCATTCTCCACCCTGCAATATCCACGAAAGTGACGATGATGAATTTGCAGTAGAGGGTAGAAGTCCACTTGGACATATGGATGATTCAGACGATGAGGATGATCCATGGAAACCTTTGAATCCCAATGAACCGGGAAATTTGGAAGCCAAACCTTTCAGGAAAGGTGAACATCTTCTTGTTGTTCTTGATTCATCATCTGTTAGTATCCTTGTTTTCTTTGTCGTGTGCCTCAGATGCCTGACTTCATATTGCTTATAAACAGTTGAAGCTTCCATATGGAATATCGGAAACTCTAGCAAACAAGTTTCCGTAACTACAGACTTTCCTGAAGCCAGCTTGGATGGTCCCATTAGTGCTGATCTTACTCAAATATGGGAAGCACTACGTCGTGATAGAGAAGACCAGCAGCAACCTCAGTCTCCTCCATTTTATGAAAAGGTTAATATTTAAGTATTTTGTATGTTGCCTAATTTTTTCTTCTTTAATCTCCGTAGTAATAAAGTTATATCTTACAGCTGCGACAGTCTCTTGTTCTTGGAGGGCTAGAAAAGTTTGACGCACATCCTAAATCTAAGGATGGTGACGAAGACAGTGTCGGAGGCTATAACAGCGAGGACAATGAGTTTGAACCTCCTATCTTTGACATGGCAGAAGGTGCATATATAAATGATGATATACCTGTACCTTCGAATATGGTAAACATTCTTTTTTGCATTTTGTGATGTTGTGAAGCAAGTCTGAGTTATTTAGGAACTCCTTGATTTATTCTTATGTATGACATGCAGCATGAAGATGGCAGTGATCATGAAGCTAACGCTCATGAGCACGAAAATCCAATCCCTGAAGATCTTTGTCACTCTCACCTGGTATGTGTAGTATGTTATTTTGTCTTTGAAGGTGCTTACACCTTGTCTTTTCTTTTTCAAGTGAAAATTTGATAAACTTCGTTCAGTACTTTCAAACTAAATCATGTAAACAGTTTTCAGTTCATGCCATTTAGCTGCTCATAGTTCGTATTGGTGATTCTTTTTTGTAAAATATGCTTCGAAAAGCTTTTGCTGCTAGGTCACACTGAAATCAAATTTAATCCATTTCCTCTCCTGTGATTATACTTTTCTCTAGTGAGCTTTTCATAATTATTATCGATTTCTGCTTCCTTCTAGAATTCTCTTCTTGGAAACATGAGGTTAAGTGAGATGCAGACTGACTCAGATGCTCGCATATCAGCGTGGAAGCAGAGTATTGAGCAGGATCTGGAGGAGCATGTATGCCTTCCAATCTTCTTACACATAAAATAATTCTAGCTTGATGAATTTATAATTGACAATTTCGTCATTTGAACAGTAATTCATTGACCTTTTCCTTGGCAGGATACACGGCCTGCATTTGATGTAGATGACTACGGCGAAAGGGTGTTAGATACGTTGTCCAGGTCGTTCGACAATGAAAGTGCAATGTCCTTCGCAGATGTGGTCAGGGGACAGGAAAAGCATGACGTGGCTCGATCATTTTCTGCAATCCTGCAACTGGTAAATAATGATTGTATTTTTTTTGTTACATTAGACTACTTTTCCGCTAACTATTTCTCAACTTCTACTCAAAATGCTTTAGTAACAAAGTATGTGCATAAACCGTTTCAGATGAACAATGGCAACGTCGATCTGCAGACGTCAGCCACTACCGAGAAGGAGGCCACATGTTATACAGCAGAGAAACCCTTTTCTGTCAAACTTCTAAGGCCTGCAAAGAGACGACATGACGCCCAGCTCGGATCATCACAAAAGAGATCTTTGCCTGAAACAAAAAATGGGGAGTCGGAGGACGAGAGTGGCGACTCGGGAGAAGAAAATCGTGATCCGTCAGTATCTCAGCCTCAATAATTGACATCTCATATTTTTTTCCTTTATGATCTCATATCTCAGACTAGGAGAAGCTAGTGCCCTGCATTAAACTCTTTAAGTAGCAGAGCCAGCCATAGTTTTTTTTTCCTTTCATTATAATGCTTCTTTTCCTTTACTTTTTTTTGTAAGAAGAAATCATGCCATCAGTATCAACATTTATGTATGTATACAATACAAGTACAACCTTCTTAGTAATATGACTCAGTTATGCATTGAATTTTACTCTGTTATTACATTAAATTGCACCGATTTCTTCCAGTGGAGCCTCTGGAGCATATGGTTATGTATAGTTGCCTTGTTGCCATGAATGCATCATTGCATCCTGTATGTATAACGTTGGAGTTGTAAGTTTGAAATATACTAAGATATTATCGAAATTATTTAAGAATATATCAAGGTACATGTACCCAACAAATATGGTTACAATTTATAAAGTGGGTGTCCACTTGCCAATTTGACCAGCAGTCCCTTCTTATTGGTTAAAGCCCCCAACACAAACAGTTTACAGAATACAGTACTCACTGCATCTCTCCTCCAAATACAAGAATATCCATTAAATTGCTGGAAAAAGTAGTACAATGTCCAACTCTAACATGTCTCCAATCTTTCCAATGCCTCATCCCCAGCACTACCTCCTCACTGACTATGGCTTCAACCCCCAGTTCCACTATTTCCAGGTTCTTCCTCTCCACTAGTTGCCCTAGTTGATCGAATCTGTGTCACACGAGTCTTGGGCACTGAGTATGTACGGGCATTGAGTAGGAGCTCCAAGAACCTTCATACATGGTCTTTTATTTTCCACTCTAATTTAACTACTTGTCTTGAAATAACATCCAGGTGTTAGAAGAAGCAAGGAAGCAGAAGAAGGAAAGGGTAGCAGCACCAACAGCTCAGCAATTCAAAAAGAAGCACAGCAGCTCCTCCAGATCGAAACGGTGGCTGAAAAATGCATTCCGCTTCATCAGGGCTAAAATAACACACTGGCCTGTTCACCAAACCAATCAGGAGCTTCATGATCTTGGCAGCAGAGTCTACCAAGTACGTGCCGCCTTATCAGGCCCATTGTACACGACAGAAAGCAGAAGCAAGTCTGCGACGCCTTACAGGACCAGCAGAAGCCGCTCAGCTTCAGGCCTAAATTTCACGACAAAAGATAAAACTATACCGTACATCAATCTCAGGGAACTTAACATGGACCAGCATCCTCGGAGATCAAATACAGCTTCTCTGCCTATCTATTTAGTCACCTAGCTAGTAGTATCTTTTTTCATAATTAAGGTACATTATAGTGATGCAGTTTTAGTACTAGATAGATCATAATCCTGATTGTTCAACTCTTTTGTCTCTGTGAACAACTGTAAGTTTTAACATTATCAAATGCAGTTTAGCCTGATTGGGAATAATTGAGAAACTAAATGTGAAGATGTTTTGTCCGCAGTTTGAGAAAAAACAGGCTTGTCAGGAGTCGGGACCGTTGTTTGTCTCTTTGGTAACGGCTGTGATTTCGAATTGATTGATTTTGGAACTACATTTCACTATTTCACCAGTATTTCCATTTTTCAAATTGTAGTTACCGTTGGTATAATTGACATAGAAAACAATGACATTTGTAATCACAATATTCACACCTCTAAAATCTATATTTTTACATTTCCCTGAAACCGAAATAATTTTACATTTTTTAAGGGTCAGAATTGGAATAGGATGAATCAATATATAACACTTCTGTCTAGGCTTGTAATTTGGACTGAGTCAAGCTGGATCGAGTTCGATTTTTTATATTTGAGCCATTCTTGCCGCTCGTTTAGTTCTAAACAAGCTGAAAATTTTGGCCGAACCCGGCTTGTATAGTAAAAGAGTTCAGCAAGGTATTATAAACGAGTTTGATCTTGCTCGAACCTAGCCTTTTTTTCCGAGTTCGAGCCAACTTCTAGAAGAGCCATTCTCGACTCAACTCGTTTAAGTTCATTTTTGTGTTAGAAATCGATTAGTATACGAATTTAGAGTCAAGTTTAGTTAAACGAGTTTTACACGAGATAGCCCCTCCAATCGCATTACAGCCCTACTCCTCTACACGGCTGGAGACATGGACAACATGGAGCAAGTAGTTCCCGTCTGGTCTGGCCATAGGCCCATATGCATACATTACAGCCAATGTTGTGAAAAGCGCAAATCGGACCTAGGCGGTGAGATCACCTTCTAGCGCTTAAGCGTTAAAGCGGCCGCTTAAGCGGTTTTTAAAGCGGACCATTAATCGGATTATAAATAAATAAATAATAAAATATATATTATATTTATATTTATATAAATATAATTTTTTATATAAAAAAAATTCATCTTTTATAATAGAATTTACAGGCATATATTAACATTACACATCCTTATAACAGAAATTAATAATTAATAATAATAATTCGAGAATTCAAGCGAGACAGAGAAACACACCTAGGGCTGTAATTCGAGTCGAGCCGGGCGAGTTTCGAGCCGAGCCTAATTCGAGCCAACTTTAATCGAGCCGAGCCGAGCCGGCTCGATTAACTAATCGAGCCTAAATCTTTGGCCGAACTCGACTCGATTAATTTCACGAGTCGAGTCGAGCCGGCTCGTTTAGCTAAACGAGCCGGTTTTAACGAGCCGAGCGAGCCAGCTCGTATAATTTTACACTTAATCGAGCCCAAACCTCTACCCGAACTCGGCTCGTTTAATTTCACGAGTCGAGTCGAGCCGGCTCGTTTAATTAAACGAGCCGAAACCTTTACCCGAACTCGGCTCGTTTAACGAGTCGAGCCGAGCCGAGCTCACTTAAACGAGTTCGAGCCGGGCGAGCTCGCGAGCCGCCCGACTCGAATTACAGCCCTAAACACACCCCTCACCCACCCATGACTAATCTGAGCTGCAACTCAAAAAGTCAGTCTCGAAAAAACAAATATTCTCTCAGCTCTCTCCTCCCCCCTTCCTTTCACTTTCTCTCTCTCCACCCCATCTTTCTCTTCTTCCGCCATCTTCGTCAAATCCAAATTTCAGCCCCTCCCTCTCCCCTCCGCCTCTCCCTCCCCGTCTTCTTACCTGATCTCCGGCTTCAACATCGACTCCGGCATATTCAATCGCACTTTCCCCGCTTTCCTTACAAATACAGTCATGTGTTCAACTTGGCCAGTTAATCGGTCAAAATCCCGCTTAAGCGGATTTTGACCCGCTTAATCTCCCCAAACGTTTAATAACCCGATTTAGCTTTAATCGAAGCGTTTCTATCCCGCTTCCGCTTAAGCGGGCGCTTAATCGCCCGCTTAATGCGCTTTTCAAAACACTGATTACAGCATATGCATGTGAAGAAGACTGAAAAGTCATTGTCCCGTAAGTCCATTTCGATTGCTATGTTAAATTCCAATAGTGAGTGACTTAACTAAAACTTCACACATTTTCTAGATATTCAGATCAACTTTGTTGCTTGGGTCCCAAATTAAGTCTAACATGACGACAAAGATACAGAAAATTTATTTTGAATATAACTAGTTAAAAAATTTCACTGAGAGAAAGTCCAAAAATAAATCATTTCAACTTGTCCACAATCCAGACAGGATAATATCATCCATTATCACACTATCACAGTAACATGGAGTTAACTAACTTGACGACTGTTTCGTATATCTTCCGACATACTGCTACGTTTTTCCTATTTATTTTGTACACTGTTTGTCTTCATTTTTCAAATGATAGTTACCGTTGGTACTCCCTCCGTCCCACCAATTTGTTTACACTCTCTTTTTTTAAGTATCCTACTCAATTATTTACATTTCAAAACTTATCAAAAATAGTTAATGGGTTCCACCACTTCTCCGTGCCCAACCCATTTGATAAGAAAACGGGTGGGACGGAGGGAGTATAATTTTCTATTGTATAGACAACTCAAAAACTGTTTTAGTTTGCGACAAAGAATAAAATTGTTACAGGTATCGTTTTACTGCTCAAGACATCAATATCAGCTTTTTACTGAAGCTGAAAATTATTTGATGTATCTAAGATAGATTTTCTATATTATTTTAATGATTATAGCACATATTAATATGCCGTCAGGTAAGTTCACATAAATTACTAAAATCAGTCCGATATTACGTTTAACGTGGAATATTTTACAACAGATACTCACTTGTAAGGCTATAAGCCATATTAGTAAAAAAAAAAAAAAATTGGGCAGATTTCTAATATTTGTAGAGCAAACCCGGTCGCACAAGTCTTGTCCTCGAGGAAAAGAATATCTTCCACGTTTCAATCTCTGTTGCATTTTTTTTACTCGTTCAGTTCTCCTACAAATCATTTAAAGTATGTAGTCTAATTTACTCTCAGTATTGGCAACCCTTTGAAGCATCTGTAAATGTCCCCGTCTGTAAACCCACATGGCTTATAGTTAAGTTTAGGAACTTAATTTAACAATTATATAATCCATATAATATATCAAAATTTGATGATTAGTCAGTCGATAAACCAGGGTCTTTCTTTAAGTACACACCATGTGCAACATGAGTTATTTTGTCATTATGAGATTCAAGAAATTAAAAAAAAGTACATTGACCCACCAAAATATTATTTGGTGCCCGTAAAAGTAATCTAGATTCCTAAGCATATAAACTCTTGATTGATTAGTGTTTAAAGCATAAGTTCTCCAAAAAGATTTGAGAGAAGTGTTGAATTTGGCGTTGAAAAAATGGAAAAGATAGAGCACAAGACAGTGAGCGTGAATGGCATTGATATGCACGTAGCTGAGTTAGGCCAAGGCCCTATGATCTTGTTCCTTCATGGCTTTCCTGAACTCTGGTACACTTGGCGCCACCAGATGGTCTACATGGCGGCTCAGGGATACCGAGCAGTGGCGCCTGATCTACGTGGCTTTGGAGACACTACGGGAGCAGCTGTGAGTGATCCTTCCAAGTTTACGATGCTCCACTTGGTTGGAGATGTGGTGGCATTAGTGGAGGCTGTGGCAGGAGCAGGGGAGCAGAAGGTGTTTGTGGTTGGCCATGATTGGGGTGCTGTTGTGGCATGGAACTTTGCTATGTTTAGGCCTGATAAGATTAAGGCCTTGGTGAATATGAGTGTTGTGTATACGCCAAGGAACCCGAAGGTTAAGCCTGTTGATGGTCTGCGTGCTGTTTATGGAGATGATTACTATATCTGCAGAATTCAGGTTTGATTTTCTCATCTCAGTTGTTATTTAGCTTTTTGATTTGTGCACTTCCTTGTGAAAGATCCAGTGGTGAAGTATGAGGTAATTTTAATGATTAACACATATGCGATTTGGTTAAGCCTAGATTAATTGTGGGTTGTGAGATTGATTGGTTTTGGATTTGGAGGAAGTTCTGTTTTATTTCTTGTTGTTCATTTCAAGAGTTGGAGTAGGTTACCTGACCCCTTGACTACCCTGAAATCTTAATAAACAAATATTGAATTATGTGTAATTTGTGTTAAGTAACTAACTCATCTAAAACCTTAAATTTTAATGGTATTTGCCTATTTGGTATTGGTATTGTCTATTAAGATCATGTTTGGGGTCTTAATCTAAACTCTCTAAACACCTAAAAGTTTTAGATGAACTGATTACTTAACAGTTGAAAGGTTATATTTCTTCGAAAAGGTGCAAAGCATCTACTGAATTTGAAGGTTTGTTTCTTCAAGAAGGTGCATAGATGCATCTACCGAGTAATTTACCACTTCACCTATACAACGATTAATTTGATTGAGCTTATCATGTTGCAATCTGAAGTTCTATAATTTTTGAATGTTTTGAAACTAGAAGTTTTTCAATAAGCTAGGGTGTATTCTAAATTCTACCTATGAAATGAGTTGTTCAGACATTTTTGCAAAAAGGAACAGACGGTAAAAGCAAATGCTTTCTTCCTGTAGTAGCAAGAAAGATTCCCCATATCAGTATACCATCCTCCTAAGTTACGCCAACATAGTTTGTTACTCGTGGCAAAAGAAATTTTTTAACAGACTGGCCAGATTGAAAAACCAATCCTGGCAATGGATTCCAGTATTCAGTAATCCATTGTTTGTATTTTGGTACAATCTGCCGTATTGCTTCGAAGTTGAGACCCTGAGATGCTTATAAGTTTTTTACGTTCAACCTCTCTGACAACATGAGTACATATTTAAGTTGCATTTGTCCGACAGAGGGGTGATATTCCTTGTTATAATAAATAATCCTGCAAAATAGATACTTGGCATGACTGTGCTGCATTTCTAGTTACTTGTACACTTGATCAGGTGACTGCTTCTTCTCCGTTCTTCATTTTAGAAATATAGTTGACTAAGTAATAGATGAACGTATAGTTGACTAATAGATGAACGCAGGTTATCTTCATTTCTGTTTTTAAAAAAAAATTATGTTACATGTAAATAGATTAGCAACAACTGATTAATAGGAATGTACATATTGTACACGTCTTTATGTTTCAGGAACAAGGAGAAATAGAAGCTGAATTTTCCAAACTAGGAACCAAAAGTGTTTTGAAGCATTTTTTGACATACCGTAACCCCGGGCCTCTTTATTTGCCTAAAGGTAAAGGGTTTGGAGATGATAGCAATGATCCAATCGTTTTGCCATCCTGGTTATCGGAAGAAGATGTTGATTTTTATGCCACCAAGTATGAGCAAACTGGCTTTACCGGAGGATTCAACTACTATCGCGCCTTAAATGCGTAAGTTCCTTAACACACAGCACACATTACCTTAGGCTTTTCAGGTCACATGAAGCACATAAGGCTGATTATGTTATTAATTGTTTAGTTTTGTGAATGTGCTAATTGCAGAAGCTGGGAACTAAGTGCTGCATGGACTAAAGATCAAATAAAGGTCCCCGTAAAGTTCATCGTGGGTGATCTTGACCTGACTTACAATGCACCAGGGACCAAGGACTACATACACAAGGGAGGTCTGAAGAAAGTTGTACCCTTGTTGCAGGAAGTGGTTGTTTTGAAAGACGTAGCTCATTTCATCCACGAAGAAAAACCCGATGAGATCAACAAACACATCCATGGCTTCTTCAAGAAGTTCTCAACAGGTTCCTCATGTTCTGCATTGTAAAATCAATTTGTTCTATCTGGCTCTGTTTATGTAAATAAAAGTTTCACTGGTATGAATGTGTGATCAGTTCTTGAATTATTTGATACATCAGTAATAATTGGACAAAAGAATAATCCAGTCAACAATAATTCTGGGTGAAGGATGGGACTATCTCTCAGTCCATTTATTTTCTTGTTACAATTTTATTGAATACTGAGAAATATATACCACCACCTGGTCTTATATATATAACTTAATTAGTCACCAGAATATCATGTAATACGTTTTTCTTGTAAAATTAAAATAAAATTGTGGTAGCATTAGAATTTTGTCAAAGACTTGAGCTTTTATTGTTGGAAGCCAACATTTGCTTCGAGTAGCCAAAGCCTTGAGATTTGGAGCACATATCATCAAATTATGACTATTTGACAAGAAGTCAAAAAAAATTCATTTATAACATAATTTTAGAAAATAATAGAAGGAAAAATATATTAAATCAATTTCTTAATCCTTTAGATCACGAACAAATAAATTAATCAAACTCTAGCAATTTGTACAATCCAGAATCAAGAAGTTGTGAGGAATCTGTAGATATAACTACCAATTTGCCAAACACCTCCTCGTACATTATTCAATGATCAGCCAAACATGAATTGTTTTATGGTAAAATTCAAAGAGATGGCACCTGAGGCACGTAGATAACAAAGTTGCGGGTTGAGATTTCACAGCTGGCTTTCAATTATGACCAATTTTTCACGTTTAAAACGTCCTCACCGGCTCCCTTTCAATTATATTCAAATTTTCACATGTAAAACGTCCTTTTTCCCATGGACAGGCAAACTAGTAAAGCAGAGTCCCGCACAAATTTAGGATTTATTTGGGATTGTTGCTCAAATTATGTGATCTTGTAGAAATAGACAAGTTACCGTAAGTGAGATTAGTACATATAATTATAAATTACAGTTTATACACTATTAATCACTGTTTTATGCAGTCAAATTAGTAATTTTTAATGTTGATAATTGAGAAAATTACTTATGTTTGCTATTGTTGATCAATTATAGTTGTAGGAAGTCTATGATGGTAAAAAAAATAACGAGATGAGGCGTGTGGTGGTGATAAATAAACACTAGTAATGACAAGTTATGATGACAAGCGGTGGTAGATCAATCGTGGTTATAGGTGACGGCGGTAACAATAAAATGGGTTGATAATGATCCTTCCCCTCTCTTTTAATTGTTATTTTATTATTATTAAAACTACGTATATTACACTATGGGATTACATTCATCTAAGAACTCATTCGTAGTTTGTACACTAATTTAGTTTGTATGTGAGCACTTCTCTGTACACTAATTTAGTTTGTATGTGAGCACTTCTCTATATACTATTACTCCCTCCGCCCTCTAGATTGTTTACGTTCACTATTTGCACGCATTTTGAGATTTCTATAAAATATAGTTCTATATTTTTTTTTAAAAAAAATCTTTTTTGAATAAAAAATTAAATATCAAACTTTTATTCAGATAAAAAAAATTAAAAAATATATTATAGAACTATATTTTAAATGAGTCTTAAAACCCGTGCTAAAAAATAACGTAAATAAATGAGGGGACAAGCGGAGTATAATATAGGGATTGTTTGTTTTCGAGAAGAGAAACTGCTTCTGACTTCTGCTTTTCTTTACCCGTTTGTGTAAATAAGTAGAAGTACTCTTAAGAAGCTGTGAATGATAGTTTTTCTTTCAGAACTTCTACTTCTTTTCAAAACATTTTATTAACTTATTTACTTCTCACTTTTATTTCTTTTTTTTAATTTAAAGAAGAAATCATTTTTTTTAAATTTGTCCAAACGATGTCATAGATATATCATGGGTTTGTCTAGTGTGTGCCCATGGGCACATGATAAACACCAAATTCTATAATTTTGGTAGATTTTGATTGGTGTGGTTGGTGAATTTGCAGAGGGTCCATCATTATAAAGAAGCATGAGCCAATCAAAAATCACCAAACTTATAAAACTTGGTGCTCAGTGTATGCACACACTAGAAAAACAAAAACACTAGAAAAACCGATATACCATTTTCGTTGAAGCAGAGATTGATAATTGATACTCTCGGGTCACGGGTCAATCCATTACAGTATGGGGTCCCAAATATTGGCAGACACACACATGTGACATGTGGTGCTGATTTTCCCTTTCTATCTAGAGAAAGTCAAGTAAAATTTAATTGGCTATGTTTGGAGTCAACACTTTACAATCAAAACTTCACAAGTGATCTCCAAAAATATAAAAATGTCAATATATTTGGCAATCAGTTCTGAATCTCACGCAATTCCAGTATAATAGACATTTGAAGATAATCGATAGAAATGGATTACAGTCGTATATTTTGTTTGTTTTAATTCATAAGTGATACTCCCTCCATCCCAAATTAGATGGCCCCATTGACTTTGGGAACACAATTTAAGGTATAGATACGTGACTTATTTTCAAAATTTTATTTTTGCAAATAAAAATTTAAATATGAAATTTTCATTTATAAAAGAAAAAATAAAAAAATAAATTTTGGAAGTAGACGGTCAATGCACCTAAAGTTGCGTGCCCAAAGTCAAAGGGGACATCTAATTTGGGATGGAGGTAGTACTTTCCTTTTTGAATATAAAGACTATTAATTTTCAAAACCAAAATTCATTTAAACATTTTATATTCATGTTAAATTGCATTTATTCCCATATGATTGGATTATTTGAACAAGTTTAGAAAAATGAATTTTATCGTTTAGTATAAAATAAAAGCGTTTTAGGTCCTGATTTTTCTAAACGGCCGTTTCGACCGTTTATGGGTCGAACATTGCTCATAACTAATACTTTCGATTTTTAATATAAAGACTAATTAATTTCGGATCAAAACCAAAATCCATTTAAAATATATTTTTATTCATGTTAAATTGCATTTATACCTCTTATCATTGGATAATTCAAAGTCCAAAGGAGACAGTTATTATGAGAAGATCTAGTCGTCACCTCTTATCTCAACATTTTCCTATATCGGTTTTTCTATGGTGTGCCCAAGGGCACACACTAAGCACTAAATTTTATGAGTTTGGTGCATTCTTATTGGTCATGTAATCATAAATATGGATGGCCCCCCTGCATTTACACCAAACTCCACCAATCAAAATCCACTAAACCCATCAAATTTAGTGCTTAATGTGTGCCCTTGGGCACACACTAGAAAGACCCTTCCTATATAAACATTCCCCTAGTCTGAGCAGAACATCACAGTTCACAATAAAAAAGATGGAGGAAATAAAGCACACAATGATAAGTGTAAACGGGCTCAACATGCACGTAGCAGAAAAAGGTGAAGGCCCTATAGTCTTGTTCCTCCACGGCTTCCCCGAGCTATGGTACTCATGGCGCCACCAGATCAACTACATGGCTGCCCACGGGTACCGCGCCGTGGCTCCTGACCTCCGCGGCTACGGAGACACCACCGGAGCCCCCACGGAGGATGCTTCCAAGTTCAGCACCCTCCATGTGGTGGGAGACCTGGTGGTGCTGCTGGATGGCATAGCAGCGGAGGAGGAGAAAGTGTTTGTGGTAGGACATGATTGGGGGGCGTTCATTGCATGGCATTTGTGCTTGTTTAGGCCTGATAAAGTCAAGGCTTTGGTCAACTTGAGCTTGGAGTTTATACCGTGGAATCCAAAGGGAGATTATGCTGAACAAATGCGTGGGATTTATGGGGATAATCACTACATGCACAGATTTCAGGTTTCTATTTTTTTCTCTTCTTCTGTCTCCTGTATTTCTGCATAATTTATCAAATCTCTGGTGGTCTATAAAATTTAACGAACAACAATATTTTAGTCCCGATTATTTTGAAATTTTAGTGCCGCGATGTGCATCCGTACTACAAGGCCAATGAATTATTTAGATTTTGCTTTAACTTTTAGATGTGGGTCTGCAAGAGCACGAGTTAAAAATCATTATGATTTAATATTTAAAAAATGATTTGTAGTAGTATGTGACAGTGACACCGTGGATATTTCGAGGCTCGTTATCTGTTGTTGCTTGTCATTTCATATTTGAGATGCCGACGCATATAAACGTATGTAATTATCGCAAAGTAATAAAGAGAAACTGACGCGGAGATATCACAATTGTAGTATTTAATTTGCCGGCTATATCTGTGAACTATAACGAGAGTGACCTTTTTACATGTAGAGTTAAATCTTTGAATTAATAATTTTGGATCAGAAAAACTTTATCAAAATTTATTATTGTAACGAGGATATTATTTTAGACACTATTATAATCGTATTGCATATCTTCTTCTTCTTCTTCTTTTGCTATAATAAATAACTTCTTTTTTGATAATTAATTTAAGGTATTATTTGCTACTTCAAAAGAAGATGAGCATTAATAAACTTTCAAACCATGATCAACTAAAATCAGTTGACTAAACATGCACTTCTGAATTTGTTAATTAGCAATTAAAACGATTTCCTGTAGCCTACTTTGTAATTATGTTATACACAGTTGATTAAAATTGTAAATGTTGTACGCAGGTGCCAGGAGAAATAGAAGCTTCACTAGAGCCGATAGGTATAAGAAACTTGATGAAAATTTTCCTAACATCTAGAAATCCTGGTCCTCTCTACTTTCCTAAAGGCCAAAGCTTTATAAACCCAGATGCTCCTCCTACTATAGTATTGCCTTCCTGGATAACAGAAGAGGATATCGACTACTACGTCAGTAAGTTTGAGAAAACTGGCTTCACGGGTGGAATCAATTATTACCGTGCTCTACATTCGTGAGTTACTATCTTCTTAAACGCTTATTATAACAGATAGTCATTTATAAGGTGTATAAGCCTAAATTGTCAAACAACGCTCAAACATGTCCAAGATAACAGTGCATCAACATCTGATCATCTCTCTCGATAATTTGTTCATGGTTTTTGTGATTGCAGAACTTGGGAACACACGGCAGTCTGGCATAAGGGTAAGGTAATGGTACCGACAAAATTTGTAGTCGGGGACTTGGATTTGACCTACAATGTACCAGGCATTAAGGAATATATACATGATGGTGGGATGCAGAAAGATGTGCCCTTGTTAAGAGAAGTGGTTGTTCTGGAAGATACAGCACATTTCATTAATCAAGAAAGAGCCGACGAGATTAACACACATATCTTGGATTTCTTTCAAAAGTTCTAGCTGCATTTTACTAGCTCACTTGTGTCAAATAAAGACAGTTGGCCTACATCTATGGTGTTCACCTAGTCCATCAAGGACAAATTTCCGGCTTGCTATTTTCCTGCATGTCATTGCAATTTCTAAATTACCAGACTCTTGATACAGCAGTATCCACAATGTAATAATCTGAGGTGGAGTTTTTATTTATAATGTCATTTGACCTCTTTAAATTTTTTGGGACAATTTGTCGACAAGGACCAAAACTACTCCTTGAAATTACAAACAGAACAGCCCATACATGACATACTTGTACTACATGTATACATATATTTATTGATCAAAATGGACTAGTCCCTCGATCTAGAGGCTCATAGGGGTTTTGAACTTCTGTGACAATATGATGGGCACTGTAAATGTTCCACAGTTCCAGAAACAAAAAGATATCTCCTTGGCTATAGTTAAAATACATCAGGCACATCTTTGGTGAAGAGAAATAACTGAAAGTATATATTCGTTGCCAGAGCATTAATAATAACTCATTGGATCCGTAATCCTAACAGATTAGAGAACTTATCTAATTAAAAGCAGACTTGATGCATGATTGTTTAGCTACTTTTTGTCTTTTTGCGCTGTTCAACATTAAATTGGATGTCCAGTAGCCCTGTTATACCAGCATCTATCTTTTGACCAACTTTTACAGGACCGACACCTTGTGGGGTGCCTACACAAACAAAAGCAGCAAAACTATTTAAGAAATATTATGATGTTTAACAAATAATCAGCATTAGCACTGAGATATAGTTAGAACTATATTTAAATTATATCAGCACCTGTGTGCATTAACAAAGTAAGTTTTGGTCTTGAAAATGGAAAAATAATTTCAATTCCCAAGTACAGCCAAAATTTGATGTACAACTAAGGGGGCTACACCCCAGTGGCAATACTCACCCTTGCTTAGTTATTTACAAGCCACTGGAGCAAAGTAATAGTGTGAGTTAAAGCACAAACTTCACTTATATGGATGTGCAGTATACAATGTTTCTATAACAAAGATGTTAGCAGTTACAAATTATATAATCATTGTTTTGGTTTTTTTGTCTATGGTATCAAGTGACTGCCACCATGATGGTGTGAACTTCAACGAAAAGAGATCGAGTTACAACACTAAATAAGTAAGGTAAAACCAAAATGCCATAAAAACATATGTGCTTATTACCAATATGTTGGCATCAGAACTAAAGTAATTCGAAAACCTCAAGAAACAGGCTGTAAAAAGGTCTCTGAAGGCCCACAATTTCATGGCATCAAAATATATGCACCAGTAGAAAAGATAAATACTTTATAATCCATACTAATACAAACTTCTACCTTAACCAGCCCTCAAGTTTTCCACAGTATGAAGCACATCAAAATGCAAAAAAAATAAAACAAACACAAAAAACATGACTGATTAGCTAGTTTTAAGTTGTAGACATTTGTATAATATTACCTGTTAGTATAACATCTCCTTCAAGAAGAGTCATGAGAGAGCTTATGTGGCTTATGAGAAATGGGATCTTAAATATCATATCTGCAGTAGAGCCTTTTTGCCGAAGTTCACCATCTACCTGTTAAAGTAGTAGCAATATTAAGAAGCTTGGACACATACATTCATAATTAGGAGTGATAAGATAAGAAGCAACCGGAACCTTGAGCCACAACTCTAAGTTGTGAGGGTCTGGAACCATTGCCTGTGAAAGCTGCAGCGAGGAAAAAAGAGTTACAGTACAACATATATATCTGTTACAACTTGATAAATAATATGTGTTTCCTAATTGTTCAGATCAACACCATTGAGCTTCCCAATCATATTAGAAGCGGACAAGGCTCTTGTTTGTTTATAAACTTCCAAAATAAGGTGTTACACGTTTAATACGTCTAATATCTGAGGAGGTTTTATCACAATAAATACAAACCTAGAAGTTGCACATCTTAATTTATTTGCATCAGCGGTGACCTAACTTCATGGCGTTGCTACAGATTTCACATAAGCCAGATGACTCAGTTGTTCAACTCCCAATAGTTCCGACATAATACTTGAATTAGTTAATGCTTAAGTCATGTTTCTCAACATCTTTTTCAGGAGTCGTTTGACAGAATTTATGGCTCAACATATATGCAGTGTGACTCTAAGAAGAGCAATTTTTTCAATAAGAATTATACTTACAACAGAGCTAATAGGTGTGAAGGTGTCCTGCCCTTTAGCCACAGTCCAAGGAAGACCTGCAGACTGACATACCAAACAGTCAGAAGAGCTTAACTTAGATATTTCACAAGCCTATTTGATAGGGGTCCAAAGGCACCAGAACACAAGGGTTTACTTTGAAACTCATAATTTGCAAACTTTATAGAACTTAAAAATGGATGTAAAATCGTCAATCACAAGCGATATACTGATAGGATGTAAATTGTATATATAGAAGCAAAATATTATAAGATCAACTGATTGCAGAATATGTTTTATAGTTGCCGCCATGAATTTATTACAAACGCTCACTGGCTGTGCTAGCTGCTCGGAATGAAGTGGGGCGGAAAGAATGCTTTTGGACTAAGAGGAATTTACATTCTAATGCAGTATAATTAATGTCTTGAAAATTTCCATAAATCAAGGGAGATATAATAATTTTATAATGAAGTCGTATAACAAATTCAAATAAACTAACCTTTGCCGAAGCCTGAATTTCCCTTGCAGTCATATCCAAGGCAAGTGCATAACCTAAGAAAGAAGTAATTTAAGTTTCTGCTTTCGGCAGTAATGATTAACAAAAGATTCCTTAGAATTTAAATGTTCTCTTTTAAAAGTTTAAAGTATCCCCCCCTAAACACACACACACACACACACACTACAAAGGTAATGCACAATAATATAGCAAATCATTATGAATAAATATGCATTGCCTCGAGTTAAAAGTGCTTGTAAGCTTAAAATTTCTTACGTATATTAAGAAATGTAATTAATGCACAGAATTCGAAATAAATTTTCCAATTTGCATAAAGAAAGGGAAAAAGATAACAAGAAGTGCTGAGGAAAAAAAGAACTTGTAGAGCACCATTTACTCAAAAAGAAAGTGGTAGCATTACTATCCAAAACAAGAAGAAAAAAAATCTTGAAGCATCCTTTTAACATCAATAAAAACAATTTGAACTACGCACTAGAAGTCCAAGAGTGTACTAAATTCGTATCATGACACATGACATGAATAAGATAACGCAATAAAACAAAAAGTTTAAAATGTATAAACATGTAAAACGAAAAATATGATTGCGTAATTAAAAGTTGAAGTGGATACCTCCAATATAATTCATAGCAGCGGATTCAGAAACATCGCGAGCTTTTCGGCCAATGACAACAGCCAGCTCAACCTCATGATCAAGTGAGGAGAGTGGGTGTGGGACCTCTATGGTGCCTCCATTAGGCAAATACGACGACGTTGGCTTCATAAACAACACCGGCTCCTAAGACCACAGAAGAAGAATTAGAATGAATAATAGTAAGAGTATAAGAATGTGTAATAATTACAAGATAGAAAATGATGATGACCTTGGGAACGGCGTTGCCGAGCTCTTTGGCGTGAGCGGCGTAGTTACGGCCAACGGCGACGATCTTGGTGCCCACGCTCAATAGCTTCTTGTGTGCCGTTGCTGACGTCGCCATGTCTGAAATTAGTCAACGCCGATCAAGATTTCTTGCTTCTTATTAGTAGTACTAGTATATCAACAACACAGAGAAGATGATCTTGCTTTCTCACTAAAACATAACCATTTTCAATTATTATTAATAATTAACTCTTTAACTTCCCACAGGTATTAGTTTGGAAATATTCCTATTTAAATATTTTTAACTCAAATATTAGTTGCGTAATATTATAATCACTTTTTTGATTTATTATTATGAATTATAAATATCTTCAATGAAAAAAAAAAGATATCATAATTTTTATATTTTAGAGGAATAAGATATCATGTATGTTAACTTACTAAGAATTTAATTATGTTGTAATTTGAAAATGAAAACCCTTAATAACCAATTTTCTACCGACCTGGAAATTCATTTTCAAATGTAGCTTGACTATACACTAGAAATGTTGGAAATGGTGAGCACCAGTAGGTTCAAATGTTAAAATTAGTTCCTTCTTTTACTTTACTGCTTTGTAAGATTTAATGTTATGCTATCTAGCAAAAATATAAGAAAACTAATAAGCTTATGCAGAACATGAAAGCCCAGAAGATCAACTCCTTGAGCTTATAGAGGATATTTAATTTCCTAAATATTTACATGCAGGGAAAAAGAGAACAACTTTCTCTTTTTTGTTCCAATTTTTGGGTCTCAAAGAATTGGACAATAATTTCTTGGTTTGTGGAAAATAAACTCCATAAGCTTTGGATTTTGAGCAGTAGCCTCCAGAGATTCCAGCTTCTGCCTTTCGATGGAGTTTGTGTCTCTGAACCTGTGGAATGTGACACAAACACAAACATCCAAATATTTTATGAATTATAAAAGAAATTAAAAGCTTCTCTTCCCTAAAACCTGCCTGGCTAGAGACCTAAATTACAAAACAAACTTTAATCAACTAAAACACAGCGGCAGCTTTTCTTCAACTGCTGCATTAAATCATAAAATTCAACAAGCTGATTTCAGTTAGTAAAAACAACAGCAATTTGATCTAAAATATTTTTAGAGCACATGCTCCTCTCATATGGATGTCAACTGTGAGGTTTTCTCAACACGGATCATGCCAATGTTAACTACATTGTCAATCTTTTGGTTTTAATATCTGAACTACCAAAAGAAATATGACTTCTTATCCTTATAAATGAGTTCATTGACATCAGATATATAGGGCAGCAATCTGTTTGTTTAAACACAAACACAAGTAGCAATACTGTCTATAAGGTACTGTTAAGATTTAAACTGCCAAGTGCAACAGCTGTGGACTACATTGCATCTAAACAGATGGCTTCCATCTTAAAGTATTGGTGGAACAAAGTTATGCAAGCGCCTTTAGTCGAACGTCAGAAATTAGAAAAGAGAAAGATCATTGCATAAATGCAGCAGCAAGCGAAAACAGGTTACCTCCCATAGAGCATTGCAGCCAATTACAGCAGCCAGCTCCACGCTCATAATCAACTGATATCAATGGATATGGCACCTCTATTGTGCCTCAATGCGGAAACTATGATGATGCTGGCTGAATTTAACAGCTTTTCACATATTCTTCTGCCTTGACAATTCTATTAGGACCGCAAAAATTGACGCCATCAGTACGTGAATATATACGATCACATTATCTTGACAATAAACATCAAAACCAACTATAATATTGCACCTTTCATACTTCACATTAAAAAAATTCAATGGCTTGAAATTCAGTCATGGTTCAAGTTTTGTTATTTTGAAAGTTGTTTTGACCATCTCCAGCAGCAATTGATAATAAACCAGAGGGAGCCTCCTTATGTTGGTCTCTGGAAGACTGAGACAAACTTGATAATCCCTTGCTAAGATTTCCATCTCTAGATTTATGACCCTAATTGATATTTAAATTTTGCACAGATGGATCAAAATTAAAATTTAAGGAAAAAGTCACAGGTTTATATAAAAAGAAAAGCAATTGTTTCAATAAGAATTATACTTACAACAGAGCTAATAGGCGTGAAGGTGTCCTGCCCTTTAGCCACAGTCCAAGGAAGACCTGCAGACTGACATACCAAACAGGCAAAAGAGCTTAAATTATACAAGTACATATATCGGTGTCGACTTTCAAATAATAGAAGCAACATCACCAATTTTTTAAGACTGAAGTGGGCGGAAATAATGCTTTTGGACTAAGAGGAATTTACATTCCAACGCAGTATAATTAATGTCTCGAAAATTTTCCATTAAACAAGGGAGAGATAATAATTTTATAATGAAGTTGCATAACAAATTCAAATAAACTAACCTTTGCCGAACCTTGAATTTCCCTTGCAGGCATATCCAAGGCAAGTACATAGCCTAAGAAAGAACTAGTTTAAGTTTCTGCTTTCGGTAGTAATGATTAATAAATGATTCCTTAGAATTTAAATGTGCTCTTTTAAAAGGTTTAAAATATCCCCCCCCCCCCCCCCCACACACACACACACAAAAAAAACACACACACACGCAGGACAAAGGTAATGCGCAGTAATATAGCAAATTATTATGGATAAATGTGCATTGCCTCGAGTGAAAAGTGCTGGTAGGCTTAAAGTTTCTTACCTATATTAAGAAATTTAATTAATGCACAGAAGTTGAAATAGATTTTCCAATTTGCATAAGGAAAGGGAAAAGAAAACAAGAAGTGCTGAGGAAACAAAAACTTGTAGAGCACCATTTACTCAGAAAGAAAGTGGTAGCATTACTATCCAAAACAAGAAAAAAAAGGTATCTTCAAGCATCCTTTTAGCATCAATAACAACAATTTGAACTACACACTATAAGTGCAAGAGTGTAATAAATTCGTATCAGGACACAGGACATGAATAAGATAACGTGATAAAACTAACAAAAGTTTGCGCTACACAAGAAACCAAGAACTTTAAAATGTGTAACACAACATGGAAGACCTATGAAATGAAAAAATCAGACATCTAAAACAATAAATATGATTGAGTAATACAAGTTTAAGGGCTTGGAGAAAGAAGTAGGTACCTCCAATATAATTCATAGCAGCGATTCAGAAACATCTGGAGCTTTTCGGCCAACGACAACAGCCAGCTCAACCTCATGATCAAGTGAGGAGCGTGGGTGTGGGACCTCTATGGTGCCTCCATTATGCTTATGCAGAACATGAAAGCCCAGAAGATCAACTCCTTGAGCTTACAGAGGATATTCACTTTCCTAAACATTTATCAGGAGAAAAAGGGCAGTATCCAACAAGTTTCTCTTCTTTGCTCCAATTTTCAGTCTCAAAGAATTGGACAATAATTTCTTGGTTTGTAGCAAATAAACTCCATAAGCTTTGGAATTTGTAGCCTCCAGAGATTCCAGGTTCTGCCTTTTGATGGAGTTTGTGTCTCTTAACCTGTGGAATGTAACACAAACACAAACATCCAAATATTTTATGAATTATAAAAGAAATTAAAAGCTTCTCTTCCCTAAAACCTACCCAGCTAGAGACCTAAACTAGAAAACAAACTCTAATCAACTAAAACACAACAGCAGCCTTTGTTAAACTTCAGCATTAAGTCATACAATTCAACAAGCTGATTTTAATTGGTAAACACAGCAGAAATTTGATCTAAAATATTTTTAACTACATTGTCAATCTTCTGGTTTTAAATTTTTAATATCTAAGCTACCAAAAAAATGACTTCTTATCAGTATAGTGAAATTAGAATCCTTCTCCTTAAAATGGTCATTAGCTAAAAGATCAATTGCTCCTCATTGGAAAAATTCTTATAAATGAGTTCATTGACATCAGATATATAGGGCAGCAATCTTTTTGTTTATAGGGTGCCTACACGAACAGAAGTAACAGCACTGTCTATAAGATACTGTTGAGTTTTTAACTGCTAAGTGCAATAGCTGTTGGCTACATTGTATCTAAACAGATGGCTACCAACTTAAAGTATTTGTGGGACACTAAATTATAAACAAAGTTAACAATGTAACTCAGCTGTAGAGCTGCAACTAAAAACAATTTCAGATATAAAAACGTCTAAACTAAAGGTGCAAAAGAAAAGAAAGCTAGTGACTATACCGTATATAGGTATACGAACGATAGAAGCTTATCTACAGCTCTTTTTTGACTTACTTATAGCCCTACGGAAAGTGTTGTAGTTAGCTAAAGTGTAGCTAATGCAGAGCAGCAACTGTAGCTAGGGGCTAAGGTGCTAAAGTAGCTATAATATTTAAGTGGCACAAAAAAAACCAAGAGATAGAATTAACAAAAATTGCCAAATTGGCATTAGAAGAGAGAAAGAAAAAAGCATTTAACACAGTAACTAGGACATACCAATGAAAATTATTCGGAATATTACTAATACTAGTGCATCACTGCATGCCCAAGCTACATAAAATATAGGCTTATTTGCCATAGGCTAGAAAAAGGCAATGAGTTATGCAAGCGCCTTTAGTCGAACGTTAGAAATTAGAAAAGAGAAAGATCATTGCATAAATGCAGCAGCAATTGAAGAATAGGTTACCTCCCATAGAGCATTGCAGCCAATTACAGCAGCCCGCTCGACGCTCATAATCAACTGATATCAATGGATATGGCACCTCTATTGTGCGTCACTGTGGAAACTACAATGATGCTGGATGAATTTAACAGCTTCTCACATATTATTCTGCTTTGACAATTCTATTAGGACTGCAAAGAATGACGCCATCAGTACGTGAATATATATGATCACATTATCTTGACAATGAACATCAAAACCAACTATAAAATTGCACCTTTACATACTTCACTTTAAAAAATTCAATGGCTTGAAATTCTTCATGGTTCAAGTTTTGTTATTATGGAGGTTATTTTGACCATCTCCAGCAGCAACTGATAATAAACCAGAAGGAATCTCCTTATGTTGGTCGCTTGAAGACTGAGATAAACTTGATGATCCCTTGTTAACATTTCCATCCCTAAATTTATGACCCCAATTGAAATTGAATTTTGCACAGATGGATCAATATTCAAATTTAAGGAATAAGTCACAAATTTATAAGAAAAGAAAAACATAACAAGACAGTAATATATTCGGGAGCTACATAGTATAAGTTCTATATCAATTTGTGTTTAGACTGCAAAACTTTTAAATATGTAACTAAATAAACACTTACTGCTGGCGGAAATTCCTACGAGAGCGGCTGAACAACGGAGAGCTGGAACAACATCCTATAAAGTGACTTGTGTCTTCAGATGAATCTGCACATATCTGCCATTTAATGTCAAAGGCTGCTGTGAGTCGAACCTATCTTTTTATTTAGATAGAAGGTTATATTGAAGTATGCTGATGGAATTTATAACATAGTATACCACTTAAATATATTTCATTTCATGAAAAATAGAAACAATAAAGACAAAACTGTACAAACAATATTGCACTGCAAGTTTAATAATATAGTTGATCCAAGTTTAAGATTATAACTGATCACTCAAGACATCGATGCAACAGTGCCAAGACCATCAACAAGAAGATACTAATAATGCATACTTACAGTTTCCTTGAAAGCATGTTGAATACCAGAGAGCTCAACATTCTGGGCTTGATCAATTTGCCTTCCCTTTCTTTCACGTACAAGAACAAGCGCACATTTGCATGTGAATAGCATGAGTACCATACCAAGAGAGAACAAAGCAATAAACTCAAACATAATTGCAGATCCTAGAGCTGTCAAATGAAACAAAGTAGACATCAGGTATGTCAATATACACGTGTTTATGAATGCTATCAGATTTTATAACAGTAACAAGGAACCACTTAAATTATTTCTGCATCTGATAGTTGCATATATTCGTATAATTAGGGGGCAATAGTAGTAAACAAATTTTCTTTTTATGTGGTCTTCAAGGAATTTCTAAGCCAGCAGTTTCTTCTATCTCTTTGATAAAAAATGCAAATCACGTAAATGCCTTATATACTGTAAAGATAGAGCACGAGTGTGACATCAACTTTACTGTTTGCAGCTTAGAGACCAAGTTAGTTACATAAAAGGAGCCATGCTATTGTGGTGATAGATGCAGCCAGAGTCTTATATTGATATATACACAACTCACTACCCTCCTACGCCCCCTTAATTTTACTTATCCCTCTTTCTAATTATAAAATCTGAAAGTATATTTAATTAGGAATACGGTTAGAATTTTAATATATATATAAATTTAATTCTAACAAGATAGCAGAAGAGTACTTAGCAAGTTATCTAGCAGCACAAACCTAGGATCAGAAAAATAAAAACAAACTTACAGTGAGCTGCCACTGAACTCATCAATCTTCCCCTTCTTAACATGACAATAGCCTCAGCAAAAAGAGGCTTTGACATCATTTCAGAACAATCAGGAAAACACCCATACTTCCCCATATCATTAACTGTAATTTTGAGGACATTATCATGTTCACCGCCCTGCAACAAAGAACCGATTGATCAACATAGGAACTCTTCAGATGAATGCCAGGTACATCCCTTCAACCTACCAATTAATGTCAGTAGCAATACTAGGAAAACAGTAAGAGCATGATACTAATCCTCAGAAACACCACTTATATGATATATTCGGTTGCCACCTAATCATATAGAAATGTACTTATGCATTAACTATGTAAACGGAGAACGTCTGTAGTGAGAATGAAATGAAGAAAAGGTTCAAAGGTGAACTGACATGGTATGACAACTGTTGCATGACACTGTTGCATTCTTGTACTGTTCCACGAAATCTAATGCCTTTTGCTTTAACTTTAAAATGTTTTGATATTGTAACAAAGGTCTGAAGTGGCTGCCATTGATAGCTACCCATCAACTTCAGTTCAGTAGTAACAATAAGCTCAGATGGTAAATTAGTAGAAATAGATCCAGAATTGACTTCCACAGAGAACATGACCAACACGTGAGTATCATTTCCTGAGAGTAAAAGCAACCAATGAGCGCGAGACATGTAAGAACAAATAATCAACAATCCATAGAGTATTTAAATAAAAAAGATCACAATTAATTAAGTTCAAAATGTATCATAAATCCAGTGGTTACTTTCAGAATCTCAAAAGTGACTTGGTGCTAAAGCATTCTTAAGTCATCTATGTAAAAGTAGTACTATTAAAGTTTCCATGTGATTTCATATAGTTCCACAAAAAATATAATATATCTGAATTCAAATGATGTTTAAATTTAAATTATCTGTATGCTCTTGAGGACAATAGGTAGATGTAAACAATTTTTTATTCAGATTCACAGGCATCGACTGAGTAACATAGGATACATAAATAATTGGCTATTGGTTATCCTATTGTGGCTGTAACTAAGTTGAGCTGAGCTTTAACTAGCTCTAGCTTGTTTTCTAAGCTAATTAACTCTATATTGTTATTAATAAACAAACCATATTTTTTTACTGCCATACCCAGACCCAAGACCTATTTTCCCTATTACTACTGTTACTTTTTTTACAAATAAGGGCATGTGAATTTACTAGCTTCTTAAGAAGAATACAAATTTGTTTTAGCATTTACAAACTATCATGTCAATTATTTCTTCCCTGGCAGCAAATTGATGTTTATAACTAACTGGATGTCTCTATGTAAATGACTGACTTATACAATACTGTGAAGGCTTAGACCTAATGTCCAGCTTTAAATCCTAACCGTCATTAAAAGAAAATAGCATATATTCAAACCAGGAAAGAGTACATTTGTCTTCATATCCTAATTATAATTATACAAAAGTTGCACATACTTAAACATACCTGGAAAAATAAGATCTGGGTCCCAAACAGAGAAATTGAACTTGTCTCTTTCTGTATCGAAAATCAATACTTCTTCGTCACTTTTCTTTTCCTTGAAAATGATGAATTCAGGAGCATAGATAGAAGGAGGATCATTAATAGGTTCTACGAGTATTGGAACCTCTATATGATTCATTCCATTTCTGTTCACGGTAGAGACTCGCATGACATCATCTCCATAAAAGTTCTCATCTCTGGTTTGGTGCAACCAACACGGAAAGTCATTCCACAATATTAACATAATCAGAATCAAACATGAGATAAAATGAAGGGGAAATCAAAACAACATTCTCACAAAAAACGTGAATGCATTGCCTCAAGTTCTGAAGAGTAAATCATGCAAAATTTACTTATAAGTTGATATTAATGAGAAGTTGGGCTACTTCTGTACTATCAGATAATTAACACAAGATTAATATTGAGATAGTGACCGAAGTTTTTCAAGATTATACTTATGGTTACCTAAGTTATTAATATATTAAAGATTCAAGAGCTAGTATTGAAGATTCAAGTGTACCTAAATACTATACAAGTGAACGAAAACATTCGACAAATATTCAAGTATCATGCAGAAAAATTCAATATATTACCCAAAGTATTGAACAAACTGAAGGGCATAATTTATTACTTCCAGCCGACCCTCTAAAATTAATTCTTTTGCTTTCTCAACCCCTTTGCTTACAGAAAGTTCTGCCCACATTGGCTGCCAGAATTGCATCACCATAGGAGAGAGGAATACTGTCCCAAAGTGAGCACTAAGTCTTACAGATATGTTCTCTGCTAAATCTGAATAGATAATCTTAAGTCCAGAGAAACCACTGCAAGTAACAAAAATGGGACATGAGTCCAAACATGTTGTTGTAATCAATTGAATATACCCTCTTTATATCAAATATAAATTATACATTACCCGAATGTTGGGCTTATCATGTCTTCAGTTGCCTGCAATAGAATAGGGACGGAAACAAACTGAGGAGGGATGCTAAGGACAGATATATTCACATTCGCAGAAGCATTGTTGCCATTTCCATCAGATATTGCATACGAAAAAGAATCGTTCCCATTAAATCCTTTATACGGTGTGTATCTGAATAGATGTCCATATTGCAAAACTGAACCATGACTTGGCTGCCAATATAAATATGTTACCAAGAGCAAGCTTCTGGGGCAAAAGTTTACGACTTTCTCCGAAGAATGTTAAAGTCGTGAATTATAACATTACTTAGTGAAATAGTATTTAATATAGTAAATGTGCCTTGCAGGAGATGCTAAAGTAAAGTGATCTGTTGAAACAGATTGGATGGTACAGGATAACAGACTATATTCTTACCCCTAGAATCAGAAATTACCTGTGTATATTGAACTATACTTGCATTATTCCCACCAAAACGATCATTTTCGAGAGTGCTAAATGCAATTGATTCATCCTCCCAGACAGACACAAGGTCATTTTCAGCTTTAGGAAAGTAGTCAACTGAACAGGTTTGTAATAATATCAAACTTGTGCAAGGAGTAAAGTGAAAATCATTGCAAGTTTAAAAATAGTATTGATATTATTGCAAGTTTATGTGACTAAGCAAAAATTTAAAAATAAACTATGCAGTGAGTACTTTATACATTGGCATAGTGACCTGCAACAAATAATCTCATTCTAAAATTATGGATTATGGATATACAAGCATAATACAGGACCCAATCTAATGTACCAAGTCTAAGGGGGGTGAGTGCTGAGATGGTTTATGTTAAGCAGTAAATCCACGGATATATCAACTATTTAGCAAAGGTATGTACATACTATATCCAAAAGTGACATGCATCAAATTCAGATGTCAAGAACATAGATCAAGAGATCAAAATCCTAACGAAACAATATTGCAGCAATTTTCATGCTTACCACTGTAAACTCTCACCCCAAATGGACAAGGAAGAAAGTGGATTCCATGAAATGTAACGCATATCTCATAATTTCCAATACCCTTTGGCATATAGAGGACAGTGTATGACCCATCATTGTTGTTGACAAATTCTGAAATTGAGGGCTCAGATTTATTTGTCGAACTAACTTCTAGATTGAGCTTTGATTGGTTAGAGACAACAGGATTAGAGAAAGAATCCATAAGCTTCACTACTATTTCATTATTAATCAGCATAGGTACCCTTGGTGCATATTTTACAACTCCTGAAATGGAAGTATTAACCTCCCCTGCAGCAATGAGTATGCATTTAAAATTTTAAAATTCAAGGTATCCAAAAGTTTCGATGACACATAGATACTGAAAACATTAAAAAAAATTGTGTAAATTACACAGTTAAGGATATCTATAAACCAAATCATCTTCAAACTGAAATAATTATGTTCTGTGTGTGCTTAAAATAGGAGATAGAAGCAAATACAAAAATTTGTGTAGTACAAGTAAAATGTTTTGAAGATTTTTGCCATCAATATTCAACATGAAAAATGTTAAATTAAAAAACAGTTTTGCTATGTATTTGTTGTGTACAGTTTATCTATTATATCATTTTAGCACTAATCATCAATATACCTAACTAAATTGGTCGTACAAATTACAGTATATAATATGCTTCAAGAAGTTTGAAATGTAATGTTTGGGGTGTGTCAATCATTTGTTTGATTAAAAATCCAATGTTAAAATCTAAATTCTTTAAGCATGATAAACAATCACAAGCTGAGGTTTCAGACAAGAGCAACTATAGAGGTATTCTAAGAAATTCACAAATTTAGCTGTCTCCTCAAATTAGTGTCGTTGTCAAATAATTCTAAAGCAATAAATTAAAATTACACAAGTATTGATACACGAAAGTACCTGCGTGTACTACCTTCTTGATTGGATAGCCACTATTCAAATGAACATTTCCGCAGAATAGATGTATATGATATCTCCCACTTTTTTCAGGCTTATAAATGATCTCAAATTCACTAGCTTTGACATTCAAGTTGCTGGAAGACTGAATGCAAACAATCCAGTATTAGCATTTGTACAGTGTAAGATAAATGAAAAAAGAGGGATGACTGCAGAAAAAGGAAGTATCTCTTCTTACATTGTTATTCAAATATACTGATGGAGCATAATCAGTCTGTGAGAATGTATCCACACTCATTTTCCGTGGTACTGAACTACCTGTTTCATAGATTATGTGTTTGAACAACATCGAAGGAATACTAATCGAATGAAAAAAGAAAATCTTCATATTTCATACCATTGACAAAGTCTTTAGGATTTATGCTAGACCATACATATTGAGTATCATTTTCTCGCAAAATTTGAATTTGAAGCCATTCTAACTCAATTGGAGAAGGATATTGATAAGAATCTCTTAAAAAAACAGAGAACTTTGAGACTTCACCAGCAACAGAATCATTCAAACCAGATCCATTGATAATACTGTGAGAGCCACTACAGTAACCTATAAAAATTCAAACATGAGTTGGAAGCAAGTAGAAGATACTGAAAAAGATTTATCTTATACATCTAGAATGCGAGAGGAGCCCTCACTGACTATAAGAATTTAGAAATCATCACATTTTTTTCTTGACATATTATAGTGATCACGTTGAAGGGAGAATTAGTAAAGCTAACGGCCACCAGGTATGAAATATGTTTCCAGTGCAGCATGGAGAACTAAAGTAGATATACAGCATAAATTTCGATTAGCACATATTAGCATATCGACCTAGTAAGTTTATTTCTAAATCTATGCTAATATATTAATAACAATGTCTATTTTATACTCGGTTGTGAGTCTGTGTGTTGGCAGGTATAATTGTCGCGATTTTTTTGTTACTGACATATTCTAAATGCGTGCACTTTGCAAGGCTTCTTTTAAACCCATAGATAGAGAGAAAAACTAAAATTCATTATTGAACAGGCAATGGTGCATCTGCTTGATATTTCAGCAGTTGTTTCAATTGCAATATACATGTATTATCCTCAAATAGTGATCCATCAAGATTGAAACTGCAATAGCCAATATTTCTTGCAAATAAGTAAAAATGAGGATAAGGCCTCATCACGAGCATGTGATGGCAGGTTTTCAAAGTAGCAACAGATGCATAAGCTGAAAACGCACCTACATATACAGTAAAATCATATGGCACTTGGGATATGAGATTAATCTGCTCTCTGTCAGTTATCAGGAGTGTGAAGTTCCCTGGTTCTGCTAAGCTGAAAGAACACAATTGAATACCTGGCACCACCTCTGAAAAGCGCAAATCAGCCACAGGCATAGATAAATTGGTTTCCTTTTCAATAACTTCAATGTCAAATGAATAAAATCCAGGGACAAGGTTTCCATATTTATCTCTCTGATGTATATGAGTTTCCATAGTTGAAAAAAGCTGGAAGAAACTTGTTGCAGCTTTCCATTGAGGCACGCAACTGGGAACATCCAACATTCCTGCAAAGTAATTATTTTAAAATTAATTGATTTGGTAGAATGTTACACAAATATTTGGAGAATAATACATACTAGGGTTGATATATTTTAAAATTAAGTGCAACAGAAATCCATTTTGATAATAGTCATTTACTAAGATAATAGACATATCATGGTAACATCAAGTTTCCAGTTAATAAAAGACATTATGTAAGTTTATATAAGTTGTAAAAAAGTAAAGACAAACAGAATATGAAATCATCATATTGACCATCCAGATGACATCTGCAAGTAGCTTCTTGATATTAAATATCAAAAAGTAACTAATTGCCTAAACTATAATAAACTATACTTCGTTAAGTTTCATGTTTAAAATTTGAAATGCAAGAGGCTATATTTCTAGTCTGCTGCTACTCCCATAGTACAGGTTTTCTTCCGTTTTTTAAATAATGAAATCAAATTTACACATTCAGAGGTTCGTGTACATAATACTCACCTGGAATCACCTTGAACATCAATGGAGATCCTATCAGGGTTTGATTTGCTTCTTTGACATCAAGTAAGAGGCTTCCAGCAGTTACAGGAATAAACTCAATCTGGACGTACCCATATTCATTCCAACCTTTATTGGTAACATTGAGAAGACTCGCGAGAGATCCGTTCATAAATGATACAGACAAGCTATAACTGGAAACATTGGTTCCTTCACTACTTGCAGTGACATTATTTCCAAATGCATCTTTAGGAAGTATCAAAATTGTAGCCAACGTCCCAGCCACAAATTCATTTGTCTGGCCCTTCCATGAGACAACTCCAGCAGATGGATACAATCTCCCTATAATTAAAACTTTCCATGACTATTAAGACTAATTTAATAGAGATGAGAACTTTTCCAAAATTGATGCAAGGGAATATTACAGTATAATTGCTATTAACAAGTCTCCTCCTACTTAAGCAGTCCGCAGTTTGAAAACAAAAAATATTCCTTCAATGCTTTACATTTTGGCTTCTGGCCCTTTATACCATTACCACTTATTTATAAGTTGTGACCCAATTACAAACATGAAACATCGCTCCTTGTGAATTTTAAAAGTGTGAATCACAGAAAAATATTTTTTCCAAACTTTTCTGCTGGATAACAAAAAGTCACCAAGCTACAGATAAGCACTCTTGAATGATGATATCCTCTAACATCACTTGACAGTCCCTTCTAAAGGTCTACCTAGTCTCTGGATTAATAACCTAGAATCTTATATCCAGGCATAACATCAAAGAAATACATTTTATATCATTGAATATTTGGAAAAAGAATATACACAATAATGCACTCTCTAATATGTTATGTGTTCTGGTTGATTTGCCTTTTTAGGCAGTTCAGACTTCAGCAGCTAATTTTATTGTCCTAAACAAAGGGGCTCCAAAGAGCAGTAATACTGTCACTATTCCAAAAAATTTATTTGATATATCAAGTCAAATGAGCCCTGAAATAAGCGCAAGAAGCCGATCAAACCTGACTAATTCTATAGCAGTGTCAATATTACAGTGCATTTTTCAACCCCGAGGAAATTTTACTCTCTTTATTGCAAATTTTAAAAATATATGCAAGAAAACAATAATGCACTCTCTAATATGTCAGATGTTATGGACGAATGCTTTGTTTAGGACAATGAAATCAGCTGCTGAAGTCTGAACTGCCTAAAAAGGCAAATCAACTGAAGTGATCTAAAATGCGAACAAGACAAACCCCCCTGTCAGCAATAGGAAGCAGACTCAAAACGTAACATTAACACGCTTAGAAGTTAGAAGTACTTCCACTAGGGCAATACAAATATATGGTTGTGTGAATGAGACAAACCCTAATAACTTAAAGACAAGATGAGGAGATCTTTAACTCCCTATACCATTAATTCAGATGCAATGCTTTTATACAAAACAGGGTCTGGCATAGTCTTGTTACATTTCTTTTGAATTACTGATCAATATCTACATACACATACTATACAAGGAGCCTCTTAAGAAATAATATCTCCACAATGCTCCACAAGAGGACTGTATATAGGGAATACCCAAGGGGCCGAAAGGAAGACGAAAATATAACTTGATATGTTTAAAGAGATTGTATTGTCTTCCGGTACTGGCAAATCTGCTTGCTCCAAATTGTTTACCAAATACACTTTACTAGTTGTTAACCTTCACATCAATCCTATTCACAGGTGATCTCTCTTTGTATAAATCCTATTGGAACATTTTACTAGACAAGCCCATAAAACATCTTTTGGTTTACCAGGTGATGGACTCTTGATTTCTATCCCCAGCACTTGATCAATACATAGATATTAGTTTAATATCGCCTCAATGGACTCTCCAAACACAAAAGACTATACTAGCAGACAAGCCTCATTTATAATGAAAGTATTATAGTCTGATTGAATTTTTTCTGCTATGTAAGAGTCGGTAACAACTTAAAGCATTACTTGACAAATTTCATTAGATCAAGCGTGCAGCACCGAGAATATTAAAAAATTGGCAAGACTAACTTAAACTAAAATTAAGACTGCAAAGACTAACCAGGATTGACATGAAAATGCAGTGAGGAGTCGAAGACATGGAAATTGTCATCCACAATAAGCACATGAAGCAATCCAACCATAATGGGAACAAAGGTAATGGTCCAAGTACTAACATCACCTCCAAAATTACAAGCCACACCCGAAACAAAAGAGCTATTCCCCATCTTATTATTAACCGTGACATTAGGACTAAAAGTATGATTTGTTTTACGAGCACTGTAGTTTCCGAGTAGAATAACCTGAATAGTAGCCACATCTCCCGCCACAAAAGTGTCATTATCATTCAACCAACCAAAAGCAAAAGCCAGAGTCGGGATATTATCATCTGCAAATTACAAAAATCAAAATTATCAACTATTAACACGAATAGTATAAGCATAGGTGCACAAAAACAAAATTATAGTACCTGATTTTGCGAGATGTGCAAAACAAAGAGGCAAGAGCGCGATTGGTAAGAGGGTTTTCAACATGGACATTTTTACGGGATAATAAGTGCTAGTAGTAGTAGTTTATGAAACTCGCCAGGATCGACGCTACGACAATGGCGGGACGCGGGAGGGTTTGAATTGTGGACACCCACGTCCGATCGAGTATTGCCTCTCTCCGACAACGTGGCTGAGTGTCGATAATAATACCTTCAAAACTGTAAATAAAATTAATGGAGTAATTATATACATAGTAGCTTCGTGATGCTAGTATCCTAATTCACTGAATATCACTTTTATTCAACTCAATTTTTCTTATATACTTTGCTTTCAATATAACTTTTGTATTGTGAATAACTTTTATTATATAAATTTTCTAATATAATTAAAATTTATAGTAAATAAATATAAACTTATAAAATATCACTAATATATATATATGTATACGATAATAAATTTTCTAACAATATATATAAGACATTATGATTTTTTATTTTATGAGTATCAGTTGAAAGTAAAAAATTTGAAAGAACATATTGATGTTTGTATATTTATATTTCACCTAAACTAAACACAACAATAATAAATTAAAAAAATAAACTAGACTTATTATATTCTTTACATATTAGTATATGCATAAATTTATATTTTTAATGACATTTAAATTACATTTTAAGTAACATAAGTCATTGTAATAAGAATCCATCTTTTTCTAATAATATTACATGACCAATATTCTTAAAATGTTTTTAAATTATTATTTCAATTTATATAACAGAATATTAAAATTGAGCCAAGAATTAATACGTACTTTTTAGAAAAAAAGTTATTGTTCCCATATTATATTTCTTTTCTAAATAAATAATCACAAAAATGAGGAAGATGTATTTTAATTTCCATTACATTGGGTCTGGGTATGAGAATGAGCCTGCCTAGTGAATCCGGCATTTGGACTAGGCCCATCCCGAGGTAAGCTATCCAATTCACTAACCTTTAAACTTTTAGTCACAACTCTAACAAACAGGATGTTTTGATTTGGTGTTTTACAAAACTAATATGGGACACAATATATGAGCAATCAATTTAATTATTGCATGTCCAAACAATACATTGTTACTTATCTTATCTAACTAGCTAGACCTTGATTATGCTTCATTAAGTTGTAGAAGTAAGTTGAGAAAGTTTATGAGAAGTCATCTTTTCAAGGGAAGGCAGCAGATCAGATGGTTAAGCCATGTGTTGAATGAGTTGTCTAGGCTTGTCAATTCTAACAAGTTATTCACATGATCATCATGTATAAAACCCTAAATACATACATTTATTCCTTTCACCCTCCATATGCCTTGTGCTTCTCCATTTATGAAAGATCTAACTGAACTTTCAACTTAAACAAACCTCGAAATCAACTTGAATAATCTCTTCGTCACTTGTGAGCTAGCTATGATCATAGCACTATTAAAATGGTGAAACTTAGGATAATGTCAAGTCACAAGGCTTGTGAATCAGCTCAAAACTGAAATACCTCATTCTTCACATGCTAATCTTTAAATCTTGTTTTACTAATTAACAAGCCTTTCGATGTTGGCAAGCATGTCTTGCTTTGTTTTCAGTAAATTGTAGTGATCCATGATCCAACACATTAAGTGATGGATCATCTGTTTCAATAGCATCATCAAGTGATAAGGATTCTTCATTTATCATTAGGAACATCACATGGCATGTTGGGACCAAATTAACCAACCAATTAAGTAGACAACTAGTCTTTTTTCTTCTCTTTCTTAATTATAATATTATCAAGATAATACATCTAGCTATCAAAGTGTTGAGTAGTAGAAGGAACCACTTTCTTCAATCCCATCATAAAATACAAGTTGCTTATTCAGATGACTAATCATATACTTCTAGCTGTGTGGTCTCTCCTAAACGAATGATATTTTGATTAACAAGCTTGTAGTGTACTCCATACTTCTAATGCACCTCACACATGTTTGGTTCTTGTACACTGCACGTCTGCATGCATGAGCTAGATTGCATTTTTGCATGCATGTGTTTTTAACAGTAACCGTACTCGCGAGCCTAAGCTCTTATACCATGTTAAGTGACCAAATCCCTAAAAACCTCAAGGTATTGGGATCGGAGGAGGGCTTAGCAGGATCTTATTATATTCTAACACATTGCGTGTGCGGGGGAAATCTAGAAGAAGCTGGTAGTGGAATGTACTGGACCTGAGATGTGTACAGAAAATGTAAAGCATGAGCAAACAGAGTAAGCAAAGCACACGTGTTGATGCTAAATTAGGTGCTTCACATTGATTTTACTCTATTATTTATCTCCACTACTTGAATCTTTAAATTATAATTATAATATTTAAAGATGAACCATCTTTTGCTTGTCAAGAAATGACATTAAAAAGAAGTTGGCTGCAGGGCCACATATATGGTACAAGCAAGCTGCAGACATGGTGGTTTAGCACAGCGATTACTACTGAGAGTGGTGGTTAATTATAATTAGTTTAGGCATCATAGTTGAGATCCCACATTAAACAAACCATTCAACCTAAAGATCAGTCCATGGAAGAAAAACTAAGTAATATTATAGGCTAAAAGTGGTGTAGGGAGGGAGGGAGAAAACTGTGTCTGTTGTTGAGCTTATTACTTTGAATTGCCCCCATGACTTTTGGGACCGAAAGATAGCTCATTGGCTAGAACAACCAACATCACCAAATTTATATAGTCGGAGACCATCAATGAGTGGAGCATGTTCCGTTGATATTTTCATTTTTCAACAACCTGAGCTTTAGACGTTGAGATACAATTGGTTAGAGAGAATTAGTTGTTCAGTCACCGCCAAGACTTCAGAATTGGTGGAGTTGAGAAATAAGTGGCGGATCTGACTATAAAGTTAAGAGGGGTCAATTTTTTTGTAAAAAAAAATAAAAGGGGTCACAAAAAAAATTATGGGGGTCAATTTCAATTTTACAACCTAAAAATATGTATAATATTAAAAAAAATAAAATTAAGGGGGGTCAGTTACCCCCTCTTGCCCCTTCTAAGATCCTCCTCTAGTTGAGATCCATTTTGGATGTTAATTAGACTTATAAAGATATTATTATTAGATAAAATTTAATATTTAGATATAAAAGATGTTAAATAATGTAAAATCTTGGCGTCTAATATTTTCATATGTTAAATAGACTAAATATTTAATATAATATTTCAAATACTACATCTAAAAAATATGGTGCCAAATATCATATTAACATTACGTTGTTTAGTATTTTCAAAAATAGAAAGGTTATATAATGTAACGTTATTATTTTTCTAAGCCTAAACTAATAATATAGCACATATAAATCAAACTTATGAGTCAGACGATATAACGTTATATAATATTAATTCAACATAAATACTATATCATGTATGTTTATAGTTATAAATTATAAAACTACGTGATATATTGATATATATAGTGATATAATATTTTGAAGTTTTATATGAGAACACATTTTCAAATTATGATATCTAGGATATTTTAATTCAAAATTAGGATTTTCGGAACCTTTTATCCAATTCTACCCCATCTGAATCATTATTTTAACTGTACACAAATGCTACTCCAATGAGAGGATGGTCAACTGTTTTGACTATACATTTGGTGAAACCAAATCCACATAAACGGTTTCATTTTGGTGCAAGCTATCCGCAGTAAGCTTACTCTACGGTCTCCTTTTGGTCGTATCATTATGGAGTGCCGTAGAATGCTAGTAGAGTTAAACATTGAATTGTTTTTTATTACACGATCTGCCAACATGGCCGCTCACTGGTTAACGAGAGAGTCATTGTTATGTCCAGGTCGTAGCTTTGACAGGAGGTCTGTTCCTGTCGGTTTGGAGTCTCACTTGTTAGCAGATTTATTTGAGTAATACAATCTTTTTCCGTCAAAAAAAAAAAAAAAGATCTAGAATAAAAACATGCAGAATATAATTTTAAACAATAATAATTAAATGCAGGGGCGATTTACTAAATAATTAAAAGATATACTGGACAAAGATGGGTGTGATGTGGCTTCCTCTTGGTTTGAGACTTTTAGTCCATAATAGCATAAGTTTTATGGTAACATGTTAAAGAAAATTAGTGTAGTGTCTAAAAATGTATACTTGTATGGTGACATCGACCAGATCCTCCTTCTTCAACTGTGACTAAACTGTAGACTTCCTTTCGGCCTTCCCTAGCTTAATTAGTTACTTAATTTACTCGCCTAATCATTTCAGATCCAACTTGTGACACTCCTTAATCTGCATATCTTTATATCACTTCCAAGTCTTTCTTAAGCTCGCAAGTAGATGGAAAAAAGAACAAGTCTTTCTTTGAAATTATATAATACAACTCTTTAAAACTGATTTACGAAAATCATTTTTTAATCTCGACTATTTTGAAATTCTGATCTACCCAAGTCGCGCTGCGCACATACAAAAGAGACCGACATGATTTAGAAGTAATGTCGTCAGGATTTCTCTATTGATTGTGCAAGAATTAGAGTGACAGTTAGATATCATCAATTTGCTAATAAAGCTTTAATCATATAATTACTGTAGAGTGATGAAGATATATAACGGTACTGGGGCGATCATATCACAGTCCAGGACCAGATAGCCCCGCCTAATAATCAAAAAATTGATGGCGAGCACTAATGCATTATTAGCATGATGTTAATGGATGATTATACTCATCTACTGTACTCTAGAAAAATGTAAAAAGCTGATTACACCATTCTGGAGCACTAAGTTTCTTCATCTGAAGATAGATTTAGGTAGGATTGCATATTTGCTTGATTCTCTCTTAAGAGTCGAGGATTTGCTATCATAATTTTGGCAAAATGACAAAGCATGGCCTTAATGTGGCTTTAACTAGCTCCACGGAAGAGAGATGTTAATCCCTTAATTAAGCCTTATTATACAGGTTTAATTATTAGACTGAATCTTCTATACAATATGTTAAAACCAGGTGGTTAATGTAAGTGTAAATTTTGAGCTCTTATTCTTTTACTGTATAGTCTGTACTCTGTAATGCCAATCCCCCCACCACCTTCCACTTCTATAAGAATCCCCTCGCTTCCTACTCTGTTTGAGCAATTAGCCACTTCTAATTCTCTCTCTCTCTATACATAGATATAAACTCTCTCCCTTTCTAGATATACATCTCTTGCATGCATGCATGAATACATGACATGCACGTAGGGATCACTATATCATTACTTGTTGACCCCTATCCATTTCCAAACTGATACTAAGAATCGGCAAAAGAAAGGTGTGACAGTACTGTATATATATATGGCACCGCAACATAATTATAAGCAACTGAAACTGCCAGAGGTAAGGAAAGTATGGAGTATAGACTACAGAGATGTACTGTAATGAAAGAGAATGATTAAACAATAGAAACCGAGCATGCATGTTCATGTGAGATTAAAGAAAACTACCACATATTTGATGTAAAGCTAAATGCATATCTATTTACTCTATATATCCATGATTACACTAATTCTACAAATTTGTCACAGGTAATAGAGGAGTTGAAGAAAATTTCAAGCATAGGCTTCCCAATATTAGCAATGGGATTGGTGAACTATGTCAGGAATATGATCTCAGTTGTGTGCATGGGAAGGCTTGGCAGCATAGAGCTAGCCGGTGGTGCATTAGCCATTGGTTTCACCAACATCACTGGCTACTCTGTTCTTTCAGGCTTAGCCATGGGTATGGAGCCACTTTGTAGCCAAGCTTTTGGTTCAGGAAACTTAACTATAGTGTCTCTAACTCTACAGAGAACCATTTTCATGTTGCTTTTCACATCCATCCCCATCACATTGCTTTGGCTTAACCTCGAGCCCCTAATGCTTTTGCTACACCAAAACCGTGAAATAACCAAAATCGCAAGTCTATACTGCTTCTATGCTATCCCTGATCTAGTTGCCAATAGCTTTCTTCAGCCTCTGCGTATATATTTACGCAGTAAAGGCGCTACAAGGCCATTTATGTGGTGTACAGTACTAGCAACAATTCTACACCTCCCTGTCACTATTTTCTTAACCTTCAATCTCCATCTCGGAGTAAAGGGAATTGCACTTTCCATTATTATCACAAACTTCGTAAGTTTATTTTTCCTAGTATCCTACATGTTCTGTACAAGGTCTGCCTCTTCTCCAGCTTTGAGTATGCCGTTACTATCAATAGCAAGTAACAATGGTCCACAAGGGGAGGATTGGGGAATGTTACTTAGACTTGCTATTCCAAGTTGCTTGGCCGTATGTTTAGAATGGTGGTGGTATGAGCTTATGACTCTTTCAGCTGGTTACCTGAAAAACCCTGAGGCTGCACTGGCAGCATCAGCTATAGTAATACAAACAACCTCTCTTTTGTACACATTACCTTCAGCTCTCAGTGCATCAATCTCAACCAGAGTTGGCAATGAACTCGGTGCGGGCAGGCCCCGCCAGGCCTGTTTGTCATCCAGAGTAGCTATTGGACTTGCCCTATTAAGCTCAACAATGGGATTGTTGTGGACAACTATAGGTAGAACATCATGGATCAGAGTCTTTACAAAAGATACTGAGGTGTTTGAACTAACAATGGCAGCCTTACCAATCATTGGGCTTTGCGAAATAGCTAACTGTCCACAGACAACATGTTGTGGGGTTCTTAGAGGAAGTGCAAGGCCTAGTGTGGGAGCTGGTATTAATTTCTACTCATTTTACTTGGTGGGGGCACCAGTGGCTGTAGCTCTAGCCTTTGTGTGGAAGCTTGAATTTTTGGGACTATGTTATGGACTTTTAGCTGCTCAAGTTTCATGTGTTCTTACAATATTGACTGTAATATATAAGACAGACTGGGAGGAAGAGTCGCTAAAAGCAAGACACTTGGTGGGAGGGCATGATGAATATTTTACATATCCTGAAATAATCAAATCCCAACAAAGAGCATAACAAGATAAACTACTAGCTAGTTCATTCAAGAGAATGGATCACATTTTACCACCAAACATGGAATAAACATATGAACAAATGTAATATATTGGTCATATATGCAATAATTATAATAAGTGTCTGACTTCGTTTGAATTTATGTATTTTCAGGATATACACACCTCATGTCTATTACACTTACAAATTACAAGTTAGGGTGATCTATGCTTGCATGAAAATTAGAGATAGAAAAGGCAGCAGCTGATTTAATAAAAATCTAAGCTTTTCTATTACACTTTTTTTTTTCTTTTTTGAGTTATATCAGTTCCATGGTCATATTTGAACTGAAGATCTTGCTTGTTGAAGACATCTATACGTGCAAGAAAACACCCAACACTTCTTTCCTGTGACCCACAAGTTCATATGAGATGTAATACCATATCCTACAACCCTAATACTCTAGCTCACAAATTCATTAAAACTTTTGTTACTTGCATTCAAATTATTCACGAGGCATGAAATAGGCAGTGTCTGTTAGTTGATATAACAAGATGTCTAGGGTGCATTCATCTTTATCTGCTAGCTTTAACATAACAATTACCTATATGTTTAAAGTTTTATATTGATGGCAATTTTTCAATGTACTTCATCTTAAAATAATACAAGCAGATGCTCAAAAAATATATATATACAATACTATTACTGAAGATCGATGTGAAGTTCTAAACCCTTTGTCAAAATTAATATACAACATGATCGTCTCCTCAGATATTTTCATTGCAAGAAGGTCAATTGGGATACAAATGAAAATAGCACCGCCATTTCATCAATCATTTGCCCTTGGGGATCCCAAATTAATCCTCTCATACTTACTAATTGATGTACCTGAGACGCATTTCCTTTCAATTATCACCATCCTTTAGCCAGATTTGAACAGCAACACTGCTTTTGCATCCAGATAAAAGTAAACAAAGTGGTGTGTCTCATGAGTGACATATGAACCTGCACATAAACGCCGAATGGATTAAAATTGAATGTTTGATTCAGATTTCAGGGAAGCACCTTACAAAGAGGAAAAACAAATTGTTTTACATTTCTTCTTCAATGTATGTTAATTTATATAAATTATGATAAATTTCGGAAAGGAAATTGCTGAAGATGGAGGGCAAAGTATCCAATTGTTATAATATTTGAACATTACACCTACTACAAAGCTTTAGTACAAACTTATTCATATATGAGTATTCAAAACCTCCTATTTTTTAATCTTAGGGTCATTGAAAAGTTTAATTATGTGAGACGGGAACACTTATGGTGTGTTTGGTTGGGACGAATGGAATTTAATGGTGGAAGGAATGAAATTACTAAAATTCAACTAAGTTATAGTTCAAATTTTATTCCATACCTTCCATTTTCATTCACCCCAACCAAACACAACATTGGTCTTTAATCTTTATTATTAGTATATTCTTGTTCATACTATTGACTTGCGACTTTCACCGTTATTTAACAAAGGGGCTCCAAAGAGCAGTCATACTGTCACTATTCTAAAAAAAAAAAAATTGAAAATTTTAAGTCAAATGAGCCCTGAAATAAGCATAAAAGCAGATCAAACCTGACCTATTCTATTAGCAGTGTCACTATTACAGTCGATTTTTCAGCCCCAAGGTAATTTAACTCTTTGTGTTGTAATTTTTAACTGCTACTAGCAAGATATGCAAGAAAACAATAATGCACTCTCTAATATGTTAGGTGTTCTGGTTGATTTGCCAGCTGATTTTATTGTCCTAAACAAAGGGGCTCCAAAGAGCAGTCATGCTGTCACTATTCTAAAAGATTTATTTGATAAATTAAGTCAAATGAGCCCTGAAATAAGCGCAAGAATCAGATCAAACCTGACCAATTCTATAGCAGTGTCAATATTACGGTCCATATTTCAGCCCCGAGGTAATTTGACTCTTTGTATTGCAACTTCTAAAAATATGTGCAAGAAAAAATAATGCACTCTCTAATATGTTAGATCATAGATGTGCTGTACCTATGCTTTGTTTAGGACAACGAAATCAGCTGCTGAAGTCTGAACTGCCTAAAAAGGTAAATCAACTGAAGCGATCTAAAATACGAACAAGACAACCACCCCCCCCCCCCCCCCCCCCCGCCCCAGTCAACAATTGGAAGCAGACTCGAAACGTAACATCAACACGCTTAGAAGTACTGCCGCTAGGGCAATACAAATATATGGTTGTGTGAATACGACAAACCCTCCTAACTTAAAGACAAGATGAGGAGATCTTTAACTCGCTATACCATTAATTCAGATGCAATGCTCCTATACAAAACCGGGTGTGGCATAGTTTTGTCACATTTCTTTTGAATTACTGATCAATATCTACATACACATACTATACAAGGAGCCTCTTAAGAAATAATATCTCCACAACACTCCACAAAAGGACTGTATACAGAGAATACCCAAGGGGCCAAAAGGAAGACGAAGATAAAACTTGATCTGTTTAAAGAGATTGTATTGTCTTCCGGTACTGGCAATTCTGCTGGCTCCAAATTGTTTACCAAATACGCTTTACTAGCTGTTAACCTTCACATCGATTCCTATTCACAAGTGACCTTCTCTTTCTATAAATCCTATTGGATCATTTTACTATACAAGCCCATAAAACATGTTTTAGTTTACCAGGTGACTGACTCTTGATTTTTTCCCTTATACCCATGTCCACCGGACATAACATGGATGTGCTCTTTAATCCGTTTATTTAAAGTTTATTTGCATTAAGCTCACGTGCTGAGTCTCCAAACCCATGCCTAATTTTGAATACACGACAGGTACCAAACAAACAAAGATAATTAGTTGAAGTAGAAAAATTCAAGATATTGCGGAAAGAAAGCTACAGAAAGAATCTACGTTACACAGGCTAGGCAGGAAACAGCACAATTAGCTTAATTACGCCCTAATGCTAGCATCACATTGTGAGTAAGTAATGAATTGAGCTGAAGCACATTACTGAAGTCCATAATTACACACACTGATGATGATTCAATGCAAGCAAAGCACGCAATTATATAAAGATAGATCTACGATCGGGAGAGAGGAGAGACCAAAGTTTTTGCCGACGATACAATGCCACGTAGGACCGAACTTGTTATCAAACTCCTTCTTAATGTACTCTGCTACGTCCTTCTCTACGCCGTGCTTCTCATACGCCTACAATATAAATGTATATATTAGTATGAAAATTGAATTGAAATAATCGAGAGGGCGAGAGAGAGGGAGAGTACAGCGATAGCAATGTCGATGGCTTGTAATTGCATGTCTTCTTTCATATCAGCGATTTTAATCACCACTTTGTTGCCGCCGGAAGGAGCCGCGGATGAAGCTTTCCGATCATCTCGGCTTCTGTTGTCTTCTTCACTCATCTCTCTCTCGTTTTGTGTCGATTTTGGTGAAGAGAGAGACAAGCAGCAAGTTCTGGAGGAGAGAGAGAGAGACAGTGAGTGGTGGGGTTTTTAGCGAGAAAACGGGTTCAGTTCTGTTACAACATGACTACATGAGTACTGTATATGTTTTAAAAAAATTATTAATAATAATTTTGATAAATATTCACGTTACTGTCACAAAAAAATTACGATAAAGTTGAAATCTATACTATATTATAATAAGCCAACATTAGTATAATTTGTAGCCAACATGAGTATAATTTGTAGTCTAAGTTTTTAGTTATATTTTTTGGTTTGGCACTCTCCTTTTGGTATTACAAGTCTACAAATGTGGAGTCTATTATTTTTTGGTTTGGTACTCTCCTTTTGGTACTACAAGTCTAAAAATACGGAGTCTATTAATATTATATTGTTAAACAGTTTCAAATACTAAAAACACTCATAATAATTCATTATCATATAATATTTCATTAAAAAAAAATATAATGATGTTATAAATAAAATTATAAATATACAATTTTGACTATTTTTCTTATAACAAGAACCTTCATATAACTCTTTTTAACTTTAACGTGTTCTATTTCAATATAAACACGAACCATTACATAACCCTTTCTAACTCTAATCATAAAAGTTATTATTGTCAAAAAAACCAAGATTACAAAATTATGTTGAAATTCGATTGATTAGATTACTGAATCTTTCAAAGGTATTACACGATTGGCTATGTTTGGAAAAGATTTGAATTTTCTCATTTTTTATTTATAAATCTACGTGTACTAAATTCGGATTAAATGTACTAAAATCCTGACACACACACACATATATTTATTATGGTTTGTCCATTTTCAAGTAATCGGGAGAAAATATAGTCAGTTGAATAATATAATTTAATTAAAATTCAATCCATTAATACTAAAACACCGATAAAATAATATTAAAGTTTAAATTATAAATAATAAATTACGAACTATATACCCGCCCGTGCTTCGCACGGGTTAAAGGCTAGTTGTATATAATAAAATGATAAAGTAGTACAAGTCATTATGACAAGAATCATAAAATTCTCTCTATATATATATATATATATAATATTTTTCACATGTAAAAATTTTATTAGCTTATCATGACATGAGATTTATAAGTTTTCATGTTTTTTCATATGTGTTAGCTCATTGATGATAACTACTCCCTCCGTCCCCCCTGAGTAGTATATATTGGGGGACGGGGACGCGGCACGGACTTTAATGCTCCTGTAAAGTGCAGTCGTGTAATTTATTTTTAAAATTTTCTTTTTCTGAATTAAAGTTTAGATGTTATATTTTTATTTAGAAAAAGAAAATCTCAAAAATAAGTTACGAAACTATATTTTATAAGAGCATTGAAATGCATGTCGAGCAGTTGAAAAGAAACGTATACAATTAAATGGGACAGAGGGAGTATGTGGTTTAGACTTGATGACCAATAAAGTGCTTAATTTTAGCTTATCTTTTTAAACTTGATAGATAAAAAACTTGATTTTACATTGTATGGTGGTCCATCTGATTCCGTGATTTTCCTAATCTCTTGTATGCGTCCCTGCTCATTGTATATACTTTTCTAAATTGCACAAAGATAAGTATAAATCTAGATTTTTGTTATTTCTGCTTACAATTTACAAGGCTCTTCATGTATATAATTTCCATACTGTAAAATTAAGAAGCAACAAGGAAGCTATCCCACAGCTCCGGTGAGAAATATTATTATATAAAAGTTTTTGAAACTATGTAATGGGAGGAAGAGGAATTACTACCATTTTTAGGGCCTCTACCATAAATCCTTAACGACTCTTCTGCGAACAAATTCTGTCAGTAGGATAGCAAATAGTTGTTATTTGAATGCTGCTGCAAGTCTTCAAGTCCTAATCATGGACTTGTACCCAACAAAACAAAACTCTCAACTAATAATTTTACTTTAGCATCTCAAGCAACAGTATTACTATTTGAATTAGAAAATGTAAAACAGCTAGCGGAACTCAACTCTCTACCAGGTCCCTGACAAATAACATCAATGCATATGGTTTCACTATGTTATCATAATTTATACTACAACATACAAAAGCATTATCCATCGCAGATGGCTGCAAATTATGTATTCCTTTTATTTCTAAATCAAATATATCGCCATTAAAATTCAACTCAAACAGAAAATATGTGCCATCACTATTAAAGAAACTTAATAGGGGTTGCTAACTCATTGTCTTTATCTATATTCTGCTATAGTTGCATGTCATCCAAACATTTCAACTTATTCGGTCTGGAGCAACTTCAACAACTTGCTCTTATTCAGTTTTATTTATGCATCTTCAAGTAGGCTCATCACATAACACAATATCTATAAAATACAAACAACTACTCCCGAAACCCTTATTTGTTGGCACATTAATAAAAAACCAAAATGCAACAAATACAACTACAGAAAATGAACTAAAACTTATCATGCGTGTAGCACGGATGATAGCCAATATTGCTAGCTAAATTAATGCGCCCATTGGTAACAATAAAACAAAATAGGAGGTCCACTAAATTAATCCCAACATTTGTAATGATAAACACAAAATAGGAGGTCCCCCGCTGTAAAATTATTCTGTTTGACTGAGTCTATCAGTAAACCCTTATAAAGGGTGTCCCAGTAGCCCCAGCAGAATTTGCTACAACTTAATTCAAAGTCCTCTGCTTCGACATCATCAGCATAAAAGGGAAAATAATTATCCCCGAACTGAGGACATATGGCCTTTCTTACAAGACTTCCATCTCGGCCAAAGGCAAGAAGAAAAGAAGACTGATATCGGTTGCAGCACTGACCTAAGGCAGAAAGAAAAGCAGAACATCCGCGTAACAACTCAACTGAACATGATACGAACCATGGCATATATGCAACTCGCCTACTGTTCTTATCTTTGCTATTGGGAAAATATATCACTTCAAACTCGTCGGCAGTGCCCTTCATATGCATATACTTATTTATTAAAGTATTTCGGAAAAAGGCACCATCATATTCAGGGTAATCACCCTCAAACAAAAATATGATTCTCTTCCCCGCAAGTTGAGAGAATTGAACCTATAAATGTGATTTAATAATAACATGCATTAGACATGATGCCAAAACTATAATTATGATAATAGAAACTTAAAAAGCAAGCCTTAGGGGCTGGGGGGATTAACTTGTAAATGCATAGTGATAACATGAACTTGGAGTATGGAAGAAATAAATTATTAACCTGGGACCCATCTATTCTTTTGAAGACGGTATCTGGACTACATAGCATGTCCAACTTCAGTTCCCAAACTCTCTCCCCCTCTGCCTTCTCAGATTTCTCATACGTGAATAGGTTTGCATCATATCCCCTGAACATGTTTGCTAAACGTGGCTCGATGATATCGTTACGAGGCCCAACAATTACAAGGGCAGGGTAAAAGTTAGGTTCATCCTCCTCGTAGGAATACTCGTAGGGATAACCAAAAACCCGCCTCAACTTCTTAAGAGCCAGGTCTTTATATGGGAGAGCCAACCAAGGCATAGTATTAAAAGTTTTCCAGAATGTTTCTTCATTTGTAGAATTTATAGTTAGATCTGTGTCATAAAGGTAGAGTAGGACAACCTCAAAATTTTCATTATTCTTTCTCAATCCTTCATAATACATCTTAAGTTTTCTTGTAAAGAAATCAGGCGAATAACCATCCTCATAAAAGAATAAGGCAACCACCTTATTTTCAAGAGTGGAAATTGGAACCTATCATCACAAGCAGAAAATTATTCAATGAAATATTAAATGTTTATCAAAATTCATTATACCAGTGTGCAAATGAAACATGAATAGGGGTATCATAGGATCCAATAGATATTAACGATGAAGGAAAAAAAAACAATTTTTCGAAACCTGAGCTATTGGGAATTTAGACGTCAAGTTACTAAACATCTTTTTAACTGATTTCGTCTATCATCTTAAGATCCTAAGGTAAATAAATGTCAAAGTCGGTCATAATTTGAAGAAGTGATTCTGTTATCCCATTCAGATTTTCAAGATGCTGCTTATTATACCACATGGACTAAATGAAAAGGGAGAAATGAGCCTTCTAGTCATTTGACTATTTGGCATTTTACTTTGTAAGTCTTACCTTTATATAATAGTATACATTAGTCAGACCTTCTACCTTGCTAAAGCTTAGTTTTAAAAAGCACTCCTCGTGTACTAAGGCGTAGTAAAGTTCATATTATTCATGACACGAAACTAAACTTCCAAAGGTGACCCAGATAGTGCGCTTGGTGTTGCTTAAAAAAATCATGCCTCGTGAGTAGGAGACCATTACTTATAATTCAGGACACAAAACTGTAAAGTTCCAACAAAGCACGTCTCAGGCGCGAGGCGACACAAATTGTACGATTGGTTGCTAGACTTTGAGTTTGTGCTTTGGTGTTGCTGCTATTTAAGTTCGAAATAGACCAATAATCTTAGTGCATCTTTCACAACTTAAATTTGTGATTTTCAAATACATTGTTCGTATGTTTACCATATATTTACGCATTACAATATTGATTAATGGTTGGTTGACCTTAACAGAAAACAAAGTACATGAAAATATACATTAATTTCAATAGACTAACCATCTATTAATAAAAACAAGGATATAATATCGACTATATTAAAATGATTACTTTTCTTTATTTGTAAAAAAGTAACTCAGATAGTCGAAGGATGATTTAGTATAAATTTGTATTTTCTTTCCGAAAATATTAATCAAAATACCACCTTAAAACCCTCGTTTTCTCCAAGCTTTGGCATTTGGAAAACTCGTCGCCTTGAACTCGAATTGCATACATGCTTTTTCTAAACTAGGGGTGTGGATAGCAATTATGAGCCTATGACACATTTTCCGAATGGAGAAATGAAGCACACTTTGCACCTGGGGCCTCGTATATCTTTTAAGTTTTGGTGAGACTAGGTTTCATCTATCCAGATTAAAGGTATGTAACACTCCGATCATACTATGTCAGGATTCTTAAAATTAGCTAAGAAGTCATAATATTGTTGTTCAGTTTAGGATAAAAGTAGTTTACACTTAAAAGCACTGTATTTATTTAAATCATCTTACTATCTAGAGCAGTTATGCATTTGAGGGGATAACAATGTCAGCATTCTTGGAATCAGTTCTTGTTCTTGTACTGTCTAGAATAAGAGTTATTATTAGTATATATTTTATTTTTCATCCATGTTGATTGTAGAGGGGTAGTTGTTAAAACTGGATAGGTAAGGTATGTAGACTGTAGAGTAGTTTTTTACATTATGCAGAATCTTTTGACCATTCTCTCTAGTTTTCTCCTTCACTTTCCTCAAGAACTCTGATCTGTTCCATTCCAAATTCTAAGTTCAAGATTATGGAGAAAATTCAATCTTGAAAGTTTAAAATATTACCATTTTTTGAAATGACAAAAATATGTTCAATACTTACCAATTAGAAAATCTAAATCAAAACCAAAATTAGGATTTTCGAAGTCTCTTATCACAAACTTTTTACTTGGTCAGCCCATTAGGCACTAAAGTTCATATCATGATGCAAATAAATTAAGGTTCTTTCATATGAGTATTGAGAAGCCAGATTATATGTAAAACAATTGAATCGATTATGTTGCGTTTACAACTAAAACATTCTGATAGATACTCAAATCGTCCGAATTTCATGAATTCGACAAGGGAAACCTCAGTCATTGACATGTCAGTTTCTTTTCTGCGAATAATATGTGAAATACTGTCTATCGTTTTAATCCCTCTTTATATCCATCTAAAATTAACTCCACGGTAGAAAGGATATTTACCACAAGTATACATGCTAGAGGCGGTAATAGTTGATATTGTCATGTTCACTCGTGAGATTCATAATCCCTAAACTATTGCTATATATGCTCTAAATTTAGTAGCTTATAAGAGAAGATTGCATACCATGAGCAACAAACTAGTTTAAGATGTTCCATGACAACAGAGGTCTAATTAATTAGAAATAAGAGATTGACGTTCCCTACAGTAAAGCAAACAATTATAAGTTTACATAACTAATACATTCATACCTTGTAACCTTTGTTTGAGATGACAAAGTCACGTTCTGAGGAGCCCAGAAGTGCTTTCAAGGAGGGTTGACTAAAGGCTGTTTTATCTCTGTCCTTCAAGAATGATATTCTTTCATCGCTGAAAGGATAAGCCTCGGATCCATATGTCTGGAATAGGTTTCTAGGAGAAGTGTCCAAAACCATACCTGCTGAATCAATGAGAACCACCTGAGGATATCTACTAAAGAAACCAAATTTTCTTTTCAAACACTGTCTAGATGTTATATCTGAGAATGGAATTGCAAGCCATGATGGAGTGTGAGAATATATATCTTGGAATTTTCCTTGAAGAGAAGGATTAAAACATATTTTTCCAGGCTCGCTTGTAACATCATCATCAACAACAACCAAAACAACCTCAAAGCAGTTGTTAGCCTTCAAATCATTATACGTGGCCACTAAGGCTATACTGTGACCGTTATCATCATGAGGCGGAGGGGAATGTAGTGGCTGAAAGTATATACCGATAACCTTTCCTGCCAATTGCTCCGCCGTAACCTATAAGATAATGAGTCGAGTGAATCATTGTTAGCTGAATTTGGTGTCTAATCTACTCAAGGCCATAACAGTCAACAAAACTAGCAGTCAATGCCTATGATATCATATTCATACATACCAGTTGGGGGTGATTGTATTTAATTAGGTAATCTCTGTTGGCGGTGAAAAGAAGTGTTGATAAATCAACAAAATCTCCTTTTTCAATTCTCTTGTCTTTCTCAAAATCACATCTTTCTTTTGCTTCATCAAAAGACAACGACAAAGAAATTAAAAACGATTTTTATAATTATTATTATTATACAGGCTAGTGTAAAAAGAAGCTAAGCTAACCGGTTAGACATCCGAAAGTGGAAAAACAAGTGGCATGATTAGTTGATATTGTTGCTGTATTATAAATATTCTTGTTCGTCTGGAATTTGCTTGGGAATGCTCTTCTCCGCCCCATCAATCTTCTCATCCCCTGTGATACCACCATGGCTAGTAGGCTACGCCCAATCATTCAATTCACTATCAAGCGCCTCCACCAGAGAGAAACTAGTTCGAGTAAAGCAGCGATCTAATCAGAAAAAAACAGATATATATATATATATATATAGATATATATATAGGGATAGGATCAAATAAAAACTTTTTTAAGTTACAAACTTACAAACTTTTTTTTATTCTCCCATCGTGTTAATCCTTAGTTATATAAAGTATCCATGTTGAAAATTCTTAAAAAAACATCACAATTTTTAAAAATAACGCATAAATAAATCGCGTTTTCAACACATTTATAACTGGGGTTCAACATCGGGTGTTGAACACTAATTATCATTATGTTGAACATATCTAAAAAGATGTTTAAACTATACCTCTGGGGTTTGGGTAGGGTTTAGAAACATAAATATTAGTTATATAACATGTTTACCTTAGTTCTTACATTTAAAAATTGGATTACGTACTTCTCCACCACTATTTTAATCGATGTTCAACAAAATATGTTAAAAAAATGTTGAACTCAAGTTATATATATGTTGAACAAAAAAAGTTTGTAAGTTTGTAAGTTTATACCAGAACCCTCCCCTATATATATATACGGGGCCTGTTTGTTTCGTGGAATAGGAGGATATCGTTTGTCTAGATAAGTATCAGAGCATTTCCTGCGGTGTGCTTATCTGTTAGGTAGTATAAATGTGTACCTGAGATAGGGTTAAAAATGGGGCGGGTTCGGTGCGGGGACCATTTTCCAGCCCCACCTCATATATATTTTTCCCGCCCGGTCCCCGTCCCATTCCCCGCGGGGATTTATTTTTAATCCCCATTCCCGTCCTACCGGAGATTTAATATAATTTCGCTCCGCTCCGCCCCACGCCGCTGCTATATTATTACACCTTAAATAATTATTTTAAAATTTAGTGGTTTTTTCTTCAGAATTTAATGAAAATATACGAGACATGTATATTAAAAGTAAAAAACTAAATATAATATAAATCAAAAAGACATGTTATACTTGACAAAAAAAAGAGACATGTTATACATTGTAAAATTATAGATTTTGTGTATTATAAAATAATAATATTAAATATATTATATTAAATATAATTATTTATTTATATTAAATATATGTGGGGCGGGGTGGGGAATCCCCGCGGAGATTCAACAAATACCATACTTGCCCCATATTTTGACGGGGCAGAAAATCATTCCCCGTCACTACCCCATTCCCCATATTAGCAGGGCGGATCTGCCCCATTCGGAGCGAATTGGGGCGGGTTCCCCATTTTCCCCACCCTATTTTTAACCCTACCTGAGAGCATCTCCAAATCATGAAAAGCTTTTCATGTCAAAAATAAAAAATCCAGCAAACCACTTTAAAAGTTCACACTTCAATCATAATGACCTGGTTGTCTGTAAGTTTAGCCAACCTGGTATGGATGGCTAAATTTGTCGAATCTACTGTAGGAAGATTGCATATATTCTATTTTAACAATCCAAAATATTAATAACATACTATTTTTAAATTATAGCCAACCACATATTCAACAAATTTTACATAACGTCCAATTTAGCCAACGATTATAGCCCATTGTTGGAGATGCTCTATATTATCTAGCTGGCATGTTATATACCTAATAGTCTCCAACGGGTTCACCAGTTAGTTATATTTTTACCTAACGCAAAATAAATATGCTACATCTGTTGATTACATGCACGTCAGCTTCTTCTCAAACCTATACATAAATTCTTATATTTAATAATTATATTAAGTATATTACTAGTTTAGTTTTATGTTTAAATTTTATTTTAAATTTAAATTTGTATTTTAATAAATTTAGTTATTAAGTTAATAAAGTAAATATAATTACAACATCTTAAAGTTATAAGAAAGATATTATATATATATATATATATATATATATATATATATATATATATATTTAGATACAATATATATTTCTCAATTTTAAAATTTACATCAATTTTGAGGTATATGAAAATGTAGTTTTTGATATGAAAATAATTTTATATGTTAATTATCTAAAAAATAGAAAAATTTATTTCAAAACAAGAATAAAAAGTGAAAAACATATAAGTTGGTCATATAATATTATTTTAATTATCATAATAAAATATATATTAGCGTAAAATTTACACCACATGTACACACTTGTTGGTACTTAATTTTTAAATTTATAAAATTAAAATAAGTTTTAATTAAATAAATAACATATATTCTTGTAGAAAAGCTTTATTTGATTAAATTCAGAAAATAATTTATTTATTAATTTTATTTACAATACATAACTACTATGTGAAATTTAGCTATTAAAATTTGAAGATAGTCAAATAATAGATTTTTAAATGATAATATCATTTCGATTAATTAGAATAAATTCAGAATATAATTTATTTATTATATATATATAAAATATTTATTTAACTGAATTTATAAGAAAGTCATTTAGGAAACTTATTCACAATAAGTAATTATTATTTAAAAATATGATTATTTGAATTTGTAAATAACAAAATAACAGAATTTTAAAATATAGCTAACCATTATAGTTCACCGCTGGAGCAAAAAGTTGAGCAAATTTTTAACTAATTATCTATATTTACACTTTTAGCTGACACTTATAGCTATCTCTCTCGTAAATACTCTAACTTGCGTGTAGCCCCAAATTATGCCCAAATCTTGTATTAAATTTATATGTTATTTATAATATATAATATATTGACTTAAATCATTTTCCAATATTTAACATAAAATATTTAGAATAAATTTTAAATACGTAATATATAATATACAAATATGTTCATAATTATTATATGTATAAATGTTCTATTTATATTTTTAATTTATAAAGTTATAATATTGATAAGGTATAAAAAATTTATTTTATTGCGAACTAAATTTATAAATTCTGATATAATCAGATGTGTTTCAATTACAACAATTATTTATTTTTATTTTATAGTATTTTCTTTAAAATATTGAAATAAATATAAAAATGTTATAATATTATCATTAAATATAAAAATGTTATAATATTTTTTGAAAGTTAATATTATCATTAGATATATTAATATAAAAATGTTATAATATTATCATTAGATATATTTTTGTTAGATATGTTATTTTGTTTTCTCTAATATAGAATAAAACTAGTTAATTTATATTTTATTTAAAAGAATAATATTTTAAATATAACTAATGATTATAGCGAATAAGATATTTTCAATATTTTACAAGATGTGCTTTAATTATAACATTTATTTTTTTTATTTTATAATACTTACTTTTTAATATTGAAATAAATATAAAAACGTTATAGTCTTATCATTAAATATATTTTTATTAAATACAACATTTAATCTATATCTATATCTATATCTATATCTATATCTATATCTTCTGAACACAAAGAAACTGGAAAAAGACTGTTTTTGCCCTTCCACCTTTTTAACTTCTTATTTAAACTTAGCCCTTTTTTGTCTTTTCACGGCCTCTTGGATAATCCAGATAAAAATGGGTCAATACCCGACTTGAATACAATGGTATTTGCCGCAGAGTTGGAGCAACCCGTTAACATCCGGGTCTGAACATTCGGTTACGACTGACGCTACACTTGCAGTTCTTTATCCCTGCATTTTAGCCGTGTGATTCGAACGTGCCAAATTTCAAACTGGGTAGTTAATGGATTCATCGTGCTCTTAGCGACTTCTATAGTCTGTGTTCATTGCTTCATTATTTTGTTTTGTGTTTGGGCAGGAGATGATCTTCAAGCGGTGGTTCAAAATTCATGATTTCAGGTATCTCTAAATCTTACTTATTCAATCAAGGTACACATTGATTCGATTTATATATTATCAAGGTCTCATTGATTCAATTCATGTATATATAAAGTTCATATCCCTCTTTTTTATCAGGATATTGTAAGTTACATGGTTATTTTGATACAATCTTGGTAGTTCCTTAGCTGACCATTTTACTTTGGTATTTTACAGAATAATGAATGTGAGATAAATAAAGAATTACTCAGATTTTAGATTACTCACGGTTTGTAGACCAACTGTTCGATTACATTTCCTATGGAGTTTTCAACTGTGTTTTAATCTTACATATCTATTTTGTTGTAATTTAAATTTTGAGATGCATATATCACAATTGTAATTGCTTCCTGAAAGAGAGTTATCTGTTTTTAGATTACACACGGTTTATACATCAAATGTTCGATTAAATTTCTTATAGATAATATATGATCATATATGCTTACTAATTACAACTTGATACAATGTGGCATTGGCAGGTTCCTCCGGCGTAGCTCATTCAGAAATTGGGCTGTGCAGCCCAAGGCATTGGCAGAAGCTATTGATCGAGTGATGGTTTTGAATTGCAACCATAATTTATGTGACATACTTCTTTTGTGGCTGATTTAGAAATTTAAAAAAAAGTAACGCCGCCTGAATCATCCTGAAAATTGTGGCTGATTTCTGCACTTCATCTACCAGGTGTGTACATAATTCCATGGGTCTGGAATAAAATATGCAAAGGAGAGGACATGGGTCTGTATTCCAAACAGAGCTCAGGCCAAAAACTGAAAGTCCAACTGCAGTTACAGGTTATTTCATCTATATTCTAATGGTCAAATTAAACTATAGTTGCACTATCTAATCTTAGGTAGCCTATAATCTTAGTTGCCTTATGTAGGTTGTTCTGGTGGTGAATTATATGTAGCCTATAAAAAATTTGTGATCATCTGTGGATTGTTAACTGTAGGCAGCTTTTATGTTTAGTGGTTTGAGCTACAATTGGATTTGCATATATTAGATTCCCTCTAGGTAACCATTTATGTCATAAAATTGAGATGCTTAATTAATATGTAAAGCTTCTTTTCGAAATTAAATCTGGTGTGTAGCATGTGAGTTGTTATCTTTACCTTTGCTAGGCACCCAGATGTTGATTATTACTTAAAGGCTTACTAAAGATTTTATTAATGTCACTTAGCATAAAGTTAGAGTTTATACATTGCTTCAGTCTGAATTTTGCGAACCCTGTCAAAATTCTTCACATAGTACCTGTTTAACCTCAAGAAAGATAGTTAGTAATTTTGAAGTTAAAATTATCTAAATTGGATTCATATGAAGACAGAATGAGTCTTTATATGTATGCTTCAAAGGAAACTTTATTCTAGAGGACTTTAGATAATCTTAGCTTGATGAATTGTTATAACTTTTGTCTGTGACTTGCATGTCTTTATCGTGTGTAGAATAAATATTATTATAATAATATTATTAATCAAAAAGTCTGATCAGTCACCATGCCAACCAGCTTGCCGGCTATAAGAGGACAATTTATTACTAAATTTTAGTAACAACTAATATAATTTGATAATTACAATAAATCATAGTTATTCATCATGGAAAGTCAAAATTGATGATTAAAATAATATTAATGATTAACCGTCTGATGAGTGGAATATATGCGAGATCTCGAGTGAGATCAGATCATACGGTTGGTAGTGCAGCATCAATCAATATGTTGTCTTGGTTAATGTACTTAAACATCTAATCTTTGCTTCCCATGCAAAGTACCTCTTAATCTAATCAGTAGTAACAAAAACAGGATCACAAATCCTTAGAGACGTTGTTTAGAAACCTCCCAGAATAGTATAGTTACCAAAGTCAATGGATAGTGTCCTGTATTTTCTGTTGCAGTCCGTGGCTAAGCTACTGTCGCTCTGATTATTTTTTATAATCAAATCTGAAATCATACTATATATAATCTGATTATAAGAAAGGCTATCAGTATCTTTTAAATGTATACAGAATATCACATAGCAAAACATAGGAAAGGGAAAGAGGTGGCTAGAAAACTTTGATGCCTATTGATCTCAGGTTTAACTTGGGTACCCCTGATGAAAATGAACCCAACATCGAAGATTTTAATTTCAAAGGCTTGGCAAGTGCAATATGTTCCTATAAACAAATAGAAGTGCAATGGGCCTATACAAGCATCTCAGTTTCCAATCTAATATATACATTATTCCCTAAGGTTCTTTTTTGTTATTTGGATCTTATTAATTCTGTTGTACTTAAGATTAAGGAAATTTTGAATTCTATATTCTACATTTAATTAGATGTCAAAGAGTTGGTGACAAGAGAACAAAAGATCTCTCTTTGCTATTGCTTATTTTACCAGATTCTGGAATACCTGCTAAAGTAAATGCCTATCTTTATACAATTAAACATACCTCTGCTATAGTGAATGCGGGTGATGTTTAGGCTAGGGACAAGTTGGAACGTGTTCTCCAGTGCCTTGATAAGGGCAGATGTGACGCTCTCCAGGACTGCATCGTTCTTTTGCCATATTCAGATGTTACTCAGCTACACACCCCATCAACATCTACTTATTTGTCGCACCTCTCTCCACATTATGCATCATTAAGCTTATCAGGTTAGTTAAATGAAATATGAGACATGTGCGCTGGCTGCAGTTTTAATATCGTAAAGCTAATACATTTGTCTAAATTTGGTCATATATAGGTCAAGTTAACAAACACCCAATGTCTCCACTTTTTACCTCTCCTTCTGCGAGGAGTTTATAGCATATAAATTTAACAGGTATGGTCAAATAAACATTAGGTTTTAAATATAAGCTATATTTAAATATTGGTAAAATAAAAATATTGCTTTGTCGAATAGAAATAACAGTAATGCTGGTAATGCCGGATAAGAACACAAGTAATTTCGGTTCCTATTATTGATCTCTACGCAATAGATATTAGTTAACTTATTGGTGTTTGTCAAAAAGTTTCATTTGGTTAGACTACTCAGATTTACAATTTTTGAAATAAGAAGTCATTGAATTCACTCTTTTTATAAGTTAGCTTTTCTCTTTGATGAATTCCCAAAAAGATTTGGATCATCTTTTAATAACCCGACTATGGTATGTATATTCCATACAATTGTGCAACTAGGAATTAGAAAAAGAGACACGTAACAATACACAATAAAAACCTGATTATTGGATGTGTACAGATAAATTATCAATTATAAAAATATGAAAACAACAAACATTACCCGTGTGCGAAGCACGGGCCAGATATACTAGTTTTCTCTAACACTCATACAGAGCAAATCAATTAAAATTTAGGGAAATCTACAAAACTACCTACCTTTTCTTTAATTATTTACAAAAATACTACCTTCCAGAATTATTTTTAAAAATACCTTTTCATAAAATTGTTTTTTCAAAAATACTGTTTGCAACTTTTGCAACCTCATTTGCAACTAGCCAGCCGTGTTGCAACCTCTTTTGCAACTTCATCTGCAACTGAATTTCTGATTTCAAGTTCCAGTTTTCAAATGTCATTTTCGACCTCATTTTCGGAATCGATATATATATATATATATATATATATATATATATATATATATATATATATATATATATATATATATCGATTCCGAAAATGAGGTCGAAAATGACATTTGAAAACTGGAACTTGAAATCAGTATTTGTAATTGCATATATGGTTGCATATGGTTGTATTCAGTTGCATATGGTTGCATTCAGTTGATTCTATTGTATTCTAATGGCCCCGCCAGGGGCACACCATACATCTGTTGTTACTTACAGTTTTGAGTTGCATTTAGTTGCAACTGAGGTTGCAAATGAAGTTGCAAAAGTTGCAACTGCAGTTGCAACCTCATTTGCAACTTTTGCAACCTCATTTACAACTATATATAGTTTTCAGTTGCATTAAGTTGCAACTGAAGTTGCAAAAGTTGCAACTGCAGTTGCAAAAGTTGCAACTGCAGTTGCAACTTTTGCAACTTACTGTTTTCAGTTGAACTAGTTGCAACTGCAGTTGCAACCGTTGCAACTTTTCATTTTTATTTGCAACTTTTGCAACCTCATTTGCAACTTTTACGGCTGCGCCGCCCAAGGTTGCAAATGAGGTTGCAAAAGTTGCAAATCGTATTTTTGAAAATTTTTTTTTATAAAAAGGTATTTTTAAAAACAATGAAAAAGATGGTAGTATTTTTAAAAAAATGATTTTGCAGATGGGTATTTTTAAAAAGATCCCTAAAATTTATTTTAATTATATTATCAAAATTAATAAAATATAATATTTTGAATATAACTAATGATTATATTTAACACCGCTGGAGCAAAAATCACTGTAAATTCAGTAAAATTATAGCTAACAGTTATGTCGTTGGCGTTTGAGATGCTCTTAAGTACGCATTTTAAAGGTTCAGAAATGTTATTTTTGAGTTTCTCATAGTCGTAATTCGCAAAGTTTGATGGAATAATAATACAATGTAAACTAGTTAAATTATTACTAAAGCCCCGTGGGACTACTAATAATTGGCTGGGGTATAAAAATTAAACTTGGGCCAGGTCAGAAAACTTATAAGACAATCAATAAAATTATATTAAATTATTAATATTATTCGGTTTGGTTCGGTACATATATGTCTTCAGATTAAAATTGGTCATGTTTCATGCATATCATTTAATAAATACTAGATAATTATGCCCGCGCTTCGCGTACGGGTAAATTATTAGAATTTTCACTAAAATGAGGTCGGAAAAATAAATTAAATCAATATTAACATTAGATTTCTAATCTTTGTTTAACATATTATATATATTTAGAGGTACTGCAATATTAAAAAATTAATTATTTAGGATACAACTTTACCAACTCTAAATAATTGATTACAAGGGTTGATTAGTATTATCTATATGTTCATTTTTGGCAGTTAATGTCAGATGGGAAAATTTTGCTTGCTTCTCCTTACCATCTTCTAATAGCTTCAAGCAGAGAGTCTCAAGATTTGGTCGATGCACATAAAATAATTGTTGGTTCAGATAGGATTTTAGAGATAAATAGTTCCCACGAACATGAGAGTGTTTCTAGAGATGTTAGGACTTCCTCTAAGAAGAAATTGATAACAGTTGATCAAGGCGTGAAGTTGGAGATGCAGGCCTGAAACCTTATATACAATATAGGTTTACTTCTTTTCTTGCTGGCTATTGTCTCACACATTGCTCTTGTGACCTATCATATATTATAGAATTCATGTATGGCTGCAAATGTAGAAATCCTGAAAATTTGATGGCTGCAAATGTAGAAAAGCTGCAGATGTAGAAAACCCTGAAATTAGCACTTATCATACTCCAACTGGAATGAGGCACTATAATATATGACCACTCTTAATTGTTAAAGAAACGCAGCAGCATTTGTAAATAGATCAAAGACTAGCTATCGCTTGGAAACTCAGAGCTACTTAAACATATAGCCTACCTAATAAATCGGTGCACGGCTCCTATGTCTCAAATTAAAAAACTTTAATGCCATATTAGTCGTATAAAAAACACAATCACATTTATTCATCGCTTACATGACGCAGAGGAAGAGAAACAATAAAAGGCAGCATGTCTAACTGTTGCAGCCTAAATCTCTCCCAAACTATTGCTAAGACTGCCCAAACCATTGCTAAGACTGCACGCTGCTCATCATTTGTAGAAGATGATCCACTTGAAACATTGCAGCGAACACCATCTGAAAGCTTTGTATCTAGCAATTCTGCACCGCATGGCAGGCTGTAGAATGAAACTATATTCCGAGCGCAGCTCATAAACACGTCGAACTCTCAAATCCAATCACATGGCTGAATAACATGTTATAATATGAAAATACATATCACAGTCCAATCCCAAATCAAGTTGTCCCAAATAAAGACAGTCTATGTAATATAATATACTCCGGTAAGTAGATGACAATATTAACAGTTGTCGGGCTCAGTTTTACATTAATCATCATATTTAAAAATAAAGCCATGCATGTCATATTTAACTAAAATAGCAATAATATACTGACATTACAATATGTTCACAGTAGCTATCATCCGAGCATAGAATACAGTTCTCTGGATAAACATAAAGCATATTATCAGCAACTTTCACTAAATCAGTGGTAGAACCTTCATCGCTATATATTAGCATATGGAGCCCTTGAAGAGAAGTAACCCTAGAAATAGCCACATAAAGCTGGCCATAACAGAAAACAGGTTGCAGCAGATACAAACCTACGGTATCGAGTGACTGTCCCCGACCCTTATTAATGGTCATCGAGTAACAAATTTGCAAAGGAAATTGTGTTCTTTTAAAAGCAAAAGGAAATTTTGTATCAGTAGGTACCATGTTGATACGTGGGATTAGGTGCCTAGACCACATGGCTTCCACAAAGGATCTCACACTCTACACTATTCTTTTTACACGTCACAATCATTCGCGTCCCTCTCCAGAGGGTTTATCTTTGCCAAATCAAGAATGGAGGATGGTAGGATCCAGCCCTGAAGCGACTGCTGGAACCATCAGCTCTGCCTTTCTTGGTTTAAGCTTTTCCCAAGCAAACACAATCCTGGTTCCAGTGCACATACTAATTCCAAAATAGATGCCCACCAGGAAAGGAACTCCCATGGCCATTGGCAGTGGCATCCATTTCCCTATCTTCTTCGGCAACATGTATTTAACCAAGTTAATGCATATAACGAATGAGAAGAACCCATAGCAGAGCTGCAAGCAATGGTCAGGCAGAGCTGAAAAGCCTTCTACCACGAGAATGCCATGCTTCTATATATTACAACATAAGGAGCCTTGAATTCTCCAGTAGGATTCCCCACATCGAATGCTTTGTAGTAAAGCATGAAGCTTAGGGGAGCCACCATACAGCCTATTGTTGTGCCAATGCTCTGGCTTAGTAGCATAGCTCGAGGAGATGTTAATTTGAGATGACCTGTTTTCAAATCTTGCATTACAATGCAATCCACAGAAACCACAGACTTGATTAAACCACATCCAGCTAACCCTGCAACAACTCCATGCTCTTTTCCTACCAATGCTGCTAGCAGAAAAAGCGCCACTTTCTTATAATTGTAAGCCATGATGAAACCTGTTAAACCAGCTCCATAAGCATAAAAAATGTAGCACATGTTGTCTTACATAAATCAAATATTAAGAACATGGAGTCTTGAGACTGGTACGTCAAAATATTTTGCAAAAACACAAACAATCTTAATTATATTGTATAAAACAACGGAATCATCACATATAGCTAATAAGACAGTTTGTAGACACATAGAAATAACCTTGATTAAATACCTAATATAAAACCAGCAAATGAGCACCAGAGGAGTAACAACCATCCTTGATGGCCATGATTTGCTCTTCTCTCATCACTGACAGGACAATCTAGCAAGTCTTTATCTTGCTCATATCCCTATTTAATCTATTTCCTCATATTGTCATCAGTGGGACTCTGGAAAGCTTCAATTTATATTTGGTGTTGTCAATCCTGCCAAAAGACATGTAAAGTCGTCGTCTGTGATGCCAAGTAGCTAATAGTCATTGCAATTAACATGCGGCACATCACAATTATGGGATGAAGTAACAATATCATCAAGCTCCTGGCATAGAATATATCTATGGCCACAAAGTGGCACTTAGCATGAGTGTGTTTACCAGTTTAGAGGTGAGAACCTCTACAACCTTGGAAAGCCTGCTGATGTTGAGATAAGCATTCTTGTGAGCTTACCATTGCGAGATATCGCTTATCTTTATATTTTTCTCATTGTTTCATGCCATATTAATATGCATAATTTTCAAATATGAAATTATTGCATAAATGGATCGATATATTTTTCATTATAGCAAGCTACTTGTGAGGATCATAGTAATACTAATATTAGTAGTGATAGCTAATAGTAGTAGCCAGGGAATTAGAGTCAGGGGTAAGGGTGTAATTCCCTGGCCTGTTATATCAGCTGTACTAGTGTGGCCTATAAATAGACTTTGTGTGCTGTGATATGCATGTTGTGAGATACAAACTTCTTTTCCAAGTTTCTCTCTTTCTCTCTCTAAACACTCTCTCTCTACTCTGATCTGATCTCTCTCTCTCATTTCTCTCTCAATTCTCCATCTCTCTCTCTTAATTCACCTCTATCTAGCTATAATCTATTGTTCTGTTACTTGATTTCCTGCTATTTCAATTTATAAACTCAGAAAACACCAAAAATATACAAAAACAGCTTTGTCATACATTGAAGGCATGACACTACTGCATCATGGTTGCCACAATTTAAGAAAGAAAAGGTTTATAATAAAGTCAGTGTTAACCTTTAGTCCAATTTTTAACTCAGAGCCAGATTCACAATTTGGAAGATAACTTATTCGTAGGGAAAGTGCTCACCATTAGAAAGACATGATCTCGAGTTACTCTCTTGAGTTAAAATGCCAGCACCACTAATAGAGCCTTTATATGAAGCAGTACAATAACAAATTAGAAAAGAAATCACATAGATGAACCGATAATATTTTAGTGCCAAGCTATGAGAAAAATTGTGAAGAAAACACTATTTACAATTTTGACATGAACATTCATTTTATCCTCTATCCTCAACCAGCTAATCAAAAATGTATTTTAATGGAGAAATATAACTGATACATGTTTTACGTGAAATTTTTTATGAACTTTTTACATGATGGATTTTTACATTCTAATGTGCAACAAAGTATTAATATCACAACTTGTTACCCAACAGATATTTACATCCTGTTTTTATAACAAAGTATCAATACCAAACTCCCGGCCTATACGCTTTAATTGTAGATGATGTACTATTTGGAAGGGAGTATATATAGAGTAAAAAGTATACTATCAATTGCATGTTATTTTTAAGGTAAATCCAACCATCACTGTATCATTCCAATTATGATCCATGGCGGAAAGAGGAGTTCAAACTGCAATTTAAAGTTTATAGATAAACAACTATCAACAAATGTTGAGTACACGGTGCTTTACTTCTTATCAGCTTTATCTTGTGTTTTAATGAGAACATGGGTGAATTTTAGATGTATTTATGAAAAAACAATCACCATTGAGAATACAATCACCCTCTCTTCTATATTTCTTATAAACCTTTCTGCTTCAAAAAAAAAAAGTTTATATACCTTGTGACGGTAAAAGGCTGCCTAACAATACAAAAAAATCATGTCAGCCCGTGATCTGATTATGCTACATAAGCAAAAGCTTATTAGAGGATGTATAAATTCATGTCTCTTCAACACAACGAACATGAAAGTACGAGAGGATGCAAAAGTTCTGAGAGATAACAAACTCACCATCAGAAACACATGACTTGGTGTTTGGAACAAAGTTAGATGTAAGAGTACAAAATTCACTTGGCTAACCTTTATTAAATCAAAGACAGTGAGACCAAAATCTCAATAAGAGAATTATAAAGAACATTGTAAATGAATGTCAAGAGGCTCTTATTAATAGTACTTGGCCTATTGCCGAGTGTATCTGGATAATCAGTTTGAGATTTGCTTTGTTGAATAATCATCATCCAATTTCGAAGAAATCTGTGAAGTGCGTTACCAGTAATCTAACTCAGGTTTCCTACAAAATTGTTAGTAAATTATTTAGATTATTTCGAAAGGATGGAAGCATGTGAGATTGATTCAATGGATACCTTCTCCAATTTATCCTGCAATGTATTCCAACCACGTCACTTGCCACATCATTATGTACAAAAATTCTGTACACAATTATTAATATAATTTGTGAGTATACTTCGAGTCTAGTAAACATGTTACTTATGACACAAGATTTTGATAAATAGTTAGGTATATATTTAATTACTTGCAAATAAAATTTTCAATTAATTTATTTATTTTATTATGTTTTATTAACTTCATATTTATAGGATTTAATTAAATTAAAATACACTAGATAGTAAATATATAACTATATTATGTAACTTATTTTCATGTATTTTATTAGTGTGTATAACTTGATCAAAATCAGAATGATATACAGTCAAATACATTTGTTTGGTTTGCAAGGGGTAAAATTTTTACTGATATTTTTTGCTTTTTATAAAAATGAAATATGTGAAACTCATGGAAAAATTCATGAATCATGAGTATAAGTCCGTGAACTGAGTTTTTTGTGATTAAAAGTGCGTGAACAATATTTATAAGGCTGGTAGTGGTTGTCATAGTTTGTGAGCTGTTCGTGAATATGTTGGTGAATAATTTTTTTCGAAATAAGCACGAACAAACATTTTGTTTTGATAAAAGTTGGAGCTTCGATGCATTTTTAACTAGAGTAGGACTAGGAGTTGCGTTCAGTTGGAGTAAATAGAATGGAGGGAGAATGAAATGAATTTTGTACTGATCAAAGAAAATGCTCATTCTATTTTTATTTTTTTCACAATCTTTCTCACAAAAAATTTAATTACATCCATATTTTGTCACAATTATTTCTTACTTTTTTCTTTCTCCTTAAAATTTTTATATAATTTTTTATTCCGTTCTCTCCTCATTTTTGTGAAATATAGACAGTTATAATCATTTTTTAAGTAACTACATAATGTATTCCTATTAATAATTATTATATTACCTTTTGATTATTTTTATAAAAAAATATGTACTTTTAATTGTGTTTTCCTTGTCATAAATTTCTTTGTGCATGCAGGTTGTGGGACGTTGGTTTGGATGTTGAAATTGCAAAATACACGCAATATCTTGAAAATTTCCCTGATAGGGTTTATAAGTGAGCAGGTATGATTAAATCTGTTTTGCACTAATTACAGTTGTTGTAAATTTTCTTACATTAGTTACTCCCAAATGTACATCAAATAACTTGTGTACACATTTCAGGTGAAGTTACTCGGAAAGGATTTTATGTCTGTAGTGAGGATGGTGAAGCAAGTCATGATTATCCTCAAATAAAGAAAGTATATTGACGAGTCGAGAAGGATGTCTGGTGTCTTATTAGTTGATCCTAAGGTAGCATTCCATATCTTTTTATATAAGATTAGTGGAAAAAAATGTTCCAGATGTTTATAGTGAAGTGAAGTGCCGATATATTAGATAATTATTTTAGTGAGAGACGGAGAGAGGTATATTGGATTGAGATTTTAAAATATTTTTTTGCATTCATGAAATCAGAAGGTATTCGATTGGAATTGTTTGAAATCCATTAAAATCTCAAGGTATTCAATTGAGATTTTAAATTATGCTACAAAATCTGGTGGTATTCAATTGGGATTTTAAATTATGCTTTAAAATCCGATGGTATTCAATTGGGATTGTTTAAAATCCATTAAAATCTGATGGTATTCAAATTCTGATGGATTTTTTTTCATTTCATAAAATGATGGATTTTGTGGCATTCTTCAGTGTATTTTAAGTTTTTTGAAATCTCACCAAATTCAATAAGATTTTGAAGCATTGTACCTAAATCCTATCAACTCTATGCGACAATTCATCGAGAATCCGCACAAAATCAAAATCCTATGCAATCCATTAAAATCCATACACTAAAAACAATGCATTAAAATTCCAATCGAATACATTCTAGAGAGTGTATTCTAGAAATTTAGTACTTAATTCATTGGAGAGTGTAGAGTTTTAGAGAGTGTATTTTAGAAATTTAGTACTTAATTCATTGGAGAGTGTAGAGTTTTGAAACTAGTTATATATGTTCAATGTCTTGTTTCTAATTTGTGCATTTGATCTTGGATCGAGTTGAGTGCAATTTCAGACAAGGAAATCACGGAGATGATCTTGTTTCCTGTTGTGAATGAGGCTTGCCGTGTATATGCTCAAGGTATTAATGCAGTTAAAACGGCAGATCTGGACATTGCTGGTGTCATGGCACCATACAGGTCTGTGCATCATGCATAACCTGTAGAATATAAAACTGATTCTTATTAATTCTTGTTCCTCTAAAAAAGAGATTACATCCATATTTGAAACAAAAATACTTTACTCCTAACAATACTCTACTACTTCTAATAATTCTCCGAAAACAAGATAGACTCAATACCTCCTACAAACTCTCTAGAACTCCAACAATCATCTAACTACTTCAATCTAAAATTAATCCTCAAAATAAATAACTAAACAAATAATAATAATAAATAAATTTAAGATTATTCCAACAATCACCCCCATAATCTTAAATTTATTTAACAGAATTTATGAAGCAATTCTCTTCATTTTGTGATGCACTTCTCACCACCACCAATTTGTTGATGCACTTCTCATCAACACCAAATTAACTGGAGCACTTCTCTCCCGGTGCACATAATCACCCATAAATCTAAAGTAGAGGTTCTGCCTCCATCAGTTGTGCCATGATTTAATTCTTCATCACCTTGAAATCTACAATTCTTTGCCAAGTGTCCATACCTTTTGCATTTGAAGCACTGTGGCTTTCCTTTGTTCCAGCAGTCCTTTTCTTCGTGACCAATCTTATTACAGTGGTTGCATTGAACTTTGTTACCTGTGGCTTTTGCAAAGGAACTTTTCACTAATAGGAGTCCTTCAGTTTTTCCTCCATTTTCTTCCTCCCTCATTAATCTCCTTTGATCTACGGCACTAAGAGCATTGATTAATTCCACTAGAGTTATTTTGGATAGGTCTTTGGAATTAGGGGTGTGCATGGTGCGGTTTGGTGCGGTTCCGGACATTAACCGTTACCAAACCGATGAATGCGGTTCGGTTCGGTTAATCATCATTAACCGTAACCGCACCAATTAAAACGGTTTTTCGGTTACGGTTAACCATTAGTCGGTTGCGGTTTTTTTTCGGTTTTTCCACTATTATTTGCTACTCTTGTGCATAATGAATTTTTTAAAAAAAATATAAAATTTTCATGAACATGTACAATATGTTCGGTTACTATTTACTATTGTTTCTATATAAGGATATAGGAAACATTACATACTTTCATCTAAAAAAACCTTAATACACAATAAAAACTAAAACATACGTATTTTGACAAGAAATTAGATGATGTCAAGTCAATAAAATTACCCAAAATCAACTAATCATGAAATTCAAATAAAAAAATGTTCAAAAAGTACATAAATAAAAAAAAGTAGAATAAGTTTCATAATAAAATTTGATCAGCAGATTAACAGCAGAAATATTTCTACTTTGTGGCAAATCACAATAGCCCTAGTTTTCGATCAAGCGCTCCTCCAAATATTTGGGTGCCCGGTTATTTAAGTGACTCAGCAAGTATGCAAGTACGAAGAAGAACCTCCATATAAAATTAGATGTGAAATTTTAAAATGACTAAAATGTTTTATTACTATTTATATATATATATATATATATATATATATATATATATATTTCGGTTCGGTTAATTTCGGTGCGGTTTTAGTATAAAACCGAAAATAAAACCGCACCACTAATTTCGGTTTTTTATCTCGGTTATTTTCGGTTTTATTTGCGGTTTGGTTTTTTTCGGTGTGCTTTTTCGGTTTTTTTAGGTTTTTTTTGCGGTTTCGGTTTTTCCTGCTCACCCCTATTTGGAATCTTCAAGTGAAGATATTTTAGACTCATATTTTTCAGGAACACTCACCAGAATTTTATCAACAACCCTCTCGTTGGCAAATGTTTCACCAAACAACCTTATTTGATTAACAATACTCATAAGCTTACTCACATATTCTTTAATAGTTTTGTTCCCCTTCATCCGCTGCATCTCGAATTCTCGTTTGAGATTCAAAACTTGCATCAACTTTGTTTTAGCATTTCCTTCAAACTCTTCCTTTAATGTGCTCCATGCCTCTTTTGGTGATTCGCAAGCCATGATACTTGTAAAGATTCCATCCGACACCGCGAATGAATACATGAGAGTGCCTTTGCTTCTCTTGCTGCTTCCTCGTCATGTTTTTCGATTTGAGCTGCGGTTGGATTTTGTGGAAGAATGGTTAATTCAACATCACTTTCAATTGTTTCCCACAGACTCATAACTTTCAAATATGATTTCATTTTGATAGCCCATGAATTATAGTGATCTCCTTTGAATGTATGTATCGAAAGAGAAAATTTTTTGACGCCATTTGAAAAAAAATACAAAGATTGCTTATCTATATATGTATTTTCATAACTTCACAAGCCCTTTAAACCTAGCTCTGATGCCAAGTGTAGAATATAAAACTGATTCTTATTAATTCTTGTTCCTCTAAAAAGAGATTACATCCATATTTAAAACAAAAATACTTTACTCCTAACAATACTCTACTACTTCTAATAATTCTCCTAAAACAAGATAGACTCAATACCTCCGACAAACTCTCTAGAACTCCAACAATCATCTAACTACTTCAATCTAAAATTAATCCTCAAAATAAATAACTAAACAAATAATAATAATAAATAAATTTAAAATTATTCCAACATGACCTCGCTCCAACCCCGGATAACCTCCAAAAACTAGTTAAAAGATTATCTAATTTCAAGCAACAGTATAACATACTGGTATAATTTCGGAGTCATGTTCTGGGCTGAATTTGTTGGACCGAAATACATCAAATTGGAGGAGTATGGGCAAATGAGCACCATGCAATATTCTTTAAACCATGTGCTTACTTGGTAGAAAAAGCAGCGATGGATGCTCCTCTGGTAAGTTGATCAGAACTGATTAACAGTTACCATAGTGTTGAATAGTAAGACATGCAGTTTAGCACTAAATAGTTATCACATTAGCAAAAGCAAGTCGTTTCATGATGATGATCAGGAGAGTGCATAAGATAAGATCTATATACTCGTATGATTTTGTTTTTGTTGCGGGGAGCTCCATGTTATTAGAATTTACAAAGTAGGCCTGAATTCTGATAATATAATCAAGGATCATTGTGTAGAGAAAAGCTGTGTAAATTGTAATGCACTTCCAAATTCTGCAAATGTGTTGCATTGCATGTAATTTAAAATCCTTAATGGTTAGTATAAACAATATATCACTTGCTGCATTCAAGGCCGTGCTGGGTATTCATGGTCATGGAGTAATTTGAATTTGTTCATTGCAGAGTTCTGCTCTAGATCAAGCGAAGACCAATTAACTTATAAGCGTACTCTCTCCACTTGACATGTCATAACTTCCACTTCTACTCGGAATTGGCTCTTGAATAGCTAGCTAAATAACAAGACATGGACTAAAGGAACCGGGAAAGGGTGGTGTTTAATTTAGTTAACCCGATGACAAAAAACAAGGATATACGTTGGGCAAATCCAGCAGTGATCCAAATATTCAAATTTGGGGATTCTTCTTTAACAGTGATCTAAAAAGTCCAAATTTGGGATTTTCCTCCAGCAGTGATCCAAATTTGAATCAGTGAATAGTACTTATTCAAATTTGGATTACTTACTTTATTATAAAATAATGATTTTGTTATTTTGTTTATCGGACTTAAAATTATTTTGTGATTATTAATATTTAATTAATAATAGTTTATAATTAATAATTAATAAAATTAATGTTTTAGCAAAACTTAGAATAATTGGAAAGTAAATTTCTTTGAAATTAATAAAAAGAGTACATTACATGCATAAAATAAAGGGTACATAAAATGCATAAAATACAATTACAATACCGGAAAATGATTAGAAAACAGTACAATAAATATAAATTTTGATTTAGTCGAACAGATTATTTTCGTTTCCTCCGAGATAATCAAAACATTATACGTAGCTATCCTGTCATTTTGAGATCCTTGAGTTTCATCTTCATGTTTTTAATTTTGAGATACTTTGTTCGATGTTAAAAAATAATTAAATTATTTAATTAAATATAATATAAGTAGTTAATAATGATTAAAAATTAAATTTGAGATTATATAGTTTAATTTTAATATAAAATTTATGTAATATAATATATAAAAAATAATTTTGATCAGAATTTGTATCACGCTGCTGTAATTGATCAGATATTTGGATTAGTTGATGATTCGAATTTGAATTTTTGGATCACAAATGCTGGAGATGGCCTGATACTGTATTTCATTGGAAAATAAGATGAAATATAAAAAGAGTTGTAAATTTGTACTCTGTTTTATTATTTTTAAGAAAATACTCAGAGAAAGAAATGGTTATTGAACTGCAATCAGCAGTGTGGCACATGTAACTTGGAGTGTCAATACTACAAAACTTGCAATTTACAATGAGGAATAGAGTAGTAGACAGGTGCTTAGGGTTCTGCATGAGTTGCTCATAGACCATCTAAGAGTCTGATTAAAATATATTCAGCCTTCCACGTGCTTCTGCCATCTCTCTCCTCCTCCATCTCTTTCATTGCCTTCTTTCCCTGCTTGCTGCATTTCCCAATCTCATTACTCCTGCTACTTCACTCCATTCTCTCTCTCTTTCTCTCTCTCTCCATTTTCATGCTACAAAACCTCTACCAGCAACAATCTCAAGAACTAATCAAACACACTCTTGCTAAAACATTATGACTATAGAAGTTATTGAAGAAGATTGTGGAGATGGGAGCATGATATGCACAAACCATCCATATAAAAACAACACTCCTGGTGGGATCTGTGCCTTTTGTCTACAAGAGAAACTTGGCAAACTTGTCTCTTCCTCTTTCCCCGTTACTATCTTCCCTTCTGCTTCCTCTTCTCCTTCTCCATCTTTTAGATCTCACCATAACTTCACCACCACTGCATCCACAACTATCCCTTCTTCAGCTTTATCAAACACCCAAGATGAGTGTCACCACAACTTCAACATCTCCAAGATTCCATTTTTCCTCACTCACAAGAAGAAAAAGAAAGACTTGTCTTCAAACATGGAGAATCACAACAACAGCAATGCCATGATTTTCAAGAGAAGCAAATCAACAGTGACTCCAAGAAAAGGGGTGCATTTCAATGAATTTGAAGATTTCAGCGCCCGTAAAAAAAGCTTCTTCTCATTCAGGCATTTTAACAGAAACATGGCGAGCAAGAAAGTTCCGGAGATTAAGCATATTAGTTACCCATCATCTTCTTACTCTACAAACATGGGGTTCTCGTCAACATCTAGAGAGATAAGTTTCAAGAAAGAAAATGTGGTTGTAGTGGAAGAAAACGAGAGCCCAGATCAAGTCTCATTTGACCGGAAAGTTTCGAGATCAAGATCTGTTGGCTGTGGTAGTAGAAGCTTTTCCGGCGACTTTTTCGAGAGAATATCAACTGGGTTTGGCGACTGCAGTACCCTCCGGCGAGTAGAATCCCATAGAGAAGGTAAATCAAGAAATCGCCGGAGCTCCGGCGCCGGCAGTAAAGACAGTATAAAAGAAAGAGTGAAATGTGGTGGTTTATTTAGTGGGTTTATGCTGACTTCCTCTTCAAGTTCATCTTCCTCGTCTTCTTACTGGGTTTCATCATCAAACGAAGATAATAATCATCCTGCTAACGTGAAAACTCCGGCGGCCGGAGCTTCCGTGGCGAAGGTGGCACATGGGCGGAGCAAGAGTTGGGGCTGGGCTCTGGCAAGTCCAATGAGGGCTTTCACTAAGCCTAGTGGCAGAAGAGATGGAGCTAAAAATGTGGGCCCAAACATAGGTGCAAGCCCTTCTTTGTTGGCTTCAAGAAGCTAAGAATTTCAAGATTGTTGCACTTGGTAATTTACCACTACATAAATCTACACTTTTGATTCTCAATAAGTTGTTTTCTCTTTGTTTGTGTATGATATTCTAAATCTTCGTTGACACATATATTTAGTTTGATCTCACTATAAATCAATTTAGTTTTGTTGATGATTGTAGCAAAATCTCTAGTTTGTATGTAATGTGCATGTATTTCAATCACTTTTGATGTGTACAATTTGTATATTGTTATAATAGCAAAAGGATGAAGATTGATGAAATGATTCAAACTTTTGTGCATGTATAAAGTGGTGTGTTTTGAGTAGCTTTAGTGTGAATAAAGGTCTTGGATTGTGGGATTAGATTTGGATCTTTTAGCCATCTTTTGGTCTAGTGTCTGAATCTAGGAGTCTATGTGTTTGCTGGCTCTTTAGCTGGCCTAGGAAGATGCTAGCATTATAGAATGAGCTGCAAGGCTGCAAGTGAATAAGGTTAGAGTAGAGTGGGCATATATCTGTATATTCATGTATGCATGTGAAGCTAGCTTGCAAATGCAGTAATGCACAACTAGTGAGTTGAGTCTGAGAGATTCAATCACTCCTGGACTTGACTTGTTGAGTCAAAGCAAGCACATGTTTGCTTGCATGGTGGTTGAGGAGCACATTAAAAGATCATTTGACAGCTGCCTATCCTTGATAATACATCTGCAAAGTTTTTGTACCATTGCCTCAATTTTATCTCTATCCTTAATTTAATAAAATTGGTTGGTTTTTGGATAGTTGTTGATTTTTAGTCAATTCATCGACACTTTTGATGAACAGCTTTGATACTGGAGAAACAGTGAGAGGATAAGTGATGATAATGGAGAAAACTAGTGTAATAGAATGGGATAACAGAAGGGGTTTATGGAAGAAGACGAGAGAAATTAGAAAAGGCTGTCTGTCTTTGTGGGCATCATTACATATTGGACTCAACTCCTGCCTGCGGCCCACAGGCCTATCTGTAAGGTAGTTTGGGCCCTCGTCAATCTTCTCACCACATTATGATTGTTAGGTTTGGCTGTTGATTGTCGATGGCAGTCTTGACCTAGCTTTTTGCTACTAATAACCGGGGATTGGATTCTTCTTTTTAAAAAGTTAAGGCGGTAGAGGAAGGAGAATTAGTGCAAGTAAACAATATTTTCTCACAAAATGTAAACCTCGATCTATAACAAAATTTTGGAATATCAACCTATTCTCGTTCTCGTGCCATTCATTTTTATTTCTAAATCTTAATTCCTTCCATCATACTAAAATCCTAGCAGTGATTATGAAGAATGATAGCACATTGTGCTTGATTCGTTAACCAGTATAGTATTGAAATGCACATTTCCTTACAAGTCGGGTAAGTTGACGTTAGGAGTATAATTTTGCAAACCGTGTACGTTACAGCGTTTCAGAAATAACAATAACTATTCGGGTACTGAATACAGTACAGTTTTTGTGCATAAAGCTAAATGAATTGTCAACTTCATGTAACAGCTTAACACATTAATTGTCATAATAAGTCGTTGTACTTGCATTATTTTGTTCATCAACCATAATGGCTGTAGGCCTCTCGCTGCTTTTCATATTTATCGCGGCATCCCTTGTGTCTTCAAATATTAAATATCCCATTTATAATAAATTTTAGTAAGCTAGATTGAAGGTTTTTTTTTTTGAGCAAAAACTACATTGAAGGTATTCAGTTTTTTTTTTTTTTTTTTGAAATTTAAACTGCGTAATAACTTTTTATAAAATCATTTGAAAAGCTTTTCATAATTTGGCATATTGTGTTGTACAGTACCCATTGATGTTCAGCCTTTTATAGTTGATGAACACAGTTTTGTAGGCCAACTGTGAATTCCATGTGCATTTTTTTTCTTTCCCTCCTGTAGGTAATAAATATTAAAAGAAAAAAAAAATTAACCTTTCACTTTTCTAGACACACTTGCCATCACTTTTCTGCTGCTTTTCTATTCTAGATACAGCCTATGAAATAAACAATACTTCCTCTCTTTTTTTAAAAAAAAGAAATTGTATATTCTAAACTTACTGAAACTTTTGTTTCTATTTTCAAGTCACAAATCAATTTTAAAAATAAAAAATTGAAACCGATTTCAAAGTTTTGGCATATTTTTAAAGTATTATACACCGTACAGACACAACAAAGGGTCGAAACAGTGTACGATAAGATCAACCAGAAAGCGGCAAGTAAAAAAAGCAGCAAGTAACTAAAATATCACATTTATCGTTTTCTCCTCCACCTGACAAAAATTGTTCCCAGCAGTTGCCTGCCCTCCCACATCTCTGTGTAGTTTGTTCTTTACTCGAATTCTTGATGCTTCTTCTCTTTCTTGTTGGATGTGGTTCTCAGAGGGAATAGGGTGGGATATCTAGGGTTATACCAGCTTGAATCTGACCCCAACCAATCAGGCGCCAATGTTTCTCAACTCTCCTGCTCAGTGCGATTTTCTCTCCTTTGCTGGTGCAGACTGGAGATGTAAGCTGCAGTTTTGCCAAATCATTCCTTACAGCAAGAACTCTGGCTCCAGTGGACATGGATCCTATATTCAACATTAGTATCTCTCCCTTGGTTAGCTTGGATACTTTTCCCTGCCTCTCCGTGCCCTTTGTCCTTACACCCAGAAGTCTCCGCAACAAGAAAAAGTTAACCTAAAGAAAAGAACAAGGGACAGGTGGAGAATGAGAATAGGGGAACAGTAAATACATCATCATTTTTTAACAGTTAAGGAATAAAGAAGACGAGGTGTTTACCCAAGTCTTACCTCTAGTTCGACATACACTTCCGGAAGTGATCCAACCTCCCCGAGAACTTGTCCAACCAGTCGATCAGCACGAGTCAAGGTCGGGTCCATTGTTGTCCCAACACCAATCAGGCCTCCAGGCACCGCAAATTGTAGTTCATTTTGCTCAGCAAATAATGAAACTATTCTAGAGTATATTGGTGTGCACTTGATGCTTCCAGTTTCATCTTTAACAACAATCCCAGGACGGACCTCAATGTATTGATTGACCTTCAACACACCCTGCATACATACACCAACTTATAAATATCTAACATGTTTTTTCATGAAAACATGTAGGTGGTCAGATATGGTGGCTAAATAGATTTAAACCCTGCAACGGAGTGTACAATAAGGAACAACAGACCTAAGTGAATGTAAACCCGTGATTTGCCTAAAGATAAAGGAGACCAAACCTTGAGGATACTTCCACCCGCAACACCTCCTCTGATTTCATCGACTTCAGATCCAGGCTTATTAACGTCAAAAGACCGGATGACAATCATATTTGGGGGAGAAATGAAGTTTCTTTCTGGGATGGGAATCTTTTTCACAATATATTCACACACTACATCAATATTATACTTCAACTGTGCTGAAACTGGTATAACCGGAGAACTGTCAGCAACAGTGCCCTGGAAGAGAATTTAGCAACAGATTAGGACTGACAAAATTCAAGAGGCCTCCGTTAAAATGTACAAGAGAACAAACCTGAATAAATTTCTGTATCGCATCATGCTGATTAGTAGCAACATTTTCCTGGATAAGATCAACCTTATTTTGAAGAATTATAATATGTTTAAGGCGCATAATTTCAATAGCAGCCAAGTGCTCTGAAGTTTGCGGTTGGGGACAACTTTCGTTAGCAGCAATAAGCAGTAGTGCCCCGTCCATGATTGCGGCTCCGTTAAGCATTGTGGCCATGAGAATATCGTGACCCTGAGGGAAAAGATGAAAAACAAATGACTCTAGTTAGCACTCCATATTCTGCCCAAAATGAGAGAATTAAACAAAAACACTACAAACAGAAAAAAAATGCATTATAGTGATCTTTTTTTCATGTATATATATTTGCAATTATCATTTAGAACATATATCATGTATCTTCTGGTTCTAGTAGCCCATTGAGTGCTCTGTCAACATGAGGGCAGTAAAAATGCCGAAAGACTTGCAAATTCATAAATAATAATGAGATCAGACGTCATGTCTAAAGGCTATCACTGGGGGCAAAGGAACTGAAATATTTTTACACCACCAGCGTCGAACCTAAGTAGCTAAATGGATCCATAATTGCTAACAAAGGTAACTTGCGAAGAATATCACACGTGATTTAAGACCTAGTATACCAGAAAATAGCACCATAAAAAAAAAACAATATCGATTTAACTTGGATAAAATTCACATAAAAAATTATGCCTATTCTCTACCACAGTGAACTACAATCTGCATTTCTGCACTTGCAGGTTGTTTAATATTGATATAAAGTACCATAATACTGAACTTCCTTTAGACTTGTACATCCGTATGATGGGTCTTCCAGTTCAGTGAGATAACATCAGACATCTTTCTCTGTTAAATTTTGAGTGGTTTTTTCTTCAAATAATAATTTCTTAAGTTCAAACAGGAAGCATGTTGTGATATGCATTATATAGCTGTAGTGATATATCTGCACACATCTGTTAGTTAAACAATTCCAAAACAAAATCCCTACCTACCAATATAATGTGAATGTCGTCATACATATCATCATAACAAAAGACATTCTAAATAAAAAAAAGATTACCAAATATAAAATACAGACTAGATGGTAGATCAAGCTGATAACCTAAAATATATCTATTTTTTAAATGACTTGTATTGGGCATATTGCAGCATATCAACCAAAAAAGATTTCCTTGGAAGCGGAGCTAAAGGTACATTAGATTTCTCAATATATAATTAATGTGTTTTTCTGTTTAATTACATATGGCTATTCTTTGCAGGCTATGCAAAAGAAAGTCGATATAAACGATTACGAGTTTAAGAAAATTCCCAGGCCCAATGAAAGAAAAAACTCATTAGAATAATCTTCGTGTGTCTGTTCAAGTTGAGATAAGGTTTGAACTTCACATGTTTTTTATATAATAGTTGTTATGCTTGTTATCAGTATATATTGTCTGTGTTTGGTGGTGCATCTACTGGCAAAGTATGTCAATAATTAGTTGAGAAGCTTGCTAAGAAGAAATTCTGACAATATCTATGGTTTGCTCCCCATAATAGGCATGATATATATATTACCGGGCAATCAACAAAAGAGACATGTCTCAATAACTTCATCTTAGAGTTCTCAAATCCAGGCACATCACACTGAGGAGCATCTTCTTTCCCACTCCCATATGCCCTGTTCAAATATTTAACTTTAATTAGACGCAAAACAAAATAAACAAAAGGGTCATCGAGTGACAAAAACATACTTGTAGCACTTTGGTCGGGGGCAGCTTTCATCTTCGCATTTGTATATCTTTGCATTGGCATACCCAAGCTTTATAGTGATATTTCGTTCAAGTTCATTCTTAAAACGCACAGTCTGCAAACAAAAAAATAGTTTTGGAGATTTTGCATTTTACAGCTAATCCATTAGCACACACCTAGATTACTCTAAAGCTATATTATAAACTACGGAGAAATCCCATTTCAAATTAAAAAAGAAAAATACACGTAGAAACCCCATTTCAAATTAAAAAGAAAAATATACATTCAAACTCAAGATCATACAGACCCTTAAATAATGTTTGCGACAAACATAACCCTCCATATACATAATACAAGAAATTTGAATAGTCAACATAAAAGCTTGAAGCCTTGAACTATCCTTAAATATATTCACATCTTGATCACAGAATGCAGAAGAGTCAGAAACTAAATATGATGTAATCCTACAGGAAGTAGAGCCATAGAGGTATATGGTAATAAAACCATGGACTACGTATGCGCCATTGAAATTCCTAGCTAGAAAATCAGCATTGGTTGGGTGCTATTGATGGACCATGGTAAATATGCAAAATGAACCACATTTCAAAATTTAATGACCAACTTAGAGATATAGTTACAAATATTATTAAATATTTCTTTTGTTTTGCATGAATAAGTCTCAATATAAGCCCCCATAAAAATGACAACTATGAATCTAAGCACAATCATCTACCTTGTAAGCTCTAGTTACCTATGTTTTTGCATCATTCGGCTAAAACCGCTAGATCTCTTTATCACACTAATATCCCACTATTTTTTTATATTACCACCCAAGCAGATAAACACTATAATGACTATCTTCCCTGTTACAGGCTTACAGCCATAGTTGCACGGATCGTGGATCGATCCGGTACGCGGTACGAGTTCGGGAACGTGGAACGTTAGTTTAAGTGAATGGGGTACGCTGAAGTGTGAATCGGGTACGCGGGTCGATATAAGGATCCCGTTAATATATATATATATATATATATATATATATCATAAAGGTAGAAAAATATAAATATGTTATAAAATACAAGAAAAGATATTAAGAAATATGCACACATGTGATTTTGCAAGGTTTCGCAAAACTATCAAAAACAAATTTTTTAATTTAAACTATAATTTGAAATTAACATAAATTGAATAAGAATCAATTGAAACAAAATTCCCGCAACTAATTGATAGTGAATCATTTATCGGTGACTTTAAGATTTTTTTAACATTAACTAATTTCGTTTACTTTTTTATATTAATTAATATAATAGTTTTGTTTTTGGATTTTTATTATTATATTATATTGAATTTGAAATATAATTACAAGATTTGTTTTTGAAACTAGATAAAGATGATAAAAATTAAATGCGAACCGTTAAGCTTTGCACATGTGTTGACTGTTGAACAATAAAGTAAAGGAGTAGAAGGATACAGCTGTCTCTGATCACTTGCACAGTTACACATACAAGTCTCATTAGTCATTCACACCGTACACACTTCATCTTCTTCACAGTTCATCTTCTTCATCAGCAAACAAATATACATACAAACATGTATATGTATATTACTGATCATCAAAACAATACAGCACAAATAGATTTTCTTCCTTTCTTCCTCGTTTTAGTGTAGTCAGAGCAAGCATCCGCGGTTCGCCGGAAAGACGAATTGGAACGCGATCCCGGCCGATCCGGGTCGACTTCGACCCGTGTTCCGGTACGAGCGAACCGGTTCGCGGATCCATAGGCCGTACCGCGAACCGGGTAACTATGCTTACAGCAACCGGTGCTCATGCTCATATACAGTCAAATATATATATATGGACATCTGGATTAGTAATATTTAAAGTGAAATTTTAGTAGTCATATTCTCTTTGTTTTGTATGTTACGCAAAGAGCCATAATACGCCAGATTAAGAGTAACTATGAAATGAAGATATTACCTGAACACCAGAGATAGCTTTTACAACTGTTGATTTTCCATGCGCCACATGGCCAATAGTACCTGCAAGTATAGATCTTTCTCAATTGCTGGGTACCATAGGGCTAAATCAGTAATACAACTAAATCGAATATGACACAAACATTGAGGTGATCCATAATTATATATATTATAAAAATCAGCTCACTATGGACCTTTTTCCTTCTAATCACACATTATTATGAAGTTATTTAATCAGAAGCAAGTGCGAATATGTTGAAGCATCAACTTACCAATATTAATGGTAGCTTGCCGAGATATGACTTCCGGGGACAGCGGATGTAGTTGCGTCACATCCAGCTTACTAAGATCTTGCTCCATCAGTCCTTTCCGCGCCATTTTGCTTTTCTTGAATACTTCCCACTTCAATAGAGGTAAATCTAAAAACAGAAAAGTGCAGGAAAAAGAAACAAGACCCTCATCAAAAGTCATCTAGTTATATAGAGCCGCATTGAACCTTTCATTTTAAAATCGCAATTCTGCAAACCTCAACACAAAGGTAAAAGCGTTATATAGAAAGTTTGCATTTAATAAATATGGCATCGAGAAGAGTCCAGTCCTGTTCACTAGCATTAATCTATTAAGATTTTTAATAGTAGTCCAAAGTGTAGAACCTACTCGGTGTATATCAAGGCATTAGGGTGTTGTACGGAGCTTTGCTAAATCAAATTCTTTAGTGTTCATAGGAAATAGGAATTATTGTACTGGCTATATGATGCTAATAGCTGAGTGTATGATAACGAGGAAAAACTGAATCTTCATTGCCCTCCCACCAGCTCTCGCCCCCCCCCCCCCCCCCCCTCTCTCCCCTTCTCCCTCTCTTTCTCTGTGTGCAAATGGTTCAATTCTCTTCAAATCTATACTAATTCCCAATTTCTACATTTCTCTTCTACATTTGAAGTTTGAAGTGAGACCCATTACCATTTTTAATTCCTCTAGACTACTATGTTCCATTTCATTTTCCTACATGTTCAGTAAATATCATGTTAAAATTTAGTAAACAGCCATCAAAGAGGAGACTACTAAACTATAATAACAACTTGAATACATACAGACATGTCACCTAAAACTATCGAAGCTATATAAGTATGTTATTCTAAAGAGGGAGTCTACATCTTACATAGTACATGCTATATTGCTGTGTATGCGACACGAAGAAGTGATCAGTAGCAGTAATTAACTATCTAAGGGGTAAGGGCGATGCCCGATAAGGAATCTATACAAGGAATAAAGTTTTTACAGATGAAACATTATCGTAAAAAATTTAGCATATGCAACTATTCCATCACAATAATCATAAAATTAAATTATCATGTCACATCTTCTTTACATTTTTTTTCTTATATTACCACGCCAATCCATTATATCAAAACGAAAACAGGCTTTGGTTGATTCAGGTTGCAAGGAACCGAACTGAGGGCGAATGCAATGTAGCTCAAACTACACCTATAAACATCTAAGCATGACACTCATTTAACCCTTCCATTCCATTCCACAAACGCGAACTTCAATTAAATTTCCCCAATTTGAAGAACAATACTCATTCTTATATCCAGCCAATAAAAATAAAATTCCAAACCCCCATCAGATATTTCACTCTGACCCAATTCATCGTCCTCTTACCATCTTAACTCTCTCCAAATTACAATTATGATCACTTTTAACAACACTATGCCACTAAAAACTACTAATTCACATATTACTCAAATTAATCATACAATCTGCACATTTAAAAAAACATAAGTTTCCGAAATACACATAAATATACCAAAAAAAACACCTTCATAATATTCAAATTTTAAATTTTTGATACAAATTAAGCTCAGACACACACTGTTACAGTGGAAAATAATGTGTTTTTGTTTGCATACATGAAACACATACAAACACACACATCAATTAAACAATAAAATAATGAATTGATACTCAGTTACGTACCTCTGTTCTTCCCAGATAGATTTGATCCAACTTTAGCTTCTTGTATCTATATTTTGTGTGTATCTATCTTCAACAGCTTAACCCTAAAACTCAACTCTTGTCAACTGCACTGGGATGTACAAAACCCTCGTACCAAACACAGTTTACTAAGCCCAAAATTAAGTTTAGTAACTGGGCCAGGCCCAATTATCTTTGTAATTCGGCCCCTTTTTTCATTTTTTTTAATTGTTTTCTGTTTATCGGCTCAATAAACCATTTTTTTTAAATAAAAGTTATGTTAAAAAATGAAAAACAAAGTATTGGACTGTGGATATATAATTAAAATAATATAAATATGTATTTAGAAATAATCAGTTCCAATTCCAGTCAGAGGGGGACGCCATTTATGTAAAAATAAGTTAATTATCAGTATTTTTTGTATAATGATATATTAATTAACTGAAAAGGAAATTTTAATGAATTATGTTAAAATTATAATAATGTTTTAAATATTAAATATTCCAAATTGTATTGTAAATTATATAAAAATAATAGGAATCACAGATGTTTAGGCACCTCAAGTATTGTTTCTAGATCCGTTAAATGTAAATAATATATTTTTATTTTTTTTGAATATATTAGTGTACAGACAGTGTTCGAAATGATAATTACACACAAAGGGAACATGTGTTCCAGGTGGATTTTCAATTTTCCTTGCTAAATCTGCAAATACAAACATTTAAACAAAGAAATTTTGTGAAGATAGGAGGCACCGAGAGAAACAAATATACTCCCTCTATTTAGAATAAAAAAATGTTTCAAATTACTTGTCCATTTCAATTTTCTAAAAAGAGTAGTCAATATTTATATTTCCAAGATGAGGTTTATACCACATCTTGCTAACTTGTATTTCCTACATCAAATATATCCCACATATTATATTTGGTCAATGCAATAAATATATTAATAAATGAAAATTTTCTACAAAAATTAGTTTTTTTTAATATGCGTAATTTGTTCAAAAGTAGACATGTATTATGAAACGGAGGAAGTATCAATTAATGTATTCGTCAATCTAAAGAAAAATGCAAACACTGTTAATTCTAAGCTAATATACTACTCCCTCTGTTTTGAAATATAAGTCGTTTGATTTTTTTTCGCACATCTCTAAGTCAATTGACCGCATGCTAAAAATTATTATTTTTAAAATTTTCCTTTTCTGAATAAAAATATAAATCCTATATTTTTATTTAAAAAAAATAAAAAATAATGATTTTTGACGTGCGATCAAAGGACTTAAAAATACGTGCAAAAAAGTCAAACGATCTATATTTCAAAACGGAGGGAGTATTAGTTTTAAATTGTGTTACAATCTGTAAGACGATACTAATTGCGAACTTGAAATCTATTGAAATGATTTCTTGGTTTTTCTAAGTGCTTCAACAGACATAGAATGAAAATGAGAGTTATGCTTATATACACTTGCACATGCTCTTTTTAAAAAACTAGGGAAAAAAACGCGCTCCGCGCGAGAGAAAAATGTATTCCTATTAATATTTTTGATAAAATATCTTTAATGTATTAAAAAAAAAAACCATCAAACTAAACAGAAGAAGTTGCATCAACCCAACAGTATGACAAGAAAGTGTATTTGTTTCGACACGAAATGAAAAAGGGTAGGAAACGTTTTAAGGCAAGGAGATTTTTTCTAACAATCTAGATTTTTTTCTTGTTCCTGACAGAAGTCTGTCGAGTAAACATTTCTACAAAACTAATACTATAGCAGCGAAATACATAATATTTTCTTGCTATAACCTCTGGTAATATAAACTATAAAGAGTCCAGTATTGACTTCTATTTAACTACATCCAGGTTGCTTCTTTCACTCCCTTTTCTGTCGTTCATACCATATCTTTTCAGCTTGGAATCTCTTTACACTAGCATTTCTGCCAGAATCATATATACACCTGAGTTTAAAGATTCTAACTTGAGAACATTCTTCCCTGCAATTTTACCCACCTCTAGATTATTGTGTATTCTACATGCTCCAAGTAAAGCTCTCCAAACACTAGATGGAACTTCAACCCCATCAGCTCTCTTTTGAATGGTTATCGAAGTGTACAGATTTTTTCTACCTCATAAAGGAGGAAAAGTATTACAATTATATCAGATTCATGAATTTTTTCAAGCGAATACCTTTGGTAGGCCTAAAACAAAAATAACTAACTTGTAATCAAATAAACAAAAATCATATAATTAGCAAAACAAAAATACTACATAAGTTCTTGCGAGTTGAGTACTTGAAAGGAAATCTAATGTTTCTCGGCCAAAATAATCCCATCAATGATGAAGAAATGGAAGCATCAGAGCATTTGACATATAGTTCAGTTTTTAGCAACAGGGAAAGCTGATACAATATTGTTTCCGACACGATAGCACTTGATGTTCGCCGAGAAAGGTCCAAACTCCTCACAATATTGTTCTCATTGCCCATGTAGAAACACAATTTGTAGCTATTTCAAATTCTAGGCTAACTCCAACCAGTGTGCTGGACACTGACCTCATCACGACATTCCATCCGAACTTAATTGTCAGCAACTGAGTCTCCGAATCTGACTGCAATGCGAGGCACATGATAACAAATTTAGTCAGACTGATTGAAAGACAAAAAGCAGTATCCTAAAACTCACACAAGTACATAAAAGCTTGGAGTGTCTAATGGTGCTGCAAGTTTAATACAGCTAGTTAGTTGTAACTATTGCAAAAGAGTTCCTTATAAAATATAAACTGACAAAGGTCCCTTATCTTTCATAGGGCCGATTCTGAACTCAGGAATTATCAGTATCAGATAAGATGGCAAGCTCGACTTTCTAATGCTTGTACCTAGTTCACATGGCTCTGGCATCAGCATGGTATAATATATATTGTCTAATGGGATTCAACGTTTGCTTCAAACCTAGGAGTATTATATTAAGTATTAACCAATCGCATACATAAGTTGACATACTAGAGCTAAAGATCTTTAACCTGCCCCCAAGACAAAGACATCCATGACGAAGGCTTGCCTCGTTAGGATGAAAATTACCGAGAAACTCACTTACATTAGAAAATTAACATCAAGTTAAGCCGATCAAGTTTGCTCTTGATGTTTATATATACACTGATATCCAGCTCCAGTATCAGTAGTAGCTAATGATTTGGTAAACCTCACAATTTTTTTCGCACTAGGTTTGCCAAAGCAAAAAGTAGAACCATCATCTCTATATTTAATTTGCTATATCCTTTTCTCGAATATTAAATTCACTTCTATGATCATGGCAAGTGTTTATCCAAAAATGTACAAGGTTGTAAATTAAGTGAAGTTACGGCCACTAAAGTAGGCATTACTTTAAGTAAAAAATAACAAATTATGCAATCAATTGAACAGAATTCACTCAATTGAAAATTGAGGTCATTGTATATTACCAATTCATAATCTACCCCAAAAAGAGACAAAGATTAAGCTTATAAACAAAACCAAGCAAGTCCTACTATGATTTACAAGGGATACCCATAATCTAAGGATTAAAGATCCCATTCTGTCGAAGACCATGAGTTTGATCCTTTTGAATATTAACAGCTTGTATGGTTGGCAGAAGAAGCAAGAATATAAGATAAATAGAAAATATACTTAGTAGCAAATGGCCGTTCCTGCACAAATTCTTTTTCTTTAGGTCTAGTTATACACTGGTTTCTCTGACTTGCCACTTAAATCACATCTGATCACCTACCAAAACCAAACAACAATAGCCACAATGCAGCTCAAGACTTTGTCAACAAACTTGACATATAAGGTCCTGTAGCCCACATTATTATTTAATTTACTGGCCTAAGCTCATACAAGTATAAAATAGAAAGAATCACCATAAACAATAAAATTGACCCAACTCATAAAAAAAATCAGAAATGAACAAACAAACACTATTTAAGAGGAGAAAAAATTACAAGAATATGAGCATACCCATTCGAAGTAAATAAAAATACCCGCCACAGTAATATGAGAATCATCATTCTTGGACTTATTAACCTGATCAAAACTCCCCGGAACTAAGCCCTTTGTATTGTTTTGCAAAGAGAACATGCCATTTGCACCACCTTAACAGCCACATCCCAGAAACTAAGCCCTTATTTCTTCATCCTTTTTCAACGCAAAAAATATCAAAATCCTAAAAATAATAAACATAATCGACCCAAATAATGAGAGGGGAATCAGAGTCGGAGGAGTGGAAGTCAGTGAACGCCGTTGAAACTACATCAAAATCCTAAACATAATAAACATAATCGACCCAAAAATGAGGGGGAAAATCAGAATCTAACCTTGAATAAATTGGCATCGACAAAATTGTAGGAGTGGAAGTCAGGGAACGCCGTTGAAATGACTTGATTAACGTAATCATCGTAGGAGTAGGAGCAACACCGGAAGCGAAATATGTTAGCTTTGAGGTGTGGAGCTGAAGCTAAATACTTAGAGTTTCAGCCTTTACAAATATGTAACTGAAGTAGTAAAGTTAGAGTAACTTTTCGATTTCTGCCTGGAATTTCAAAATTCCAGAATTAACTAACACTGAAATCCTATCATTTGAGAGAAAATAGACATGGGAGTCTAGGAATTGAGAAAATGTAAAAGAGGAGATTTGAGAGGCTACACGTCATCCTCTTTGGGATCCTTCTTTATATAAATATAAAGATTGCCTTGACAAATTAATCAGAATATTTGCACAACGGTTTGTCTTACGCTCGAATTAGCAACTGCTTAGCAGCTTGGACCATGGAGTCTATGTTGGGTTTCAAGGCATAAACACAGCGGAAACAATAATTTAAAACGTGAAAAATTCAAAACTTTCGAATCCGTCGCAGAATCCATGCGATAAATGATATTTAATACGTAGTTTGTATGTTTATATTGAGAAACTTTATGAATTAGATGTCAAATTAAGGGACTAACTTCAATCAATCACCATGTTCCTGCCAACAAACAATTTACGCTTCAAACGTATCTATGTGAAAGCTTGAATGGAGGTGGTCTACTAGTATCAAAACACGAATTGTTCTTCTTCTCTCTCTCACACACAACTATGGTTACTAGGAATCAGAATTTTATCAAATAAAAATTATTACCCTTTAGCTAGTTATGATGATGTTTATATAGAAGAAACCTAAAACAATCCTAATTTAGAGTTTTTAGTGAAATTTGAAATTCTATTCCTATTATAACTAGCTTTCTAACCCGTGCAAAGCACGGGTTGTTTTAAATAGTTTTTTCAATATTTTTTATATTTCTTTGTTCATCTTTTTAAATTAAGATTATTTATATTATAAAAAAAATTTAATTTTGATATTTAATTTTTCTGACATAGTGACATTTAATAAAAAAAAATCGAATGAACCTAGCGAAAAAGCAGTGAACACTTTGGTGAGGAATGAAACTTCGTGTTTGTTTTTCTTGAAACCTCGTGTTCCTTTTTTGATGCGTCGTCTTCTACAAGTTACACACTAGCTTGTGTTCTTGACTTTAGTGTCACTATACTTCTAATCAATAAGATGTGATCATCAGTCAACAAAACACACTAGTCTTAATGTATTATCATCGTCCCATAATAACAATACTCGGTTAGGGATATTTAAGAATATCAATACTATTATTATAATCTCATTTCTAAGTCACGTACTTACAGATATAAAATTCATATTATATTCCAAGGACATTTATTAATCTAACATTTATATCGCGGTAAATAAAGATATAATAAATTATAAAAGAGATAATTAATTAATAGAATAATATTATTAATAATCATATGTCATTAAACAGAAAATTATAATCTAGTGTTGTCTCTAGGGCATACACACTAACAATCTACACTGTTCTTTGTCTTATCCTTCTTTTCATCATATTTGTTAATATCTGATGTAAGTTACAAGTTTCAATTGTAGACTTGCCAATTATATTTTAGAGAAAATAAATCTCTAGAAACAATACTGGCAGTTTACTTGTTTGCTCTATTATAGCTGACACAATATTTGAATATTCAAATATTCAATTTCACCGATTAGCAAAAGATTTTGTATAAACCATAAGACAAAGTGATATTTTACCAGAAAATTAAAAGTAAAAGAACTAAAACATAGCCTAAACATATTGAGGACATAACCGAAAGAAATTCTTTGGTTTAAACCTCCAAACAATAATCAAATCCTTATCCATTTATTCTACTAATTTTCATTCAAAATAAAGCCAAGACGACAATTAGCTTAGAAAATACTAAAATATAATTGACATTAATCATAATAAAAGTTACCAGAACGACACATATTCGTCCACTGGCGACATATTATACATAACTAGAAACGGTCCAAAAGGCCATCAAATATGGCACTCCCTGAGGGCACAATAATGATAACACCAGCCATAAAAAAATATAGGTCTGTTTGTCGAAGCTTTTTTTAAATTTTTGATATTATAAGTCAAAACATCTTATTAGTACCATTTGTGTAAATATAAGTCGGAATCTGAAAAGTTGAAAATTCTAACATTTTTCAGTGACTTATTTTTATAAAAATGTATAAGACAACAATAAAAGATACAAATTTATAATGTTTTATTATCATATTATTATTTTTATACTCGATAAGTTATAAATACCAAAAACTAACAAAACACATAAATTTAAAAGTTATTTTTTACTACTAAATAACTTACCACATATAAATAATAACCACTTCCTTGAGTTAATCCCATGACCCCATAATTTAACAAATAGATTTTATTTCTCCAAAAGCAAGCCTAAGATTAAGTGGATGTTTGGCAGCGGTACTTCTAGGCTTTTAAGCCCGAAAGCCCGCTCCTCTCTAGTTTGATGCATGTTTGGCAAAGTTTTTAAAGCACTTAATTAAGGGGTAAAAAGCTCACGAAAGAAGCTACAAATCGTAGCTTTTATTTGATCCAGCTTATTTCTATCGGCTCTTTTCCAACACAAAATGATGATATATGTTAAGTTTTTATTATTTTCTGACTAACTTATAAGTTAAGTTATCCAAACACTTAAAAACTTATAAGTCTTCGTATCCAAACACTTCTGATAACTTATAAGTCCAAACCAACTTATAACTTTAAATCCACTTCTTTATTTTAAGCAATAAGTCACTTCTTTTAAGCTCAGCCAAACGGCCCCTAAGTAAATGAAAGTTACTCTATCCCAAGGTAGTGATCAGTGAATGCATATATAGTTATTTCTGATGTTTCGCTTATTATGTTTCTTCATCATTGCAGGTCTGGACCATCTGGGATCTGAATTAATGACCCTCTAGTTTTAGGTGCAGTTGTAGTTAATGGTATCGCAGTGTAGTAATGCTAGTAGTTAGCAATTCCTCTACAACTATACATACTAATTTGTATTGTTTGCAGTTTTGAATGGTAGGTAGATTCTTGATATTTTGTTTGAGTAGTAGCTGAGCCATTTTCGTCCTAAATAAACGTGGGTGTCATATTTCGATTCTAGCTTTGACGGGCAGCAAATTGAAGTTGCCGTCAGGGATTGGGGTTCTAGAAAGTTACTGTAAATTGTCTAGGGGTGCGGGTATATATATTACTCATATACAGCAACCAGCTGAGCCACATTAAAAAGTTTCTAAAGGCATGCATCGTCCATAAATTCAGTAGTGTCATCAGATTAATATTTGTTATTTTTAATTTTGAAAAGTGAAATAAGGTTTTGGTACTGCAGAAGAAAATTAGCTAAACTATATGATTAGATCTCAAAGTTTTTAAAAATATAAATTCAGAGACCCAATAATGCAAATTCCACTTTTTGTATAAAAACATATATAAAAATAATTATAAAATTATAAAAGTAATATAAGTGAGAATAAACTAAAAAAATTGAGAATATGGGTTGCAATGCCCATAGTTATTTTCTTCAATACCAAAACCTCACCCACGGTTGAACTAATAATTGCATGTCCATATCCACTCTGTCTATATAAACTGCACTGAAGAAGCAGCTAATTAATTTGCTGAGTAATTGATCAATCACACAAACAATACAGATTTATAATATGCCCAAGTTTATGGAGAAGACCACTTTTACGTGGATTTTGCTTCTTCTTCTTGTGCCGGAAAACCTCTTCAACCCTGCTCTTTCGCAGGCAGTTGTCGAAACTCTACCGGGATTTCCCGGCAAACTGCCTTTCAAACTTGAAACTGGGTGCATGCATTTTCACTCTTTCTCTTTAGTTTAATTCCTCGTGCAATTTTAATTAGCATCTGGAAGCTGTATCTTAAAAACTGAGAATATTAATAATGTCATGCATGTTATTGTTTGTGACAGGTACCTAGGGTTAGGAAAGAACGATGAAGATCTGCAGTTATTCTACTACTTCGTGGAATCAGAGCGTAATCCCAAACACGATCCTATCATAATTTGGATCAATGGTGGTCCGGGCTGTTCTGCTCTATGGCCCTTCTTTTATCAGATCGGTACAACCCTAGTTCATAAATACTCTATATAACTACCCCAAAATTTGAGTTTCCACTTGGGCTGTCATTCAAAACTTCTTTTCCGGGTCATAATTATTCAGAAAAAATAATCTTAAAACTATATTTTAGTACGTGTCCCTCAGTGGTGTATATACAATTGAGGAGAGTATTATAACAATGAAGTGATTAAATCAGAAAAAATTAAAAATTAATCACAACGTCGTACATGAATAAATCAAATATCAGAATGGTTTAGGCTTTGATTAAAAAAGAAAAAAAGATGCTGCTGATTTGCTTACTAGCTAACTGGTTTTGCATGGTCTTTGTAGGTCCACTTCAGTTCGACTATGCAAATGTAATTGATGGATTACCTCAATTAGAGATAAATCCATACGCATGGACAAAGGTGGCTAGCGTCATATTTGTGGATGCATCGGGTGCTGGATTCTCCTACGCCACAACTGAGGAGGCTTACAAAACTAGTGATACTGCAACAGCAGCGTCCCTAGATCAGTTCCTCAGGAAGGTCAGAAATATTAATGCATTTTTAACATTTTAATCCCAATTGGCCGGCCGGATAACAAGCTAGTATATATGAATTATTATTATTTTACATATGTATAAATATTCTTGCAGTGGCTTGTGAGGCATCCACAGTACCTCAGCAATCCGGTATACATTGCGGGTGTTTCATACGCTGGCTTAATTATTCCCGTCCTAGTTCAAGATTTGATTAATGGTATCAGCTTTAGTTTACTCCATCAGCTGCAAATTAATATTTAAATTATAATGTTATAAGTTTGTACACTACTAAACACTTTTTTTTTCTTTTTTTTATTAACTTCTCATTCTTCACTACAAAAAGTAATATTAATAGTCTATTATTATTATAGTATAATATGATCCTACTAAACACTCATCCCAACAACTCGGGATTTAACTCGTTGGTGTCAAATATTAGGTGGTCTGTGGACTTTTGTTGCCCATTTTAGGAGAATTGGTCATGTAACATTAATCAAAGCCAGGTTTGTGTTGTAAAATAGACCGAGGAGCATGACCATGTCCATTGTGCCTTAAAGACGTAGAGAGATCAGATATAACCATATGTTTTAGTTTCAGCAAGTAGGAATATGTGGCTGAGATCTGAGAAAGTACAATCCTTGTCGGGCTAAACTACTCCTAATAGCTTTTTAGTAGTGATGTTTTTTGTGTATATGATGTTAATCAACATGTGCTAAGAGGCTGATATAAGGTTAGGAAACAATGTTAAGGCAGGTTGAAAGTGATACATCTTTCTGGGTTTCTTACATTTTCTCTGCAGCCTCTCTATCTTGCTGCATGTTCAAATATTTTCTTCTCTTGTTATCAACTATGTTTGTGTTTGTATGATTTAGGTAACGAAGCTGGCTCTTCTCCCAAAGTAAATATTAAAGTGAGTAATTCTCACTTAGCAGATGATAAAAATTGTTTGCTGCTGTATGCTTTCTCTATTCCCAGCGAAAAGTGAACATGTGGGACATATGATTGGGCTTGACACACATTTTAAAATTCATATAAAATTTATTTTATTATTTTTTAACTTTTTCCTTCTAATAAAAATTTATTATTTAAACTTTTATTCGGAAACAAAAAATATATAAATGTATGTTATAGAATTATATATATACATTCCTTAAAATGTGTGTTAACTCTTTATAAGGAATGTGGAGGAGTACACATTTTGTAGAACTTGATTTGGCTTCTTTTTTTTCTAGGCATTTATTTTGTTTATCGAAATTAAAATGAGCAAATTCTAAAAGATTACAACACAATTTGTTTTGAACTTACAAGTGAAATCTTGAATGTGGAAATTGTACGTAGGGATACATGGGCGGGAATCCTCTGACAGATATAGAAACTGACTTCAATTCAAGGATACCATATGCATATCAGTTTGCACTTCTCTCGCAGGAACTGTATGAGGTAACTTCTAAATCTTAACTAGTTCAGTTTTTCTCTCAAAAGTTGATTCAATCATGATTATTTTGCAGTCGGCAGAGTTGCATTGTGATGGTGATTTCGCAAACGTCAACCCCACCAACGGATTGTGCCAAAATTCTCTTGCATTAGTTGATGAGGTTAGCATGCGCCAAAAGTGTAAATCAATTACATATATAGATTAACAGTTTTTGTGTCACTCATATGTTTTTTTTTTTTAACTTTTTTATATATTCAGTGCCTGAAGAATATAAATGAACATCAAATATTAGAACCTATGTGTGAGTCAGAGATGACATCGAAGAAGAGGATGCTACTTCAAATGTCTGATAGCCCGGATAAAAAACTTGTAAAATCTCTCCGTTTATCTCGTCCCCCGGAATCATGGTGTCGAGTAATCTCTCTTTCTCTCCCTCTCCCTCGCTTACCCTCCCTCCCTCCCTCTCTCCCTACCTTTCATGTATTTTAACAATAATTTAATTCTCTCTCTCTAGCTCTCTCTCCCTCGCTCACCCTCCCCTCCCTTTCATGTATTTCAACAATAATTTAATTTTATATACTTGTTAGGGTGACAATTATGACTACGCTCCTCTTTGGGCCTCTGACAAAACAGTACAGAAAGCTCTTCATGTTCGCGAGGTAAGATCTCTGATATGCTGTTCATCAATAACAACTCTTATCCTCATGCTATGTATAAAATTCATCTTGAATATCTAGCTTAATTATTTAATTTTATATTATTATGTGAGACACTATATAATATTCTGCATATATTTACTCTCTGCATCGCTGCAGGGAACGATAAAAGAATGGCTCCTTTGTAACGACGACCACTATGAACTAGGAAGAAACAATACAGATACCTTTCTCTACGACATTACCAGCAGTATCGCCTACCATCGTAACCTAACTCAAAAACATTGTCGAGCTCTGATATTCAGGCAATTCTCCTTTGATCACAACTTATAATTACAATTTAATGCAGTATATATAATTGAAATTATACACAAATGTAATTTACTGACAAAGGGATATATACAATTATGCAAAATGAATACAGCGGCGATCACGATCTTGTTTTCCCGTATGTTGGAACACAAAATTGGATACATGGCATGGAATTACCTATGACTAAGCCCTGGGCTCCGTGGTTTGTCAATAAACAAGTAGCAGGGTATGTGTTGTACGTCTTAATTATATATATATAAAGTTGAAATCACAACTAATTAAACTTGTTAATAACAGCCGACCGATCGATCTCTGAAATGAATAATGTATCTGCAGGTACACAGAAATATTTTCATATAAAGACTACTCCTTGACATTTGCTACTGTCAAGGTAATTCATAATTATATATAAATGGACTAGTATTAATATTGCATCAAGTAATTAAATGATTTACATGTATTTTGTATTCAGGGCGCAGGTCATGCATCCCCGGAATACAAACCAGAAGAATGTTTATCCATGCTGGATAGGTGGCTCAGTAATGATTTTATGTGATTCTTGTGCTTCTACTTTCATATATATGATTTAGTTAGATTAAATAAAATCATCATGCTGCTGCTTCTGGGTCTTACCCTTCCTCTATACACAGCTTATTATACTGCTATTATTGTTCAAAGATATATAGACGACACGTACACTCCTGGAAATTTATATATAATTTTATTCATCGGGATTATATATCTTCTTATTATTATGATGATGAAATTCGATAATGTTGTACTCTAGCTAGCCAGATAATGGACTACTCTACTCAATGATAATGTCTTGATACTTCATCAAGTAAACATGTACGAAACTAGAAGAGTAAAATATCGCCCAATAGTTTGGGGAAGCTTATGCTTTCTGCTTCACCGGATGGGAGGATAATTCATTCATCTTCTCCTTCCGATTTTATCCTCTAGAAAACTTATATATATTCGAATACAAATTTTCTTGTATCAGGTGATTCTATCCTTCCTGATATCAAGAGTAAATATCATCTGCACGTGGGTTTCGTCCCGTGAGAAACAATCTGTATCTTTTAAGTATTTGCTAAGTGAAATTCTTTTGCAATGATATATTATAAAAATCAAACAGTAAAATACCAAAATTTGATAATGATCGTACGTGATATTATGAAAAAGACTTTGATATTAATCACGATGTTGCGTTAACAGAACTATACCGTTAACAAAATTATTTATTTTAATTATTAAAACATAAATAATTTAATTTTTGAAACAACTCTATAACTTCAAATAATTAAGGACAAATATATATCCGAATTTATATTAATACAAAATTTAATTCAAAATATCCTTCAAAAGAGAGAGAAGGTAAAAACTGATGGTTATAACATAATGATGACAAACTCCCGATAATGATGTCATTAACACGTTACACGCAACATAACATTTATCTTTTAGACTTCTTAGATAAATGTAAATTATAAAAGAGTAATTTACACTTCGCTTCCAATAAATTTAAGCGCTTTTTTGATTTGATATCAAACAATATTTTTTTTCAATATGCACCCGAATATTTAGAAAGCGCTTAGATATACACCCTTTTGACTATCTTCCGTTGATCATTAAAATTAACGGTTGCGGAGTTTACACTTTACACCCCAAAAGTTTAAGCGTTGTTTTATGAATCTATCACTATCCAAGGTGGTGTTTGTTTCCGGCTTAAAAGTCGGGTTTCTGATTTATAAGTTAGAAACACTTATTTGTACTGTTTGTGTAAAAAGTCAATAAGCACTTAAAAAAAGCTAGGAATGCTAGCTTTTGTTTCAGGGGTTCTGCTTATTTCCCAAACACTTTAATCACTTATAAGTCTTAACTTGTTTCTAACTTCTACTCCACTTTTTTATTTTAAGCCAGAAGCACTTATTTTAAACTCATCCAAACGGCCCCTAAAATCCAGCAATAGCTTGATTACTTTCGCAACAAGGCTTAATAAGAGGAAACAAGCAAAGGCCACACAACCTCATACAGAACCAGCATTTTAGCTACCCCAGGACCAGCATTACACTCTTCACGATTTTCAAGGCGGATAGCACCTGGTGAAGCCTGAGACAAGCCCAAAAACACAGCTAAAGTGAAGAGTGAATTGACGTTAACAAGATCATCTAGTGTTTTAATATGAGCTTCTTCACTCCTCTCTTTCTCTGCTTTTTTATGTTCATCACTCACTTGTGCATCACCCCGACTCACCTTTCCACCCATTTGCAATACAAAACGAAGAACACAATCACTTTACTTTAAGAACACATTTGCTATATTTACTAGAGTTAATTACACTTTGTAACCCCTAAGTTTGCTCCAAACGCAGTTTGGTACTTGAACTTTAAAACGTGGCAATATGCACCCTACACTTAACATTCTCGTGCGAGTTGTAACTCCTAGTCACTATTCCGTCCAAATCTGCCGTTAACTTTAACTGTTTGAGAGATAGCAGTGTGTATATTAGTTTCTAACAGCTACTTTACCCCTGTGATCCCTCAAAGTTTATGTATTACTCCCTCTGTCCCATTTAATTCTATACGTTTCTTTTTAACTGCTCGACACGCATTTCAATGCTCTTATAAAATATAGTTCCATAACTTTTTTTTGAGATTTTCTTTTTCTGTATAAAAATATAACATCCAAACTTTAATACAGAAAAGAAAAATTTTAAAAACAAATTGCACAACTACATTTTGCAGGAGCATTAAAGTCCGTGCCGCGTCCCCGTCCTCCAATGTATACAACTCAGGGGGACGGAGGGAGTATATTTTAAAATTATTTCTGAACACACACAACGATGTAAAAAAATTAAAATAATTTTAAAAATATGTATTTATTTTTTAAAATTTTAAAATAAGTTACATCGTTTATGTAAAAAAAATAAATTTTCAGATTCTAAATCTAAATACATATTTTAAAAATTATTTTAATTTTTTTTACAACGTTGTGTGTGTTTAGAAATAATTTTAAAATATAATACATAATTTTTGAGGACCACAGGGGGCAAAGTAGCTGTTAGAAACTAATATACACACTGTTATCTTTCAAACAGTTAAAGTTAACTCCAGATTTGGACGGAATAGTGACTAGAGATTACAACTTGCATATTGCCACATTTTAAAGTTCAGATACTAAACTGCGTTTGGAGCAAATCTAGAGATTACAAAGTGTAATTAACTCTATATATTAATACTGTACCAAGAAATGTACTTTTGTTTTGGTTATATTCGAACTTGACATGCCTGATGTACATACATGCCAGATAGGTAGCTCTCAAGTAAGACAATATAAAGATAAAGACTAGCGGTGATCCGACCAAAAAGACTCGCAATTATTAAAAAATGCTTATAACTTATCGGGTGCAAAATGTAAACCCGCAGCTATTAATTTTAACGGTCAACTTGACGGAAGATGGTCAAAGAGGTGGATATATAAGCGTTTTTTAAACATTCGGGTGCGTATTGAAAAGAAGTATTGTTTGAAATCAAAAAAGCGCTTAAACTTCAACGTGCAACGTGTAAATTACTCATTATAAAATTTAACTTTTACTAAAGATTAAAGACCTTACAAATTAATTGTGATGTATTTTTTACATCGAAATTATAAACATATTGATTTTACTAAAACAAAACATATTATTTTGTAATAAATTCATATCATAATATGTATTTGACAATAATTTTTCTAGAAAAAATCAAAATTTAATAGGATCAAATGTCAATGCATAAAAAGTTTTACATCTAAATTACAAGGTCGCGCTCAAGAGAGAACCAATGTTTGAAATAGAACCATAGAACCACTAAGGTTCTGCTGCAGAACTCTATATTTTTCATAAATTTTCAGGATCCAAATAGAAATACATGTTTTTTTGCATCGTTGTGTGTATTCAAAACTAATTTTAAAATATAATACATAAATAAGACATTTTTTCACTTAAAATTCGGCTGCAGAACCCTAACTAATACTTTTTTTTCATTTGAAGTTCTGATGACGAATCCTAACTAATACTAGAAATAAGATGGTGGTTCTAAAGGTTCTCTCCCTAATGGTTCTCCCTGGAACATGACCCCTAAATTACAATATTGTTTATAAATATATATTATGAAGATGAGAAAAATCTCTCATGTCGAAAAACAAATTCCACCTCTAGGTTTCGAAAGACTTTAGTTTTTAGATATTTTTTGTTTAATTTACTTACTTTTGTTTGTTTTGTTTGGATACAATCGATAAAGGATTGGAAAAGTTAAAGATCGTATTCAATCACTATTCTACGATACTTCTAATAATAATACTTGCTCAGTTGATAAGAAGAAATTCTCAGAAGAAAATTATAGCTTCTTGTAAAAACGATAATTGAAGAAAATTCTCAGTTGATAATTAAAGATGATTTTCAGATAGAGGGCAAAATTGACTGGGGAATAGCCAGGATATATACGTAATCAGCTCCCAGCTAGGATTGACAATTTTATTATACCTGATGGATACACGATCTGTTTCGATCCATTTAGAGTTTTTCAAATCCGAGTTTTTGGATTTGGATCCGCATTTCAGACCCAAAAGAGTTTGGATCTAGATGTGGATCTTGAGTATACCGAACCGATACTCGACCCGAAATCCGAAATCCGCTCAAAACTCGATCCAAAGCAAAATAATCCGACAACTTATGCATATATATAATACACATATATTATGAATTATTAAATAAATTAATATCCTATATAATTTTATAGAGTCAACTTCTATGAAGTCCTCGTTTCATTGGAGTCTTGGAGTCCACATATGTTTTGCAAATAAAATATAACTTAAAATATCGTGTAAAACGTGTTATCTTGCAAAACATGTTTCACAAGTAGCATTATTTCAATAAAATTTTACGAATATCATAAATTTACAAGTACAACATGTATGTTATGCAATATGAACATATATCTTTTATAAACTAAGCAGGTTTTATAAAATAATGATTTTACAGTATTCTACTTGTAAAATGTATTGGATATACAAGATTTTCGAGAAATTAGCGATGTTTGTAAAACATCATTTGAAAAATACTATGTTTTATTATATTTTAAGCTATAAATTACTTGCTGAACATATGTGGCCTCCAAAACTCTAATAAATTGAGGACTCCATAAAACCATTATAACAAGAATACATGACTATAAATCCCTTTTATATCTTCTTGATTAGCTCCTCAAAACCCTAAAGAAAATCCTCTCTCAACCTTTCTTTTTCTAGCCTCCTCCAGGGCTTCCATCGGTTTTCACCGGTAGAAAACCCCAAATCAGTTATTTTCTTTGCTTTATTCTTGTTTTTCAATAATACGCCTCCCAAGGTAAGGATTTCTATCTTTCGAGATTGTCTTTTTTTTTTGATAAAATCTTTTTTTGGGTGAGATTTGTTCCCAATTTATTTGGGTTTTGTTTATTCTCTCCTTGTGAGAGCCTGGTGTGTTTTTTGGTGTGTTTTGGTGTGATTCGATATCCCGGATGTTAGATCTGCCGGATTTTCAAGGGTTTGATTCAGTGATAAAGATTAATATGGGATTGCAATTACGATCGATAGCTCAAATTGGTTAAACACACGCAACAAAATTTAAAAGTGATCAATAACACTAGTTCTCTCTAGTCTCTCTCTTGTCGTAGCCGCTTGGGGCTTCCATCGGGTTCCACCGGTGGAAAGCCCCAAATCAGTTAATTATTTTGTCTTATTCTTAATTTTTGAATAATACTGTTTCTCAAGAATCGTTGCCTCTCTTCCAAGCGGGTGGGTTTTAGTCCGATTTCTCTTATTTTTGTGGTTCCGCTCCAGATCTATTCTCGGGAGAATTCTTAGATGTAAAACCATCGGAGATTTCGCTGTCTTTCTACTCTATTTCAAGTGGACGGATTTTCAGTCAGATTTCTCTTGTTTCTGTGGTTCCACTTCAAATCTAAGGTTGTTTTCTCTCCCTGGTGAAAACTTTGTTTTTTGCTTCTTAATTGTAAGCGGGGTTTTGATTTGGTGATGAAAGTTTGTATGGAATCGTAGTTCTAATCGATAGCTCAAACGATAGCTTTATCAGGGCATGATGAAGAGGGTATCAATAATTCAACGAAAATGCATGAAGCGGGTATCAATAATTCAACGAAAATGCATGAAGCGGGTACTTGTATTTGTATATACATTTTCTTCAAAATATCATCTAAATGTCTCTCTATGAGAACAAGCGATCGCAATTTACTGTTTGTTCGACTCGATCATTGGTGTAGATGTCGTATGACTTTTTATTATTAAATTAACACCCTTGTTTCAAAAAAAAGTTAAACACACGTAAACACCAATATTGAGTCGCATCCCTGACGTATATGTAGGAATGTCAAAACCTCTTTGCACCAACCCTTCAACCCTTTGTTAGCTACTATTTTTATATTCTTATCATTAGAAAAACATGTAACATACCATATTGTTACAATAATATATATTTACTTATTTTTAACTAATTATAAAATCCGAATTAAACTTGAACCCGAACCAAAATCCAAAAATACATGATCGATCAGATTTAGATATTGATTTTCAATATTCGGATTCAAACTGAATCAAAACTTATAAAGGATTGGATTTGGATCATACAAAACCCGAACCGATCCAACCCATTGTCATCCCCGTATCCGACAAGAATTTTTTAAAAAAAGGAGGAAAGACGAACCGGTCCAACCCATTGTCATCTCCCCGACAAGAATTAAAAAAAAAAAAAGGAGGAAAGAGAGTGGAACAAAAAACATACATGTACGAGCAAGAGCCAAGATTCCCGAAAACAGGCCGTAAGAATGATGATTGGGCCGAAAGGATGAAACAAACAGGGCCTAAAACAAGAAACTCTGTCTGGGCTTTCAATAGAATAATAAAATAATATTCGCGAGGCAGCCTAACCCTGTTGTGGTGCCTATATATATTTGCGTCAAGCTTCCGCAAACATCCCCTTCCGCTATCACTTTTGTCCTCCGAGAGAAGCTCTAATCATGTTGGTCTATCAAGATTTGCTTAGTGGTAAAATCCCTTTTCTTTTTCTTTTTTTAAATCTTTCATGCTTGTGGCTGCTTATTATATGTGTGTATTTATGCGTTTTGCTGTTGTTTTTGGATAAAGTTGTTGAATTTAACTTAGTTTCATGGATTTAGATCTGGGTTTGGTTTGTTGTGATTTAAATTTATATCTAGGTTAAGGTTCTTGCAATCTTGTTTTATGAATTGTTGTTTAGATCGATCTGATTTATTTGGGTTTTGTAAAGTATTGGTGCATATTATATTCTTGTGTGTAGAGAAACTTTGCAGAGTCTGTTAATGGGCTGTTTTTGTAGATGAATAAAGTTAGGATCTTTCTTGTAAAAACTTGGAACTGGGAGTTTTTGATAGGGAATTAGCATATATATTGCTTCTTTTTCTCCCGTTTTCAGTTTCACTTTAATCTTTTTTGGGTTGAATATAATTTTAGGTTGTAGTTTTGAGAAAAGTATGCTGGTGTGTGGACAAAATAATCTTAATTTTATTTTAAATAGGTGCTTTTGGAATTGTATTATGAGTATTGACAGGGCCGGTTCTGAGAGCAAGCCGCTTATGCTAACGAATGGGACAACAAAAATAATAAAATTTTAGGGGTACATATTTTTATTTTTCTTTTAGAAGAGCACCGGACCTGCTTGTAAATACTTTGATAGATTACTTATTTGGTTAGTCTAATAAAAATAGATCAATGTCTGTTCTTATCTTTTTCTTATTATTATTGGGCACAAAAAATTTCTGCTTGGGGGCTTTAGATCTCTCAGGACTGGCCTTGAGTATTGAGATATAAATTGATGGAAATAAGTCTCTTTATTTTAAGTTGGGTAAATTAGAGATCGGCTGATACATGTGTGATTCATTATTTGGGATGGGGGGAAATTATACATGAAGAAGTTCATTCTTTTGCAGGATGTTCTATTTATATGCTTACATTATTTCTGTACTAAAAACACTTGATGTTTATTGATATGCTCTTTGGTAAAGTCAAATTAGTGTGTGGTGTGTACAACAGAAGTCTTGAAGAATCTTCTTAAGAAAAAATATTTGGCTCTTGTAATTAACTCTCTAATTTGTTTCATGATTGAGAGCTAAAATGGCAAAGCTTCTGTTATTAGTGGTCTGTAGTATAATAAAGACTAATTGTAGAATCAATTGAACATTGGTATCACAGGTGATGAGCTTCTCTCAGACTCGTTCCCGTACAAGGAAACTGAAAATGGATGCCTATGGGAAGTTGAAGGAAAGGTTAGTATTTCATGCATGTTGGTGCATCGTCTCCTTTTACTGTGGAACACCTCGTTTACATATTGTTATTGCCAGATAACTGATTCTTATTTAAGGGGTAGTGAGATTATCTGCGAGTTTTGTTTACTGTAGTGCTAGTGCACACCTTATTGAATTGATTATGCTAATTTTATGGCTTGTTGTAGTGGGTTGTGCAAGGAGCAGTTGATGTGAACATTGGTGCAAACCCTTCTGCTGAAGGTGGTGAAGAAGATGAGGGTGTTGATGATCAAGCGCAGAAGGTGGTAGACATTGTTGACACTTTCAGGCTTCAGGTGAGTTGAACAGTAGCAATTAGTAGCTTTGCAAATGTAATGTTTTTAGACATGGAAGTTCTAGACCTCTGAATATCTTTTTGATGCAGGAGCAACCACCTTTTGACAAGAAGCAGTTTGTTGCATACATTAAGAAGTACATCAAACTGTTGACACCCAAGCTCGAGGGTGAAAAACAAGAGGAATTCAAGAAGGGTATTGAGGCAGCAACCAAGTTCCTGCTAGGAAAGCTCAAGGACCTCCAATTGTAAGTAGAATAACCTTGGACTAAATTGGTCAATTATGTATTATGGTTGTCTATCTAGTCGTGTATTAAATATCCACATCATTTGTAAATTACTGGATATGTTTAATATTTTGCAGTTTTGTCGGGGAGAGCATGCACGATGACGGGTCCATGGTATTTGCCTACTACAAGGATGGTGCAACTGATCCAACCTTTTTATATTTTGGCCATGGATTGAAGGAGGTCAAGTGTTGAAAACATGCTTTGGCATTGCTAGAGCCTTTCATTAATTTAAGTTATCAGCCAACTATCTGCCTTTATATTTATATTATGCCAGACATTGAGTTATGTTCCTATAATTTCGTGCTTTCCGGATTCACAAGAATTGTTATCAAAGATTGTTCAAGAAAAAAAAAACTTGATGTGTTTCATTTTGTTTGTGATATGGTATTGGATGTTCTTAGAATCTGAAATCCAATCTAGATTCCCTGATCCCATATCCCATTTACAAAGTTTTCAGCAATGTGCATTGTTCATTCCTGCTGAAACCATTCTTGCTACAATTAGCAGGAAACAAACGTTCTTGCTACTGATTTCAGGTTGACATCGAAACATTATTCAGGTAACAAGAAAGTGATATTAGTTCAGGTAGTGAAAAAAATGACCTCAGTTATTTGGTTCGCTTCAACTAGTTGCATTATGTATTTACAAACATTGCACCTGTACTGCACATCTAGATTCATCTGTAAGTGGCAATGTTTTTATTACCTGGCTGTTTTTATGGAACTTGAATACTTGATAACCTTTCATAGTATAATATCGTATAATCAATTAATCAACCTTTCCCAGCATATATCGTCTAATCATTTAATCAATGAATATTCATGAAGTACTTTGGAATATGTTCAAATGAATGTGCACCCGTATTAGTTTCTTTTGTTGCAATTTGACGACACAAATATGTGGACTTGGCAACTTTTTTATTTTTTTGTAAATTTTTGTAATATTTTAACCTGTAAGATATTAATATATTTATTTATAATACTTCATGAGGCAGGATTTACTTTTCAATTTTTCACTGGGGTGATGTAAATTTGGATTCATTTTCACTTAGATAATACTTACATCAATATTCTTTTTCAACGGCATCAAATTTTTAGTGGGTTGATTTTCACTTAAATAATACTTACATCGATATTCTTTTTCAATGGCATCAAATTCTTGCCACAGTATTAGATTTGACGTATATGGTATTTTTAAATATGATATTCTCGTGTACCATGTGGTTTGACGTATTGGATACTTTCATGTCTTTCGTGATTTTTGTGTTATTTGGGGTGAAACCTGTATACTTGTTTATATATCAAACTCATATCAAATTCAAAACATGCCAAATATCAAAAAACATGTCAGAATATTTTTTATATCAGTCTCATATGCATTTAATATAAATATTAATAAAACTTAATTAAATTATATTTTAGAAATACATTTTAATCTATTATTTTATGAAATATATATTAAATTCTCATATTAGCATACAATTTGGATGAATTTGCAGATTTATGTATAATATATATATATATGTAGATATATTTATTACATAAGCATATACTTATTTAAATATAAATTTACATCTTGTACATCCCTGTACCTTCGCATAAATGAAATAAAAACTCATGTCTATTTTTCTTTGTTTGTATACTTTCATATTCAATGTACCAATAATTGTAATCTGAATACTAACTTTTCATGTCATTTTCATATACCAATTGTCAGATCCTTATCATACAACTCAAAATCACCATTATGAATTGTTTCAACAATTACAGTCTTCAAAAAGTATTTAGCATATACCCTTAGATACACAAACCAAAAACAACCAGCGCAAAGAAAAGCAGCCTATCACTGAGTCATTTTGACTAGATGGACAGAACCCATTTGCAGGGAACATAAAGAAGCAAGATATGGTCAGAAACTATATATCTTCAGTTAGCTTTTAATCTCAAAATCCTTTTGGCAGTTCCTCATAAGATATTCAGTCAGCTTTTAATCGCAAAATCTCTTTAGCAGTTCTCCTTCGAAAATATGGCATGTGCTCCTGTAAGACAATACAATATTAAGGGTATCCAAGTACAAAAGAAACAAAAGAATTTAGGAGAAAGAGAAACCACTGGCTTTCTAACAGAACAAATTAAAGAAAGACTGATTAATCAAGAGGGGTAACTGATAAGGCCTCAATACCCTGTTTGGGGATTAGCAGTTAGCGGATTGAAATAGATGTTTTGACTAGCAGATTGAATTAGTTGTTTCTTGTAAAACTGTTTGGTAAATAGCTGTTTAATTAGCTTTTATGACACATACCAAAACCTCTAACCCAAAAAGCTCCTCAAAGTAACTTTTTGAAAATTAGTTTTTGAGCCTAAGCCTCTATTTCAATCCGCTAACTATCAAACACTAACGTTAGCGGATTGAAATGATCAAACCTCTAAAACACCCGAAACCTTTAATTTTAGGGTGTTGCTAAATACAGTTCAATATTACTTTGTGCAGTTCAAGCAATTCGCATAGATTACAAATATAACCTCAGCTCATTGAATGTATAAAACCATATTTAATAGGTGTTGTTGATTACGAGATGTTTACTTCTGACGTAATAATATACATTTTGGGTAGATGCATATTTATACGGTAGTACAACCCTAATTTGTAAACATCAAACACTTTCTTACTTTTTTAATTTTAAATATTAAAATGTTTAGATTTTAATTGTAAAGCATGTGTTCTTTTCAAAAATGTATTATATAATATGATTATCATATTTTCAATAATCTATTAATTTTGCATATTTAATATTATGAATTAATATAATTATTGACTATTAAAATTCTTAATACAAGTATTTTTTATTGTGACTGAAATATTATATCAAACACTAGTGTTAAATTTTTAATATTTTAAGGTATTGGGATTTTAGCCATCCAAGCCTAATGGTTATAGTTTCAAAATTTTAAGTTGTTTTGGTTAAATGAGAATGTACAAAATAAAAAAAATTAAACACATCGATGAAAAATAAATTAAAGACGTCGATAAAATTATATATAAAGTCAAATAAAAATTATATGAATAAATATTATTTATATGAATTATCCTTCTACATTCTTCATACATATTAAAGGTTATACGCCAACTAAAGATTATATTATAAAAAAATCAAATATAGCCTTGTACAACTGTAAAATTTTAAATTGTTTAGATTAAAGTTGTGAATGATTTTTTTTTTAACAAAAACTAGTAAAAATAAAATCGACAAGATTGATAACAAATCAATCTATTTATTAATAAGATGTTATCTTAACAAAACAATGAAATTTATAAGTTCTTTTTATATACTAAAGATAGAATATGTATCATCCGATCTACTAATTAATAAGTAAATAATTAGTAGACACAGTGACATGAATCTATTAAGATTAGAATAAATAAAAAGAATGTATGTATTAAATAATATTCACGCATTAGTTAATTGTTGAAAAAAGATTTAAATATAATATTAGTTAGTGCATGAATGTAGTGATTGTATACATTAACCCTGTTCACGTGCACAAAAAACTAGGGCTGACTTTGTTTGTATACTAGTATTACACAGAAGTTTAGGAAGGATAAATTTGTAATCTCAGGGAACTGCACAAAGTAATTCTGAACTGTATTTAGCAATTATGTAATTTTACCCCAGACCTCGAACTTCTAAAGGGATCCACAACATAACCAAGCTCTTAAAATCAGTAATCAGTTCCAAATGCCACAAACCTAGTGAACATCACAACCCTGATTCTTTTAAGTAATTTCTAGAATTATCCTCATGACATGGCAGGTTTTTTTTCTTTTGTCTATAATAGCTAATCTGGCTTAAAACAAAACATTTATGCACCTATAAATCACCTAGCACACTTACTGACAGAAAGTCCAAAAACCAATTAGCCTACTTTTAGTTGGACAGACTTTTGAAAGCATCAAGTCGGAGAACCCATCTTAAAGCCACCTTCTCCCACTAGGAAGATATAAGGGATTATAATGCAGATGTTGTGTTGTAATTAAGTTTAGGATTTCCCTTGATATCTTCTTATGTTCCTGATATCTCTAAATTTCAATACAGGCACAAAACTTCATATCCAGGACTCTTATGCGTGACAGTCAAACAGTAACCTTTTTCATCAAAATTAAATGAAAACAATTTAAGCAGCATAAGCACAAAGATGCATTAGGAAGGAAAACATGTAAAAGACATCACTCAGCATACCTGGTTGAAACAGAGTCCCACATCTCTGCTATAGAAATCTGAATATTTGATCATGAACACGCCACAGTCATAACTATTTAGGAATATTCAAAACAATTCATTTAATTAAAAAATTGTTGATTTCCACCAGAAAAATGAATTATAATAAATCAGAGGCGGACAAGCCAGCAAGATAAGATGTGTCTCAACACCTATTACGCTGTACTCCGAGCAATGGAGAATATATACAAAATGGTAACTAAAAAACACGCACCCATTCTGCTGCTCAGGAAGGTCCTCCACAAATTCTTGCTTCCAGGAACTAACATCAATATCTTTCCCACTCTTGTCCTTCACCTCATCAACGAAATATCTAGCCTAAAAATCAATGACAACTAGGTTATATATTCACACTATAGACAAAATTATACTTAAAGAATTCACTGGAGAGGACAAGTAGAAAAAACAAATGATTTACTGAACCTTGATGTCACTTGTATTAAAAAGTAAAAGTTGACCCCTATACCCTTCATGAGGAATACCTCCCATATAAACATGTCTCTTGTTAAGCAAAAAATGAAAATTTTAACTTGTACAATCTTGTCCATCTATTTTTATTATATCACACAGGCCTTCTATTCCTTTTTAACGTCGACTTCGACCTTTAGGGATCTCTCTAAAATATCAACATCCTAGGATAGGAAAAACTGAAGGTTGTGCATTGTGCAATAAAGAGTTCAGCTTTCCTGAAAACCAGCAAAGCTTCCCCAAATCTTGATCCAACTTGGTGCATTCAATTAGCCCTTTGTGAAAGTTATACAGAAAAAGGAAGACAACTCTACTTACCAGCATTGCCATCACTTGCTTGTCTCGTCCTCTAAGTGAATCAAGATATTGGAACTTTTCATCTTTCTTGTTGATAACGGCTAAGCACCAATGTATTTCTTTGTGGATAGGGATGAATATCTGGATGAAAAAAAGATGAAAACAAACAAGTAAATCTCACATTCCAGAAAGCACCTCATAAAATATTACAGGACTTACTTTGTCACACTCAAAAAGGCAGTATCCTAACTTCCTTTGTGTAGTCCATCTTCTAACTGATTTGTAATCGTAGCCACTTCTCCCGCCTACTAACTACAGAAAACCAAGCCAAAGGATTAACCTTTACTGATCAGCTTGCATTCTTCCACCAGTTTTTCTCATTACACCAGAAAAAATAAATTTTAGACCAGACATTTTGCACATAAACGCTGATGCAGCATTAAAACCAATCCAATAATAATGTCCAGGAACAATATAACAGGAAAGATCCATCAAACACGAGTTACCTAACTTAATTCCTGTTTGGTATGTTCCAAACAGAAGTCTTTTAACGACTTTCAGTTGTAGGCAAAGGTTTAAGAGTTTAATCATCTGCATCTCTTTCCAACATTGTTAAAAGTGACAAGCTGGTACACGGTCAGTTCGAGCTGTTTTATGTGACAGAACAAGTTGGCAATAGGCAACATTCCCATTCTCCCTCCCATCTCAAAATAATACTCCTGTTTTGAGTTATTCAAATTGAACACAATTCGACCAAGAATTACACATTATATAATTAAGAAATTTTTAAAAATTATATCATTAGAAAGTATATCATCCACTTTAAAATGTTGAGTTTTTTTGATACACAAAAATATTTTTTATGTTTCAGTCAAAATTTAGTCAGTTTGACCACGGAAAATTCAAATAGGACTATCATTTTGAGATGGAGTATTAAACAATGTTTATGGTGTCAGAATGGCCAATTCTTACTGTTTATGGGGTATTAGTTTTAAGTCCCACCTTCGATATGTAGATTCTACTCCACCTCATACCTTCGTCTTTAAAACTTTTACTTTATGGTAAGATGGATTATGGCCTGAAACTTTAGGTAAAAAAAGAGTAAAATTTCTTTAAGTTAGAATTTATGCATTTATTGTTCATCTCCACTTCCTTGCACATTGATGTAAAATTTTGTTATATATATTTTATGCCAGTACATGCGACTCAGTTTCAGCCAAAGCCACTAGATTCATCACCAGTACAATTGGTTTGAGCATTTCAGATATGTTGTAGCAAACCCAAGGAAAAAAACTAAAATATTAGTGTGTGTGATTCCCCCGAGGAAAAAAACTAAACAAAATATTAGTGTGTGCAATTCCCCACAAGGAAAAAAATTAAGCAAAATATTAGTGTGTGCAAGTCCCCCCAAGGAAAAAAACTAAACAAAATATTAGTGTGTGCAATTCCCCAAAGAAAAAAATTTAAGCAAAATATTAGTGTGTGCAATTCCCAAGGTGTTTTACCAACAATCTTCAACACAGAACATAACCATGGTTGCATGGAATATATTTCCTTAGTCCATAATATATTTGGGAATTTATAGGCTACTTTTAATAATTAAATTTGGACAAAGGAGTCTTGACAAATAGAGATTGAAAGAAAAAAGCAAAGATTAAGATTCGCAACATACAAAATTAATGATCAAACCTTTTTGTAGAAGAATGTGTTAAAAAAGTGGCATTTCAAGAACTTCCGGGGATCCCTCAGTTCCCTCTCTTTCAGCAACACAAGATACAGGTTAATAACCTAAAAAGCAATAGAAAAAAAATAAGCATCACAAGATTGCTTATAGAAAAAAAATAAGCATCACAAGATTGCTTACTTATCTATTCATTTAATAAAATTGCTTTTAAATAAATTCACATTACAAGACAACAGAGAAAGTAATCACCTCATCATTTAACCATGCACAAGGCTTTAAACACTGAAGTAGCTCTCCAGTGATCTCGATATTAGACTCCTGATGAGTGACCAAAAGCCTCCTCCTGCAAAAATGGAAACTTTAGCGGTAATACTCAAGAATACCCTTGCAGTAATACAATGACATAAAATAGAAGTGAGCTTAGTTATACCTTTTGGCATTAGAAAGAGCAGTAGAAACTTCATTCTCTTCTTCCTGAGTAAGAGGCACAAAAAGCATTCTATCTACATCCTGAAATATGCCATATAAAACATTATTACAACGTACAAACTTTCACTTCTTAAAACAACAGATCAGATAAATCACCTTGACCGGTTTCTTTGCAGGGCGGAGGAATTGCAACATAGACAGTTTTTTATTGCAAAAGTCGATCATAGAACCTATAAATCCAAGATTTTCATTCCGTTTCTCAACCGACTTTTTCAATTTTTCAAGTGAAGGTTTCTCCAACTCCTCCCTTCTCTCCACCATCTCCAAACTCTTCTCTCCATCCACCTTCAAATTCCCACCAATCATATCATCCGAAATGACAGACGAACACGACGGCTGACAATTGGCTCCCTCAACATCCCTGTCCATTTCAACCACCTCATCACACTCCCACAACTTCCCTTTCCCCCTATCAACAACTTCAACTTCTTTACAATCATCTGTATCTATCACCTCAACTTCTTCGACATCAAAAACCTCTTTACCCTCCAACCCACCATACTTAAATTCATCTGTATCAACCACCTTCAAACCATGTTTCCCCGCACAAAACCTAAAAGTACTAAAAGCTTCTTTCTTGGTACTCATATAATTCACATAGTTTCTACCAACACCCTTCAAGAAGCTGAATCTCCTAGCTCTACAAGGAGCATGAACCGGTCTCCTGAACCGGGTTTTTTTCTCAGGGTATTCAAGAACCCTAGAAGCTGTACTTCTCAAAACAACAGGCCTATCTTGACTCAAATCTGGAGTGTTGGGTGCAAATTTTGGCCTTTTAAAAACATGGGTCTCACTAAAAAGTGATGAATCTAACTTGTGATTGAAAGTTGTGGGGGTTGCATCACGCTTTTTGGGGTTGATTTCAAGAGCACCCATTTGAATTATGTAGCAATATTTGAATAGATAGAAACCTAAAGCCAAGAACAACTGAACATTCTTGTATTATTTGCTATGTATACGTGTTTGTGTTATGGATTTAGAAATAAGAAAAGAAGGATTTGCAGGTTTTTGAAAAATCAAGAGCTGCGTAAATCGCTCAATTCAACTTGTACGGATGGTAACAGGAACAAGTGCGCCCAAATTATTTCATCACAATGTGTTTCGCTGTCTTTCTAAATCACAATCCCAGCAATAAGTTAAATTTTAAATTTTAATATGAAAACTCAAAAATGCTAATTTTTTTACCAATTTATTTTTATCATCAAAATTTCAGTTCATAGAAAAGTATATAATTATTTTAAACTTAATGTATTATTTATAATTTTATATTACTAATTTATATCTTAATAAATTGTAAATGTATATAGATATATTCAAATATTTATTTTATTTTTCACTTTCAAATAAAAAAATAACGTATTTCAAATATTGACCATATTTTGATAGTTATGAATTTGTGTTTTTTGAAGATAATGAAAATATGAAAATCTTAATTTTATATACAAGAGTTAAATATAAAAATACTTAATTATTAATTAAATATACTTAAAATAGCTAGTAAAAAGGTGCTTCTATATTACGTATGCTATTTAAAAGGGTTGGAGTACGGAGTATTCCGACAAAAGTATGGAAAAATTGTTCGAAAATTAATTATTTACACCAACTAAACTGAAAAATAAGATATTCTACCTACCTATCTCGAAAAAGAATAAGCTAAATTTGGCTTTAATCACATGCCATTATCCTTGAAAATTTCAAATATCTCGTTGAATTATGCTTTGCCAGAAGTTCTATAAATATATAGGAAGGGGAAAAACATACTACATAATGCATATCATGATATGGGTACACAAAACTTGTGCTCAGCTAACACTTCACAGATTGTGGCAAAACTATAACTGTAATTAGCCCCTAAAACTCTTGTGCTCGTGCAGTTGAAGCATTAAGTTTTCTGGTCATGATGATGCAGATTAGCTTCGTTCAACCAGGGAGCGCAAGGTCATCTCGACATCAGAAAGTGGCTGGCCAGCATAAAGCTGAAGTTGCCCCTTCTTGACAACAACTACCTCCATCCAATGTGACTCTACTGCCTCAGCAAGGTCCTGAAATATACAGGATTTCGGGCTTTTGTCATCAAAAAGGGAAAAAAAAAAAAAATTAATCTATCGCACACAGCTACATAGATGATGGCAATTTGGCGTGCTCTCCTCTGTCTTGTTATCAATAAAAAAGGTTGGGCCAGGGTTAAAAAGCACATATCTCGGATGAAGTACTAGACATTTTAATTTGGAATTTTGACCCGAATAATCACACAAGGATATCCTTACTAATTTACTTAATGGTGATTCCCCGCACCCTGTTAGTTAGTCAATTCTTATCTCTCACTATCTGTCCATTACTGCGCATGTTGAATATACAATAGATAAGGTGGAGAAATATAAAGATTCTCACTTCTATTGGGATGGGAATTATATCTGTACTGAAGTTGTCCAGATCTTCGAAGAAGGATTGCAGAAGATAGCAGAAGTTGGTTGCATCACCACGATCTTCGAAAGCAACAACATGAGATGAGTCATCCAAGCTGTGAGAAGTGCTTTTTATCCTGTATAGTCCATTTGCTTCTTGGTCATCGCCACCTGTACGCATGACCACAGCCTGAAACAATATCTGGCCCATAAGATTTGAAAAACATAACAATATCTGACCAAGAGGACGAAAGCTGCCAAGTGGCATAATCCAATATATGTATATACCAGAATATGCAACTCATGATCTTGACAACAGAAACAAAGCTCACTGCATTACCAATGCTCCTCCAGCATTTAAAAAGTTGATTTACTATCTAATAATCTGCAAGTTATTTATAATGAGTTTTATGTACATACTAGAACATAAGGAAGGTTCAACCACCATGTTGACCTTTGAGAACTTGCTCCATTTAGCTTATGTGATTCATCCAACTTTACAGCTTTGCCTGAAGAAATTTCATGAGACACATCCTGTGAATTACCAGTATCAATATAACTTGGAAGCATAGAGATTCATACATTGATTAAACAAACAATGGTGAACTTGTGTATTCAGAACTTAAAAGGTTTTTCAAGGCAGGAAAGAAATATGAGTGTCAATTTCCGGGTACATTCAGGTACTATCTTTACTATGGTCCAGATATTATATCACACTGCTTCGGTCATTTGGTGTAGACAAGAGAATGCAATTTTAAGGGAGCGAGGGGAAGAAGAGTACTGCACCCGGTAGAGCTCCTAAATGTCTGTAGTCCATGGAAATAAAATTCAACATACAGTGACCAGTTTATCTCAAACTTTCAACTCATATGAACCCTCTGAAGCCAAATTACCGATAAATCCATCAATATAAGCCAAGCAAATTCTTCAATTAAGTCATTAAATTTGTCAGTTATAGTTAACTGTGTATGTAACTCTTCACGGCAGTTGAGATGGCAACTCTTTTTTAAGTGCTGCCTCTAGATTCAAAACTTTATCATGCTTTTATAAAATTTTCTCACTCTCTTTCTCTCTCACACACACACACACCCAATGCTGCCTCAAAACTGTCATCTCTCTAGAAAGCTCACAATACTATCCTTTTTACTGAACAAGAAATTAAGTATCTAACCTATAATAAATGCCTAACAGACCAACCAACAAACCACCTATAGCTTCTGTTGAATCAATTTAAAAAAAAAAACGGGCAGGCCCATTAGAGGCTCTTGGAGATCGAGGTCAGCAATTAAATTGGAGCCCGAGGATAGGAATTTCGCCTATAAGTGGACACCTATAAAAAAAAAGGGTTAAATATCAATCAGGTGACTCATTGCAGCCCGATGACTCAAGTTGGTCACTGATTGAAAAAGTGACTAAAATGAGTTACTCATTTAAAAATTTGTATCAAAAATATTAATCTATCGTTAGTCGAAATTCTGAAAATTTTATATATTGAGTTTCGCACAATTTTTATGAATGGTATTGCATCCAAATAAAAAGGTACCGAGTTCTACTATTTTAGCTAATATTGTTAGATTTTTAAAAATTTATCAACTATTTATTTTTAATTTTTTGATTGTTTTATTTGATTTAAATAAAAATAAATAGTTGATCAAATTTTAAAAATCTAAAAATATTTGTTAAAATAGTAGAACTCGTTACCTTTCATTTGGATGCAATACCATTCATAAAAAATGTACGAAATTCAATATATAATACTTTCAGAATTTCAACTAACGATAGAGTGATATTTTTGATACAAATTTTTGAATGAGTAACTCATTTGAGTCACTTTTTCAATCAGTGACCAACTTGAGTCATTGGGCTGCAATGAGTCACCTGATTAATATTTAACCCAGAATATCCTATGGTGGAGTAATCCTAGAGTTAAGTCACCTCGCGCCTCGTAAATTTTCTAGTAATTAATTACCTAAATATCTCTTCTTCTTCTTTTCTATCCAGCTTAATTCTGCATCACACAACTTTTTTGCGAGAAAAATAACATGTGTTGCATCATAATACTGAAACAGTGGTGCTAGTGTTTAGTGGCATGCATAATTACTACCATGTGGTTTGCATTCATATAATGCCCCTCCCTCATTTACAGAGTGCTTATTTATTTTACTGGAAATCTCATGTTTGCAATTGAACTCCCTAAGATTAGTAATTACGTTCCAAGGCATATAAAATATGATTCACAATAAGCATGACCAAATGAAACGTAATTCAAATACTAATGTTGAAATGATATGAAGTCATTCAGATTCTTAAAGAAATTACCATTCAATGGTTCAGCTTTGCCAAGTTTTACTCTTCCCTTCCCTTTACTTGACTTCTTCCTAGTAACTTCAGTTGCGTTACTCACATCCTCTTCCCCTGAATCAACCATATCATTCCTCACTATATCAGCATTTGGCTTTTCTACCGTACGGGCACTATCCAATAATTCCATACCATCACTATCATCCCGTGTCTTTTCCAGAGCTTCACTACGAAGAATTGCACTTCTGTTATCAACCTCACCATCATCCAAACTCCTACAACCTTTTGCCTCGTCAATAGTACTAACATATATACTCTCAGATTCTGCCTTCTTTACTAACAAAGCTTCATTAATATCCTCAGCAACTAAACCATCCTTATCACCATCATCATTCCTCATATATCCAACCGACATTTTCTTTACACCCTTCCCCCGCCTCCCTAACCGCCTAACAACCTCCTTCTCGATTCGAGTTACATCAACACCAACATCATCGCCCTTCAAATCACCATCATTCCCATTCTTCCCTTCCCTCCTCTCCTTCTCCCTCACATCCCTAGCCATCACTTGAATCTCCCTAACTTTCTTCCGCATTTCGACTTCATCAACATAAACTACCCCACCCCCACCAACCGAAACCCTGGACTTCCCAACCCCATTACCATTCAACCCCAAAACCCTACTTTCATTCTCACTATCCACTATCCCATTTTGACCCGACCCGAATAACAAAACAGCAAAAATTGTCTGAACCACAAAAGCCCCAACCAAAAACAACCCAACTCTAAAAACTGTAAATTTAGAAAATTTACCTAACCCAACATTATTATTAACATCTGAGACAGAAACTTCATGTGATTCATCACATTCTTTCAATGTTTCCTCAATTAACGGGTCGGGTAATGGGTTATCGGGTAGTGGATCAATGAGAATTTCCTCGGCACCCGGAAAGAGCGGTTCAAGAAGAACTGGGTCGGGTCGGGTTCTGAGAATCTTGGGTCGGAGGTAGTTTTTTCTATTTCTACGGAACCTTCTTATTAAAGGAGGTGATATTGCAGATGAACGTAGAACAAGTAATTTTCTGGAGAAACGGGTCGGGTTGTGTGCAGGCAGGAGGAAGAAAGTAGTGGCGGCATAAGCAGCTCCCATTGCTTATGTTGCCGAATCCAACTCTACTGTTTCACGTAAAGAAGGGCACAAACAAAACAAAAAAAATTAATATTGTTACTCTCCTTTTTTGCTACAAATCTATAAATGTGAAATCTAGTAGTATTATAAACAGTTTCAAATATTAAAACACTCATAACAATACATTATCATATAATATTTCATTTAAAAAATTATAATGATGTTATATATAAAATTATAAATATACAATTTTGAATATCTTTTTTTTAACAAGAACCTTCATATAATTCTTTTTATTTCTAAATCTAATCTTAATAGTTATTGTTGTAAAAAAAACCAAGATTACAAAATTACGTTGAAATTCGATTGATTAGATTATTGAATCTTTCAAAGGTATTACACGATCCACTATGTTTGGAAATGATTAGAATTTTCTGATATTTTTATTTTTAAATCTACGTGTACTAAATTTGGAAGAAAATATAGTCAGTTGAATAATATAATTTAATTAAACTTCAATCCATTAATACTAAAATACTAATAAAATGATGTTAAAATTTAAATTATAAATAATAAATTACAAACTATATACCCGCCCGTGCTTCGCACGGGTTAAAGGCTAGTATAATATTAATTACTGTTTAATCACTTAGAGCTCGTTTGATTGAGCTTATGACTTATGGTTTAACGTGTCTTATGACTTAACGTAACTTATCTGATAAACTGATAGTTTAAAATATATGTTTAGGTAATTTTGACTTATTAATGACTTATGAGTTATTAAAAATATAATAATAAAAATAAAAGTGATTTATGAGTAATTTATGACTAAGGGGTAATTTTTATCAAAAAAAAAAGCTCAAAAAAATTTAATTACTAAAAAAATACCTCAAACTAACTTCTGACTTTAAATCAGCTCCTGGCTTGTCTCTGATTTTAAGCCAGCTTCTAACTTATCATACAAACAGACATTTTTCAGTTTAAAGTCAGAGATGACCTAAAGCCTGGGCTTCAAACCCGGAGCCTGGGCTTCAAACCCGGCAAACAGCCTATTATTCTACTCGAGCTATCAAATCTGTTTACGCGCCGCGAATGGTTTTTCTTTTTTTCCTTTTTGACCTTGTTGAATGTCAAGATGCATTATTCAGATCAAAACTAAAATTAAAAAAAAAAAGTAATAATTTTAGACAATTGATAGGTATCATGAACAGTTGATTGTTCACTCAATAGTCAATATAGACATCATTATTTCAAAAACATCTCAAAAAATAATATAAATTATAAAAAGATCCATTAATTAAACGGCAAAGTGGCGAGTAGTGCTGTAATCCGATCCGGGCAGCTCGCGAGCTCGCCCGGCTCGAACTCGTTTTGATGGGCTCGGCTCGGCTCGTTTAGTTAATCGAGTTCGAGTTCGGGCAGAGGTTTTGGCTCGTTTTGTTAAACGAGCTGGCTCGGCTCGGCTCGTGAAAATTAACGAGTCGGATTCGGGTAGCATTTTAGGCTCGATTTAGTGTTAAATTAAACGAGCCGGCTCGCCCGACTCGTTAAACTCGGCTCGTTTAACTAAACGAGCCAGCTCGACTCGATTCGTGAAAATAAACGAGTCGAGTTCGGGCAAAGGTTTAGGCTCGTTTTCTTAAACGAGCCGGCTCGGCTCGACTAAATAAAACTCGGCTCGAATTATGCCCGGCTCGAAACTCGGCTCGCCCGGACCGAATAACAGCCCTAGTGGCGAGCATTCAGTAATCAGATGACTGCAATCTGCTTTCTCAAACCTTCGGGAGCTTCTGCATTGAAGTAGACAAATGACTGCTCAAATTTACATGGTTTTAAAATTATTTCTGATTTTAAAAAGAACTTTTGTGTAATAAATCAAAAAATTGACTTCATCAAATAGGGCAGAAATTAATTTAAAATCGGAAGGCAGTTTGAAATACTTTTTAAATTGACTTGATCTTTTTGGATAAAAATTGTGCATAAATTACTTACCCATAAATCATCATCATCATTATTATTATTATTATTATTATATTTTTAATAACTTAGAAATTATTATTAAATCAAAATTATCATAAAATCATTTTAAACTCTCAGCTTATTATATTTTTAATAACTTAAAAATTATTAATAAATCAAAATTATCGAAAAAAATATTTTAAACTCACAACTTGGTCACAATTTTGAGCGAGTTCGGTCGGGCTATATTATAGTTACTTTTTGCAACGGCCAGACGACTTGGTGGAGAAAACACAAGTATATAAACATTGTGTTTGAAAGCATGTAATGAATTCCAGATGATATAATATGAATTGTCATTTCAATTGCTAGATTTAAAATAACATAGGAAAATTTAGATGAAACTCATATTTTGATTATTTTATTTATTTTTTGATCAAATTTAGAATTTCGAACAAAATTCATGTTTCAAAGGTATATAAACAGGTATATAAAGGGGTTTATCTATCAAAAATATCCTTCATCACGATGCAAGCATGTCCCTAAATACTATTAGATTAAGTATAATTCCAGGAAAATTATTATAAACAAATGGAAACCTAGCTCTTTTTTTTTTCTTTTGCCGTGTAGAAAATAAACAAAATTGCGTTTTAAGAATTGAATTGTGGAGGCATTTATACAAACTTACCGTGTGCCACGGCACAGCAGCAGAGGGATGTTCACTCTTAAGATATACTACAAGTACTGGCTAGCATTAGATATGACCGCGTTAGATGCAGAACATGAACCTAATGAATAAATGCATCAAAATGTTTGAGACTCCATTGCAGATGAGAAAGAACAAAATAAACAAAAATGAATGGAATTTCCGGTGTCTTTCATTCCATTACTAAGACTGCATATATAGTGGCTACAATAGGACAAACATAGATAACAAACTTGACAGCTGGTCTAATAAGTTAACGGGCACAGAATAATATAAAGATGCTAGTAGGCTAGGTAATAATGCTAGAGAAAAGATGTGGTGAGGTGCAGTTCACAATAAGATTTATTTGAGCTGGTGTCATTCCCTTAATACTCCTCCTCAAGCTAGTGAGTGTTTGTCCTTGACAGCTCCCAGCTTGTCCATGTGTGACTGATGAAGCTTGACTGGAAAAATCTTGGTGAGGATATCAGCAACTTGGTGTTGTGAAGGGACATGCTGTGTGACAATGTGACCAGCCTGGAGTTGATCTCGAACATAATGACAGTCTATGTCAATATGTTTGGTCTTTTCGTGCATAACTGGGTTGGCTGCTGTGGCCAAAGCTGCCTGATTGTCGCAGTTTAAGACAGAAGGGGGCAGATTGTGTAATCCTAAGTCCTTGAGGAGGGAAGACAGCCAAGTTATCTCACAGGTGGTTAAGGCCATAGCACGGTATTCAGCTTCTGCGGTGGAACGAGCAACAAGTGTTTGTTTCTTCGTCTTCCAAGAGACAGGTGAAGTGCCCAGAAAGATGCAGTAACCAGAAGTGGATTTGCATGTGGCAATGCAGCTAGCCCAATCACTGTCACAATAGGCTATTAATTCAGCAGCAGTGTTGGATGCAAGGAGAATTCCCTGAGAAGAGGTTCCGGCAAGATAACGCAACAGGCGTTTTGCAGTTTACATGTGAACAGTTGTTGGTTGCTGCATGAATTGAGCTAGGATTTGAACAGAGAAGGCAATGTCGGGCCTGGTTATGGTGAGGTAGATCAGTTTGCCGGTCAATCTTTGATAGGAACTAGGATCTGGAAGTGGGTCATTCCTCAATCTCAAAGCTCAGGTTTATACCTTGTGTTAAACCTTAAGGTTACCATCAACATCCTTGCACACCGTAAGATTGCATAGCTCAAACAATGGGGTCAGAAACAGAATCTTTAATAGGTGGTCGTATAAATTATGATACTTCTTCATCCAAAAAACATAGGCAAGGTTCCTATCTGGGAGACGAGTGCGTACACATTCCTGATTATTCATAAACCAGAAAATTGCCCATAAGTGACAAAAGACACAGTTAAAATCTTTGCACACACTGATAATCTTGCTTCATCAAAATTTCTTAATCCTTGTAATTGCTTACTATAATCAAACAAAAGAATTCATAGAAACGTGGAGGGTCCATGATACTCAATTTGTAAGCACGTGGAGGATCCATGATACTCAATTTGTAAGATCTTTTCATAACGTCTTCCTAAAAGTTTAATTTTTTCTACAAATATGAAATATTTAATAGTACTGTTCCTACTCCAAAATTAGTCCATAAAAGGAAAGACACCCTAAGGCCTCCAAAAAAAATAATAATCAGTCTTTACATTAATTCAATAGCAGGTACCAAATCAGAGGGAGAACAAAGAAATAGATTTTTTAAGAATCAAGATAGACTGGAGCATTAATTTAGTCATGACGACATGACTAGTTAATACATGTGTTTGCAATAACTGATTTGATTGTCGATCTTATGCTATTGAATAGGCTTGCATTTGGGACATCCGATAGTAAGACTTTTTAAGATCAAACTTGAAAGATGATGTTTGCAGAATTCCTCCTTGTTCAGCACCAGGGCCCCACATTTTGGCTGATAAAATACAGCATGCTATATGTTTAGATTTGATCAGCAGTTACACAATATCATCACACAGATACAGGTACCACCAACCTGACATAGTTAAGTTAATTGTGTAACTCTGAGCACTGTAAGCAATCATGTGAAGATGACCAACTACCTCTTGTCCTGGCATGACAAAAAATGGTTGAGAAAGAACACAGCGTAACTGGTACCAGTGGGTTGTGGGTGCACCAGGAGCAGTGGTCAGCCACCTCTGGACCGTGCTGTAGATTAAACATGAGCTTTAATAAGGAAAAACAACTTTATGAAGTCAATGACAAGATATACAGACATAATATAGTGAACCTTCCATCAAACAAAACATCAAACCAGCAAGCCAATCGATGAATCCTGGTACCCACAGTTGAAGTAAATTTTAACGGAACATTAATTTTATATAAATCTTCCTCCTGCAAGATAAAAAAATGCAGAAGGCAAGTGAATAAAATATATTTCAGCACTATACATAATTTCTAGTGGTCGACATAAACAGCATTGCACAGCCAATGATTCAAGAACGAATATGAAGACAGCTAACATGAGGGACGTTTAAACTACTATTTGGTAGGACCAATATTTCATATTTCCTCAACATAGTAGCGCTTTAATTCGAATTAATCCCAACCCAATCAAAGATAAATGATTATGATAGATAAATACTTCCATAAAATACTGCTACACTCGGTAGTTGAGCACTACAAATTTTCTAACAAAACAGGAATTACAGTTCCACCATTTCTTTTTAGGTTTTTCTTTTAGGGTATATTGTATGGAACACGACACCAATAGACTCCATACTGAATTTTATTTGTTTATCATTGCAATCAGTTCCTTCTTCCAACAAACCTGATCATCACAAGAGCTTTTGTGCACCAAAGCTTTATGATTTGAAGAGAAAAAAATTTCAAAAACCAAAATATTGAAATTTTTTTTTAACTTATTAAGATTAGAAATTTGGTGAAGCAGAGGACATGGTGGGTCCAGTGCAGAGCTCGGTTGTTAAGGTCAGACATCATATAAAAACCATTTGCTAGAAGGAGATAATACTTTCCTATTCTGTTTCATGATTACAATATCAATTATCTGGACAATATTTCCAACATAGATATAACATGGTGCAAGTGACCTATAGCATTATTGTTGGGGAAAAGCACTATATCCTGCTCAGCCCTCTATGCTGAAATATATAGTTTATAAATGTAACTGTCTAAATGAGTGAGTTGAAAAACTCATGGTGAACCAATGCAGGTTAGAGAGCAACTTTCAGCAAATTAGATAATTTACAAGATTACAATTAAATAACATGATTTAGGCAAAGCAATAATCATGTTTACAGATGATTACTAAAACAAGGCACTCGCTGACAAAAAAACAGAATGTAGAAAATGTACAGCAGCACCCACATATAAAACTAGCAGTTAACCAATACATTTATAGTTGTGAAATTTATCACATGAGAGACCGCAGGAACGACCAGTAGCCTAGGATTAAAAGCATCCACCACGGGCTATATAAAAAAACTGGATCGTGAGTGAAGAAAGAACACAACTAAAAAGTAATAAAATGATCCATACATAAAAAATCACAAATATTAGTAATTCTAAACTCTATTCTAAAACAGATTGCTGGCGATTTCATAATGTTGGTAACCTGAACGTGAGTGGGCGGCACGCACACACACAAGCAAATATTGACCTGAGAGAAGTATCCGTGAAATGCAGTTCCATGTAAAGCTGTCAAATCAATCCCATAATAATTTTGTTGCTGCCAAAATAGAGGCTGAAAGAAAAGAGTACCCATAAGACTTGTTCTACAAGATCAAATTTAGTATAATTTTTTGTATCTCATAAATACTTCAATTCTAAAAAATGAAGAAAAGCATATCAAAATAATACATCTTTACTTTGGCCGTAACTGTTAATTCTAAAGCGCAAACTCTATCTTAATATTCAACATGGTAAAAGTGAAATAAAATACAAATAAGCAGAGAATAGCTATCAAATAAAATTTCCCACGCTAAAGACTGTGCATGACTACCAAAAATGCCCCTACATATATCAAGTTCTCTTTGATTCTTAAGTCCACATAGTATACTCACACCACCGTTATTTTGAATTTCTCAATTCATCGTACATAGTCTTATATTTACAATTAATCTCCTGTCCTGATCAAGTAGAACGAGATAACCAGCAACTCAAAATTTTCACTACCTTGGATAAGAATAGAACTTAATGTGTGCAAATAACCACTACTACCGCACAAACACACACACACATAGCAAAAAAAAAAAACTGGCTTAAAAATATATATGTAACAAAATATGTAGAAAAATATTTATCCATGTTATGAAGTGGGCTATGTAGCAAGTATAAACACGATGACAAAAGTCAATCAATTGTACTCAAATAAGTACAATTTGCTAACCTTATTTGCGATCTCAATGTACACGTATTCGTCACTGAATGGTGCCATGTGTATTCTACAAGAGCAGAAATTTCATAAGCAATACCAAACAACATATTACATGACCTGCATCACAACCAGTGTTCTAAAAATCGCCGAGTTGGCCGAGTACTCATTCCGAGTACTCGTTTTTAACCCCTCGTCCGATCCGAGTTCCGAGTAATCGGGTTCAAAACCGATTTATTAAAAAATCGGTCAAACTTCGGTTTGACTCCGAGTACTCGAGGTCACATCCGAGTTTGACTTATCAATTTTTTATTGTTTTATTTGAAAATTATTTCAAAAGAGACTAAACGTAAATTTATGTATGTTTTGATCTTTTTTTGGTAAATTATTGACATTAATTAGAAAGTATATGTGTTTTATGATTAAAACTTGTGAATGATTATTATGTCAAAAACTATCAAACAATTAACTTTTATTTGAACTTCATTATTTCAAGTGTTTTATTAAAATATTAATATTATTAGATAGTTTTATTATTAATCAGTATATAATTATATATGAGAGAAAAAAATTAATTAAAAAAAATACCCGATTAGTTATCCGATTACTCATTCCGAGTACTCACCCGAGTTCCGAGTACTCATTTTTCCGGAACCAAACCGAGTTGGACCGAGTTCCGATTTTTACAACCTTGATCACAACAACAATCAAAACCGATCCCACTATCAATTCGGGTTAAATATCAACTAGGTGATTGATTGCGGCCCGATGACTCAATTTGGTCACTGATTGGAAAAGTGACTCAAATTAGTCACTCATTTAAAAATTTGTATCAGAACTATCATTTTATCATTAGTCAAAATTCTGAAAATATTATATCTTGAATTTCGCACATTTTTTATGAATGATATTACATCCAAATAAAAGATTTCGAGTTCTACTATTTTAGCTAATATTGTTAGATTTTTAAAATTTTATCAACTATTTATTTTTATTTCAATCAAATCAAAAAATCAAAAAATTAAAAATAAATAATTGATAAAAGTTTAAAAATCTAACAATATTAGCTAAAATAGTAGAATTCGGAACCTTTCATTTGAATGCAATATCATTCATAAAAAATGTGCGAAACTCAATATATAATACTTTCAAAATTTTGACTACCGATAGAGTGATATTTTTGATACAAATTTTTAAATAAGTGACTAATTTGAGTCACTTTTCCAATCAGTGATCAAATTGAGTCATCGGGCCGCAATCAATCACCTAGTTGATATTTAACTCCTATTAATTCTTATTAAAGGACATTGAATCCCTAAACGCACCTATAAATAAATTAAAAAAATTAATATTTTTATAACAAAATCCAAGTGTACTCGAGAAATCATCTTAATTGGAATAAGAATGAAATCACATGAACGAGGCAATGCATTTGAAGCTGTAATTCATGCGGTTCTAAAAAATGTATCAAAATTTGGTAATAAGAGGGGCAAAGGAAGCATGCAAATGCTTTAATATACCTCACAAAGACAATATGGTTTGAGCATGCAGAGCTCTTACAGAAAGCATAACAACGAGAAATAGTTTAAACTTCCCGTCAGCTACTATTCTAACAAAACTGCTATAATATTCCAGACATTTTGACCATGAAACTCAATACGACTCATCTGCAAATTTATAACTGATGCAACTCATATGTAATTTTTGCAAAAGCCACTTTGGCATTTGATAGTAGTTTATCAATAGTTCAATGTACACATAATTGTACCAACTAAATCAAAAAAGATAGTTATATCAACATTGAATTTAAAAATTGTAAAAGAGTCGATTAACCATCATCCAACCATAACAAGTGATATGTGCTGAACTGGAGTATGTACATACATTCAAATAATAATAGAACTGGATTTTTAACCACGTAAAATTGAGAATGTTATGAATTTGTTGCCGCCATATGATAGAAGAGTAAAAATCCTTCTCCTTCCTTCATGTACTATTATTTAATAAACGGGAATGGATCATCATAAACTTCTAAGCTGCAAAGATGACCCTTCAATGGAAAAAGGGATTATATTGGAACTTACCTCCCTAATGTAGGAAACATTTTTCCGTTAGAAAAAAGAAACCGATCTCTTGCAATCACGTAGGACTCGAGCATTCTTTCGTTAATTAACAAGGTTAGACAAACCATTCGATTACTACTTTACTACACTCTTTACAGTTAATTACCTTATTCTACTATCATATCGAGAACACCACTAAGCCTAATTTCTACTACTAGAGTTTACATGAAAACAGATCTTTATCTAACAGGATTAAGACATTCTCGTTAGAAGCACATGTATAATTAACATTGGTCTCCTAGTAGTTATTATTTGAATTACAGAAGCGATGGTACTAAAATCCAAGGAAAATTTACCTCTAATCAAATCCTGGCAAAAAAGCTTAGTCTAAGAGAACATATTGTTTTTCACTCAGCACAAATAGATTTCTTGATGCAATATGAAGACAAAAACTATCTTCTACGCTCAACAAAAACCTACTAAATAACTAGCAAGGTTGTAACATGACCGGTATTATTGAGTATAAAAGAGTTAATTTGTTACTAACAAGCAACCACATTCTGATGTTTACTTGCAATTAAGTTTTCTATGCACGTTGAACTCATTTTGACACAAGATGCACAAATAAGACTTGTTATCATTTTATCTTTGACTTCTAAATTGACAAATGACAACCCTGGTCCTTTTGTATTACCAAACTATATTGAATAACGAATACAATTATATTGAATATTTAGCTCACTAAAGATGTAGAACCTCAGCTTACCCATCGGCTCAGATATCAAAATATCTGCTTTCTCTGGACACTCAACATCTTCAACCTTACCCTTCACTACCTATAATACCATCAGCAAATAATATAATATTCTAAAGAGACTCAACTAAGATTCTCGTAAGTAGGGCTGTTTAACGAACCGAGCTGTTCGCGAACAAGCTCGAGCTCGGCTCGCTAAGAGCTCGTTCGGCTCGGCTCGTTAAGTTAACGAGCTCGGCTTGTATTTGTTCGCGAACAAGCTCGTGTTCGGCTCGTTAGTTAACGAGCCGAGCTTGAACACAATTTTTGTTCGATAAAAAAGCTCGGCCCGGCTCGGCTCGTCAGAAAAAAAATTAAAGCTCGGCTCGGTTCGGTCAAAACTCGGCTCGGCTCGGTTCGTGAACAGCCCTACTCGTAAGATAACCGAAGACCAACTTAATTTTTTGACTCAGTAATGGGTTTTCAGCGATGAGCTTGCGAGCATAATCTGCCATCTCAGATGCCTCCACAGCATAAACATGTTTTTCACCAGCCTAATTATATAGTATCAGTTAGATAGAAGACAGAAAAAATATGAGCATTATTTGTGAGGAACACATATACTTATTCTCAAGTTCATAATAGATCATACTTAAATACAAGGTACCTGAGCAGCAAATAATGATAGAATGCCACTACCAGCACCAACATCAACTACTACTTGACCGGCAAAATCAACACGATTCTCAATAACTGCAGCATAATAAGAACCTAAAACGAACATATGGGGGGCGCTGTCACTGTGAAAGTACATTAATACATAAATGAGTTTGCTCGAATTACGGTAGTCTCAATTCTCAGCATTTAATATTGGAAATTTTAAGAAAAGTATATGCAGTACATGAAAAATGAGCATTGCATGAAAATATTTCAAACTGTAATAAAGATAGACAAGACCTAGTGCAGCAATTCATATATTCATAACATAACTTGTTCTCACGTAGTCCTGCAGCATATTTTGTTGATGTAGTAACTGCCCATAGTAATGGAAATACATTTTTGCAGAAGATGCCTCTACTTTATCATCAAACTTACTTTTAGAATCCAGTTGTGCCCCATTAGGTAAATTCAATCCTATGAACAAACAGCAACTACAAGTTGGGAAAATTTCAGTCAACATGTTGTTGAGTTACTTCACATATAGAAAATAACTGACCTTCTTTTGGTACACAATATTATGGTCTGAGTTGGCTATATGGTGTATAGCACTTTTAAACACCTTAAAGACAGTAGATGTGAACTGACACAAAAGTTCTACTCAATTAAAAGTTCCCATCTCTACTATTTTTCAAATTATATAAAAAATACATTTATTAATATCATCAACATGCTCACCGATATATAAAAAGAATTATACAAGATGTATGAGAAACAATATAAAAAGAGGATTGAAGATAAAATTAAAACAGAGATTTTTTTATTTTTTATTTTTATAAAATACATATAGATATCAATTTAGCACCTTGAGTGATAAACTCCTTCTTAAACTCCTTAAATGCAAAATGGAAGTTTCTAGATTCCTCCTCATTTCTGAACTGAATGTTAATGAGGCCCCTAGAATAGATTTTCTGATTCAAAGGAAAACAATAACTGTCTATAGAACCAATATTGTAACATGGGTAAACAATAAATCCACCAAAGAGGAACCACAAACTCCTAAAAAGCATAAGAAATCGGTCTAAAATAAGAAAACAAGCATTTTTTCCAAAAACATGTATCTAGTAAAATAATTCTAATATGTGTGTTTGTGTGCGTGTTAATGAAAATAATTTTAATTGAAATCTTAACAATATAATAGTTGGTGAAATAGTTCCAAGACACAGTAGTAGGTCAGTGGACATTAATTAAGTAGCACTTAAAGTCAAAAAATAAGTCTACAGCAAAGAAAAAGGGACTCGAGAAAGTGGTTAATTCAAATTGTGGAGAATTAGAGGGCAGCTGCAGGGATCTTCTTCTTGTCATTAATAAGAATTTGGTTATTCTCCATAAACAAGTGAGTTTATACAAGTTTCTGCATTTAAAGCGTGTTCCGTATCTAGATCAAAACTTGAGAAAAAGTGATATTTTTGACTCATAAATCTCACACCTACTAGCTAATTTTTACTACAATGCCTCACTCAGATGAACATTCTACCTAACAGTAAAAAACTTCTTTAAAAAGTTGACGCCCTTTTTCTAAGGAGGTGACAATCCTTCAGCCAATAACAGAAATTTTAATGCACCAAAGTTCAACGTTTACAGATGTTAGCACATTACAATAGTGCTGACTACTGACTACAAGCAAAGCAAGTAGCAAGTATTATTTCAATCACATTTCAAAACAAAAATCCGTAGTTAATTCACTTATGAACCTCTATAACAAATTAGCTAATCTTTTTAACGAGTCCGCTAAGTATATCAACACCCTATAACTCATAAAACACTTTACAACGCGGCATATAATAACCAATACTCTGTACATCAAACTCCGGGTAATACTACATTCCATATAAAACACAAATGTGCACAACAAAAATTAGAACCACAACATTGACATAATTCCACACCTCCTTGTCAGTTTCCGAACCTTGACACACGCATATCGATTCCGTAGGCCCTAACTTAAAAACCTGAAAACAATACAACACACATTATGATTCTGAAGAAAACATAAAATTAACAATTAGTAGTCGTTAAGAGAACAATAATATGATGAAATAGGAGAGGATGGTGAACCTGAGATACACAGAGATTGAAGTTGAGAGGTTCGGAGCCTTGTTCGAATCGGAGCTCCGATACTCCGGAGTCGGAGAAGAACTGAATTATAGGAGATAAAGCAGGAGATGATGATGATGATGATGATGGGAGGTGAGAAAGTGAAGCTATTGTGAATTCCTGTTCTATGGGGTTTCGAGCAACCTCCATGATTATACTGTGTTCGAGAGCGAAGGGGAGAGAGAGAGGGAGAGTATGTTAGGGTTTATGTCATGTGAGAGTTAGATTCGGGAACAGAAAGCCGCAATAACAACTTGTTTACGTGTCACTCTCTGCTGCTGCTTTGCTGGATATACTGAAGTGTACTTTCTTTACGCGCGTGTTCGGCAAATAATCTATTACGATAACAAATATAAAAAAGTGTTTCAGGTTCATTATTTAATCTGAGGGTTTATTGTGAAAATTCAGCTTTCAAAATGGTAAATTTACCCAATCGTGATCAAGAAGATTACTGTAAAGTGGAAGATATGTATAGATTTCACAAACTTGAATGATGCTTGTGTGAATTGTGAAGGATTGTTTTCCTCTTCCAACAATCGATACTTTGAGAGACGTCACTGCTGGTCATGATACTTTGAGTTTTATGAACGGCTTCAGTGGATACAATCAGATCCGGATGGATAAGGATATAGTGTGTTTCTAAGGTGCGTGTATCACTAACTTTGATGTATTTTGCTACTTGATTATGACGTTTGGTCTTAAGAATGCGGGATCCACGTATCAGTGTCTAACAAATAAGACGTTTAAGCATTTAATTAGGAAGACCATGGAGGTCTATGTCGATGACAGTGAAGAGCTTGAACAAAGTTGATCACCTTGAGCACCTGAGAGAGACTTTTGAAGTTCTGAGAGCATATAAGATAATGCTGAATCCAGCCAACCGTGCCTTTGGAGTTTGATTCGGAATTTTTTTAGGGTTGATGGTCTCCAAACGTGGAATCGAGGCCAACCCCGACAAGATAAAGACCATCCTCGATATGTAACCACCTAAAACAACAGGGATGTATAAAAGTTGACAGGAGGGATTGTAACACTGGGATAGTTCATCTCTAAATCCGGAGATATGTGTTTGCCTTTTTTTTAAAGCTTTAAAAAATGTTAAGAATTTTGAATGGACAGAGGAGAGCCATGTGACCTTTGAGGAATTTAAGAAGTATATGGTAGAGCCACATCTTCTGTCAAAGCCTTTGGATAGAGAGACTTTGTATGTCTATCTAGTTGTTTCAGACAAAGCACTGAGTACAGTTTTTATTCCTCAGAATCGAAGAATTGAGAAACTTGTTTGCTATGCCAGCAAGGTATTGCATGGAGTAGAACTCAACTACTTTGTAATTGAGGAATTTACGTTAGCTATGATTACAACCTCAGGAAAGCTGAGACCTTACTTCCAGTCTCACAAAATCGAAGCTTTGACAAACCAGCCCCTTTGTAACATAATGCATAGCCTAAAGGATAATGGAAGATTGATTAAGTCGGCAATATAGTTCGGAGAGTTTGAGATTCGTTACAAGCAACAAATGGAGATTAAAACTCAAGCTCTAGCAGACTTTGTTGAATGTATCATCGATAATCAGGAAGTCGATGGGTAGGTGGGCAAGGTAGTAGAACCCAAAGAAGATGTGAAGTCTAATGAGTAAAGATGTTGTTTTTTGATGGAGCTTCAAAAACAAAAATCAGTGGTGCAAGACTTGTGCTCCAAAGCCTTGATGGGTTCATTGTTGAATATATTATAAAGTTGGATTTTCCTATCATCAACAACGAAGCTGAATATGAAGCTTTGATAACAGGATTGGGGTTAGCTTGAAATCTGATAGTCAAAAACCTGAAAGTCTATGGAGACTCAAGACTTGTAGTTTCTCAGATTAATGGTGAGTTTTAAGCACGTGAGGATACGATGCTAAAATATTTGAGGATTGTGAAAGCTCAGATGACACAGTTCAAAGAATGTAAGATAAAGTATATATATGGAAAAAAGAATGTGAAGGCTATGAGATTTGCTTAGGAAGCGTTTACTACCATTGAGAACCTCAAGTATCAACGCAAAGCTGATAGCCCCAATTGATACTGAGCTACTTGGATGGACAAGATAAAGATGTACCTCAAGACTGGAATCTACCACCCAATTAGAGGATGCACGAAAGCTCCAAGTAAGAGCTTTGAAATATGCTCTCATAGAATGGATCTCTTACAAGAAATCATTTGTTATCCCATATTTGAGACGTTTAAGACCGAATAAGGCTCGGAAAGCCCTGAGAGAGGTTCATGAAGGATTTTGCGGTCAACACCTTGGTGGGAGAGCATTGACTCATAAAATCACCTGCCTTGGTTTTTACTGGCCAGATATGCTAAGCACGCTCAAGATTATCTCAAGCTATGTGATCGATGTCAGAGTTCTTCGCCGGTTGTGTGCCGGCCCCCTGAGATATTGACATCCCTCATCATTTTCTCTTTGCGATGTGGGAATCGATATTATAGGACCGTTTCCGCTCGCACTAGCTCAAAGGAAGTTCCTGATAGTGACAGTCGACTACTTTTCTAACTGGATTGAGGCTAAACCCTTGTCCAAGATGACCACCAAGAAGGTTGCACAATTTTTCTTGGAGAACATCATATGCATGTACAACATACCTCAGATCTTAGTCACTGATAATGAAACACAATTCAACAATATTAAATGTTATATTTAATATAATGCGCAATAATCTTAGGATAGGCCCACTAAGAGGCCCTGAAATTAACTTGAATAAAGGTCAGGTCCATTAATTAAGCCTAGCAGGCAACTATCATTACTATGGGCAGGACTTTGAGTGAAATAAGGAGCCCACATATATGAAAATAGATATATCATGTATATATCTTTTTAAATTCATACTTATTATTAAAATAAATAATAAATCAGATTATGAGTTTCGAAAAAGTCTACTTCATGTAGAAGAGTGTCCCATAGAATCATACAACTGATAGAAGTCTAAAAATAGAGTAGAAAACCATGATTAGAAGGTCTGATCAACCTCCAACTCTACTGATTCTATCTCATACTCTAATTTTATGTAAAGGGCTCAACCCCTCACAATTAGAAATACGTTTTTTGACTTGATTCTTCATTATGATTAAGATATGTGGACTCTCGATTTTTGAAAACAGTCATAAAAGCACGAAACTCATCCTTCGTTTTCTAATCTGTAACAAAATATAACTAAACATCGTTCTGAATTTTGTTTTTAAGTTTATCCAGAGGGATTTGAAATTCAATTTTGAAGCATGTCAATATAGAAATACTCTCTCGATCCCAACCATTTCTTTACCCTTTTTTTTTGGGATGTCCGTTCCATTTTTTTACATTTCAAAACTTACTAAAAATAATCAATGAGTCCCACTACTCCTCCACTTTTCCTAATTCATTTTCACATTATTTTTACGTCACTATCTTTTTTTTATACATTAAAAATTAATAGACCCCCACTTCATCTAATTTTCTTTTTATTTTTTTTTATTTTATACATATTTTTTAACATCAATGCACAATTCAAATATAAAGAATGGCCGTGACGGAAGGAATAGTTGAATAAATGAAGCCGGCGGCAAAGCAAAGCATGTTGGGAAATGAAATTAAGAAGATAAGGTAGTGCAGGAGAGAGCAAGGATGGCACATTTCACTCTGTGTCTCATAGTAAGCCACGTGGCGAGCCCCTTTTGGCGAAAAAGTATATTCTCAAAACGTATGACACCTTTGTCCCACGACATTAGCAAGTGTCCCACAGAACATATAAACTTCCTAAATTATCCTTCTCTCACCCTGGTCGTTTATCACAAGTATACCCTTACTTTCTTCTTGGTCCCTCTATAGTTCTGTAGTCTTTTTATTAACGAACACTAACAAATATTTTTAGTTAGATAAAAAAATTTTGATTGATAAAACATTTTAGTGCATGCTGAGATCATTATTATTAGTATAATTATAATTAATAAAAATTTATCATCCAATTATTAAACAAATGATTATTAGTGTGTCTTTATAGGTAAACGTTATATGGATCACAATATTAATATTAGATGGAAAAAAACATGATTAAAGAGACAATTGAAAATGGATTTGAAGCGTGAGTAAACTAAAAGTAGATAATAAAATTATCAGAAAATATACGAGAGAGACAAGTGCAACAAGAAAAACATAAAGTTAATGGTATGCAAATTCAGAATTATAATATTATAGATAACAATATATATGGATTAGAAAATTTTGGCCAGAAGGGGTAGTACGGGAAATTACGATGAAAGGCTCAAGTGAAGTCCAGCTTTATTGGGTATGATCACAGTTTCATGTCTTGCAAGAAACACCATTTTTAATTGTTTCAAGAATCAGTATATATATATTTATACCTGTACATATATCATCATTTGAAGCTGCACAGGTACGCTTTTATGTTGTAGTTGCATGCTTGATGAGCCTGCTGAGTATTACAACTAAGTTTCAGCTGCCTAGGATATATTTCGTTAGTTCAAACTTTTAGCTAATATTTGCACCTTACGTTTCTGTTTGAGTCTGCAATTTTCGACATTCAGTTACAGGACAATGAAATTTAATTCTGGTACAAGTGTTTCGGTTCGGTCCAGATAAATAATTGATGCTCCATAGTACTAGCGTTTTTTTTCCGTTAAATCGGGCTACTATGTCTCCAACGAGAAAAAATTGTTAATCCTGATTTGTAAATTGTTTGATCTGAACCAAGATTCCTGTGTGTTTATTGGATGCAAGAATGGAAAGAATACTAAACTCTTCCATGACTAATTATATATCATAAAAAGGTAATAAAATTAATGCATAACACACACAAAAATATTGATCGCGCCTAAGTAGATTAGATTTTGTACACAAATATGTTAAGTGTGATTTTATTTTAATTTTTTGGAATCTGCAGTGAAGTGAAGTGAATGTCTTCATCTTATGGCAGCAGTATGCTTTCGAGGTGTATTAGAAATACAGGGGATGTGTATACACAAAGATTGTTCAAGGAAAAGTATGCAGACCAGCAGATTGATAGTGTTGGACCTTTACCTATTCCCGTGGGGCAGAGGACGAGTCGAGTTCGACTCAGTTGCTGCCACTCGCCAAATAGTCGTGAGACTCCAGCTCGGGGTCCAAACCGGTCTCAAGCTATTCTTACTCCAATATCAGACCCTGCCAAGGTTTCCAAAAAGGTACATTTCATAGCACACTTGTAATTCTTCCCTGAATTGGAATTTTACTCTGCTAAATAAAATTCAACAATATGAAATTATTTGATCTGGCTTTGTGCAATTTTTGTGACGAAAGAAAAAAGGATCAGTGATTGAACTAGATAAGATTGCATCAGGATCAGGTATCATCAATTCCAATGTAAAAGGTTGTTACAGCCTATAGGGGATGGGAATGGTTTTGACACAAGTACATACGTCGGCTGTTGCAGTTATCTACTTATCATCTTAATACTCTAAATTTGTCCTATTACTGTATCTTCACCATGCATGCATCTTTTTGTCTGTAATCACTATATAAGAACTAGCAATCTTTTCATTTTACTCATCAACCAAAATCTTGAAAGCTTTTTGCTGTTAGGAACCATGAAGGTAATATTTAGTTTAGCTCACTGATGTAAAAAGAACTCGTACAAATGGCTTTCTTTAACTGGAGATGCTTAGATATAAGTCTGTGCTTTCTCTGTTTTCGTGCAGAGAGTATTCACATTTGGGAAAGGAAATTGTGATGGCAACAAGGCTATGAAGTCTTTGGTAAGTATTGTCAGCTCATCATTCCACTATAATAACTTGTTAGGATCTTCTAAAATGTAAGGAACATAGCTTAATATGTAACATGCTGTTTAGTATGTCCCTTGCTCGAGCCCATTTTTGTGATCGAAGAATGCATTGCTATAAGCCCATTGAGTGATTGAGACCACAATTAAAATCTGTGATTTCTTATTAAGTTATTATGTCTTAGGAAATCTAAATGTCTTCTCATGCTTATGACTTAATTCTCTGAGTTAATTCACCTTTGTTTAACTGATCTTCATTTTTAAGCTTGAAACTGTATTTTGAATTATACATTCCTCAGTGGTGGCACATTTCTTTCAGTTGCTGTCTATGATTATATGTCAGTGTGAAACGTCTTTTATGGATGAAATTTTTTGTATTTGTACCATATATGTGTATTTAGCTTGGAGGCAAAGGAGCAAATCTGGCTGAAATGGCAAGCATTGGTTTGTCAGTCCCTCCAGGCTTCACTATTTCCACCGAAGCATGCCAGGAATATCAAAAAAATGGAAAGAGTCTGCCACAAGGACTATGGGAAGAGATACTGGAAGGACTGGAGTTCGTGCAGGAAGACATGGGTGCATTCCTTGGTGATTCATCTAAGCCTCTTCTCCTTTCTGTTCGATCTGGTGCCGCAGTACGTATCTATTACTGACAGTGATAATTACTTAATTAACTTTAGAAAAATTCCTAGTTGCTGGATAGGTTTGCATGACCGGGAATATTTTGACTATCTTAATGAACTCAGAAGATTATGTTGCTTTGTCTGTATTACTTGCTTGTATCAGCTGCTTTTTTTACCACTTGCTATTATTCTCACTTTTAGATATCGATGCCTGGTATGATGGACACTGTCCTGAATCTAGGACTCAACGATGACGTAGTTGCTGGCTTGGCTTCCAAAAGTGGAGAGCGCTTTGCGTATGATTCATATAGGCGTTTTCTTGACATGTTTGGAAATGTTGTATGTAGTTTCCTCTTACTTCTAAACACTTTAGGTTTCTGTTTCCTTTTGGATTTGGCCAAACGACATGAAGTTTTTAAATTGCTTTTACTGTAATCTATTATCTGGATTTATTTGTTTTAAAGTTGTTCACAAATTTCTGTTTCTTGGAAGGTGATGGGAATTCCACACTCCTCTTTCGAGGAAGAACTAGAAAATTTAAAAGCTGTGAAAGGGGTTAAGGAAGACACTGATCTAACTGCTGCTGATCTTCAAGAACTTGTGGAGCAGTACAAGAAGGTCTACATCAAAGCTACTGGTGGAAAGTTTCCTTCAGGTATCAAGTATGGTCACCAACTCATTATGTTCACTAGATCAAGAGAAAATAGCTTCTGATTTCTGTTCTGCTTGCTTGTCTTCCTGTGCAGATCCAAAGAAACAGATGCAGTTGGCCATAAATGCAGTTTTTGACTCCTGGGACAGTCCAAGGGCCAACAAGTACAGAAGCATCAATCAGATAACTGGATTAAAGGGAACGGCTGTGAATATTCAAACTATGGTGTTTGGGAACATGGGGAACACATCCGGTACAGGTGTCCTCTTCACAAGAAACCCAAGTACAGGTGAAAAGAAGCTCTATGGGGAGTTTCTAATCAATGCTCAGGTCTGAAAGTGCTACATTCACTATGACTTTTTATCATAGATAATTATGAAGGCTTACTTATAATGCTTCTATTACTTGGCTGATAAGCATCTTTCAACAGGGAGAGGATGTGGTTGCTGGAATTAGAACACCAGAAGACCTGAACACCATGAAAAATTGCATGCCTGATGCTTACAAGGAGCTCGTGGAGAATTGTGAAATCTTAGAGCGACACTATAAAGATATGATGGTAAATTTGTAACAGTTTGAAGTCATATTGCTTGGCATACTTTTTCAGTATCTTAGCTGATAATATATTAAATTCAAAAGATGTCGTTCTTACATATGCAGAATTACTGTAACTGTAAAAATATAAAATGCTTCTTTGTTGATTACAGGACATAGAATTCACTGTTCAAGAAAATAGGTTGTGGATGCTGCAATGTCGATCAGGCAAACGCACAGGTCAAGGTGCAGTGAAAATTGCGGTAGACATGGTCAATGAAGGACTTGTTGATGCTCGCACTGCAATTAAGATGGTGGAGCCACAGCATCTGGATCAGCTTCTTCACCCGCAGGTATACATTTTGTAGAGGGAGCTTAACTTATATGCAATGCAGCTGATATTCTATCTAAATAAGCAGCATATATTTAACTCTGAGTATCAAACAGAGTCTCATGTATTAGTAGAATGCACGTTCTGCATTTCTAAACTTTTGAGTGCCATCAATATTTCTGTCAAGAGATACAAAAATCCTGGTCAGATGGTCGAAAACTTTGCAGCAATATCTTTTCTAATCATGATAGAACATCCACAACTCCTATCTGATTAACCATATTAATATCTTCTATATATATGTTGCAAAATTTGCATTTGGCAGGCAACCTAGCATAACTTAAACAGAAGAACCTGTCGACTTTGCATATTTCTTTAAATAACAATCTTGCGTCTTTATTCATCTAGTTTGAAAATCCTTCGGCTTACAAAGACAAAGTGGTAGCCACGGGATTGCCTGCATCTCCAGGAGCCGCAATAGGGCAAGTTGTATTTAGTGCTGAAGATGCTGAAGCTTGGCATGCACAAGGAAAAAGTGCCATCTTGGTAAGCTGACACTGGTTCTTATTCTTATACGATCTATCATTAACAACAGATAAGCTATAAGTTAGGCAAGAACACCTTCCAGCTTTTTCGCCTTGTTTCAAATGTTTAGGTTGGACTCATTATATGTAGTAATGATTGCAGGTAAGAACAGAAACTAGTCCAGAAGATGTTGGTGGTATGCATGCTGCTGCAGGGATATTGACTGCTAGAGGGGGGATGACTTCTCATGCAGCTGTCGTAGCCCGTGGCTGGGGAAAATGTTGTGTTTCTGGTTGTGCTGACATCCGTGTGAATGATAGCGAAAAGGTATTTTGTTTAAGGTCTTAATGTTGATACTTGATACTGCAGAACTTCTAGTGCAGTCATGATAATGTATTTGTTGTGGTGCAGTTGGTTGTGATTGGAGATTTGGTGATTTATGAAGGAGACTGGATCTCACTCAATGGTTCTACAGGTGAAGTGATAATGGGAAAACAACCTCTTTCTCCTCCAGCTTTGAGTAGTGATTTAGAGACCTTCATGTCCTGGGCTGATGAAATAAGACAGCTCAAGGTACAGCGGCCAATTACTTCATATCTTTTTGTTTAACCGATCCCTAGCTTTGTGAATGTTGCGAGATGACAATTTGCTTTGTGAAAGGTTATGGCAAATGCTGATACGCCTGACGATGCATTGGCAGCACGGAAAAATGGTGCTGAAGGAATTGGACTCTGTAGAACTGAGCACATGGTAATTTTATATTTCTTGTCTTCGTAGCATTACTTCTTCTTCTAGTCTGTGCCAAGTGCAACAGATTTTTACCTTCAAACGTATGTTTTATAGAAATTTAAGAACTTGTAGAACTGTAGAAGGTATAATCAAAATACAATAATTTATATATGAAGACTAGGCATATTACTGTTTCTGAATAATATTTTTAAGTTTTTGTGTTGAGGAAAGATATGAAACCTGTTAAGTGACCAACTTTCCTAAAGCCTGAAGGTGTTAGGAGGGCTTACCTGGATCATATTGTATTCTATCATTCCCCCTCAGTTGAAAGCCCATTTTTGGGTCGAGAGTTGATCACGGGTGCAGATCTTTCGGGGCATAAATTTGTCTTCGTGTCTTTAATAAATTATGAGGGGCTCACAAAAATCAAACTTGAGTCTCCCGCGCCTGAGCTCTGTCTGCTGTCTGTCTGGTCTTGAATCTGTCTGTTGTCTGCAATTGTACAGTTGAGGTGAGTGTTGAACAATTTAAGATCATGTTGGGGCCTTCCTCTGACACCTTAAGGTTTTAGATAGTTACTTAACAAAACCAACACAGTTGCATTTCATATTATTATCCTTCTGGAAAGAAATTTCAGTGAAGTTCGCATATTATTGTCTACTTCTGTAAGGATTAAATCAACATACATTGTATACTTTAAATAAGAGAGGCCATACTTATTTATCAGTGCATCCTAAATTTGTAATATTAGTTTCTAAGTTATTTTGCTTCGGGTTTTACAGTTCTTTGCTTCTGATGAGAGGATAAAGGCTGTAAGGAAGATGATAATGGCAGTTACACATGAGCAGAGGAAGGCAGCCCTTGACTTGTTGTTGCCTTATCAAAGATCCGACTTTGAGGGCATTTTCCGTGCAATGGATGGTACATTATTATCACTGATAGACATATATTATATCTATCTAATCCCTATATATTTAGGGGGTTGATCGCTACTATAGCAAAATTTTGGTAGGTTCAAGGCTTTGACGAAATGAACATTAATTTCTGCTTTTGTGTTCAGATTTGGCATCTAGTTTACTTGTGAATAGTAACAGAGTCACGATTGAGTCTTGAGTAATTGTTTTACTATGTACTATATGTTGATCAGCTGACTGATTTTAAGTTTCATCTGTTTTGAGAAATTATAATAATTTATTCAATCTACAGGGCTTCCAGTGACAATCAGACTTTTGGACCCTCCACTTCATGAATTTCTGCCAGAAGGTGACCTGGAAGAGATCGTTGGCGAACTAACTAGCGAAACTGGAATGAGTGAAGATGAAGTTTACTCGAGGATTGAGAAATTATCAGAAGTGAATCCCATGCTTGGCTTCCGTGGATGCAGGTGTTGTTGTCTATCTCTTAAGCTTCTTAATCCGAAGTTTCATCAAACAAGTACTTTCTCATTCTGTTTAGAATAATTCCTAGACATGATTAAATGGCTTTTAAAAATAGGCTGTAGTACATTATACTGCTATTAGTACGAATGCATTAGGCAACTTTGTCTTACTGGGGATCTCATGTACTAGATCAATACCTAGTGAATAGAGATGCTTGGACTTTTAAAAGGACTTGAGCAAATCGGTCTTCCAAAACTTGTTATAGTGTAGTCAAGAAATTTAACTGAATCGTAATTACTGATATCAGATTCAAATGCACATATACAGGCTAGGAATTTCTTACCCAGAGCTGACAGAAATGCAAGTGCGAGCAATTTTTCAGGCTTCTTTGTCTCTGAGCAACCAGGGTTTTACAGTCTTTCCAGAGATTATGGTTCCCCTCGTAGGAACTCCCCAGGCATGAATCTTCCTTTATATTTCTTCTTAATTTAGCTTGGTATGACAAATGTATCTTAGTTTATATGCGAACTATCTGATTATGCTACACAATTACTATATCTATCTGCAATGCCATCTTTTGTCTGTTAGACTGTTACCCTCCTTTTGAACAGCAATTATGGCAAATCTCATAAATGACTGCCCTAGTAAACTGCAGGAATTGAGACATCAAGTTAATCTTGTTCACACTGTCGCAAAAACAGTATTCTCAGAGATGGGCTCATCCTTGAGCTACAAGGTGGGCACCATGATAGAGATTCCTAGAGCTGCTCTTGTTGCGGATGAGGTCAGTTGAAATGATTTGTCACTAAAGTGTTATGATATGATGCTCTCAACCTAACGGCCTACGAGCGAATCATCATATCTTCAAGTAATACATATTGCTTATGTCTTATATACGAAATTTATTGTAGATTGCAATGGAGGCAGAATTCTTCTCCTTTGGGACAAATGACCTCACACAGATGACATTTGGATATAGTAGAGATGATGTTGGCAAATTTCTTCCCATATACCTAGCCCAAGGCATTCTCCAGAGTGATCCATTTGAGGTTAGAAATCTAACATGAGGTCACATGAGACTTTTATTAAAGTCAGCGGAACTATTGTTAAAAGTTTACTGTTGCTTTCTTGATATTAATAATGGAAAGTGTTGGCTCAGGTACTTGACCAGAAAGGTGTAGGTCAACTTGTCAAGATGGCAACTGAAAGAGGCCGAGCAGCTAGGCCGAACTTGAAGGTGATTGCAATTTTATTTTACTATATGGAAGTGCTTGCAGTTACATATTACATACTGGAACTTCTTATAATGAATATTTCCATCATCTCTTTGTTTCAAGTATCTGTTTTTAACTCATTAGGAAAATCATTTTACAAAGTACATGTTGCCACTTTGGCATCACAAGTCCATTTCTTGTGTTCTTAGACCAATATCTGACCATGCTTGCCAGGCATAACCTCTGATGTATACATAGATTGGATTGAGTTTCCCTGCAGAACCTGACCATCTGAAGTTCCATAAATGTATTAATATCATCATACAATATAAAATCACTTTTTGGATAAAACTGTAAATATATCGTATTCTTGATTATGCATACCTCAGAATGATAGGTCAAAATCTTGCAATTGATAGAGTCGATACTCAGTATTCTCCAACTGAATTCATAGCACACTGTAGACACGTACAATGCCCGGCTCCAATGTATGGGTATGGTACTGCAGGATTTACAGTTATTTACACTACCTTAAAAGCAAACAATGGAAAAAATTATGGAAGCAGTTCTAAGATTGCAGTCTGTGAATTCAATTTTCTTGTTTGTTGAGATCTAAATACGTATATGATGATGACAAACAGGTTGGAATATGTGGGGAACATGGGGGAGAGCCATCTTCCGTTGCTTTTTTTGCCCAGGCTGGGCTGGACTATGTCTCTTGTTCTCCATTCCGGTAACAATAAATCTAGTAGTCCTGTTTTTTCAACAATACAACTATGCAACTGAATTTCAACTGCCGATTTCCTTCGTTGCACTTGTATCTTTGTTTTATTTTCTCAGTATAAGTTTTCTAAAGAAAAACATAAAACTTGTATCATCTTGAATGCAGGGTACCTATAGCGCGGCTAGCTGCAGCGCAAGTTGCTGTATAAGAAGCAGTGTTTTGCAGTTTGGAATTGGGACTGAACTCTAAATTCGTCGAAAATGTTGATCTTGAATTCTTGATCAGTTGTATATAAATAATCACGAATAAACACATTCATCTAAAAACACACGTCATGCTGGATAGAAAAGAAACGGCAAGAAAACTCTATCATAACATAAACAAACAGAGGATTGTGCATGGTTGTAAATTATCATCATTCAACTATAAGGCATGCTTGCGGAGCAACAGTATTGCTCTCTGTACATGCTATGTGTGTTCTCTTAAACGCTAATAAATCAAAATGTGTATGTGTGTAATACTACGAATCTAGCTAATAAAAGTTATTTATAATTTTTCATTCTATTATCTCTTCATTCCATTCAATCTAAGTGAGTGCAACCTAACGATATTTAACAAACTCAAAAACTACACCTTGATAGTATTTGTCACGAAATTGAAACTCTGAAATCAGTCTTGTCGGAGGAGTTTTAAAGCACATCTGTATGGATTTGATCATAGTCCAGGACATCCTATCTGCAGCCTTCTTAAGGTTCTCAATCACCGTTGCAGAAAGTGTAAATTTATCTGGAAGTGTGCTCTAGTCTAGATTTTCTTCCCGAGACTCAATCGTCGGGTGTTCAATCTTTCTGGACAACTCTCAGGAAAAGAAATGACAAAGTCAGATGACCTCTCTTCGGGCACGTCCTGAGGGAGGGAATACTCTTTGTGTTTGGTTGATGAGAAGAGTCTTGTGGTGTAGTATGAGGTGAAGGTTCTTCCACTAGCTTGTCTTTTCCCTTGTCAGGCTTAACTGCTTAACTTTTCGAACCAAGACTCTAGTTTTGAGTCACAGTTTAAAGGGCGTGTTGTTGAGATATGAAAGCTAGTGGCGTCCTCTAGGTGAGTTGGGGAGTGAGCTTGATAGTCGGAAGAATGGGAGGAGTCCATATTTAGGCATGAGGTGAATGTTTCCTTAGAGATCTTTTTGTTGACTTTCTCTATGAAATCCAATGGGACGGCTTGAGGGCTACGGAGTGGAGAGGGAGCAAAGTAACGAGGAGGGGTTGTGGAAATTCCGTATCTCCCAAAGAACTCACGAAAAGGATTTTGTGGAGGAAACACTCCTTGTTTGCCAGCTATGAATGACAAATATATAAGAGCATCTCCAAAAGACTCTTAGAGCATCTCCAATAGACTCTTAGAATCACTCTTAAATATAATACTTATAAATTATTAGCTCTTAGCAATTTAGTGTACATGTCCTCCAACAATGTTCTTTATATCCACTCTTTATTTATTTTTATATTATTAAAAGTACATTGAACTCACAAAAAGACAAAAGAAATGTGGAAAGAAAGAGAGTAAGTGGAACAAACTTGTAATAAAATATTAGTTAAGAGCTATCTAGTGGCTCCTATAATTGAGGAGAGAGAAGAGACTCTTAAGCTTTTAAAAAGCCTCTAAGAGCAAGTCCAATGCTAGATGCCATATATCTATTGCTATTGCTATAATATAGCACCAAAAAGTGTTTTTTGGTGCTAAAATAAAACTTGCACTCCAATGCTAAGTTCTATAACTAGTTTCAAATTTAACCAACTCATTAACTTTTACCTAACTTCTATAAATTTTATTAAATATCTCCAATGCTAAGATGATGTGGCAACATGGATGGATCCATCCTTGGTTTCAAATATAGAACCAAGGATGCATCTATGCATGGATGCATCCAAATATAGCACCCCTTTGGAGTTGAGTTTTTTTACTTTTGATGCTATAATATAGCAATAGAACCAAGTATAGCATTGCATTGGAGTTGCTCTAAGAGTCTCTTGGAGCTCAAAATTTGGCATGGCTCTTTATTTTTTAATTTAAGATCTCAAATAAAGAGTCTATTGGAGATGCTCTTAAATAAGCTCTTAAATTGAAATTTGAGGAGGGAGAAGGAAATTTTTGCTCCAAGAGACTCTTAGTAGCTCTTCATATCACTAAGAGCCTCTTGTTTCTCTCTCCTCTCTTCTCAAAGTTAAGAGACACTACAAAGCTGTTAACTTATTTTTTACAATAAAATATCCATTCCCTCCAATTACATTTGAATTTGTATCATATACAAGCCCAAACAAGAATAAAATATTAACTTAAGAGCAAGTATAAAGAATATTGTTGGGGTTGAGACTCTTAAATTTGTATTAACTTACTAGGAGTCTAATATTTTATATTATATTTAAGAGTGGGTTAAGAGATTATTGGAGATGCGCTGCGCACCTTATAAAAGAGAAGTATTTGTAGTTGATTTTGTTGTTTTCATGAAAATTAATTTGCATAAAGATGCGTCAATAAGCGCATACAAATTGTTAACTCATTAAAGTACGAGCCTTACAATGTTCTACATGGAATCTACTTTGGAGATAACAAGTTTAGGGTGAGGGTACTTGCAAGACACGTTATGTTCATAATCAATTTAAAATTTGCAAACAGGTAACAAAAGCGTTTAAAGGTAATTTAATAATCAAACACACACACATATCTATGCATGAATTGTTCAAGATCTTCAAGAACACTGCATGACAGTTCAAGAGACAATTGGCCATATCTTGTGATATAGGTAGTGAAAATTTACCAAACAAGTACGAAAATGTGCCTTTTGAAAAAGGAAAAGGTTTCGTCGAAGAAGATTTGTAAAAGGGGGTCGAAGAAGTGAGTATTTGGCCAAAAATAAGCTTGACTGTTGTTGAAGAGAAAAACATGTAGATATGAAGGATGAAAGGAAGAAGTGGGGGTAGTGGGGAGTATTTATAGTGAACAGACAAAACCTACACGTGACAGTAGTTGTCCCCCACTAATCATTTACTCCCTCCATCCCAAATTAGATGGCCCCGTTGACTTTGGGCACACAATTTAAGGTTCATTGACCGCATAGTTACATGATTTATTTTTAAAATTTTATTTTTGCAAATAAATATTTAAATATGAAATTTTTATTTACAAAAGAAAAAATAAAAAAATAAATTTCGAAAGTAGACGGTCAATGCACCTAAAGTTACGTGCCCAAAGTCAACGGGGCCATCTAATTTGGGATGGAGGTAGTACTTTACATTTGTGAAATAAATTATTTTCTTTTGTAATAAATAAATCTTTTGGAATTTTTAAAAAGATATATATGGTTTGATTCTAATGAGTGGAATTGAGTTGCTATTTAAGATAAGTTTGCAGTGAGATCGAGTTCTAGCAGGACAGACACCTTTGGTGGTGGCGTGCCGTCAAAGCTACGTGAAGGAATGTGTAGGTGATATGAAGAGTTTATGCTTTATCTTAGAGATTCCATTAACATTTTCTATGTCAGGAGAATGTGGGGAGTACTTGTTATGGTTGGATTTTGCAGGGCCGGCCCTAGAGATTTGAGTGCCCTAGACGAATTTTGAAAATGGTGCCCCTATTTTTAAGATTGTAAAGAAAAAATTTACATATAAATTCAAATTATACATTGGCATGATCAAAAACAATGTTTTAAAATTAATAACACAATCAATTTAAATGCATGTAAATATATAAATGAATGAATTTATCGTTATATACTACTGCATAGATTTTTTGGTGCCCCTGAGATAATGGTGCCCTAGGCGTTCGCCTTGGTCGCCTTACCCAAGGGCCGGCCCTGGGATTTTGCCAAGCGTTGTTGGGTTGGGTATCTTCTTGCTAGCTAGGTGGCTAGTGAGCTGTATGATGATAAGGTATGCTCATCCTGACCGGGGGGAGGCGCGACCTTAGAGGGCAAATTGTCTAGTAGACATGATGGATATACAAGGATACACCATGGTTGGTCATGGGGGCGCTCCCTCGGGGGTGTGTTTGTGAAATAGTGTTTAGATAAATATGTTATAGATAAGGCCGCCTCTCTCGGGGACATGAAAACAAACCTTTAGGGACATGAAGACTACCTTTCCAAGAGATACGAAGACCACCTTACGGGGATATGAAGATCTATGCACCCAAAACCCATCCAGCGTGATCAACATTAATCCTCAATCTTGTATTATGTAGGGTTGTTCTCATGCAGCTTCTTGAGGTGATCACGATTCTTATTTAAGGTTCTCTTGGGTAGTATGAAGAAGGTCACATGTCTGGATCATGTACTCTAGAGAATTACTCTCATCGAGATATTGATATGATTGTATGTCCCGATTGTTTAGAAAGAACGGGTATCCACTAAGGTTAGGGCTCGTCGTTACATCTCAAGGATGGCCACATCTATACCGAGTGACTCTTACCATGATACGAAAAGTAACGATTAGTATTAGCTCCGATAGTTAGAAGTAATGCCGAATTCATGATGTATTTGAATTAAGAGTCAGTAGTTGGCTTCAAGGCTAGTCCTCAGCGGAGGACGACTCTCTTTCCGTATATATTGGAATCGTCTTGGTGGAAAAATCCTGAAGACTTTGGAAGAGTTGTAGATAAGCGACAACATTGACTGTGATCTTATCTTTCGGAAGCCTACTTCTAATTGAATTAGACCTGATCTCTTAAAACTACATATGGTTTTATCCCTATAAATATGAGATATGTATGCACATTAAAATAATATTGAGAGTTGGGAGCACGAGAGCAATCAAATATCTTTTTGATCTCAGTTACCTTCAAACACACTTAACTACTACCCTGAGGCCGATTTCTATCATACCACCATCACGAATACGTATTTATTTGGGTAACGAACCTTCTTATTGTTGATTACCAAATTCCTCCACCAACAATGTTAAATTCAACATTTATTAGCAAAATATATTATAAAAAAATATGAGAAACATTAGGAAAATCATGAGTTTTGAGTATTTTATTATTAAATTGAAATAAAAACTGATTACCTATTATACAAAGAACAAAGAGAGGATCTTAATTACTTAGAAATTATTAATACTCTCTTATGATGACATTTTATACTATATTTCTCAAAATTATTATTTAAAATATGATATAGCTAACCTCTCGGAAGAAATGATAGGAGGAGAAGAATCAGGGAAACTGTAGCTATCAGCAGGCATAGGATGCTCCTGTAAAACAATAAAGGAGTAGGCCAAGTCTTGAGTGCCCCCCTGTTTGATTAGGTCAATTCTGGCATGTCTAACCCATACAAATATACATATACAATGATAATACCAGGTCACCATCCATTCGTCAACACCAACCAAACTTCCCTCCTTCCCATAAATTACATCCCTTTCTTCTGTACAGGGATGGCAGTTTTACCCTACCCGATGGATACCCGATTCGTTCCGATCCGATTGGGTCTACCCGAACCCGATTTTTTTGGATCTGGATCCGGATCTGGATCTTATTTTTAGACCCGAAAGAGTTTAAATCTGGATCTCAGGTATTTCGAACCGAGACTCGACCCGAAACCCGAAACCCGATTTAAACCCGATCCGAACCCGAAACCCGATAAAACCCGATACAAAATATTATATATATATATATATATATATATATATTTGTGTATATTATGTGTTTAATGTAAAGTATACATATTGAAATATTATGAATTATTAGGTATGAATATTAACATTTTACTTAATTTTATATGCCCAATATAGAATTATTATTCATTTCATCAATATTTTTCTCAGTTATTGTGCATTAAAAAATCTAAATATAATAAAAATATAAAATATAAATGATAAGTTGAATGATTGTATACAATTAAGTTAACATGTTTCACGTGTTTATTGTATTAGACGAAACTTGTAAAACCCTTTTTTATGTTCCTAAATTTTTAAAAAATCAATCATCACATTTTTTTTATAGATATATATAATTTTTATTTTTATCTAATTTTATTTTTTAAATACCCGAATTAGACCCGAACCCGAACCGAAACCCGAAAAAACCCGACGGATCGGATCTGGATCTTCATTTTCCAGACCCGGACCCGAACCCGAACCGACCCGAAATATAATGGATCGGATCTGGATCTTAAGAAACCCGATCCGACCCGACCCGTTGCCATCCCTAGTTCTGTACTCATTTTCACATCTTTGCTTGCATTTCCCATTACTTAAATTTACAGTATTATTAAACAATATATGTCCACTTTAAAGAAATTACGCAGTTTAAGAAAAATATATGTCCACAAATTAATTGCATTAAATGATCAACATATGTGGAGTTAGATTGATCTAGGACATATAAATAAGAGATATATGGAGTAGACTTGACTTTAAAAATATGATTTTAGATTGAAAGTTGAAGTGGATAAGTAATTTGAAAAAAAAAATCTTGAAAGTGAACATGTAAATTGAAACGGAGGGAGTAATATAGTGGGTGTTTGATCCTAGTTTTTAAGCTGGCTTCAGTAGGTATAAGTGAGGAGTTTTTGTTCATATTATTTGCGTAAAAAATCAACAAGTACTTATAAAAAATTAAGAATAGCTAACTTTTGTTTCATGACTTCTACTTTTTCCCCAAACACTTGAATCACCTATAAATCTTGACTTGTTTCTAATTTTTAATTCATTTTTTTTACTTTAAACAAAAAACACTTATTTTAAAATCACTCAAACGGCGCCATAAACAAGTCTTTTCTACTCTTGTCTTTAATTTTAGGTAACCACTTGCTTTATTTTAAACCACTTGATTATAAATCAAATGATGTCGTACATTTGGTTGCAACTTGAGGCTAAAGTTGCAAAATATAGGATAATACTGTATGAGACAAGATCCCTTCCGTTGATTCCTTATCAGGCTGTATATGCAAACACAACAGCACATCGTTACCAGAAGTTTGATAAAGCAACCCAAAGAGAGTAGTTATCTTACCGGCCTTCAACTCTCATGAATATGAATATATGATCATCTTTTCTGGCTTCAAGTTGCTAAATTACTAAAATCAGTTTTGATAAATTCGAGCAAACTATGCATCTCTCAAATAAACATAAATTAAATTTATAACTCACAATCTCTGAACCGCTACAAAGAGGTATCTCAAACACAATTTTATTATTATCATACAAACAATCTTACAACAAGATACATAGCAATCGCAGCTGCTGGTTTACATAAGAAAACAAAGCTTACAAACTACACAGACCTCAAGAACCAACACTTCTTAATTAACAATCTTCCAAAATAAAAACATCTTACTCCCCAATTTTCCATACCTAAATCACTCACCCCTACTTACTTAAGAATCATCTTAAGATTTATTAACACACCCAAACCAACCATTATTAACAAACGAAGCTTGTGAATCTTCCCCTAAATAACCTTCATAAAACTACTTAAATACATAATACTTATCTATATATATTCATAAGTTACTCAATAGAATTAATTAGATGATCATTCCTCTAATCCACTTGGGTACTAGCTCTCTATTTTCAGATGTTTAGTCCTCGCCACTTGTGAAAAAATATCATGGCGAGGTTCAAAACATCTCTGAAAACACGAGAATAGCTCAAATCAAACTAGCAGAATCATAAAGCCAACCACAACCACAACCACAGCTCCTTTTAATCCAGCCTCAACAACCGCCTCAAATCCCTAGTCGCTACCGAATCATCCACCGCCTTGACGCCACAATCCTTCCTGAAAAAGGACGGTAGGGGCAACGAACTCGGCGCCGGAGACGTGAAAAACGCAGATCCGGCGTACGTGTCCGGCAACCCGAACCTCACTTGTTTCGGGACGTTTTTCGGATCCGGACCCAACCGACCCGTTCCGTACACCGTCATTTCCTTACTAATTTCTTTTTTCTCACTCGCCTTCACTTTCAGATCCAGCGATTCGCCTCTTCGTAGTATCGTTACCTGACCTAACACAATCTTAGGGTTGCTAGGCGTTAGATCGTCCTCCGAAAAAGTCGCCGGTTTTTTCGGCTCCGGTGACTTCCGCCGGTTCTCCGGCCTGGCTTGCCTGACCGGTTTCCTGTTGACTTTCGGCACGCCGTGATGGAAACTTTTCCGATGAGTGAAGATCGCCGGAGCTTCTCTGATACAATCTTGTGGCCTCAATACTTCTGTTCCCATGTCTATGAAATCGAAACCTAATTAATTATATGTATGTATTGGTGTATATACAGAATATATGTTAACAGATCTGGAGTTGCAGAGTGATTAGAGAAGAAGAGAGGTTGTGAATTTTTGAAGATTATTTTGATTTTTTTCTTCTCTACGAAGAAAGAACAAAAAATAAAAACTAAAACTAAAACTAAATATAAATATAAATATATAGAGAAGATAATATTAAGCTTGAATGAGAGTATGGAAATTGTGAGATGGGTAGTGGGATTATTTATAGGGGGAAGAGGTGAGGGGTTCGTGCGACTTTCGTTGAACGAAGGACGCGTGAGTTTCGATAATTCTAGAGAGAGGAGAGAGAAAACGTGGAAGACATAGCACGAGTATGTTAAATCACAAAATAGTACTCCCTCCGTCCCATAATACTTTTCCTGTTTCTCTTTTTTACGCTTGTCAACACACATTTTTTATCGTTAATATCTTTAGTTTCGTATTACTATTAAATATAAAACCTTCATTGTATTAAAGTACCCGTAAATACGAATCCAACAAGATCAGTCATGAATATATTTAATCTTATAGATTAGACATAAATTAGTAATTTATCTCATGTTATGAACAGTCCCGACATATCAAACGAGAAAAGTATAAAGAAACGGAGGGAGTAACAATTTTTGTAGTGTGTTTATGACATATAATAATAATAATAATAATAATTTTTTAATAATTTATTTATTAATTGAAATAATGAAGAATAAATTATCAAGAGGGTGATAAATCATATTTCGAGTTCAATTTATAATATTAAAGATAAAAAGATTATGGGTCCGTGTGAGTGAGCTTTAAATAAGTGTTTCTTCCTTAAATTAAAAAAAAATTGAAGTAAAAGTTAGAATTTTGTTAATACTTATAAGTAATTAAAACGTTTGGGAAAAAAGTAGAAGTCATGAAACAAAAGATAGAAATCCTAACTTTTTATAAGTGTTTCTCGACTTTTTACACAAACAGTACGAATAAGTGCTTCTAATTTAAAATTTCAGAAGCGGGGCTTAAAAGCCCCACCCAAACACCCGCTATATAACATGAAACATGAGTTTTCAAATGTTTAATTAAATCGCCAAAATAATATGTTACTTATAAATATAATGTATTGTTTTAATGTGATAAATGGCGTGGCAATTGTTACATATCTGTAATTTTTCGACAAATTTAGATTTCGTGGGAGCTTGACAAAAATAACTCCAACAATGAAAAACTCTTAGCTAAAAAGTGAGGGGTATAACAAAATTAAAAATATAGATAATTTCTTAAAAAATTCACACTCGAATCATACTATTCTCTTGTCTATCATTGTAGCAGATTTCTTATGAATGACTATATTTGTCGAAACACTACAATACAGGTCTGTAGCAAATGCTACACAATCTGATTATCATATAAAAACAATACATTCTATCTATATTCTATTTATAATATCATGGAATAACAATAACATGTTATTTTCAAAACATTGTCAACACCATCGAATTAAAATGTACGTATTACATGTTAAAATTTTACATATATAATGTCTTTGAGTTCCAATTTAACCAATTATTATAGCCAATTTCGTTAGGGATGCACTAATTTTTTTTAAGAGATTACAGATAATATTTAATTTTTATATACCAACTCTTATATATACTTCTTGTCACTCTTCAAAAGTAGATAAATAATATCAGAACTTATTAGTCACGGTATTTATATCGAAGTAGATATAAACATATATTTTAAATTTGATCATTTGGCTGAGTAATTATTTGAATTTTAATATATTATCGAAATGGGGAACATGAACGTGTATCTTAGGCCAACTCCAATCATAGATCCAAATTTTGATAATCCAAATTTAGGATTGAATCCAAATCTTATTTCTAACATATGCTCAATTAGTGCATTTCTAAGTTCAAGATGGGTTATCTCGGAGGAGCTAGAACTGATATACTGACGACTAAATTGGGTTAATTTAATGGTTATTTAATGTTGTATTATCGTTTTATTGTCTATATTGTATTATTTTGTTTCATATTTTTAATTTTCATGTATTCTGAAATTTTAAGTATTTTAAAATTTTAATTTAAAATTAATCATTGATTTAATTATATTCTAATCCTGATTCACCTATCTTTACTAAAATTAACTAAATCATCTAATAATAAAAATAATAATATTTTAATTTAAAAAAAATTGGATCAGTGAATATTAGTGATCCAAATTTGGACCAGTGCTATTCACTAATTCAAATTTGGATTACCTTTTAGTCCACGGTTGGAGTGGTTTGGGATAAAATGCCTCAAATTTGGATTTTTGGATCACGGTTGGAGATGCCTTTAGACTCCGTTTGTTTTATTAAAAATAATTTGATTTTGAAAACTATATTTTTTTGGAAACTATTCTTTTACTATATTTTCCATAGAAAATATATTTTCTGTTAAATGTTTTCCACGAAATATATAAGCCTAAAGTTTATTTTTCTCAATAGTATTTTTATTTAAAGAAATTTTCTTGAGAATTTTCAGAAAAATTCTTAAGAATTTTTTTCATGAGAATTTCACAAAATATTATATTTATTTCATGATTCAATTTAACGCTCAAATCTATACCATATTCATTTAAAGTCATATAGTTCTTTTTTAACGAAGGTGATAATCTAATAATAAAATGTCATATGACACCTACATCAACGATCGAGTCGAACAAACAGTAAATTGCAATTGCTTGTTTTCATAAAGAGACAGTTAAACAATATTTTGAAGAAAATGTATATATAAATACAAGTACCAGTTTTATGCATTTTCATTGAATTACCGGTACCCTCTTCATCATGCCCTGATAAGCGATCGTTTGAGCTATCGATCATAATTGCGATTCAATACAAACTTTCATCACCAAATCAAGACCCCGCTTAAAATTAAGAAGTGAAAAATAAAATTTTCACGACATAGGGTAAACAATCTGAAAATACAAATCACAAATCGAAATAAAAGCAAACCGAAAACAACGAAATAAAAATACTTATATTGAAACCAAACAAAGAACGATTAACAGAGAAATACAACTATTTCTCTGCTGTAGTAATTAGCAGATAAATTTCTTTGCTATCCTAGACTACTACTCCCTCCGTTAGTAAATGCGGGTCGTTTGATTTTTCTGCACGTATTTTTATGTTTTTTGATCGTTTTAAAATTTTCTTTTTACTTATATTTCGAAACAGAAAGTCGTTTGGATTAGATTAAAATAAGTGACTTCTTACTTAAATAAAAAAATAGAGCAGAATTGAGAAGTAAATAAGTTATTTTCAGCTTTTTAAAATGTTTCTACTTATTTACACAAATGAATTAAGAAAAGTAGAAGTCAGAAGCAGCTCAGGCTTCTTTAAACCAAACGGCCCCATAATTTATGAGAAAGGAAGAAACTCCGTGGTTGGACTAGGAGAGGAGTTTATGAGCTGTATCATGTATGTGCATTGAATCGATCCATCCATATAATTATGCAATTAACACTGATTACCATTTTGCGACGAAAACAAAATAACACTGATTACCATTTAAAATCCTACCTAAAGATTCAGGTCCACCGTACAGCCAACAGCCTACAGGTGCAGTATTATTACAACTTGCAACTTGCAAGTCTCCGACAACATTGTTATCTTTGTCGAACTAATTACCCTGTATTCTCTCCATCCTCACTAATTGCACACACAAATAAGTGCTTCTTGCTTAAAATAAATAATTGGAGTAGAAATTAGAAGCAAATTAAGACTTATAAGTGATTAAAGTGTTTGGAAAATAAGTAGAAACTCTGAAACAAAAGATAGCATTCCTAGCTTTTTTTTATAAGTGCTTCTTGACTTTTTACCCAAACGGTACGAATAAGTGCTTGTAACTTATAAACCGAAAAACCGGCTTAAAAGTGGCCGTCAAACACCCGCTTAGTATTCTTCGTGAAAATAAAAATACTTGACCTATTCTTTATTTAATACTCTCTCCGTCTCTAATTACATGTTCTTTTGATTTTCATGGACTTAAATTGATCAATATTTAACTAAACATTTTTTATTTTTAACTAAACATTATCAATTATTCATTCACTATTTTTAAAATCTAATAATTATATATTAAAATAGAATTAATATAACTTCTAATGATATAATATTTATTATTTTTTCAATTATATGACACATTTAAATTTCAGCCAAAATGTAATCAATTTGACTGGTCGAAATGGATGCATTTAGGATATAGCAAATACTACAAATATGCTATTTTCAACATTTTTTTTAAAGGCAAAAGGATTTCATTAATCAAAAAGATTACAAAGATGCTAAATAAGGTAGTAATAATAGGATCTAAAGACCCTACAACTTTTAAATTTTTCAAAACAAATAACTAATAAATTCTAATAAAAAGGATGAAAATTGATTCTATTCATGTATAATAAATTTTAGTGATTAAAATAATAATAAGATATCACATTTAATATTTCCTAATCTATGTGAAATTTGTAAAAAAGACTATTATAATGGAAGCGGGGAATATATATTTGGAGACGAGACAAATGGAGCTTAGGAATCTGAAATTGAGAAAATGATGAATGGGTACCGGTGGGGATCGAGTGGGAATAACAATGGTGGTATTCGATGGATGGCTTGGAACATGTTGGCTGTATCTAAGAGTAAAGGTGGTCTGGGTGTCCGCGATCTTCATGAATTTAATTTGGCTCTATTAGGGAAACACATTTGAAATTTTAGTCGCAGGCCACACACGCTTGCAGCTCGCCTTTTTAAGGAGCGGTACTTCCATGACAGACATATTCTACAAGCCAGCAGAGGGGTGGATCCAAGCTTTATCTGGACTGGTATTTGGGAGGCCAAAGAGAAGTTGAAAGGAGGTTTTAGATGGGTCTTAGGGGATGGTAAGGAGATCAATATCTTCAAAGATCCGTGGTTACAAGGTAAGGTGGATTTTCGAGTTGATGACAATCATCTGAATTTTTTAAGGGATGAAAAAGTGTGTTCTTACTTCCATCCTAAAAGCAGAGTCTGGGATGTGCACAAGGTGGAACATAATTTTCATGCTGATGATAGCAAATTGATTCTCCAAACGAGAATTCCGCAGATTGATGCTATGATAGCAAGTTGATTCTCCAAACAAGAATTCCGCAGATTGATGTTAAAGACAGATTAGCGTGGACAGGCTCTCACAAAGGTGATTATACAGTGAAGTCAGGGTATAAGCACTGGGAAAAATGTAATGCTTGTAGTGAAGACATAATCGACTCGCCAGGATGGACTAAACTGTGGAATCTGCAGTTGTCTCATAAAATTAGAGTGTTTCTCTGGAGATTTTGCAGGAACAATATCCCAGTAAGGAAATTATTAAGAAGCAAAGGAGTGATGATTTTTATTGCGTGTCCAATGTGCTTGGTTGATATAGAACACTTAAGACACTTATTTTGTGAGTGTCCCTTTGCTGTGGAATGCTGGAACAAATCGGGACTGAGTATTGATATGCAGGATGTAGAGTCGGCTTCGACCTGGCTGCTGGATACGATTAACAAGGAGAACCCTAAAACAAGTCAAAGAACAGCTACTGTGCTCTCCGGAATTTGGTTTGCCAGGTTTAAAAAGGTCTGGGAGAACAAATCTATCACACCTTCTATCAGCATGGAGCTGAGTTCGAAGTTAGTGCAGGAGTGGGAAGAAGCAAACAAGCGTACATCACACACTGCCCATGTGCATTCTGGTGAAACAACAATCGATCGTATAGTGTGGCAGCCTCCTGATGCAGGAAAGTTTAAATTAAATGTAGACGCTTCACTGTATATGGGCGAGTGCATGTTCTCTCTAAGCATGGTTGTGCTCGACGACAAAGGGAGCTTCATAATGGGCAAGAACTTGAAGATTGCAGGTGAGGTATCAGTCATGGAAGTTGAGGCATCAGGGTGTTGGAAGCTATGAAGTGGTTAAATAGTACTAGCTTACAACAGGTTGTTATTGAGTGTGACTCTCAACTGGTGGTGCATGCAATTCGCGCTGAAGATTCATACCATCTAGAGGTAGGGCACATCATTGACGAGTGCAAAAAGAACCTTAAGGAGCGAACTGATCTGTCAATTACTCATGTCAAAAAGCAAGCAAACAAGGCTGGCCATTTAATGGCAAGAGTCCCATGTTTGCTGAATAGCTACAATCTTTTCTTATCTCCTCCAGACTTGTTGTAGGAGATGTTACCTTCAGAGTTTCCAAGTTAATGAAATTTCTTCTATTTTCAAAAAAAAAAAAAAATGCTTATATAACTCCCTCCATCTCAATTTATATGTACCTTGTGGAAAAAAAAATTGTCTTAAAATAATTGTACATGTCCCTTTTCAAAGCAATTGTTTGAATATTTTTTATTTGAATATCCTTGGAATATAATTTCTAATGGTTGAGTAAGATACATATACTCACAACACAATTTAATTTAGTACAATTATCAAGATAGACAAGAAAATTAAATACTCAATTAGCATTTTCTTAAGATGCGTCGTTTTTTTTAAAGAGACATGTAAAATTTGACAAAGGAGTATAGTTTTATAACTTATTTTTAAAAAAATTTCTAAATAAAAATTTAAAATTTAAGCTATATTTAGAAAAAAATTAAAAATAAATTATAAAATATATATTATAAAAATATTAAAATGTGTGCAAACAAGTAAAAGAAAGTATAGGAATTGAGTGGGAGAGTATTAAACTACATCATGCATATTGTGCAATATAATGCTCCCACAGTACAATTATTAAATGAAAAAGGCAAATCAAATATTAATTTCAATAATTTGTCAACAATACTAAAACGTTGAGAATTCGGAGTAGGATCCTTATAATCAAGGTGTAATTAGGAATCTCACGAATAAAGCAAAAAAAGTTATTAAGTAGAAGAACAAAAACTATTTGCTATGATTTTACATTTCTTATAATAAAACAGTGAAAAGTTTTGTGGAGACCACGTTTTCATCGGAGTCCTTGGAGATCACTTATATTCTGCAATTAAAATGCTACCAAATTTATTGTTTTGCGAAATACATTCGATAAATATCATTCTTTCATTGAAAATGTTGAAAATTATTTATGCTAAACAAGCGGAACATGTATGTTCTGCAAGATCAACAAACGTTGCACACTAAACATGATTTTGTAAAATAATATATTTTTTAATGTTTTATTTGCCAAATATATAAAATTTGCAAGATTGTCAATAAAATAATAATCTTTGTAGAACATGATTCGAAAAATAATAAATTTTGCAATATTTTTATGGAGTATTTTAGTTGCAGTACATAAGTGGTCTCCAAGTCTCCGGTGGTCTCATAGAAATTATCCCAAATAAAATATAATTTGACTATTAAAATATGACACATTCATTTTTATGGGCTGACGATGGGCTCTACTCCGCAGGATGATTACAAGAACATTATTTATCAAAGGGAAAATAAAAGGAATAAAGTTAAAGAGGGAACAAATCTGAGCTGCTTTATTGTAAGTTTGTAACTTGTAAGTGCATTACATGTTGGCAACATAATGCTATCTTCTCTCCTTTTAGCTTTATAAATTGACTACTTATATATTTATATTAAGAGTAAAGTGCATTATGTGTACTCGCACTTTATGCGTGACACCACTTGTAATATCAACGTTTAATAAGTATCACTTGCAATACTCAAGTTTCGAATTTTTTACAAAGTGTGTTTCATCGTCAATTTAAACTAACACCGTTAATCTTTTCAAGGACTTTTCGGTCATTACAATGTTTCTAACAGCTTTATTGAACCAAGTTAATTTAAAACACTATTACTTCTTTACAACACTTCATCAAACAGATGGTGTGCTACTCAATTTATTTAAACCAAATTGAAAAGCTAACACAATAGCATTACAACAATCTTGATTTACTGCCACGAGGATAAATGCCAGCACACAAATTTCAGCACACAAATTTTTACACTGGATAATCACAATCAGTGTCAACAAACACTTTCCCAATTAAACACTCTCAAACTTCCGTTGTCCTTTCTCATCAAATAATCTCTTAGAGAGCTTAAATCTAGTGGAAAAGGAGCATATCAAGATGGTTCAAGGCTTCAAGCTGGTACTTGTATATACAGTTTTCCCTTTTATTTATATCTATTTGTTGAGTGTTTTTTAGTGAAGGGAGAAAATGAAAATGAGGTGATGATATGATGCGAGGTGATGAAGAATTGGGTATCCGAAAATGGGGTTCGGGAATTGAACAAGGTGGAGATTTCACGAGTGCCATTTTTTGTGAAGAAAACTTAAGATGGATTGATGAGTTTAGAGTTGGCTATGATTGTGTACAAGAGAGGATTGACACCCGAATTAGATTGTGTTTGATAATCTGGCTCCAGTTTGAATTAACAAGCACGATCTAATTCTTGAATAGGGTTTTAAATTGGGTATAAACATAAATAACTGAAAAAGACGAAAAAGTCCTTGAAAAGATTAACGGTGTTAGTTTAAATTGACGGTGAAACACACTTTGTAAAAAATTCGAAACTTGGATATTGCAAGTGATACTTATTAAACGTTGATATTGCAAGTGGTGTCACGCACAAAGTGCGAGTACACATAATGCACTTTACTCTTATATTAATCATATTCCCCGAAAATGACTAGGGGAAGTATTATGCAAAGTAAACTAAATTCTCCGTCATTATTATCAAGTCACTCCGTTAAACTTTTTGTTGAAGGCTAAACTGTTGACTAAATAACATAGGTATTTCTTCTTCTTCTTTTTTTTTTTTCTAAAAAACATAGGTATATGAAAAATAAAAACAGGCGCTAGTCAAGTTTTCGTTGCGAAAAGAGTGTGTTCTGGTATTAGTTAAGTAGCGAATAAATGGATCGTTAGGTATCAGCCCATTACAAGGTAACATGGAATTTTGTGATCCAAAGTATATAAGGATAATAATTGTATGTTTAGATAATTATTATAAGATATGTCTTGGTCACAAAGATAGAAGATCTAGTTGGAATTGGATTCTGATTTGAGTTGGAAATCAGAATTGGATTTGGACTATGTTTGGCTCTTTTAGAATTAGATTCTGATTTTGTCTAGTTTAAGATGGCTATATATGCATAGTCATATTGTGTTTGATAGGTGTGCTCAAGATGTTGACTTAGATATCGCTTGCGGGCGAATATTGAGTAGTAGGCTTGAGTATCCAAGTTTGGTTGATTGTATTATTGATAATGGTTTTGATTAATAATACAAGTTGAGACGTGGGGTGTTCTGTGTGTGCTTTGTATTAGAAGGTTAAATCTTGTCTTTTTATCCCCAACATGGATTATAAATGATATTGTTAAAATATTTAGTGCCCTTTTTAGGTGATACACTTCCCGCTTTTTTAATAAAAAAATCATCTTCTACTTTTCTTGACCCATTTATGTAAAAAGTCATAAGCACTTATAAAAAGTTAAGAATGCTAACTTTTATTTCAGGATTCCTAATTGTTTCTCAAATAGTTTAATCACTTATAAATCTTAATTTATTTCTCATTTGTAGTCCATTTTTTTTTTTTTGACGAAGAGTTAGGAATTTTAAAAATAATTCAAATCTGACTCAATACAATATTTAACCGAACTCGGAATTGAGTCTCTATCAAACCTACGACCTGGATAACCAAATGATACCCTAGCAAGCTGATGGGCAACCATATTGGCAGATCGTTTGACATGTTACAATGAAATTTTGTTCAATCACGAAGATGGCTCCGATATTCTTCAATAATGCTTCCAAAGTGTGATCTCATTGGTGTTTTACTCCTGATTGCTTGTACCACGACCAAACAATCAGAAACCAGAGTCACTTTAGGCCACTGCATCTCATCGATCCAACTCAGAGCCTCTTTTACTACCATGGCTTCGGCTAAAACTGGGGCTACTGGACTTGAGCAATTCAAGCAAAAAATATTTTTTTAAATTTACCCAAACAGCCCCATAGACAATTTAGTTTAAAAGTGATTTTTGCTAAGTTTATAAATTAGTAATATATTTTCTAGACTAAATTATTACATAATATAAACCTTTTATTCAAATACTTGAAATTTATTGCACATTTCAATGTACAAATTTCTATATTAAAATACAAATAAGTAAAAAACAAACCGTACTAATCAAATAATATTATTTTAGGTGAATAACTCATTGTTATGCAACACACAAATGAATATAAGCTGTAAAACGTTAGCATTCATGGCTTCTCGCTTCTTTGGAAAAATTTCAGCATTGGGCTTCTTCTTGAAAAAACACAACTAGGCTTTTATAAATAATAAGTTGAGATTCTACCTTCTCAAAGTGCACGGCATAAACAAAGGTTGATGCATGGTTTTTTCTCTATCGGGCTATCTGTTGTACATATGGTGGTAACTTGGATTTTTCTGAAGTCTTGTGAAAACTTTCAGATTAACATTATTTGTGGTTCATCAAATAATTCAATCGGATAAAGTCAGAAATTCTGCAAGAAGAGAGAATGTGTATTGTTGTGTATTTCAAATGAACCATCTCCTTGAAATGATCAATCCAACATCTATACATAGATGTCAATAGATGTGTCTTTTGACAATAGACACATCTTAATCCAAATAGATTTGTCTAATGGAAATAGAAACATCTTATCTCAATAGATATGTCTAATGTCAATGGACAAATCTAATGCTAATAGACACTTCTTTTCTGATAGATGTGTCTAATGCCAATGAACATGCCTCATAAGCACTAATACTAAAATCATAATAAACTCAAACAAAGCATACACTCTGTACTCTCCTGACTTGTTCGATGTAATATTATGATTACATTGATCAACAAGTTAATTCAATTACACTAAAATATCCAACAATCCTCCCCCATTTTAGCGTAATCCATAATTAACTAAACAAAATCACAACAAATAACAAAGTTATGCATAAATGAAATATCATGATGATTGAATTTCACATTAGTATATTACACATTTCAAATATTCGAATATCAAGGTATCACTATGGATTGAACCTCCACTATTCATAGTGAATACATGAATATAATATACACATAACTTTACATTTTCAAATGTTTTTACTTGACACTATATTTTACTAGCCTTGTGTCCCAATCCTTCTTAAGCATATCAAAGCCAAGTCCAAGCTTCTTGAAGCGGCTAAACTTCATGCTCAAATAGGTAGTTCTTTTATTCTCACACCTGCATATGCGATTTTTCAAAAGAACTATTAAGAAGATAGACTTCAACCTCCTCAACTTGCAGGTCTGAACACATAACTTGGGATGATGCTTTAATGTGTTCCAATCTCTAGATGTTAAGTTTCCACATTGAATTCAACACTTGATGTAATCTTAGGTGAGAATTGGGTTTCTCAACATGAGAGACTTTTAAACAGACTTTAATCCTATCCCTACAACCGGCTCGTGCACAAGATCTCTACTCAATCCTTTGGTAAGATGATCGGCTAAATTATGTTGAGTTCTTATAAACTCCACTGATATAATACCGTGAGTGATAAGCTCACGAATCATACTATGTTTAACACCTATGTGTGTAGATGTTCATTTGAACACTTGTCTATAAGCATTAGACAAGATAAATTGACTATCACACCTTATTGATATGGGTGATATAGGTTTTGGTCATAATGGAATTTCATATATCAGATTTCTTAGCCATTCAGCTTCTTTATCGGCATCTGATAATGCCTTAAGAAAACAATTAGGATATTCATCAAGAAGAACATAATTGTAAAACTAATAAACTTTGGTTTTGAATTTGGTCGCGTGTACATATTTCATATATGTGAATGCTATTATGTTACTATATGTGTTATTAACAGTGCCTCACATTTCACTAGTTTCAGTTTAAATGTTTGTATTTGCAGGATAAGAAAAGAAAAAGTTAAAAAATATATAAAACACACATTCACCCGAACTCATCTTTAACAAAATATCATTATGACAGTTATATATACGAATTATTTTGATTATACATGTATAATTATTATATACTAACGCAAGTACATTTGAAAATATAGTTATACAAGTATAATTAATATTATAAAAAAATTAAAATTTGGATTTGGAATCATTTTAGGAGGAAAAATAAACTGAAATTGTGTAACTTAATCATCTAAAATATGAATGGTATATATGAGAATTATATTTTTTATCTTTTGTTTAAGTTTCCATCTTCTTCCTTTTTAATGATTTTTTACAAAATTTCTCAATATTTAGCTCTTTATTTTTATCAATTTGACGTAATTTTTATCGAGTCGTCTGATTATTTACTTAATTATGATCAATAACTTTTGTATGAGAAATTGAAAACCCAGGATTCAGACTACTCAATAAATAATAATTAATTTTATATAATCAAGTATTTTGAACTATTACAGCAATAATAAAAATTACAATTTTTTTTTATAAAATCGGAAGTTTCATCGAATTCCTGATTATAAAACTCAAATTTTGCAAACACGCAAAATTGGTCAAACAACGGCTGACTTTCCGGTTCGTGTGCCTTCATTTCTTCATTTGCAATACTGCATAAAAATAAATATACAAATAAATATTTATATTTACGTATAAATATTTATATTTTAAAGTATATTAATAGAAATATATTAAATTATATTTGTATAAAATATTATTTTCTAAATTTTTAAAAACTTACATTTTATACCAGGTTTGCACAAAACTAGGCTCATTCGGCGAAGAAAAGAAAATTTTATTCCTGCGCGAAGCAATTTTGTATATATTAAAATTTTTATGAAATTAATAAAAAATTTATTTTATGTAAATTATATTATGGAATGTAGACTTGGCACGCATTTTAAAGTGCAAATAAAATATACGGTCATAACTCTTTTTTAAAAATTTCTCGTTCTGTATAAAATTTTAAACATTAAACTTTTATTTAGAATAAAAAAGGTTTAAAATTATTTATCAAACCATATTTAATGAGTCTTAAAATACGTGACAAGTATACATTTCCCAATGTAAACAATTGAGAGGAACAAAGATAATATTCCCCATTCTTCTTTGATTTATTTAAGCAAAATTATATATAAAATATAATTAATCAACCAAAAATTGTAAATAGGCAAAAAAATCATGTGACAAATGTCTGTTTGTGTAAAGTCAGAAGTCGGCTTAGAAACAAACCAAAAATTAGCTTAAAACTGTAAGTCAGTATGAGGTACTTTTTTCATAACTTAACTTTTTTAACTTCCAACTTATAACATAAGTCAGTTAAGTCATAAGTCACGTTAAGTCATAAGTGTTAACTCAGTCAAACGCGCTCACACTAACTGATTAATTCATCAATCGTGTCTAAAAACCAAACAATTATATGACGTGGTTTAAGTTTAACTAATTAACTGGTATTTTGGGTCATGACTTGGCTTCACTTACATAATCGTATTTATCGCTGTCTTAATCAACACATGATATAACACAACACACACATGCAATGCTTCTCGTGATCAGTTTTGGTTATTTGACTCAATTTCTGTACTACTTAAAATTTTAATTATAAGTAAATACTAAAATCATGAAAAAAATTTCGAAGATATTAGTGATCTTCATTTCCATCTTGTCAATTATTTGGAAATGTTCGAGCTTCGCTGTTATAAATCCTTCAAAAGTGAAGCAAATCTCTTGGAAACCCAGGTAACAATGACGATGTAAATTGAAATATTTTAAAGTTGTTCATGAACAATATTACATTTTAATACAATCTGTATGTTATGTACAGAGCTTTTGTGTATCAAGGTTTTCTTACTAATGAGGAATGCGATCATTTGATCTCTATTGTGAGTTACAACTTTTCATCTTGAAATAATTTCGTTTAATTCTTGTTAAATTGTAATGTAATTTGTGGTATTGTGATAGGCGAAGCCGGGTTTGAAGAGATCATCTGTTGCAGATAATCTATCTGGAGAGAGTAAACATAGTGAGGTCCGAACTAGCTCAGGAGTGTTCATACGCAGGGAAAATGTATGTTTCCTATCTTTCATTAATTATATTTTACATTTTCATGGGTCCTCCACTGCATGTTACTGATTGCTAATAACAAGTTTATGATTAAGTCTAAGTAGATGGTAAAATGTGGCTTAATAGGTGATCTAGTGGATAATGTTGAGAAGGGTAAATGATAAGCAGATACTTTAAATTGAAACTTTCTTTAATAATTTTTGTAGATTGTAATTGCAAATGAATGTTAGGACCATGGCTTGAGTACGAATTCACTTAATGTTTAGGCGTTTTATTTTAGTAGTGATAGAGGAAACGCAATAGATTCTACAATCTTTAGAAGCATAGGAAATAACTCAATAAGTAAATAAAGAGCTAAGTGACTTTGCAGGATCATGTTTCTACATGCAATCTTGTGTAATTACTTGTAAAATCGTAGATGTGTAGCTTTAGTAGATTCGTACGGCTTAAAAGACTAAGCGCTATGAAGAAGTGGAACTTATGGGGTGTAAGAATAGAAAGGAGCCACTGATAGTTTTTATTTCCACAACACTTTAAACTTCCTATTCTTATACACTTGTGTAGCTAGTCATTCGGCTTATCTACATTATAGGTGATTATCAGACACTACATTATTGAAAAACCAATAGAAAGGAAAGTTAGATTCAGCAGTTTTATTTGTAGTGTTGCAAACTTACAATGTTAAGTAGTTCCCTATTCTACAATTCATATGGACAAAGTGCAATCGGTGCATGTTTGGAGTCCCCATGGGGGTCCTGTGATTACGTGCTTTAGCTTTTGAGGTTAACATCATGTTTAATATTTCTGTCACATTTATTATTTTTTTTGAAATATCTGATATTATTATTATTATCTATAACAAGTTTATTGATATACAATTTGCAAAATTGAGGTATAAATATTGGTGGTTATTTTGTAGAGAGGACTTAGATATATTGATCATTTCGCTACAAAATTCTAATTGTTTAAATGTTGAAATTAAAGGACCAGATGCTAGAGGAAACTCTAGTTGTAAAGGTAGCAAATTGAAGTCACAGGCATAATCAAGACGATTTATGAACACCCCCCCCCCCCCCCCCCACTCCCCACACACACACAGGCAATTGCTCAAATAGAAACCATTAAAATAAAAACTAAAATGGAAACAAAGAGAAACTATACCTAAATGACCTCACACACCCCTGTATGTCATCACCCATCTAGGGCCCACCCTCACCCCCACTCAATCCACCCCGGGCCCGCTAGGACCTCGCCAAGGCTCCTCACAGGCCCTGCACAGGCTCTAGACGGTCTTAAAGAGCCAAAACTTGGTCAGCCATGGTCCCACTAGGCCCCGACCCGACCATATTAGGCCCCACTTAGACCCTGTCTAGGCCCATCTCGGGGTCCATCCCCGGTCCCAAATCCCGCATCATTCTACTTAATCGCATTGGTTTTTATTTAGTTTCTATTATAGTAGTTTCTATTGGAGTGGGACCCCATATATATATATATATAATCTTATTATAAAATCATCTTTAATATTTTATGGAATCTCTAGTATAGAATGCCGAAGGATCCGTTTTTCTAGATGAGTTTATGAAAGACACTTAAACATAAAATATAAAATCATTCTTCGTAAACACATAAATTAACAACTATCAAGATCCTTTATTCTTGAACATAACATTACTTCAATTTCTCTTGGAGGATAAGAGAGCATCTTAATATTTCCTGGATACTTCTTGTAGTGTAACTCTTTGTTCATTGTTGAGCATTGTGCTTTGTGAGAAGAATAATATGATTTGTTATATAAATGATCCCTTAACTTCACTGTGTTCCATGAAACAATTTAGTTTTGAATGTGCAGGGATGGATATATTATATTATAATTATCTCTAAGATCTTTTATTTGTGTATATGTTGTAAAACTTGCTTTACAATTTCATGAAGGATCCAGTTGTTGCTGACATAGAAGAAAAGATTGAAACCTGGAGTTTCCTGCCTAAAGGTTTGTTGGTCGGAAGACTGAGTTGCATGATAAATTTTTAATGCATACAACCAAGGGTTTTTTCCTGACGATTTTGTTAAAATTATAAACTAATAGTTAACAATATATAAATACAGAAACTGAACAAAACGTGTTGAATGGCAAATTAACATTTTATTCCACAAGTCTAGTTTGGAGTAAAATTACATAGAGTATGTTCTTGCATTTGTATTTGAGATACACTACTTAGGGTCTGTTTGGGAGTGCTGTTAATAATTGCTGTGCTGTCAGAAAAAGTTCTGGTAAAAAAAGTGCTGATGTAGAAATCAGTTAGCTGTTTGGTAATTTTTTTGATATTTGCTTATTTTGAGTTTTAATATAAAAAAATAATGTTTTTGATGAAGTTTGATAATGAAATCCATAACTGCTTTTTGAAAAAGCTGAAAAGCAACTTTTTTCAAAAGTATGGGAGGACCTGCTTTTTCTAAAAGCAGCTTTTCCGCTAAAAACAGCTGTTCAAAAAAGCTGCTTTTAGATTTACCAAACAGTTTTTCACCTGCTTTTCAGCAAAAAGCCGTTGTTGCTGTCTGCAACAGCAATCCCAAACAGTACCTTAGGAGAAAATAGCCATTAGTTCTTTTACTTTTTTTCTCTTCTCTTTCTATCGTAGTCATTCACATCGAGGTATATATGTAATATAATTTAAATCGATGTTAGTAAAGGCTACTTCTTATTCGCTTGACCCAAGTTCCACTGAATCGTATAATTTTTGTTTAACACCTTAAGCATTTGATAGCACTGTACTATCCTTTAGGTTAACATCACATGATTCTCCTAATATATTTAAATTGTGTGTGCTTAATGAGAGTGGTAAACAGATGATAACACTAATGCAGATACTTCTTGCAAGTTCATCTTGTATATGTTATAATCTTTTTAATTTTGCGCATATGCAATGATCATACTCGAGTAAGAATGATACCAATATATATGCAATTGTAATTCATGTCGACGAGTACAAATATTTTTTTGGCTTTCTATGAATAACAGTTTGGGATTTGCAATTGGTTGTTTTCAATTTATTTTCTTTTCTAGAAAATGGAGAAGACATTCAAGTTTTAAGATACGAGCATGGGCAAAAATATGACCCCCACTATGATTTCTTCTTGGATAAGGTTAATAGTGCAAAGGGTGGTCATCGAATAGCAACTGTACTCATGTATCTCTCTGACGTTGAAAAAGGTGGTGAAACTGTATTTCCCAAGGCAGAGGTTAGTTTGTGCTTTTTAGGCTATCAATATCTATACATGATACAATTTCACATCTACATTATATATATTATACATCAAATACATTCAAGATTTCAGCTTCAGTTCTTTTATCAAGATATCGAAATATGATTACAAGTACTCCACTTTCCCATAACTATATTCTTAGTTCTACACTTATCTTTTTGCATAAATTTAGCTGACAATATATTGAAATATGCATTATGTTTGTGAATCATTTGATGTGTTCCTCTCACATAAGTATTCATATCCTAGTAATGCTGCGATTTTAATAAGTAAAAAATAAAAAAGATTTTCATATTTAACTAAAATATATATAAATGCACATTTATATAGCATGTGTTGAGCTCTAAATCATATCTTAAAGACATAGTTTAGTATATGTTATCATTGTAATGTTAAAAATTGTATTCCTTAATTACCATGTCATCCTTTTGTTATTCTCTGTCGGAGACATGAGGGAGACTGTAGGACAAACTTAATAAACTAATATATTCAATGTCATGTATATTGTTGATGTTCTCATGTAGGAATCTTCGCGTCTCAAATCATCTATAGATGCTAATTTATCAGAGTGCGGCCAAAAGGGTGTTGCAGGTGTTAATTTGCTAAAAGACTATTAGTAGTTTTACTAATCAATATAATTTGTTCATGTTGATAGAATTATAGTTTCAATTATTAAAATTTTCGTACAGTAAAACCACGAAAGGGAGATGCACTTCTTTTCTTCAATCTCCATCCAAAGGCAATTCCGGACCTTCAAAGTCTGCATGCAGGTTGCCCAGTAATTGAAGGCGAAAAGTGGTCAGCAACAAAATGGATTCATGTTGACTCCACTGACAAGACCTTAGGAGCTGATGCAAACTGCACAGATGAGAATGACCATTGTGCGTTGTGGGCAGCTCTCGGGGAGTGCCAGAACAACCCTGAGTACATGGGGGGAACTGAAGAACAACCAGGATACTGTAGAAGAAGTTGTAAGTTATGTTAGTCTCTCGGCTACTCATTACCATTTCAATCTACTACTTTTTCGAGTAATATTTTTTGGTTCAAACATTTATGCTAAGATTTACATAAACAAGTATTTATAATTTAGCGTACATTTGTTAATGTAGCAAGCCTACTTCTTTTGAATGTTTCAAAATTATTGAGGTAGTTTAAGTTGTTTTCCGGGACCTTATTTTCTTGTTGGTGGTTCATATAAATCATATTACTGAACAATTATAAAATTTATAACATCCCGAATTTACTCCAATGGTTGGCATTAGGTGTCAACTTTTATAAAAATTATCATTTTTTATATTTCTCATTTTTATATTATTTTTTACATTCAGTTTTCAATATACATTTCAATGGTTGACACTCATGAATTTCAACTTTTATCCATAAAATTCCTATTTACGATTGGGACCAAAAATATTTAATTCATGATTAAGACCACAAATAAAGTTGGCACCATACTTTATGTGATGCAACTTTTGACACCCAAAGTTGGCACCCTTTACCCCATAATTTGACACTCCAAACATCACATGATTTCAATAAAATGCCGATAAGGGTGTCATGTCATGGCATGTCATATGACGTTGACACTTGTCATCGTGAGATTGGAGAGTTTGACAAAGAAAAATACAGAATTCGTTTGATATGAAGTTTGACTCTTTGGCAAGTATATTAAGATGCAAAAAAAAAGTGACACCTGACATAAAAGTTTAACTTTTATATCAAAATAAAGTTTAGATTCAATTTTTTTTAAAAAAATAGAATTTTAATAGAGATGACAATTTGTACAAAACCGATGGATACCCGATCTATACCGACCCGATTGGATGTTACCAAACCCAAATATTTCGGGTTCGGGTTTGGATTTGATTTTGAAACCCGAACTACTTTCGGGTGGGGTTTAGGTTTAGGTCATACCGTTTCGAATCCGACCCGAAAACCCAAAACCCGTTTCTAACAAAACCCGAACCCTAAATCGACCCGAAACTCGTATTAATATCTAAATAATTTAATAATTATTAATAATATATACATAACACATAACATAAGTAGACTCCTTTAGTCACATTTGACCCATTTAGTCTTCACGGTCCTTTACCTAATTAAACAAACTCTTATTTTCAATTTCATAACAACGGGCAGGGACACATCACATTAGCGGCTTTCAGATTGGAACAACTTCAGAAACTTGCTAGTGTTGTTTTGCCTATATCTTTTATTGTGATTTTGGGATTATAAATATTTGAATGTAGCAGACTAAAAGAACAGTTAGCATATTTTAATTTGCTTCCAAATTTTCGAAATTTGTAATATTTTTTATTTAAAATTGTTGAATTTTTGAATTTTCATCTTTTCTGAACTATCAATTTTTTTCGGGGTTCGGGTTAACTTGAACCCGAATAACATCCATCGGGTTCAGGATTACATAGTTCGGGTAATCTCGGGTTTGGGTAGACCATATAAAATCAGGTTCGAGTTTGATTTTTACAAAACCCGTTTCGACTAATGCGATTGTCATCCCTACATTCTAATATGGTAATACTGAAAGACACAGGTAATAGCTCGGGGCACCTGTTTCATAATAAAAATATTTCCTAATAAATTTAATATTTGTATTAGATTTAACTAGGTATATTAGACCGTTAAATTGGTTCCTGTTGACACGGAACTTGATGTTACCGGTCCAAAATCATTCTGAATCTTTTCCTGATTTGTTATAGTACTATTCCTACTTGTCACATTTTAAATAGTACTCCCTCTGTCCCAATGAATTGTATACAGTTTCCTTTTTGGGACGTCCCATCAATTGTATACATTCTCAAAATAGCAACTTTTTATAATATAAAACATCATTACACCCACTACTTTCTTCCCCTATCTCTATTTTATAATAATATAATCACTATTACACCCACTACTTCCCTCCACTAACTCAAATCAATTATTAAATATAAACGGGTCCTACCATTATACCCACTTTTCATCTAACTTTACTCATATTTTATCCAATTCCTTGGTCTCCGTGTCCCAACCATTTGTATACAAATGGCTGGGACGGAGGGAGTATATGCTTTTTTTAACACGTATATCAAGATGATGTACATAACAATAGTTATATTCAATTAAAAAAAAAATTCAATTATTATATCAAATTAAATTTTGATTCTAAATTTTAATTTGATATAAATTTGATAAAATAATATATTACGATTTGACTTTTTTGTCATATATTTAGATATGATCTTTTAACAACTTAAATTACATATAAAAAAATAAAAAAAATTAGAGAAAAAATTATGTATATAGTGCTTCTCGTTTGAAAATATTTGTCCATCCGTTGCAAGATCGACTATTTCCTAAACCTTGACTTGTCGCAAGACTACCGGCAGACTGTCATTTAGAGCCTGTTTGGCTATGACTTATGACAACGTGACTTGTGACTTAACATGTCTTGTCTGTTAAGCTGGGAGTTTAAAATGACTGTTTGTGTAATTTTGACTTATTAACGGCCTTTGGGTTATTAAAAATACAATAATAAAAATAAAAATGTTGTATAAGTAACTTATGACTTATGTGTAATTTTTATCAAAAAAAAGTTCGAAAAACTTAAGTCACTGAAAAAATTGCCTCAAACTAACTTCTGGGCCTCTGGCTTTGAGTCAACTTCTGGTTTATCCTGACTTTAAGTCGGCTTCTGACTTATTACACAAACAGACAATTTTCAATTTAAAGTTGAAAACAATAATATTTCCTTTCAAAAGACCATAAACTATCACGTATTGTTAGGGCCGTAAACGAACCGAGTCGAGTTTTTCTTATCGAGTTCGAGTTTTTGCTTAACGAGTCGAGTTTGATGGTTAAGCTTATCGAACAATTTTTATTGTTCGAACTCGAGTTCGTTAAGAACCGAGTCGATTTGTTCGCGAACAATTCGAGTTCGAGTCGAGTCGAGTAGCTCACGAAAATTCATAATTTTTTAGAAAAATTCAATTAATATTTAAAAAGTTTTTAAAATATTTCTTGAAGATCCAACTGCACATATGTTGAGATATACTTATGTGAATGATGTTACAAAAATATCACAAAGTAAAATATATATTTAATGTGAAATTTTAAAGTCAACTAGTGAAACAAGTACTACTTTAAACATGTCTGGTCATGAATTGATATTTTATTGTTTTGCAAAATATTTCTTGACTATCCAACCGACGAATGTTATGATCTACTTATATTAATGATGTTACAATAATATTAAAATATAAAAAGTATATTTTAGGTGAAATTTTAATAGTTAGCAAGTGAAACTATTACTACTTGAAACAAGACCAGTCACGAATTGATGTTATATTTTCTTTAAGAAAAATTATCGACAATCTAACCGTAAAATTTATTGACAATCTAACCGTAAGAATGTTAAGATTTACTTATTTTAATGATATTATAAAAAAAACAAAAATAAAAAAAATTAAATTCAATCATCCATATTATATAAACATTAAAAATTAAAAAAATTATATATATTCTGTTTAACGAGTCGAGTTCGAGTTTAACGAGTCGAGTCGAGCTCAAGTCGATTACGAATCGAGCTCGAGTCAAACACTAGTAAAACTTGTCTCGACTCGAGTTTCTTAACGAACAAATTTTTTTGTTCGAACTCGAGCCCGATAACGAATAGAACCGAGTCGAGTCAAGTTTGTTCGCGAACAGCTCGACTCGTTTACAACTCTACGTATTGTACTAAATTTTTCCTAAATAATTTGATGGAAGTAATTGAGGAACTAACAAAAATACGAATTGATATTTTACTTGTTTACATTTTACTCGTTTATATTTCGGTTAATGCATTCTGGGTCCTTTGACTAAAAACTCTTTGTATTTTACAACTAAAATCTGATTACATTTCTTTTGTTACGAATATAGCTCCGGCTTCTAATTTATTTATTTATTTTATATATCTGCTTCTTGGCTCTTGCCATTATGAAACGTCACAGTCGGATGTAATCTTGAACCCGTTTGACTGAGTTTATAACTTATAAGTTTAATTGATCTTTGACTTAACGTCATTTATGTGATAAGTTGTGAGTTTAAAATTTTGTTAGGATAATTTTGACATATTAATTATTTACGAGTTATTAAAAATATAATAATAAAAATAAAAATAATTTATTGGTAACTTATGTCTTACATCAAATTTTTATTAAACACAAGTTAAAAAAATTAAGTTACTGAAAAAAAATACCCAAACTAACTTCTGACTTTAAATCAGTTTCCAGCTTGGGTAAACTTAAATTAAGTACTTTTTTTAAAGTAAGAAAAATGAAGTAGAAGTTAGAAATTAGTTTAGACTTATAAGTAATTAAGGTGTTTGTGAAAAAAACTGGGAGTCATGAAACAAAAGTTAGGATTTTTGGCTTTTTACAAGTGTTTCTCGACTTTTTACACAAACGGTATGAATAATTGCTTCTAACTTATAACTGCAGAAGTGGAGCTTAAAATCTCCACCCAAACACGCTCTTATACTTTTAAAGCGAATTGTAACTTATTGCGCAAAAAAAACAATTTTCATCACAAAATCAAAAATGACTTAAAATTATGTTCCAAATCTAGGTTCCAAGTAGGGGTGAGCATTGGGCGGTTTGACGGTTTGGAAGATCTAAATCAAACCAAATCGAAATAATCGGTTTTTCAAAATCTTAATCCAAAACCAAATCATTATGTTTAAAATCCAAACCAAACCAATCCGTTTAAAACTGTTCGGTTCGGTTTGGTTTCGGTTTAAACCGTTTTTTATATGTAAAATAAAATTAGCAAAAAAATTAAATTTTAACTTGAAAATAAGGAATGAAAAATTCATTTTATATTTTCTATTTAATCATAGTTAAAGAGGATACAAGAATATATTATCTTGATAAATAAAAGGAGACGGAGGAAAATAAAAAAATGTGATTTGTATACTTTTATAAAAATATAAATAAAAAGAATGAAAATATAATACATACATCAAAATTAATATCATAAAATAGAATAAATATTATTTTTAAAAACAATCTTTACTAGGATACCTTTTATATGTTTAAGATTGTACATTTTTTTTAGATTATAATTTTATTTTTAATAATACATTATTAGTACATGTATATTAATGTTTAAATCTACACATTCGGTTCGGTTCGGATTTATCAGTTGGTTTGGAGGTAAAAACAGAAACCAAAATGAAATAATTCGGTTTTATAATTTGAAACCATAATCAAACCAAACCGTTATTAAACCGTGAAATTCAGTTTGGACAGATTGGATCGGCCGTTTCGATCAGTTTGAAGATTTTTTGCTCACCCCTAGTTCCAAGCCTAAAAAACTAGCTCCTCGTTCCCGTTTCCTAACAAGCAAATACGAAAAGCAGGCACGTCCATATCAGATTCTTATCCTTACATACTAAAAAACCCATAATTTAACTTTATAATATAAAAATATATTGCGAATTTGACGCACCATGATAGGCTACACAGTATTTTGCGTATAAAATATAACAATGCGTAACATCCCTTGTTTCCCAAGTTACAGTTAATTATATGCAACCATATAAATATCAAATCAAAAATCTATATGACGAGAAAAAATTGAAAAAAAAAAAATCACGGTGTGGCATTAGGGCATCCCCAACCAGTGAAAACCCTTAGTTAAAAAGATGAGTTGACATACTAAAAATAAAAAAAATTAGCCAACAGCTCGAAAAACTCATACTCCAACCATAACCAGCTGTTGTCTATAATTTTAAACAACTTCGTTAAATTTGTCGAACCTCTACAGGTCTGTAAGAAATCTGTATGAAGATTGCACATCATTTATTACTATATTGAACTGATATATTCTATTTTAACAATCTAAAATATTAATAACATACTATTTTTAAATTATAGATATAGCCAATACGATTGAAGCAAATTGTCTTACAGGTTCAGCAAATTTTATATAATGTCTTACATGTCCCATTTAGCCAACGCTGTTGAAGATGCTCTTAGAAATGGAAGAACAAGGTTGTCAATAACGCGCTTTGTTTTTTGGGGAAAGTTGTTTCTGACTTTTTTTTTTTTAATTCGTTTATGTCAATAAGTAGAAACACTTTTAAGAGTTCAGAATGTTAGTTCTTTGTTAGAGCTTCTACTTCTTTTGAAAACACTAATCCACTTCTTTATTTTAAGAAAGAAATCACTTCACCTAAAATTTAGGGTTAAAATTATTTAAAATTGAATATCTATATACAAAGAAGTATTTCTTCTATTTCATTCAAAAAAAATATTTTTGATAAATTACAAAATTTTGGTTGATATTTCAAAATTATTCTCACAATTTTACAAACTAATAAATATATTCAATAATAGATTATTTATGTTTTAAATGACATTATGATATATAATGTTATAAAATTGATCGGTGTGACTTAGAGAAGAAAGAGAAAATACTCTCAGCATTCCAATTTATATGAATTTTTTTATTAATTTCACACACACAGGTAAATGATCAAAACAAATACGAGAATGGAAATTAGAAACATTAGTTATCTGCATAATTATATTTAGTGATTATCTTTCTCAGTCCACCAAATACAATTATCATCACGATTACACCACCACTCACATCCCAGCCGGTCAACCACGTATATCTCATCCACAAACACACCGTCATCATCCGGCCTACCTCTCATCGACTTTTCCCCCCACCCAATTATCATAATCACGGTTCCACTCTCACCACTCACTACCACTACCGTCCGACTTCGACCCAACCTTGTCCCCGCTCGTCCTTATGCCCAGGGACGGATTTAGACTGGGGGCAGTGGGGGTACTTGCCCCCAGTAGGTTTTCTAGAGTTAATTAGTTTGTGTTATAAAAATTTTCCAATTGATAGGCTTGCCCCATGGTCAGAGTATAAGTATGTTCTAGAAGCTCATCCCAGCTACTTGTAGCAGCCAACAAACTAGAAGCAGTAAACATTGCTCCTGCCCTCCCTGGTTTATTCTCTTTTTACAAACAAAACAAACTACCCTGCTTTAATCTTTGCCCCCATGAGTTCGAATTCCTGGATACGTCCCTACTTATGCCCAACTTATCTCTTCCACCCTCCTTCTCATGTTTTTCTCCACTTCCCTCAATCTCTCTTCTGCTCTTAGTAGCAGTAAATCGTCGAATTTGGTGGCATCCAGAATCAAGATGGTTGTGGTGATTGGAGGTGAATTTTATATATATATATATATATATATATATATATATATATATACATATATATATACATATATATATATACATATACACATATATAGATATATATATATATATATATATATATATCACATTATCCATCCAATATTTAATTAATAAATGAAAAAATAAAGTTACATTATTTTTGTTCAAAAAAATCATTGAAATTAGTCATAATATCCAAAATTCGACTATAGAACCATATTTGTCGAAAGTGATCGTGCGGTAGATACAAAATTAAAAATTAAACTTGTACTTAAGTTATAACTATTCAATTGTTTGTGCATGTCATGATTATTATTTACACTAGAATAGATTTTATACATAAGTAATAGTTTTAAAATTAGGAAATGTTAAAAGTAGAATCAAATGATATATATATATATATATATATATATATATATATATATATGCTTATGATCAAATAGAAACCACTCCTAAAATAAAAACTAAAGACCACTATTTAAACTCTTGTACTTACTAAATGCACTCCGCTAAAAGAAAACTGTAATGAGTAAAACCCACCCACCCAGTTGATCTGCCCATATCAAATCTCACCCATACAACCACCACCACCACCCACCTCACCACCCTGATTTCACCATCATTTGCACCAACTTTGTCCATCCTCTCCCCGTCATCAGTATCCTTGCTCTCTCTCCGCCATCACCAACTCTGTCTTCTCTCCGTCACCACCACCTTCGTCCTTTCCCTTCCCCTCCATTGCTCTTTTTTCGACAATCTCTCTCTCAATCTCGGGAACGACTAAACTCTATCATGGATTACATGTTAAAGTTTTGATATAACCGTTGATATATTTACAAAAATTGATGAATTCTGCTATACAAATTAGTGTTATGCGTTTCAGAAGTCATATTCTCATTGTAATTTAGTGATTTGTGTTGCAAAACTTGGTGAAAACTCCCGGAAATTGGGGAAAATCTGCAGATCTGTTCTTGTACTTGATTCTAGTAGAGGTGGCGGTGGAGATGAAGGTGGTGGACATGGAAGGAGTTAATGGGACAACAATTTCAGTAGATTCAACAGGGTGCTCTGTTTGGTAGTTGTTGATAAATAGACAGAATTGAGTCTTTAAAACTGGAAGTAATGCGGGGAAGATGATGGAGGTGAGGACGACGGGGAACTAACGCAGGTGGAGGTGGTGGAGGAGGAGAAGATGAAGAAGGAAAAAGTGTAAGTGGGTTGGATTCGTTGGTTGTAGATATGGCGGGGGCAAACATGGACGGGCGACGAACATAGATGGGGTGGCGGCATGAAGTTGCTGGAAGTGACGGTGGAGGCAGGCTGGGTTGGAGGAGGAGAAGATGGGGTTCTGGGAGAATTTAGTGATATTCCAGCTGGGTTTTTAGTTTGTAAAATAAGAAGGTTTGTATAGGAGTAGTAATATATATATATACACACATATATATACACACACACACACACACACACACACACATATATATATATATATATATATATATATATATAGAGAGAGAGAGAGAGAGAGAGAGAAAGAGTTAAGTTCTATGGAGTACATAAAAACATTGGAGTAAAAAATTGGATAAAATATAATCAAGTCATCTAAATTTAATTTTTTTTGTTCTACAATATTTGTAAACATTCTACAACATGAAAATTATGTTCTACAACATAAACATTGTAATCAAAACGTAGAGCAATTAATTTTATAAATCAGAGACACCATGTTCTGCAATATAACTAATAAGCTGAACAAGAATGTCAATACTTGTTAAAGTTGAAAGATATTATTGATTAATTGATAATTATGATTAAGACAATATAAATGATAAATTATATACAAATTTGAATAATCAAAAATATTATTTTTGATTAAAATAAAAAATTATGACTTGTACCCCAATACTCCAATGCTTTTGTGAGAGTATTACTCCAATAGAAACCTCTTTATTCTAGAAACTAAAAACCCACATTCTAAAGCACATATCACTAATACCTACACCTTCTTCTCCATCTTCACCTCCACCTCCATCTCCGCCACTGCTTCCTCCTCCACCGCCTCCTTCACCTCCATCGCTGCCGCCTCCTCTCCTCCGCCTCTCTTACCTCCACTGTCACCTTTTAATTGCAACCATAGTTGTCTTCTACAGCTCTGGCGAAGCTACGCAGCCTAAAACCACAGCTTCATCCCGTTGTCTACCTCCTCCGCCATCTCAACTGCCTCATCTGCCGCCCTGTTTTTTCCCTTCCCCATTTCCTCCATACTCCCGCCCTTCCATATCCACATCCTCCGCACATTTTTATCTAATCTCATCCACACATTTTTATCGCCAAATTAAATCAAAACCACACAAATATAACCCGCCCACGTAGCCACCCTCTAACTTTCAGCCCCATTGCCTTTCTCTCTCGGTGGTCTCCCTTCCACCAACTCCGGTCGCCGGAAACCTAACTCTCACCGTTGCTCTGCCTCCTCTTTCTCTGAAAAACACGGACGCCACTACTGGAACCGCCGATGTCGATTGCGTAGACCTTATCCTCCAGATCTCCCTTATTCTCCTTTCAATCTCACGGCGAGGTCAGCACCACCGCCTCACCAGGTCTGAACACCGCTGCCTCCATGACTTTATTTCCTCTGCGCGGCGGCGTCGCATCTTTTAGCTGTGCTTCGTCTTCCATAATATTCTTCCGCTGCTGCACCACCGGCGTCAATCCCCCGCCCCTCTGCAATTATATGCGGTTGGATGTGGTGATTATCTTTTTTGGTGGTGTTTTTGATTTTCTGATGGTGATTTTGTTTGTAGTTGGTAGTTTTTGGATTTGGGTGGTGGTGGTGGTTGTTTGTTGATGGCAGTGGTGTGGTGATTTTAATTTTCTAACGTTGATTTTTGGTATTCTGACGGTGATTTTTAGTTTTCCGGTGGTAATTTTTAGTTTGACGTCGGTGATTTTATGTTTGGCGGTGGTGATTTTCTGATGGTCGCCGGAGGTGTTGGTGGTCGCTGGAGGTGATGGTGGTGGTCAGCGGTGGTTGAAGGTGATGGGTAGTTAATTAAAAGATGGTGAAATATTAAAAATTAAATAAATAGTGAGAGATGAATATAATGTATTTAAATTAGTGGATGAAATTAGATCTCATATCACACTACAAGAGTGGATTTCATTTGAGCAAGACCATATATATATAATCTTTTATATATTTATAATTATATCTAATTTTTTTATATAATTAAGTTTTAGATTATTAGACTTGGAAATTTTTTAAGAGACGTGAATAAAATCTTAGTTGCATACCAAACACATGTTTTATGATTTGCAAGATAATTTATAGGAAGCTAGTTTCATGTATTTTCTTTTAAATTTGTTTTTCAAGAATTTCATGTAAGGTTTACCTATCTACTTTAAAAACTCTTGAACCAAATTAGGCTTATATATAATAATTTATTATTACTATGGATAGTTATTCTTTAATATCACAATGTGACCTTGCTGAAAGAGTATATTTGAGTTAGAGAAATCATTTTCATTTATTAAAATTTTGAATAATTATAATTTAAACTTAAATTTTGTTGTAATTGGATTATTTATGTATTTTACTAAAATTATTAACTTATGAAATATAAATTTACCAGATTAATATTAACTAGCTTTTTAACCCGTGCAAAGCACATGTTGTTTTAAATTATTTTTTCAATATATCTCATATTTTTTTGTTCATCTTTTCCAAATTAAGATTATTTGTGTTATAAACGTAATTTAAATGTAATATTTGTTTGTATTTGAAGTCATATCATGTGTATGTTAGGTTGTTCCTGCTTCCGGCTTCTTTTTCTAAGAGCATCTCCAAGAGTCTCTTCATTTAGGCTTCTAACTTGAGATTTGAGGAGGGAGAGGAAAAATGTTGCTCCAAGAGACTCTTAAATGGCTCTTAAATCTTAAGAGCCTCTTGTTTCTCTCTCCTCTCTCCTCAAAGTTAAGAGCCACCACATGGCTCCTAACTTATTTTTTTACAATAAAAAAATCTTTCCATCCAATTCACCTCCATCTTTCACTCTCTTTTTTGTTGTAGTGGAGCCCAATATATGAATAAAATATGAAATAGAGAAGAGATGTAGAGAGCATTGTTGGAGTTCACACTCTTAACTTTGTTCTAAATTGCTAAGAGCCACATTTTTTATATTATATTTAGGAGCCAACAAGGAGGCTCTTGGAGATGCTCTAAGAAAGTTAGTTTCTACTTTTATTGACCCGTTTGTGTAAAAAATCAAAAGCACATATAAGAAACCGAAAATTCCATCTTTTTATCAGGACTTCTACTTTCTTTCAAACACTTTAATAAACTTAAAGTCTAGACTTACTTCTCACTAATAGTCCACTTTTTTTTTAAGTAAGAAGTCACTTTTTTTAAGTTTATCCAAACAACCCCTATGCTGATGTATATATGTACACATATCCTCACTATAATAATATTTATTAAAATATAATTACAAAAAAATACACTATTTAAATTTTTTATTATATAATTAAAATACCACTCACCTAAAATTATTGAAAATTTGTTTAAAAAAATGAGGTTCTTGCCGAATTAGAGTCTTTGTCATATAGTTATATATTATTTATAATCATTCTAATATATATATATATATATATATATATATATATATATATATATTAGAGAGTGTGTATATATATATAAATTTTATTAAATCATAATAATTAAATTCTAAAAATCAGCCGAATTAACGGAATAATCGATAATCGGACAGATTTTGATCCGATTTGGTAAAATCCGGTTAAATCGATGTCTAATTGGTAAGAGATTTGATTAATAGCTTGAAAATCAGCCAGGATATAAAAAATTACAAAATTTATGGGGAAAATTTAAAGTTTAAAAATGATTATATATTGTTTTAACATATATAATATTAAATTAATTTCAAATAATGATCATGTTTATTAAATCATAATTATAAATATTACTCACTCCGTCCCTCCCATTTCTTTACACTTTCCTTTTTGGGTGTCCCATCCAATTATTTACATTTCAAAACTTACCAAAAATAGCTAATGGGTCCCACTACTTATCCATTTTTCTTTCCTTTTCACACTACTTTTACTCCACTATCTTGTTTTTATACGATAAAAATCAATGGGTCCCACCACTTCACCCACTTTTCTTCCTCTTTTCCACTACTTTATACATATTTCTTAACCTCTCAAATGGGAGGGACGGAGGGAGTATATACTTATATGTATATTGGAGTTTTAATTATAAAGTAATTAATGTATATTAATGAAGATACATTAATGTCTAATAAATTTGTTAAAATAAAAAGTCAATAATAGCCTCACTATTTATGAATATATATGTATTGTGAGCGAGGGTAGTTTCGTCTCAACGAATTAAATTACTCACACTTGTTCTATTAGATATATAATAGATTTGTTTGTATTTGAAGTCATATCATGTGTATGTTAGGTTGTTCCTGCTTCCGGCTTCCTTTTCTAAGAGCATCTCCAAGAGTCTCTTCATTTAGGCTTCTAACTTGAGATTTGAGGAGGGAGAGGAAAAATGTTGCTCCAAGAGACTCTTAAATGACTCTTAAATCTTAAGAGCCTCTTGTTTCTCTCTCCTCTCTCCTCAAAGTTAAGAGCCACCACATGGCTCCTAACTTATTTTTTTACAATAAAAAAATCTTTCCATCCAATTCACCTCCATCTTTCACTCTCTTTTTTGTTGTAGTGGAGCCCAATATATGAATAAAATATGAAATAGAGAAGAGATGTAGAGAGCATTGTTGGAGTTCACACTCTTAACTTTGTTCTAAATTGCTAAGAGCCACATTTTTTATATTATATTTAGGAGCCAACAAGGAGGCTCTTGGAGATGCTCTAAGAAAGTTAGTTTCTACTTTTATTGACCCGTTTGTGTAAAAAATCAAAAGCACATATAAGAAACCGAAAATTCCATCTTTTTATCAGGACTTCTACTTTCTTTCAAACACTTTAATAAACTTAAAGTCTAGACTTACTTCTCACTAATAGTCCACTTTTTTTTTAAGTAAGAAGTCACTTTTTTTAAGTTTATCCAAACAACCCCTATGCTGATGTATATATGTACACATATCCTCACTATAATAATATTTATTAAAATATAATTACAAAAAAATACACTATTTAAATTTTTTATTATATAATTAAAATACCACTCACCTAAAATTATTGAAAATTTGTTTAAAAAAAATGAGGTTCTTGCCGAATTAGAGTCTTTGTCATATAGTTATATATTATTTATAATCATTCTAATATATATATATATATATATATATATATATATATATATATATATATATATATATATATATATTAGAGTGTGTGTATATATATATATAAATTTTATTAAATCATAATAATTAAATTCTAAAAATCAGCCGAATTAACGGAATAATCGATAATCGGACAGATTTTGATCCGATTTGGTAAAATCCGGTTAAATCGATGTCTAATTGGTAAGAGATTTGATTAATAGCTTGAAAATCAGCCAGGATATAAAAAATTACAAAATTTATGGGGAAAATTTAAAGTTTAAAAATGATTATATATTGTTTTAACATATATAATATTAAATTAATTTCAAATAATGATCATGTTTATTAAATCATAATTATAAATATTACTCCCTTCGTCCCTCCCATTTCTTTACACTTTCCTTTTTGGGTGTCCCATCCAATTATTTACATTTCAAAACTTACCAAAAATAGGTAATGGGTCCCACTACTTATCCATTTTTCTTTCCTTTTCACACTACTTTTACTCCACTATCTTGTTTTTATACGATAAAAATCAATGGGTCCCACCACTTCACCCACTTTTCTTCCTCTTTTCCACTACTTTATACATATTTCTTAACCTCTCAAATGGGAGGGACGGAGGGAGTATATACTTATATGTATATTGGAGTTTTAATTATAAAGTAATTAATGTATATTAATGAAGAGACATTAATGTCTAATAAATTTGTTAAAATAAAAAGTCAATAATAGCCTCACTATTTATGAATATATATGTATTGTGAGCGAGGGTAGTTTCGTCTCAACGAATTAAATTACTCACACTTGTTCTATTAGATATATAATAGATTAATACTCCTTACGTCCCTCTGTTCTATAGGCAGATGACGTGAACGCGCTTTAACGCTCTTTCCAAAGTGTAGGTTTATAACTTATTCTTTTAGGAAAAATTGGACGAAAAGTTTAATATTAAAATTTTATTCAGGAAAAAAAATCATAAAAATAAATTCTATAATTATATTTAATATAAAATATTAAAGCATGTTTATAAAATTAAATGAGACCTAATATGATTTTAAAAAAAAAGGCCGGAAGAGTGGGTGGGAGCGCACAAAGAATAAAGTTAGTAAAAATTTAAAGAACAATGCAAAATAATCCGTGAGAGTGGCAGGAGCAGCTAAGGCCTAAGCTAGTGGGATGTGATTGCATGACAAAACAAACTAGAGCTGTAAGCGAACAAAATCTTAACGAACCGAACAATGTTCGATAATTTTATCGAACAAAATTTCATGACCGAACTCGGTTCGGTAACGAACCGAACCGAACACGAACAGTTCGCGAACATGTCGAACCAAACCGAACACGAACCGAACACGAACAGTTCGCGAACAATGTATATTTTTAAATAATATTTAGGTTATTTTTTAATTAATTTAATGAAAAAAATTAACCCAAATATTTTATTTATATATTTACAACATATACAATATCAATTTTAAATAATTTTACAATTATAAAATAAAATTAATACCTAAATTATGGATATTATATATTATATTTACATATAATATTATAAATATTTTTATTTATTGTCGAATGAACACGAACTTCTCGAACTCGAATCGAACACGAGCTTAACGAACCGAACACGAACCGAGCACCCTAAAAGTTCGGTTCGGTTCGTTAAGCTTATCGGACGGAAAATATTGTTCGAACTCGTGTTCGGTAAGCTTACCGGACGAGCTTACCGAACTCGAACACGAACCGAACCGAGCGAACTTACGGAACAGTTCGGTTCGTTTACAGCTCTAAAACAAACACATATCCAGAGGAAAAAGAGAAAGAAGCATCAATACTCGAACACCTTTGGATTTTGCCACACTTTTGGATTTGCCATTTCCCTCTGTGTTTTCCACATTCATTTCACCTCATCCTTTTCAGCCCTTGGTTGTGCTGCAATTATTACTTATTCTTCCCACTTGGTATAGTAGTATCTGCCAATTATATATTCATTAGCTAAGCTTTCAGCAGAGTTCTTTCTGTCATCTCTATCCTCAAGAATCAGAGAGGTTTCAAAATGGAGGTGGGTCAGTTGCAGAGGAGGTTTCTTGAATACACTGCATCATTGTTTAACCAGGTAAGTATGTGGATGTGTTGTGTTCTTGATTTGTGGTGTTAGCTTCTTTGTTTTTGGTTGGAGTGAGTTTTGATATTTTTATTTGGTTGGTTATGACTTGTAAGGGGCTGTTGGATGGTCAGTTCGCCCAACTTCAACAACTGCAAGATGAGAGCAACCCTGATTTTGTGCTTGAAGTGGTCTCTCTCTTCTTTGAAGATTCTGAAAAGCTCCTCAATGATCTCACCATAGCTGTGTTAGCTCTCTCTCTCTCTCTCTCTCTCTCTCTCTCTCTCCCTCTCCCTCTCTGTCCCTCTCTCTCTATCTCTCCCTCTCTGTCCCTCTCTCTCCCTCCCTCCCCCCTCCGTCTCTCTCTCCCTCTCTCTCTCACACACACATACACTGATACACAGTTTTTTGTTAATAATAATATTCTAATACATATCTTTGTACCAGAGGTCAGCATATTGTGGATTTCAAGAAGGTGGATGCTTATGTTCATCAGTTTAAGGGTAGCAGTTCCAGGTATATATTTCGAGTCAGGCTTGCTTTAACATGTACACTGATTTAAATTATTTCATATAGTCATGAAATCACTAACTGACCCTTGCACAATTTAAACATATTTATCAAGTTAGAAAAGAAAAAAAGCATTTCTGACTTCTAATCACAAGTTCATTTGAAGTTTAGATTTTAGAATAGCATGTTTACGATCAAACTTGAGTTTCCTATATTCAGAAGGTAGTATATTTACTTAAAGACGCTAATGTTGTTAAATTACTCTTGTAAGGAATTTCTTTGGTAGTTAGGAAGATGTTCTTATCTTATAAGTTGGTTGCAGTATTGGTGCTCAGCGAGTCAGAAATGTCTGCATTGCTTTTCGCAGCTTCTGCGAAGAACAGAACACTGAAGCGTGAGTAATTTGTTCCCAATCTCTTATTAATAATAAGAAATATCAATATTGATCAGTCCTTCATTTTAACACAAAATCTGAATCGGCTTACTAACAAAGATACAAATGTATTGACATATAGATGCATGAGTTGTCTGCTACAACTTAAGCAGGAGTACTCACTTGTGAAGGATAAGCTTCAGAATTTGTTCCAGGTGAGCTGTTTATAATCATGTACCAGCTCGGATTCTAATTCTGAGGGTTTCTGTGATTCATCGCAACTAGAGTGTTGCTGTGGCAATTCCATTGGTTAATGTCAGCCAGAATTGTTTTCGGCCATTAGTAGCTCGGGTTGCCTTGATATTCAGTTTCATGCATATTGAATAATTTTGGATAAGGTCATACATTACATTTCTGAGAAGGAATTTCTTTCAAATTTTCAATTACAGTTGGAGCAACAGATTGTGGAAGCTGGTGGTGCAGTTCCTATGCTCGAGTATTAAAGTTGCGGTAACTGAAATGTGATTACCTTCGACTGTGTAGCCTTCTTCAGATTTTTACCCTTTCTCTTCCTCTCTTGACTTTTTCTTCGATTTTCGTTCGAGGAATATTATGATGCTTAATTTGTCTAATTCTAGCATATATCGATGGTCTTATGCTGTGTTAAGAAGCACATTGTAAGTAAAGGAGTGGATGCCTACTTATGAATTTAATTGCATGCACAATTTTCATTCTTAAAAGTCTGATTTGTGTTGGTTCAAAATCTTCTGATGTGCGAGTGCGTGTCTTTATTATTAATTTTTTTAATAACTGTTTCACCAGTTCTATAATTATCTGAGAAAGACTAAGTACTTAGAAATAGATAGGCAATGTAGATAAATTACCAAGCCTTTCTTTGATAATTACAAATTTGTGGGGAAGCACAAACTAATGGCAATACGTGGATGTAGTTAGTTATTGCTCGAGGGAGACCTTATAGCGTCACAACCTTGGCCGCCTTCAAGCAAACAATGTTTTACTAATCGTGTGATCGATATGAGTTCATTTTGTTAACCTACTCTAAATACTTCTCTGCTCCTCAAAGCTTCCAACATGCTGACTGTTTCTCATCACCAAGTAGATTTGCAAAGAGTTCATAATATCCCGAAGATTCCAAATTTGCTAAGACTTTGACTAATATGCCCTGTTTCTCATCAATATACAGCTATTCATCTTCAGACACATCTGCAGTTGCTAAAACTGTAATAGGATTGAATTAGAATTCAGATTCTAATCTTGAGTTATCACTAGCCAAGACAACTGTACCAAGAATTTCCCCTAGGAATGTTTCCTACCAAGACAATTTTTTGGTAAAAGATAGAATTATGGAAGCTGTGAAAAATTGAGGTATATAAGTAATTATTAGTACCATGTGTTGATATCTATGATTCTTTAGTTGCAAGCTTTGTAATGCTAATAGTAGGCGCCAGGAAAACAAAGCCTTGGGCAGCTTTCTTGTATAGCGCAGCTCTTCAACGATCTTTGTGAATATTTCTTGATGCTGGACATCGAGGGGAATGAGGGTAAAAGTAAAGCTCGGATTCAAACACTGTTTTTGCAGCCAGAGGGTCAAGAAACACGTTCTTTTCTGCATATTTGTTGGAAGGAACATTGATAACATTCCCCGTCTCCTTTTTTTTTACGGTTATATGTCCTGCATTAGAATATTAATCAATCAGCTGTTGATTCCGGTGAAACAGACTTGTCCCGACGCTGCTGTCAGGCGAAACAGACTGATTGAAATCAAAGAATTCCCACATGCCGACAGGAATGTCATCATATGCAGCAAATCATAAACGACATCGACTGTTTCTGCATTTGCCCAGCCAGTTGATGTTACCAGGATTGCCTGGACGAAAACAAACAACGACGACTACTTTGTTTCTCGTATCCAAGCAATGGAAAAGAAAGTTGTGTTGATTCTCACCAAGATTTTCACTTAACAGCAAGTTTAAGAAGATAAAACAGAGCCACGAAATTGTGACAAAACATTAACCTTACTGATATGAACTCAAGACAAACAAACGTAATCTCCATGAACTCAATACAATGATCTCCATTGATAAAACCTTCACTTTCCACATCAACAAAACTATATACAGTAGACTATGAATTCCACAAGAGCGAGAGAGAATGATAACCTAGGGAGAATGTAACTGACTCACTATGATATTATGTGAGCATATATGTTTAGAGTGAAGAGATTAGAAGCTTGTTATGCCTATATTTCAGGTAGTGAACAGAATAGAAGCTTGTCACGCCTATCTGTCACTTGACATAATATTGGTCATGTTTGTCAACCACTTATATGAAAAAACAAGTCCTTATTTTTTTAAAAAAAGTGAATGAAAGTAATTCTAATAGGTAATAACCTACTTGAAAGATACGAAGATAATGGGACGATTGACATTGATATTTATATTTGCAAGAAACTAGAGGAAATATATATATATATATATATATATATATATATATATATATATATATATATATATATATAATTTTATACATCACAAACTACAATGAAAACATAAAACAAATATTTCTCTCCTTATTCCTCGCATTCTTTATAATTCCATCATAAAAATTTCTTTTTGCATTTTCTCACTATTCAAGCCAGGGATGTATTATGTATCACAGTGCAATCTCAACCATTGTAGTAAGATAAAGAAATAAAGTCTCCATGGCGTATAATCTTAATGGTGCAGAAGTTGGTAGAAACGAGTAATCTGAACTGAATATATTGCTATATTAATTTTATTTTTTCCCCTTGCACAGATCATCCCTGCCTCTGAGGTCTTACAAAAATGTAAAGAAAGAACATCCAGCTTTATCTGCTTGATCTTTATGCACTTGTCTTGGATTTTTCCATCTTCTAAACATAGTTATTGAATTTCCAAGTTCCTCAGGAATCTTCTTGGACACTACCTTTTTTGCTCATAAAACTATGAGTTGATGGAGGACTGAATTTCCTCAAGCGTTTTCCCCTTTGTTTCTGGAACTACCTTTGCCACAAACAGTACTGTGAGAGCACATGATCCGGAGAACACAAAGAAGGTGCCTGCAACAAAATATATTTATTAAAACATTTGGTATCGATGAAGAAATACATAATGCCCATATATCTCAGCCACACATGTACATGATATGTGTGCATCTGGTTTGGATTCTTTAATACCTGTGCTACTCCAGCTCATGAGAAAGTTGAAAGTATATGAAACTGCCCAAGCGCCTAGCCAGTTTACGAGCACAACAAGGCTACCAGCAATACCCTTAATGTGTATAGGAAAGATCTGCAGCCAGTGAAGCAAGTTAACATGCACGATTAATTTCATGTGTCACAACTCTAAGGCTTGGTAACAACATTACCTCAGACATTATCACCCAAGGTACTGCTCCCATTCCAATTGAAAATGATGCAATATAAATCTGATAATACGAGGCAATATGTTAGAGGTGACTGATGTTTTCACGCCATCACTTTAGCATTAAAAAGCAAGTAAGAAAGAGTATTCAACTTACCAGTACACCAGAAACTGCTAAAGTGGGAACCCAGTCAAGCAAAAGTGTTTGCCCCTATTTACCAAAATATGGAACAAGATAAGCCTGTTGTTTCTGGCAAAGGAACATGTACGATCTTGTAGCGTTTGAAATATACCTCAAGGAGAAAAGCTGTCCCAGTTAGAAAGCTTCCCAGAAATGTCCCGGTTGCGGACACCTGAGCAAGAAAATCCAAATTTATATGGTTTACTTCATTGCACAAAAGGGTTACTTGGTAACATTGCTGCGTTAAGTGAATTGCATAAACAAAAAGAACTGCTGACACACCATAAGAAGTGGCCTTCTTCCGGATCTATCCATCAACAATGCTCCTACAATAGTTATTGGAACCTGTTTGGACATATTAACCAAATTGAGATCGGCTTGTATACCAAAGGAGCAGCTGCACTATTCTTGTGGGCTCATTTTAATGTCAAAATATGTGCTATTGTATATGTGTAATTGGCCTTATAGATAGGAAAAAGTATCCAAGTAAAATAACAAGTTCCCCTCTATTTGTTTCTCTAATTCATCAAGAAATAGAGGTACTTTGCAAACCTGAATTAATGCATAAGCTATTGTTCCAGTATTGCCTGAAGACATTCCTGCATTTTACATTTGATCTATTATTAACAAGTTCTGTACATATGATCAACTAGCTCTTGTTAACTTACCAGCTGCTACGAAAGTCTCACTAGCATAAAAACCCACTCCATTTATTCCTCCTATTTGTTGGAATACCATCAGTCCAACAGCAATCTGAACACCACAGTCAATGGGTATGCTAAATTTGCAAAGCACTTCTCCTTCTATATAATTTAAAATCTACTAACACTTAAAACACAAAGTTCTTATGCTGCTTACAGTCACAGAACGTATGTATTTGCTATCGAACAGGTCTAGTATTTTAGCATCAGATTGATCCTTGAGGCTTTCGATATAAGCCTATTCAAGCACAAGCAAGTCAAATTTTATCAAGGCAGCTATAAATTGATAAAATTTAGACAACAGGATGTCCGTGCAGTAAGGAAACTTGCCTTAATTTCTGCAGCTTCTGCTGAAACATCTGCATCTTTGCCACGAAGCCTACGTAGAGCAACTTCAAATTCTTTTTCAAGCCCTACTTTCGCCTGTGAAATCCAATAACAGAATAGCATAAGTAACATTTTCCCATGGCATAAGCCTTTTATTTCTGATATTCAAGACTTACCAGCCATCTGGGGGATTCCGGAATAAAAAATAAACCAACTAGAAGGGCAATGCAGGGAACAAGTCCTTCATTTAAAATTAAATTCAATTATCAATCATTTTTGGCCGTCTAAATATGTAACATAGACACACCTACATCTGGTGGGAGTAAGCTGAAAAGTTACCTGTTATAGCCAGGTTTCGCCACGATAGCATTGTTCCCATTAAGAACGCAAGAGAAGCACCAATTACAATCATTAACTGCAGAATAATTAAATCATGCATATGCCAATGTCTCAAATAGCAACCAGATGATACAACATAGCATAACAACAATCCTTTTAATTCTAATGACCTGATTTAGAGTAGTGAGCCCTCCACGGAGATTCTTAGGCGCTATTTCTGCTATGAACACTGGCACCTAAAAAATTCAAATTTATAATTCATTAGGATAAATTGAAATAATAAAAGTAGCAGACTTGGCTAGTACTTGAGATATAAGTTATATTACCACAAAAGAAAAAACTCCAATGCCATATCCTGTCAAGAATCTACCGATGTCAAGTAACAAAGCTTCCTGTATAAATTAATACAAAGAGTCATATCTCCTCATTTCCTTTTCGATCAGAACAGAATAATAAGTAGGTATATACCATGGACAAGTAAACTGCAAGCCACCCAGCAATACAGAAAGCAGCTGACATTCTCATAGCCTGTTTAACAAAATTAGCATATCGAGATTCAATTTTAGTTATTTTTCATAAAATCAGGGGATATTGGAAAATTTATGAATCAACTAATTGGATTAAGAAATAGGGTGATTACAAATGACTCATACCCCTTTTCGACCAATGGAGTCTGCAATTCTGCCACTGGTAATTGCACCAATCATAGCACCAATGGTCACAATGGAGCCAAACATGGAATACTGAAAAATGGTAGCAACACATACATCTTAGTTCTGTATTATCACAGAGTGAGTAGAATACATATAAATACAATACTAAGAAGGGGCAAAATTAACCTGAGCTAATGTTAAATTCAAATCTTCTCTTATAGCAGATTGAGCAGGAGCTGAGTATCCCACCTGCAACAATTTACAAAACAAAATTGAGCTGAGGAACCCTTTTTCAGTTTTACTTAGACACTAACCTTGATCTCCAATCTAGTGTGTGTGTGCGCACGCGCACGCGCGTTTGAAATGTGAATACTCACACATGAGCCAAACTCAAAAGATCCACAAACAGCAACACAAGTACTGAACAGGACCATCCCAACTGACACATTGGTTTCACTAGTTTCCTCGTCTTCAGAAATCACCACCACCTTGTTGGTATGCTCGATAAATGGCTCTTCCAAATCTTGAGGTCCTTTACTTGCACAATTCTCAATGTCTCTAGTATTAGTAATGGCCATCTCTGTGAATGTGTGTGAGAGAGACAGTGGGGAAGAGAGAGAGAGAGGTGTGAAAATACTGATACAAAGAATGAAATTAATGGAGGGTTTGAAACTTGCGAGAGAAAGATGGTGAAAATACTGATAGAAAGAATGAAATCTATGGAGGGTTTTAGCTATATAAATACACATGTCAAATATGTGATGGCCATGCAGACAACCTAGGAAATTGTAGTGGCTCTTTGAAATGTATTTTTCTAACAAAAATGCAACTGTACTGTTATTGTCTCATGTAAATGATTAAGATGTCTGTTCAGTACAACATGAGGACTCATGTGGGTCGAAAGCTGTCACTGACGTGTTATCTAATCGACAGAATTTTTTTCATTTCATCGTCTTCTTTTTTAATCTATTTGATTCCTCCTTTGCTTTTTTTTTTTTTTTTTACCATCTCTATATTTTCAGTAAAATTGAAGATTCTGCGATTTGGTAATAATTTTACTATACCGGCTAAAGATTTGTTTTTTTTTTTTTGTCAAATATTTGGTTTCATATCAACCACAATATTGTAAACTAAAAAACAGGTTTTTTATATGGTTTTTGTTGTGGAGGATTGCACAACGTAAATCCAATTATACTGTACACATTTTTCTGCATTCTCCCCCCATTTCATTATATCAAAATGAACAGGACCTTATATTTTGATAATCATCCATATATAATATACAAACAGTCATGAATCAAGGTCATATACACACTATGTGAATTACGATCACTAATAATTTAACAATTAAATTACTTAATAAATTCTCAGCATGATATTTCAACAAAAAACCTCAAGTAGAAATGTGAGCAATATAAATCCCAGATCAAAATATCAACTACAGTTACAGTTTACCCACAACTTGGAAAACAAAAACCAAGGCATTATTTGTTATTAGATCCGCTGAATGTAACAGGGCATGCATGTTAAACGATACTCTATATATGTACAAATCGAATCTACGTTTTATTATTGAGCCGACAAATAAGAAACAATCAACACAAAAACATCAAAGCTGTATATGGATCACATCGGAGTAGCTGAATCTTTGGTTTTCACTTTAAAAATTACCATTTCCACGCTGCAACTGCTTGCAAGTTGCTGCTTTTGTTTTGTCTACATATCGCTTCTCGCCATTTCAAAAGTTACAACTACTTGTTAGTTGTTTGATATACTCCAGTTGCGAAGATAACCAGTTCACATCCACAAAGTTGTCACCCAGCTCCAAATGTTATTTAGACGCAACATGTATCTCAGTTTAAGTGATATTCTATTTTTTGATGTATATATTAAAATATAATATAATAATATTTGCATTCAAAATAAAACTTAATCCAATGCTAAATCTAAAATAAATGTAGTTATTATTATAATAGTATAATGTGAAATCAAAAAGTACGTCAAAATAACTTAATATAAAGAAACGTAAAATATTAACACAAGTACAAAAAATTATATAAAAATTGTTTTAATATTCATTTCCTTTTAAATTCCCACTTGCATTGATCATTTCCTTTTCAAATTTGCGATTCCTCAAAGTAGTTTTTCAAATTTGCGATAGATGTATATTTTTCTACTTCAGCATGTATATTTACACACTTTTAAAAATGATTTATTATTGGATATATCATCCTTTACAAGTTTTATAGTGTATATAATTTTATATATAAACTCTTATTTCGTTTGTTTTTCACAAGATTCTTAATAGAGATTTCAATGAGTTTTTTTCTATTAGATATTAAAGTATTATTATCTCAACGTCCGGAGATATCTTTGCATATCATGATAATCTTTTTTGAATAAATGAAGAGAAAAGTGCACTATGTGTACCTGCACTTTAATCGTTCCAGCATTTTCAATACTGTACTTCCATATCTTACAGATGAAATACAGCACTTTAAAATGTTCAGCAGTTAGTGTACTACCGTTAAATAAAGCGTGACGGCGTTAGATTAAATTGTAATTAATATGGTTAATCAGTTTCTCAACAGCTTTTATATATACTATATTTTAACATTTTATTATCTCTCTTTTACTATTTCTTTTAATTATTCATTAACTTATTTGTGAGATATTCACCCTCATCTCCTTCCTTCACCATCTTCCTCACCAAGCTTCACCTTCAATGACCAGTGGCCACCACTGTCCGGCCAAATTCCGGCAACACCCGATGCTTACATATCCATCATGGATAGACTCGTAGAGGCCTGATCTGTACATCCACCAAGACGGATTTGAGAAACTCAGCCTCTACCCCATTTTCCGGCCAAAATCCGGCGACCTCCCCCTTACTTCTCTCTTTCTTCTCCTTCGTTCATCCCTTCCTTCTCTCTAGCTTCTCTCCAGCCTCGTCTCTCCCTCTCTCCAGTTCTTACCGCCTCTCTCCCTCGCTGCCGCGTCACCACCGTTGGAGGTGGTGACGTTTCGTTTCTCCGACCTACACACACAAACCATACACGCGAATGCAATTTACACAGCCCCCAACAAAAATCTCTCATCTTCATTCTTCCTCCGGCGCCGCTGCAACAGTAGTGAAACCACCTCCGCCGCCGGACATCACATTCATGGCGGCGTTTCGCTACTCCGGCCACCTCCCGACCTTAACTCACTTCCCCCCTTCAATCCATCAGAAATTTAGCAAGATGGAGGTCGGTGGGTGTGTTGTGGTACTTTGATTAATTGGTCTGTTTATTTCAATTTATAAATTATTAAAGATTTACTCTTAATTTGATACTTGTGTATTTAAATATATCATGGAAGCTGGATTAAAGACTGATTACAATTTAAATCTCACGCCGTCATGTTTTATTTGACGGTAGTACACTAACTGCTGAAAATTCTGAAGTGCGATATTTCATCTGTAGGATATGAAAATACAGTATTGAAAATGCTGGAACGAGGAAAGTACAAGTACACATAGTGCACTTTTCTCATAAATGAAATTCCTTGTAGCAGCTACGAGATATCTTGAAATACAACTCATTTATATAGACCTCGACGACAAAAATAAATAAAAAAAAATTAACTTTTTGAAACCCATCCTCAATTTTACTCCGCTAACAACCAAACACTAATGTTAGCGGATTCAGCGATAAAACCTCTAATTTTGCCAAAACAGGGACAATAATTCTAATCTAAAAAATCAACCATTCAACCCAACTGAAATTCCTTTATTCCTTCACCCATATACAGCAAGTGATCAAAAACCAACCATTCGACCAGTTAAAACATCTAGCCAAGGCACAAAAACGCTGTTGCTAAAATACATTATGTAATCTCCTATTCATACACCCACATAATTAGATTTTACAAAGGTACAAAAGAAATTAACCAAGACTTGACAGAGATGGCACAGACGACTAGAAAGAAACTGCATCTTTTATTATCATCAAGCTTCCTTCTTCCAACTTATTGACGTCATGCCTTTGATACCCACCAGACCTTGTTACAGCAAACTCACAGCCTCAATCAACATAAGTGTATTAACATTTCCTAATACCCATCTATAACACTGTAATGGTCATTTTTACAATGTGTCTATAAGGAAACCTTGGTTTGTGTATAAGATGAGTACATTAGGAGTGGTCGAACAAACACCTCCGAATGGTTACTGCTATTTGACTAACCTTCTGAGGGTGAAAAACTATGGCACAAATTCCAAAACAAACAGCAACAGAAGAAACTAGAAAAATTAGAGGACGAGGGGGCAAAACTGTATTTGTAATCACGAGACTGGAAGAAATCCCGTGCTGCTTTTTCGAATTGTTAACACTCATTAAAACCTCCGTATTTAACAGTGGAGCAGTTTCTGTCCTGTCAGGATATGTGGAAGCCATTACACTGCGAAACATGTTTTCCTCCATTATAATATCCTGCAACAGTGGAAGCGTACATATTTAATAAAAGATGCAACTTATCTTTAGATATTACTCTTAAAATGGGATTGTGAAGGTAAATAAATTATATATGTCCATCACATCTTAACACGTGCATGACAATGACTCGTACCAATCCTACAATTCTCTATCTGCCTTTTTTTGTCCCTTTATGGATATCGGGAAAAGATTTTCTGGACTGGACACCTTATTTCAGCTTAGATTTACAATAAAGACATCCAATGGGCATGTGATGCATCTTTTGATAGTTATAACCAACTCCATGTCTTTCTTGCTAATTGCATCCGACGCACATCTGATTTGTATTAGACAATTCAGGTAACTATCACTATTTATGCTCCTAAAATTAATTCATGCTTTCATTTACTATCATTAAATGATGAACTTGCTTGTTCAGGTAAACAAGACCATGAAATAATTGTAGAAAGAATTCAGTCTGACATATACTTGCCTCATCCAGATATTAACAGAGATACTGATATTTACTAAACGAAACTTCAAAGAGAAATTACTAAGATATCTCTGGTAAATCACTTGAGTTCATAAACAATTTAATGTTAAGTGCCTACTTCCCTTTTGCAGTGTTTTGCAAAAAATTTTATAACTACTGATTGAAAACTACAGTCCTACTGTTATATTCCTTCAAGTCTTTTTTTCTAAGAACTTAATCCTCGGGTATTTTGTCATCTATACTATACTATAATAAGTGAACATAGGAATAATTTGTAGCACTAAAGTTTGGTTACATATTTTTGGTCATTCCTAAAGTAACCTTTTCTCTATCTTTTTTAAAAAACAAATATAAACAATGAGAGACAGACCAACATGTCTCTTCTTAATTATAACGTGTTCTTACTCGAAAACAAACACAAACCATCATATACTCTTTTTAACTCTAATGTGTTCCACTACAAGACAAAACATGATCCATCATGTAACCCTTTTTGACTCCAACGTTCTCTACTCCACGAAGCCAATACAAAATAAATAATAATCTTTTCCTTATAAATGAAAAATATGAAATATGAAAAATATGATGTAAAATTAATTAAAAACATATTGTCACATACTAATATTTGAAGAAATTTATATATAGATAATATAAATGTTTATTGTTTATACTACCGATTTATAATATAAAAAACATTGTAAAAGCTAAATTTCTAAGAGAACATTTAATTAGTCGATTAATTTTAATTTTAATCAAACTTCAATTCGTGATCATAGAATTCCTAATGCAAAACAATTATGGGAATCCAACAATACTAAAACACAAATAAATGATGTTAAAAATTAAATTATAAATAATAAATTTCTAACCATATACTCGCCCGTGCTTCGCATGGGTTTAAGGCTAGAACTAATCATTCAACACTCATCCATACCTTAACATGTATAATTCTTATATTAATCCTCAGGTATTGTGCCATACTGAGTGTTTGGCTTACCTTATCTTTCAGAAATAAGTCCTTATTTCTAGAAAAAAAAGTAAGTATATACCTACTTTCTCCTGAAAATAAATACCTATTTTTGTTGAACATATTTCTGGAAAAAAAAAGGTAAGTATATATCTACTTGCTCCTGAAAATAAGTACTTATTTTGGTTAAATAATGAATGTGAACTATTCTCCTTAATATTTATTTCAAAATATATATATATATATTATATAGAGTTAAGTTCTATGGAGTACATTAAAACATTGGAGTATTGGAGTACAAATAATAATTTTTTAGTTTAATCATAAATAATATCTATGATTACCCAAATTTATATATAATTTATCATTTATATGTAGTACTAAACATAATTGTTAATTAATCATTAATATCTTTCAACTTTAACAAGCATTAAGATTGTTGTTCTGCTTATAAGTTATATTGCAGAACATAATGTCCTACGATTTATAAAAATCACTGTTTTATCTTTTGATTACAATATTTATGTTGTAGAACATAATCTGCAGGTTATCGGATGTTTACAAATATTGTAGAACAAAAAAAATAAGATTAAAGTGACTAGATTATATTGTATCAATTTTGTACTCCAATACTCCAATATTTTTTGTACTCCATAGAACTTGACTCATACATATAAATTTTTAATAAACAATAAGTCCTTATTTTGATAATTACTTATTTGCCAGATAATGAATATAACACTCTTCCCTATCTTAAGAGGTATTTGATTTGCTTTCTCTTACTCATATATAATCAGTTTTCTGGTTAGCGAAATATTAAAGTTTCTCCATTATCCTTGTAAACTGGAGCTATAAAATCCAATCCTAAGGCCAGGTCACCAGACTGCATATTCCCCAGGATTAGCCATCTTCATAGCAACATATAAGTTCAGATACTTCATTTCTGTCCAAAAGCCTACTCAAAGGACTTACAACTATAAGGACAGCCAACTGTCCCTGACATTTCATCCTCGATAGAATTATATACAACCCTTATCCTTATCAATGCATGTGATGGGGTCAAAATCTAGACTATTTCCCTCAACCTAAAAAGCTGGAGAGATATTTCCCCCCTTTCTGTTAATTTTTATTAAAGACTCCTAACTTGTCTTTAGCCTCCCACAGAGTACTTGTTGATCAAAGTTTTTGGGCACAACTGGATTTCGTAGATAATCAATTATGAAAAAAAGAAGTATGTTGTGTGACCCACTTCTACTTTAAATGATATCTGATAATAGGGCAGAAAGGTCTCATATGGAACTGCAAACGAAATTTTCTAACCTGATTCGTAACAGGAACATAGGTAAACAAGTCTATTTTAGAGCTTGCCTCCAAATAATCACCTTGGGAAACATAATTTAGAACTGGCACTGCATAGTTTACCTTGCCCTGAAACTTCCGAGTAAGCCTGGCATTAGCATGACAAATATTCTTCTTACACAGTTTAATGTCAGCATCATTAACACCCGAAATCAAGCTATTGTTCACCATGATCTTCACATAGTAAGATACTCTTTCCAATATGACGACAGACTGATTGTCAATGAGGAATTCTAATAAACCATTAAACCGTTGTATTTGAGAAGAACTCAGGAATTGTTGCTCATTTCCCAAAGCTGACCCCTTTAGCAACCATGCAACATCTAGGATAAACTGAGAGAAGTACTTCTGCCTTAAAATGGAAACATCACATGGAGAACTGGAACTTGCATCTAACAACTGAGATTCATTCAACTGAAGAGATGTAACAAGTTTATGCTGTATAGTATTCATTTCAGAGCATATCTGTTGATCACCAATGAGTATGGGAATGAAGTTCGACACGCCAGATTCATTCTCGACCTGCAATAAAGTTGTTTGTATAGCAAGGTTAGTTAATTTTAAACAATGTATGTTATAAATGTGTTGATGCAGAAAACGGATTTGATAAACTAATTTTTATTTGATACATATTATTAACTAGATAAATTAACTGAAATTGATTTGTTGGTGGTATATTTATGATTATAGGAATTCGCTACTAATCAGAAGATTTGTTCCTTAATCCAGGATTTGAGTTGAGTTCCAAGTTTACTTGTTCTCCAAGTTAGGAGATCGACGTAAGCAATTGAAACATTATTATTTCCAGAGATTAATATTATTAATTAAATCTGAGGTAAACACCTATCACGGCTGAGAATCGGCGAGAAACACACAATAAATCCCATATTTAATTCAACCAAAAATAAATTGCTTAAGTGGATATCCTAACTCGCAGAACAAGTAAACTTAGAGCTTAAGTTAAATCCTAGATAGAAGGAAACAAATCCTTTTACTATTAGCTAATTCTTAAAATCTTGAATATACTTGCAAAATATAATTATACCAACTAATCAATTATCGTTAATTTTACTGCTAAATAATAAATTAATACTCCATGTGTCCCTTCCATTTCTTAACAGTTTTTTCCATTAATTGACACGCATTTTAAGACGAACATAATATATAGTTCCAAAACTTATTTTAAAATTTCCTTTATATGAATAAAAAATAAAATAATTTATGAAACTATATTGTACAGGAGCATTAAAATGTGTGCCAAACCCTCTTTCCCACATGTTAACAACCTAAAAGGACTGAGTGAGTAATATATAAAATAAACAAATTAATTTACTAATTCCTTGTTCAACATCATGTGTGTGGGCAAAAGAAGAAATAATTCCACAGTACACCGTAGAACCAAATGTAAACACAATCCACCATAGACAAATATATAATATATACAAATTAACTAATTCCTTGGTCTACGTCATGTGTGGGTTTTTTTTTGTTTAGGGGGTGGGGTCACAAGAGAAAAAAATTCCAGACTACAACGTAGAACCACATGGAAGCATCATCACGAGCACATACAACACCCCCCCCCCCCTGAAAAATACTTCCTTTCTATAAGAAATCGAGTTAAACTCAACTAGATAGAAAAACATAAGAAATCGAGTTAAACTCAACTAGATAGAAAAACAACAAATGAAGTTTGGGGTCTACAGGTTCCACAAGGTCTGAGATGCAATTAGAACTATCCACTCAATATACGATAACTTCGCTAAAATACCCATTCGCTCTAATTCACAAGTGCACTGAAATTGGACAAACTATCTGTTCATGAAAGTTTAAAAAGTGACTACCTTCATGTAGTTGACGCAGAGTACAATACAAGCACACAAATCGTATAAAACATAATCTACAAGCTAACGGGGGTGCCACATGAGTTCATTTCCTTAAAGAATATTTTATTTGTTAGAGCATATGCTGCTACAATGCTAGTTTGCTACTCCCTCTGTCCCAGCAGATTGTATGCGTTTGAGACAGAGGGCTGGGCACACATTTAAAGGCACTTCAAAAATATAGTTACATAAATTATTTTGAAATTCCTTTTCTTCTGAATAAAAAATATAATGTTTAAGTTATAACTCAGAGTCTCAGAAACAAAAAAATTTAAAATAAGTAACAGAACTATACATTATAGAAGCCTTAAATGCATGCCAAGCAATGAAAAAACTGTATAGAAATGAGTTGGATGGAGAGAGTACTAATTTTTACCCCACATACGCAAGGAAATTGATTAATAATTCTGTATGTAATAAACATATATTAGCTACAAGAAACATGTTATACCCTACCTCAATGAAAGCAGGCCCAAAGACATTTGATTCGGTATGAGGAACACAAATTTTGAGCAACTGGTGGTCAAGAGAACTGGACGTGTCCTCGTCTTTAACATCATTTAATGTTGAAAAGGAAACATCATCGCATGAAAGATAATTCCCAGAAAAAGATACAAGAAACCTGACAGTGGAGTAGGAAATATACAATGCATTAAATTTCACATAAACCAACTGAAATATATTCATGAACTTTTCATCCAAAATCATGACTGGTTTTAGCCTTTCACCATATTTTCAGTACAAACACGTATATAGGATTCAAATTGGTCATTAAAGTGGAGACCAAATAACACTTTGTTCACCAATCTCAATAGAAAATCATTTCAATCACATAAATATCACTTTGGTAAGTTTTGAATTAGAAGATGAGTAAAAAATACACTTAAAAAATAGTAAAATCTGAAAAAAAATAAAATAATGGACCATAAGATTGTAGATAAAGTTCTGTTCCTGGGTGGTATCGTGAAGAAATATAAGAGCTTTGCCATTCTTGATATTTTCAAAAATTAAATCAAAGAAAAATGATTATAAAATTAAAAACAAATAGTAAGTAACTTTTTTTAGATATGAATATATTATTTGAGATACTAGAATTCACAACTTTTCATTTAGTTGTGATGACATGTAAGAAACGGTTGACAACTCAATAAAATTTAACTGATACAAAGTTGAGATCGGTAAACATGGGGAGAAGCATTAGGAGAGAACCCTTAGAACCACTACCTTATTTATAGTATTAGTTAGGGTCTTGCAGCAGTTTTGCACATGAAACAAATGTCTTATTTATGTATTATATTTTGAAATTACTTTTGAACACACACGACGATGAAAAAAACATGTATTTAGATTTAGATCCTGAAAATCAATGAAAAATATAGGGTTCTGCAGCGGAACCTTAGTGGTTCTATTTTAAGCATTGGTTCTCTCTTGAGCGCGACCCATATATATATATATATATATATAGACACACACACACACACATAGGCAATTGTTCAAATACAAACCACTAAAATAAAAACTAAAATACAAACCAAAAAAACTATACCTAAACGACATTACCCACCCCGTATATGTCATCACCCATCCCTATATGTCATCACCCACCGAGGGCCCACCCTCGCCCAATCCATCCCTAGGCCGCAAGAGCCTCACCAAGGCTCTGCACAGACTGGCTCCAAACACCCTTAAGAGCCAAAACCTAGGTCCACCATTGTCCAACTTAGACCTTGTCTAGGCCCATCTCGGGGTCTATCCCTGGTCCCAAAACCCCCACTCCAATACATGTATCATATTTTCGAGCCGAATATGAGCCGAGACACCAGATAATCCGTATCGATTTACAGCCCTACTCCAATACAAACTACTAGAATAGAAACTAAATAGAAACCAATGCTATTAAGTAGAATGATGCGGGTTTTGGGACCAGGGATGGACCCCGAGATGGGCCTAGACGGGGTCTAAGTGGGGCCTAGTAGGGCCGGGTCGGGGCCTAGTGGGATCATGGTGGGGCCAAGGTTTGGCTCTTTAAGACTGTCTGGAGCCTGTGAGGGTCTGTAAGGAGCCTTGGCGAGGCCCTAGCGGACCCGGGGAGGATTGAGTGGGGGTGAGGGTGGGCCCTAGGTAGGTGATGACATATAGGGGGTGGGTTTACAAAGCACATAACAATATTCACAGGCATGTCTATATTCAGTCGTAAAATACTAAATCTGCTAGATATACATCCTCAATAAACGATAGATAGTTGAACTAATTTACTTGGCAAATCAATATTTAGTTCACACTTAATTCTTGAATTTCTAAGTAAGCCAGATCCATTGTTACTCATTGATTAAAGTACTGTGAACTCTAAGCCCCAAGTTCAAACCCTGGTGAACAAATGTTGCGAGCACATATGTTTGTATTCAAGTAAAATACAATTTCTTTCATAATGATGCAGCAAGAGTAATACCGAAATTTGGGTTGAAGTAGATTACTTCCACAAACAAGTAATTCCATTGGCTTGCCAGCCTCAAAGCATGTAGGATGAACATAGTGAAGCTTGGGAGCTGCTTTCTTCACCCGGACTTTCACTACAGATGTTCCATCTGTGTCAATGATAAATTCAGAACATGTTATAAAGCATGTACAATCAAGCATTCAAAGAATCTAGCGAAGGAGATAAACAAATTAAAAGAATATTCTGAAAACAAATTAAAACCCCATCCATGATAAGACAAAGGCTACCAACAAATTGTTCCGGGCCTAGACATTTGCACAGTTATTACTCCATTAAAACACATTAAAGTATATAAAATCAAATAATTTACTTTTATCCCCAAATCAATCACAGGTATATAGATGTATCTATTAGACATCCAAATATAAAAACACAGGTTTTTGAGCACAAGAATTGATTAATAATAGAGGCAGTGAACTCCAAGAAAAGAAAGCATTTTTACAAAATTGCCCAACTTCAGCTTCGTTGAACGCTTGATTGTTCATTTACGTAAAATTTAAACCTGAAAGTGGAGACTTCGCATCAATTATATGCATATAGTAGTCATGTAAATGAGAAAACTTATTAAGAGACCAAATATAATGTAAGGGAGATAAAATTGGTATTCTGAGCTCTGGAAGTATGCCAGCTAGACTTTCCTCTTTTAGAAAGGAGGGTTCTAAATTGACAAAAAAATCCTAACAGATTGGACAGAAAACAGATATCTTTTTAATTTTTTTATACTACTTTCTTTTTTAAAGGATAAAGGAGGTTGTCGTGCAAAAACAAAAAGCTATGATTTTACAAGCAGAATCACTTCCAATAGCAATTACCTTTCAGAACATGAAATATAACATTGTTTAGGTACACATAAAAGCTACCCTTTCCAAAAAGCATACTTCCAGGCGCAACAAGGCTCTGTAAAGAAGCCACAGGATCTCCACATACCTGCTCAGGTGCAATTTACACTATAATTAAGTCGCAAGAATCAAGTTGAACAGAAAAATAAGCTTAACTACAAAACTTACATTGATAATGATGATGAAAAAGTGCTCTAAGGACAGTTTGAAAGGAACAAATATTTTGATCAAGAAGGACATACAATAAGGAACGGGGGAAGTAATGTATTACTTTCAAATCACTCATCGGTTTTATCTTAACCACCAACTATCAAATTCCAATGAAACATATTTTCAGTGTATGGCTTTTAAAAGAAAATATAACAAATATTGTTTCCCTGACTCTAAAGTGCAAGTCAAATGCCACAAAGAATCAGTCATAAAAAGTATGTTTCAGTTCACACTCATTTTTCTCAGAAAAGACCTAGGCCAATAGAAAAAGATATAAAAACAACAGACAACTCACAAATTATTCTCTTTCATATATCAAGCATCGAGCGAACAGATTACCTTAACCCACATTGAGTTTGGCATTGCTACGAAGACAGTCAAGATTGTACAACCGGGACGGACATATCCCTCCAACTCAACTGGCATGTTGGCCAACCACTGAAAAATCTGCAAGAGAAAATTAACCTGATGTTACTGAAAGCCAAGCATTAATAATCAAAATAGAGACCTATTCCCCCTTCAATACTAAACTGCAATAATAATCCTTTAATACTTGGTGCCGAAGTCGTCGAGGGAACTCAGCAGGATTCCAGTCATAAAGCTTGAAGGAGATCCGGCCAGTGGGACACTGCGGGGAAGAAATTGAATCATCCACTGAAATAATGTCCACTAAAACAAAATAACAGATGACACAGAAAAGAAGTTGCATTTCCCTGCCACTTACCACAGAGGAGAAAACATTTTTATTTTCGTAATAGGATGGAGACTGATTACACTTTTCTTTTTCCTCATCACCTTGAGTTTCACCAGAGCCTGCAAGTGATACACCGCTATCACTCTGGATATTTTGAGAGCTTGGAGCTGAGCAGAGTAAGGATGTAGGTCTTTCAACATCAACCAATGGTTCCCTTTCTACCTCCTGGTTGTTCAAGAAAACTGCACATGTGACATACACCATTAAGCCACTTTTTAACTCTTACACTAGCAAAGAAGTATCACTTTAAATGGACAATTCACAATACCATGCACACTGCTTTGCAAAAAGAACTTCCTAAATCACTAACAGTAGACTATACAATCAAGCAGCTTAATTTGCTAAGGAATTCCATACTAGAGCAACCAAGTATCACATCAACCAAAACCAAAAGCTGTCCTCTACCAAAAACATGGAATCCTAATAATGACGGAGATCACTTATGCTAAACCTTTTATTTTCGGATTAGTTAGGTAAAGAGAACTGAAAGTGTAGAACCATTCACAGAATTGATACCTCCAGCAGTGACATCATCAAAACCAGCATCTTCGGCTGATGAAAGCTGTTGGGTGTCTCTTTCAGTGAGGCCCTTGGAATCCGTAGATTTTCTTCGGCGTCTGTTATTGTGGCGCTCTAGTTTCCGTCTACAACTGCGCTTACCTTCATCAAAGTCCGACAGAATGTGGAACCTACCAGAATACAGTAGTGTAATACTTCAGAAGAGCAACAACAAATTAACCCCAAAACATCCAAGACACCAAGGCATGAGCCTCATGCAGCACAAAATGTATTAAAGTATTAATATAATTCAAATGTCACACAGTTACGAAACACATTGTCTCCAATTGATAGAGAAACTACTTAGCATGGACTGACACTGACAGAGGTGCCTATTAAAGTAAGGCAACCAGAGGGTCATAATGAATATAGAGAAACATTCAGGAATATTCAGTATACAGAAGTAACACTGCAGTCAAGAAAGGACAGATAGAGTAATGCACTATGTGACTCGTGTAATCATGTAAAAATGATATCTTTTCAGTAAAATAACTAATAAGCAAATTGAATGTTCAATAGTCAATTTCTGTGTCTCGCTTAATAAGCAAATTGGTAGGAAATTCTACCAAATTCAGAAGTTTTTACCCAACCATATCAATTTGCAATTGGCACCATATATGCATATTGCCATATTAGCATTACAGGACTTCAAAATCATTTTTTTTCTTTACAGACTATATCCAACAAACATATAGTTTCTAAGCTTATCCAGTTCTCCGCATCCCTATTAAACTTTGCTTATATCGATTGCTCACAATTAATAACTGATAACCAACTATGTTAAGCTTCAAAGCTTAAACTCAATCACAAGTATCTCAATAAACGTAAGCAAATTAAAGAAAGAAGCAGTCTTTACTACTCACTTGCCACACTGTTGACAGTATCTCTTATTCTCCCCATCAATAAACACACTAATCGCATTCGCACACCCTAAACACACTTTATGCCTCTTATGATACCCTTTCAGCTCACTAATATCGACACCACAACCCGGAACCTGACAGCGAAACCCGCCCGGTCCAATCCGAACAGTCCGGGCCTTCTTCTTCCCCGGCCCAATCTCTTCTTCCTCCTCCATCTCCGCCAGCTTCGCATCCATCTCCGGACACGCACAGGGCACCCGACCCGCTAAATAATTGGAACAGACTAGTCGTGGGTCCCGCTTCCGGACCTTATCGGTGCTTTTAGGTTCCGGCGCAATCGCCGGCGGCGGAGGTGGTAGACTGGGCGGTACAGCAGTGGAAGTGAATTGATCGAAGTCTAGAAAGTCGGTCCAGTCCCAGAGAGACGATGACGCGGCGGGGAGGTGTTGGTCGTCGTCGTCGTTGAACATCTGGATTGAGATTGAGTCGATATCTGGTATAGACGGCGGTGGTGGTGAATTATTCATTTTTCAAACCCTAGTTTCTGAGAGAAATATGGGAGAGAAACAGTGAGAGAGAAGGAGAGAGAGAGAGACGGTTGGTAATGTTGGTTGGGTGGGTAGAGATTTGGTGGTAGTGGTGGTGGTAATAATGTTAGGTGGCGACACGAACTTCGTTTTGCTTTTCTCCTTGATTGTTACACTACTTTTATTTCAACTAGTTTTTTTTGCCCTTGCTACGCACACACGGGTATTGATTCTCTGATTTTTTATTAACTTAATCTATATTTTTTCTCGTGATTAACCTCAAATCTGACGGATAATCGGCGTAGTCAAACTATTTATTATGAGTTTTAGATTATAAAATTTTATGTGTTTATTAGTATTTTAGCCTATGCTACGCGCACGGGTATAATTTTTTGTTTTATTATCTATTTAACCTATACATTTTTTATTAACAACCAGTATGGTATGATATATAATTAAGAAAGACAACGTATGTAAGGGTCAAAATACTCGAGTTATGTTATTGGCGATCAGTACGTTATGTTATTGGCGATCAGTATGTTGTATATGTTAACGATAATATATACGAATGTCGATTGAAGAAAAATAAAATCACGCAACGCAACAGAAATTATAACGACGCAGACTATAAATCTTTATATTTAGAATCATATAAATAATTACTCCCTCTGCCCCCCTCAATTCTTTAAGTTACTTTTCAGCACGTTTTCCCACACTCGTTTAAAGTATAATTCCATAATATATTTTTTTAAAAAAATTTCTCTGAAAAAAATTTTGATACTTAAACTTTTATTCAAAAAAGGAAAATTTTAGAAAAAGTTCTACAACTATAATTTATAGGAGTCTCAAAATGCGTGCAAACATTGAACGTAAACAACCACGGGGCACGGAGGGAGTATAAATTTAACCTGATTATGCAGATTATAAAACTTCCATCCATTCTTTAATTATAATATTAAGGTGAATATGGTGAAGATGAAATTTCCTCCCGTCCTTAATAAAAAATAATAAATAGGTTAATAAATAATTAAGCTTAAGGGAATACATCACTAAAGGAATACATATGTAGTCATAATTTAGTTACATTACTAAAATTATATGCTACAGTTATTGCATATAGATAAAATTGATAATAAAAAGATCTACGTGATAAAAATCTATAATAAAATAGATTATGTATTGATTTTATAACGGTATAGATTTTTCATTAATATCATTAATATATCCAAATATTTAATATAATAATAATATTTCATGTTAGGAATAAAAAATTTTAAGTTTCTGGATCTATTATTAAATAATTATTTGTATAGTTAAAATAATAAAAAATATTAGGTAATTTTTTCTAAAATATTTATTAAAAACATTAAAATAGTAATGACTATATAATTAAAATTTCTCGGTGACACATCTTATCTTAAATAAAATAATAAAAAGTAATAATAAACTGTATGTAAAAAGTTTTATTGTTAAGTTATTTAAATGAAAATATGCTCATTTATCAAATTTTTATTTAAATAAAAATATACTCATAGCATTTTGGTCCGTACTACGCAAACGGGTATGATTTTTTTTTTAATCTAGTTAACCGATACATTTTTTATTAACAAACAGTATAATATGATATATAAGTTATGAAAGGTAACGTATGTAAGAGTCAAAATACTCGAGTTATGTTATTGGCGATCAGTATGTTGTAGATGTTAAAAATAATATATACAAAATATCGATTGAAAAAATTAAAGCATGCAACAGAAATTATAACGATGCGGACTATATAAATCATTGTATTTAGAAACATAAATAATTAGGCTTAATGACCTTTTAGCCCTCGAAGTATGGATGGAAGTTCCGATGCGGCCTCGAAATTTAAAAACGTATCTTTCGACCCTCAAAGAATCTTTGTCGTACCTTTTAGCCATTTTTAAAAATACCGGTATAAATCGGGGGATAAACTTGACAATTCATATTCGGGGTAAAGTTTGGGCGTACCTTTTAACCCTTAAAAGTATACATCTCGTTGCTTTTAACCCCTAAAGAATACATTAAAATACATTAGATGTTCCTTTTAACCCTTAATGTTTAATGCCCCTTTTAACCCTCACGTGCGAAATGTCAACTTTGTCCAGCCCCGTTATACACTGGTATACGCTATAAGGGCTAAAAGGTACGACAAAAATACTTTGAGGGTCGAAAGGAGCGTTTTTAAACTTCGAGGCCGCATCGGAACTTCCACCCAAACTTTAAGGGCTAAAAGGTCATTTAAAAATATGTTCATTGTATTTTGGCCCGTGCTACGCACACGGGTATGATTTTTTGAAAAGTCTTGTGTATGAAAACTTCCTTCTCAAAAGCCGAAATTATGGAGTGAGAAAGGACTCCATTAATTTGAAATTATAACAAAACTCTTGATTTGCTTATTGAATATAGTGTATACGGAAGACAATACATTATATATAAAAATGGATTGTAATAATAAATGTCAAAATCATTGAAAATCAAATAAACTTTGACTATGTTTCCTTATTTTCATATAAGTTATAGCAAGCTAGATGCATGTATCTTAAAATTTAAAAGTCTAATATATAGAAACTTCCTTATCAAGAGTTCAAATTGTGGAGTGAAAAATACTCCATTAATCGGAAATTATAACAAAATGTCGATTTAAAATTGAATATAGTTAAAATAGAAACCGCACAAATTATAAGAAAAAAAATTTGTAGTAATAAATGCTAAAATATGTGAAAATCAAAATATATTTGACTACATTTCCTTACTTGCTATTAGTTATAGCATATGCCCATGTATCGAAAAATATAAAAAATTTAATATATAAAAACTTCACTATCAAGAGCTAAAATTACTGTGTTAAAAAGTGTTCCACTGATTAGGAATTATAAAAAAAGTCTTGATTTGGAAATTAAATGTATTTAAATTGGAATTCAGTATATATTATACAATAAAGAATTATAATAATAACGGCCAAAATCAGTTAAATCAAATAAACTTTGATTATTTTTCCTTATTTACATATGGGACCCATGCATCCAAAATATTTAAAAAAATCGAATATATAAAAACTTCCTTATCAATAGCTAAGATTATGAAGTGAAAAAAAATACTCTATTAATTAAAAATTATGACAAAAAGTCTTGATTTTAAAATTTAATATAATGAACATGGAAACGACAAAAATTAAATGAAAAAGCCTTTTAGTAATTAATGTCAAAATCAGTGGAAATCAAATAAAGTTTGACTTCCTTATTTGCATATGAGATATAATAGTCTAGATCCATGTATCTGAATATATACAAATCTAATATATAAAAACTTCCTTGTCAAGAGCTAAAATGGTGGAGTGAAAAAAGACTCCTTTAATTTGAAATTATAACAAAAAATCTAGATTTGAAAATTGAATATATTGAATATAGAAACCACTGCATATTATACAAAAAAGGATTGTAATAATAAATGCAAAAACCATTGAAAATCAATTATATTATGACTACTTTTTCCTATTTACATATGATTTATAGCAGGCTAGATTCATGTATCTGGACGGAAATTGCGTCATATTCATTCTCCATGGCTCTTGTCAAAAAACAATGACACACGATAAGAAGTAAACTCAAGATCAATAAAGCAGATGTTGAAGAAAAGTGAATATAAATCTTCACACGATGAGCATCCGACAATGGCGTGGATGAAGTATCTCTATTCAGCAGCTGCAAGGAAAACTCAATAAAAAAAAGAGCCTCAATAAATACAGTACTGGAGGACATATATGCATCATAATCACTATCAATACGAAGGGAAATTATGCAAAAATAATGTAAAAAAATTACAAATTATAATGTCATCTATACAATATAAAAAAACTGAAAAACTGAAAAACTGGAACATCAATACAAAAAGGAGAACATAGATCAATGCTAAGTGACAATCCTATATGTGTAGGTCGATCGTATACTTTCATCGGGTTTTCATTGGAGCTTTTTTCAAATTCCTGGAAATTGAAATCAATAGAAATCGTGAGGACATATCTCTCAGCTTTTCTCTGTAGCAAATTATCAAATACGCTATATATAAAATCATGTATTGATTACGATACCTGCAGCGTTCAAACAACAAACTTCAGAACCCGTTCGAAATTGGAGCCAGGAAAAGTAACATTGCTTTAGAATCCGTCCGAGATCGGAGACGCGGTTGAAAAGCCATAAGACGCGGGTGTAGCCAGTGAAACCATAAGATTCAAAAAACGCCAAAAAGAACAGCATATACCGCTCTTCTAGTTTGAAAACCAGGCTTCTTAAACTGATGTCGTGATCAAAGGTGTTAAAAATGGATTTGTGTTCATTCTTGATAAAATCAATAAGAACACTAACTTTTTTACCATTTTGTTTCCTTCTACAATCCTTTGATACCAAACCATGGTTGTCGTCGAACAAACCATCAAATACCTGGTGCATGTGCTTTCTTTTGATTCTTGAAAATTGTTTCAACACTTGAACCACATCCTTTCCTTTTCGCACCTGCCGAACCAAAATTTTACGATTATAATCGAGGATTTCGATACTGCAACATGACCTACCATAGAAAGGATTGCAAAACTTGTTGACGACGTTGAATCCGTCTTCATGCTAAAAAAAACACGACCACCGTTATCGCTACAATATAAAAAAATGTTAGTACCAAACACTCTGCAAATCGAGAGAGAAAAAATGATCAAATGATTACAGATGCAAGCAGATTATAAGAATTTCAAATATCAAATAGAAAAAATAGCAGAGAGCATAATGGAGGAGGAAGAGATTGATTAAAATAATTAAGAATGGATTAGTTATGATTAACTATCATGTTTGAATTTGAAATCAATCAGACGTAGTAATGAGTGCCATGATTGGAGGAACCGAATTCAATGCCTTTTTCAAACTCTCATGTGGTTGGAAGATACTATGAGATCCAACATTATCTGGGTCGGGTTACATGAAGATCCGAAATTTGAAATTATAGTGTTAATTTGAATAAGGAAGATGCTGGGTCGATCCGGAGCTCAATGGGTTGATCCAAGAGAATGTGAAATTACCAAATCAGCCTTAAAAAATGACTCATGCTTTAAGAATTATATAGATGTATATTCATAATGTCATATTTGTGTTGATATTGCAAAAAAAATCAATTATTTTGTCAGGGGAATATTTCATTTACTTGCACTCTCCAGAAGTCTTGGTATCTGAGTAATTAAAAAATATTTATATTATTATAATCAGGTCAGATCTAAACAGAAAGATCTGGGCCCTTACATTTCTAACCAGCTTGAACGTAAAGTTTTCAAAACTAACCAGCCTAATTCAACACAACTCGGGCGACCCAAGTTGGTTTTCTTTGGCAGTGCGGGTCGCCCCTGGCAAAGGCGACCTCCATTGTTACCATTCTTAGAGTACAGGTCGCCCTATACACGGGCGACCCGTACAGTTATTTTTTTTTAAAATTTTAATATAATTGTATTATATATTTTATATTAATAAAATTTTATTTTGGTTTGTTAATTTATTTAAATGCATAATATATAATCTGTACTATTTATTTTTTGTATTATTATTTACTGTGGATCTTGTGAAAGTTTGTATTATTATCTACTGTTCGGTATGTTTTACTTGAAAATTTGATGTGAAATAAAGTTTTAGAGTCACACCACACCACACCTCTGTGCAAAAGATTTCTGAGCAAATATTAAATGATGATTTAGGATTAACATTAAATAAACAACTTAATGGATACGTACTGACTATTTAGAGAAATAACTTAGAAATTACACATCGGGCTGAGCATTGTACAATGGACATTTTCTGCTGCGTGGTGTGGCCCTCTTACTTGCATCGACCACATTTGGAGCCTGTACGGGAACTGTCCATCTCCGTTCGTAGTCTCACGGATTGGCCCCTTTGTCCTCGGTTTTTCCTTCACTTTCTCAATGCCTCGTTGGATACCACAGTTCCAAACATTCTCCATTCCACTGGTAAGTCAATATCCCAATAACCAATTGCTGGTAATGGATATATCATTGGCTCCCACGATTTGAACAAAGTGGAGTTGTAGTGGAATGGGCCAATCCATTGCTTCCAGTTTATTACATTATGGTTGCAACCAGCAATCAAATGTGCACACGGCAGGCGGTGGCAGGCCCATTTCCCGCAAGTACATGTACCATTACTTATGTCATCCACCTGTGTGTTCCCTCCCTTATTCACCCCTTTCACACTGTACCTTTGTGTCTTAATGGAGAACAAGCCGTTCCTCGGTTAAACGTTTCCACCCGGTGCCCGTTCGCCTTGGCTGAAATCTTCTCCAACTTATTTCTCGTCCTAAGACAAAGTTCGTGACCTTCGCTCATGCTCTCCTGCACTGCGTTCCTCTCCTTGTTGACCGTCCTAACAGTTTTATAAAACAGGAATTCAAGCATCGCGGACACTGGTAGAAAGCGAGCCACACGCACGTTGCCATTAAAGCTCTCTGTGATGTTTGTGGTGGCCTGGCCATAATGAGCGTGGCCTGTGTCATGAGAAATTGTCCAGAGGGCAGGATTTATCGCCCTCAGCCACCTACACGCTTTTTCAGAAATCTCCCCAATCTTTTTCATGTAGGCCTTATGTTTTCTGATCTGTGGCGTACTGCCGGCGAGCCACATGTACATCTTAAGCTCCATTCCTGGGTATTTCTTGGAGAAGTTGCTCCTAACATGATGGAGGCAGAATCTGTGAACGCCCAGAGGCGGGGTGAAACCATTGCGTTCGTCATTTATTGCAGCGAGGATCCCCGTGGCACGGTCAGAAATAATGCAAACGCCACGTCTATCTCGGCATATATGCTTCCGTAAAAGACGTAGAAACCAAGACTAGTTCTCCATGGTCTCCTCATCAACCAAGGCAAATCAGATGGGATATTGATGGTTGTTAGAGTCTACTCCCACCGCTACCAGCAATTTCCCATTATACTTTCCCTTAAGGAATATACCATCAATGAAAATAACTGGCCGTGCATACTGCCAACCATCAATCATTGCTTTCAAGCACCAAAATGCCCGAACAAATGTTGATGTACCCCTGTCAGTGTGATGTGGAACCACGTTAACCACAACCACGCATCCTGAATTTGTACTTGCCATGACGTTAAGGAACCAAGGGATCTCGTTATAGGTTGTTCGCCAGTTACCATAAGTGCTCTCCATGCCGGCCATCTCCCCCCTCCATGCTTTCATGTAACTGATCAAATGTTGGTATTCATCATTAACCATTGTTATGACGTTACTCACCTTCAACTGAGGGGTTTGGGCCACCTGTCCAAACAAAAAAGTACTAACATTAACATGCGAATACAAAATTAAAATAGTTAGGCGTATAATGATATAAGGGGTTGTACGACTTACGTAGGGAGCAACCAAACATCCAATCATTTTTGCGGAAATCTTGCGGTGGTCCTGCGTCGGCCTATCTAGGAGGCATGTGTGCTGCTCTGGACAATTTGTTATATGAAAAAGCCCGTGGGTCTTCTTTTTCACCGCCCTTAGCTTCCAGTTACAGTCCCGAACCACAAACTTTACTTTGTAGACGAACGTGGTGCTTTTCTCCACGAGGAAGTTCTGATCTGTTTTTACATATGCCTTTTTGACAACAGAGATAAGTATTTCTTTGCTAGCAAATAGAGCTCCCTCGTTTAAATCATCAGCGCCCGGATCAAAAGCGAGTGACAAAAGTGGGTCCCTATTTGAAACTATAACAGGCTTGTAATCTTGGCTTGCAAACCAGGGAGCTCTAGGCTCATGCATAGTCACTGCCTGTGTTTGCATACTCGTGTTGCCTTCTAGGGCTTCGTCAGAATCAGCCTCCGAAAATTCTTCTGATTCCGTAGCCTCCTCCTGTCACAGGTTCCAATCCGAATCATCACTGCTGCTTATGGCTCTTTTCCGAGCCATACTCTTCATCTTCGTCTTCGTACTCAAGTGCAAGAGTAACAACTGCACCTTTGTTCGGCATTACACGAGGTGGTGATGGCTGTCTTCCACTAAAATCGTCCTCGTCTACAACCTCTTCAACAACAAAACGACCGGTATTACTAGAGCCGCCACCAGCCCCGTAGTTGTAGCCACCCTCGAAGAAGCTGCTTGACCACCCTTGCATGCTCCCGTAGTCGCTTTGGCCATAGTTCCCCCCATAATCCCCTCCAAAACTCCCACCGTAGTTTCTAACATAATTTGCGAACTCACCTCCTGCAGCGGTTTGTCCGGATTGTTGGGTAAATGGCCCCCCGTAGTGTTGGCTCGGCTGAGCAATACTCTCAGCCTCAATAAACAATGCTACGTCTCCCCCAAGTGAAATCTCGCGGGGATACTTAACATCCTACTAACATCATCGTCCGATTTATTAGACTTAACAAAAAACCCAGTAACGAGGTTAGCAACCCCGATCCGCGGATATTTGACACTAAGCTTGACATCCCAATGATGCCTACTGATATGCATCAACTGGAACACAATATCTCGTAATTCTTCATACGAGGTGCCCAATTTCACAAACATCATTTCTTTAGGATCCAGGGAGTAGAGAATATCGTTATCGTGTTTGATAATTTCACCTCCCCAAAAGAAATTAACGTTTACATATCCGTCCATCTTAGATTTCGAAGTGTGTGTTTTTTTTATGGTTTTGGTGTTCTGCTAGGATTTTCTCACAAGGCAGATTGATAATATGAGGGAGAGTTTGATATGTGTTTTTTTTATGGTTTTGGTTTTGGTGCATAATGAAGAACACATACTTCAGCTTATAAGGACACAATTCAAAAGAAAACACTGTGCTTGAATAGTGGATGCAATTGCTTTCTCCAATTAATTGATTTGCAGAATCGTCCTCTCAGCAAAAAAGTGAATCTTTCAGCAGTAAAAAGTGAAATCGCAGCGGCAGCAGCTGCCATGGCGATTTTATATTCTTTCTGATTCTGATGGGAGGTTATCTATGTCTGTATGGATTAATAACAGTCAGGGTTTTGAAAAGGGTAAATAGGCTAATTGGTCATTGTACTCTATGTCAACTTTCAATTTGGTCACCAGGTAAAAAAACTTACAATCGACTAACTAAACCTATAATACTTATCAAACACATCACTGTATTAAGACAATATTTCACTACAGTTAAATCTGAGTTGACTTTAACGGAGGTCCGTTAAATGATGACACATCAGCTGCATTGTAGGCGCCATATCAACAAGCAAGTCAATCTGAATACTAATTCATAACTAAACAATCTGAAAACTTTCAAATGGGTCACTAAATCACAAAAAACATTTGAAACTTAAAAAAACATATATTATTATTTTATTAAATTTTTTGATTTGAGATATTTTGGGAAGATTTTTTATTTCTTGATAATTTTTGTGCTTTAAGTTTTTCCAGAAAATTTCATTTATAAGTTTAAAAGATTAAAACATATGAAAGCTTTTTATCGATTCATATTCCATAATATATCGTTTATAAGGTAAAAAATGTTTAAAAAGAAATTTTAAGGTTAAAAGAATCGATTTTATCAATTCATAAGCATATAAAATAAATAAACTTGGAAAATTTGAAAATAAAGTGATATTATTCGGGAAAAAAAATTAAACTTCAATAAGTAATTTCCTTCCGACACGATTAGTCGGTGTCGAAAAATCATGATTAAAAATGTGTTATTTTATAAATATTTAGATTTTTGAAAAAATTAACCCCTATGAGAATACGTCAAAAACTCGAACTTCATTATATCTTCTCCGATTCAGTCCCGATTGTCCCAAATATTGTTAGGCCGACTAAACTCACTATATATATGATAATATAGTGAACACAATCCAAAACAAACACAAGTATAAGAGAATAATTCAATAAACTCTTATTCACAAATCTCAGTAGTTTACAAATAATCTCTTAGTGATTTATATCTTATCACTAAGAGCTGCTAGGTTACACGAATGATATTCAATTGATAACTCATCTAGAGTAAACCCTAAGCTGTGTTTATATACACAGTTACATGATATCTACTGATTGATTTATAATTATCTGCTTCCTAAAATAATCTAATCAGTAGCTATCCTTCTGCTGTCCTGATCTGTACAATCTCTCTTGATCTTTATCTTCCTTATTTAGTCAGATATGCTCCTGAAAATCAGCCGCTTGCAAACTCTGATCATCGCTTAAACTCTGATCCAGCTGTCAGTCGTTAAACTCTGATTTCCAGCTAAACTCTGATATTTGCTTCTGCACACTAAACAAGTTAGATACCTGTGACATCATCAAATATGTAACAATCTCCCCCAACTTGTGCATTAGACAGAATGAACAAGTTCTATATATATTTACTGATGATGTCAAAAACAATCAAGGACAAATGCATGAAGTAATTAATCTGCATAAATAAATCAACACTTACAGAATAGGCAGAACTAATTACAACTTACAGATCATAGCAGAACTAACTATCCAATCAGTCTATACCCATAGCTCTCCTTAACAAACTTGGTAATCAGATCTTCTTCAATTTGTTTCAGAGTTTGTATCATTTGAGCTTTGACAGTCTTCAACTCTTCATCTTCATCTCCTGTCTGGTATATGGCTGATCTCAAAGCATTAGCTTTGCTTCTCTTCATTGCTTCTCCAAGCTGAATGACTCTAGGCCTGTCTGCTTCATTATTATAACCCAAGATTCTGGTGTTTGCAATAGTCTCCATCACAGAACTATTCTTTTCCATACTAATTTCAGAACCATCATCTTGAGCTATTTGTGGAATATATTCATCATCAGACTTTATTCCATAGAATCTTCTCTTTTCACTAATTGTTTTCTTCATCAGATCTGACCACCTCTGAGTTGCTTCATTCTTGATCTCCAACATATAGTGAAAATGTTCCAGCTCTCTCAGAGATTTCAGCAATAAATCAGCTTCTGATATTCTATACACTCTGCCAGATTCTAGAAATATAGCAATCTTTTCTTTATCTTCTGGCCCATCATGAGTGTCCATCAGAATCTGTACTGACTCAACTTTGTCAAGATCCTTCTGTGTAACAGCTTCTCCTACTTTTTCAGTCAGAGGATAAGGATCTCTGAAAGTAGTTGCTGAGCCTGTTTGAATCTTTTCTTTTCTGTGACCAAGACCAGTTGTGTCATAAGCTTCTTTTCCTCTGGTGCCATGAGTTCTTACTCTGGTGAGCATTGAGCTTTCCTTGTATAAATTTGTACCAAGACTCCCATATAAACTCTTTTTCTTCTTCTGACCTTGAGTCTTCTCAGAATTTAACTTTAACCAAGAGGCTTTAGTGTCTTCAATTTTCTCTTCTTCAACTGAAACTTTAACTTGAGCATTGTCAGAGGTTAAAGCTATATCAGATATTGGCTTGCTTTCACCTTTTCTTCTTCTGATCAACCCAGCTTCTCTTTCTATAGCTTGATCAGATACATCAGTGATTATATTTGCATTTCTGCTCAGCTCTAACATCCTCTTAGAAGGATTCTCTGATGCTATCTTGATCATTGACTTCTTTATCACAGGAGGAGCTGAAGGAACTCCATCAACAGGTTTCTTTCCTTTATCTGCTATATCAGATTCAGATTGAGTCTGAGATCTAGTTCTTGGTCTGTCGATATCAGTGTAGTTTACTTCACTGATTACTATTCCCTTTTGTTTTGGAATTTCCTGTTTCTGTGAGGAATCAGTAATCTGTCTTTGCTTATCAGATTTTGTTTTGCTGATCTTCTTCTTCTCAGCAGCCAATCTTTCTTCTTCAAGTTTGATGGCTTCAATATCCACTCCTGGATTTTCTTTTTCAAAGATTTTCCTTGCCATGGCTTCATCAATTGCTTGCAAGGAAGGAGATTTATAAAAGAGAGTGGTTTCTTTGCCTCTGAACTTCAGAGTTTGACAAAATTTCTGAGACTCAGGGTCTCCAGCTTCAATCAGCTTTTCAGCTTCAGCACCCAAATTTTCTTTCTTCTTCTCCACTTCAGAGTTCACAAGATCTATCTCTTTAGATATAGCATCTGAATCTCTGACTGCTTTGGCTATACTCTGAGCAACAGTCAATTCCATAGATTTGTGTATTTGAGCTTCTCTGGGTGGTCTCTCAGAGCTTGCTGCTTCTCTACTGTTCTTCTTTGTTTCTTTACTCTGCAGCAGCTTCAGCTTTTGCTGTTTGTTCATTTCCCCTTTTTCTTCCTCATCATCATCTGGCTTTTTCCTTTTTAATTTCTGATCAGGTTTGCATTTGTCTTTGTATGTTTTCTCCCCCTTTTTGACATCAGCAGAGGTGAGAACCTGTACCAGCTGTGCCACAGAAGCACTCAAATCTGCTAGAGTATAATTCATTGAAGCCTGAGTAGCTTCAATAGAGGTAAGTCTATCTTCTACAGAAGGTGATGTGGTTCTGCACATCCTGTGAGTATAGGACAAGTGGCAAAGTTTCCTTCTAGCAGGTTCAGAAAATGGAATGGGAGAGCTTGGAACTGTAGGAGCTATAACGGGAGTGGATTCCCTAACTGGTGACAGTGTTTTAACTGGGGAATCAACCCTTTCAGGTGTAGTTTCTCTGACTGGCTCAGAGATTATAGGGGTTGATGTGACTTCTGTGCCTTCATCATCATCAATGTCTGCAAGAAAAACACTCAGAGTATGTGACTCTAGAGCTTCAGTAGCTGCCTCAGAGTTTTCTGCCATTTGAATCTCCTGAGCAGGAGCTGCAACAATATCATCAGGTTGAACTAAAGAATCTTGAATTAGCTGAAGGACCATTTCTATTTGTGCATCCTCTGATTGACCAGGTGCATCAGATGGTTTTTCTGATATTTCAGTATCAGCTGCAACAATATCAAGTGGCATTGCAGAAATGGGTTCAATCAAAAGTGGCTCTGCAGAGTGATCAGAGAATGTAAGCAAGGGTTGTTCAGGATCCTCTGTCTGTGGTGGTTCCACAGTCAGATCAGTAATAGAGGTTGGCTGTATTTTCTTTCTCAACCTCTTTGCTGGGGGAGGAGGAGGAATGTCTTCTTCTGATTCAGAGTCTGAAATTTTCTGAAGGAATCTTCTTTTTCTGGGAGGAGGAGAAGGTTTAGTTGGAGATTTGGTGGATCTGAGTATCCTTTTTGGTGAAGATTTTTCAACTGGTCCTTGTTGAGAGGAACCAGAGGGTGGTTTGGGATCAGAAGTTGCTATTGGGTCATGAGCAGGAGATGGAGGCTGTGGAATATTCTCATCAGAGAATAAGACTTCATACTTGTCTGGTAAAGCTATCTTCAGTTTATCCTGTACAGTCACAGGAATAGCAAATACAGGTACAGTATTCTTTTTACTATCCTTCTTAATTAGATCAGTAAAAGCTCTTTTGGTGATTTTAAATGGGAGTTCATTTCCATCATCAGGAAGGGGCACATCAGGGAAGCAGTAAGAAAATATGAGCTGACAAAATCTTGAATAATAGACAATATTCATATTTTCTTTTCTCCTATCACCAATAAATCTCAAGATAGATGTGGCAATATCAAATTTGAGATTGTGGATTAGAAAATACCCAATCTGCTGGCTGAAGATGGGAATGGCATCAAAGTTGCTGCATTTGTTACCAAAAGCTCTGGTTATGCAGTCATAGAAGAAGCTCCACTCCTTGCAGAGGTGTGGACGCTTAAGTTCCCCCATTTTGTCTGTGCTTGCAGAATACCCGAGAAAGATCATCATATCACGCAAAGTCTGAGTTGGTACTGAAGCATCATATTTCTTCTCTTCAGGAAGATGAAGAGCCTTCCTGATAGTCGCTGGTGAAACAACATACTCTTGACCCTCATAATCGCAGGTCAGAGATGGAGTACCTTTTTCCCCTCCATCATCGTAATTTGCTGTCCTCCAGAAAGTGAGAACTTGAGAAGGAGAGATTAGTTCTGGCTGAGTCAGAGCATACATCAGCTCACTGTGAGCCAAGAAATCTTGAATAAGATGAAACTCCTTGGGTGCTTCATCGTTATCTAGAATGGCTGAGTAGTTGTTGGTGACAAATTTTGCTCCATTGAACTCGAAAGCAGTTGTCGACATGATTTCTGAAAAAAATGAGAGTTTGAGGTTATGCAGGTATGGTGCTTGACAAAATGTTTGAGAGAAAATGAGAAAAGAGTTTGAGAGAGAGAGAGTAAAAATCGTGTGTGAATAGTGAAGAGTAAAAAGATTCAAAATCGATATATATACGAGTGTATATACGAGATTTTGATTTCTGCGTTAGTGGGGCACGTGGCAAAAACTGAACGGTAAAAAAAACTTGGTAGTGGAGAAGTAATAATTAGTGGCGTGTGTATCTGAACAAACATGCACCATTTACCAATAAAACACAATTATTTACCGTGTTTTTCTCCACTCAGGAATACAAATGGTTTTTCTACCGTTTGATAATAAAAACTAATATTATCTTGACCAAAATATTTATTTTAACTCGGACTTCGATCAGAGGCTGACCATTGACCAGAGTTTAAATAAATGACTTATAATCTGACAAATCAAGGAGTGATCATAGAATCTTATAATGATGAGAGATAAATATTCAAGGTCTAAACGACACTTGCTCCTCAGAGTTTGCACATATTTATTGAACTCTAGTCAAAAATTACTCGAAGCAAAAAAAATTGTTAATCACAGAAGTGGAGTGAGGTGTGTGTTAACATGAATATTCTAATGTCACAGAGATTGTCAAATTTCTTAAATAATATTAGAAAGAATCAGATGATTAAGAAAATGTTTTAATCATCTCATAAGCCGAGTTTCTCACAAATGGATCAGAGTATACCATTTCTTCTCTTTTGAACAACATTTGTCTTTTGAAAGGGAACTTCTCATGGTAAGTGAGTCATAACCTTTATCAGACTTTTGTTTGCTCAGAGTATTTCTCCAGTAATCAGAGAATGTGAAAAGTCCCCAAAAATTAACTTAATTTTCGATGCATTTGCTTAATACCAGCAGTGCACTTGGATCTTTCCTTTCACAGATTTTCTAAGATCTCAAAGGAGTACCTGAGATAATAATAATTTTTTTTTTTTTTTTTTTTTTTTTTTTGAGAAGAAATATCTTGAGGATCCATAACTGAGATATATTAACTCTTAGCTCATAAGAGGAGGAAAGCAGATTCTTTTCTGAGTACATATCTAATATCTAAGAAGTAAGACAGTCTAAGTAACAAAATTAACTCATGTGTTGTGTGTTAGGGATTTCCACAGCTGTAATATCACAAAATTCAGACTTTAGAGAGGCTTATGACTAAATTCAGTTAAGTGCAACAATTCTTCACAGGAGTATCTTTCATCATGAAAAATTCAAGTCATCAGAGTTTGTCGGGTCAGAGTTTAAATATCAGAGTTTATCAAATCAGAGTATAATCACCAGAGTTTAGATCAGAGAATGACAGATGCAGTTGTAGATCAGATTTATAACAACAAATACTAACAGATATAGTATGATGCAATGTATCAGAGTTTAGAGAGGACCAGAAATCATCCCTAATTCGTTTACAAGCCTTGTAAATGTTGCTTCAGCCAGAGGTTTGGTGAAGATATCTGCCAACTGCTGATCTGTTGGAACAAAGTGAAGCTCTACTGTTCCTTCCATCACATGTTCTCTGATAAAATGATACCTTATGCTGATATGCTTGGTCATGGAATGCTGTACTGGATTTCCTGTCATAGCAATAGCACTTTGGTTATCACAATAAATAGGAATTTGAGTCAGAGTTAACCCATAATCCAGTAGTTGATTCTTCATCCATAAGATCTGAGCACAGCAGCTTCCTGCAGCAATATACTCTGCTTCTGCAGTGGATGTGGAGATAGATTTTTGTTTCTTACTGAACCAAGAAACTAATCTTCCTCCTAAAAATTGACAGCTCCCACTTGTACTTTTTCTGTCTATTTTGCATCCTGCAAAATCTGCATCAGAGTAACCAATCAGTGTAAAGTCTGATTCTCTGGGATACCAGAGTCCCATCTCAACTGTTCCTTTGAGATATTTGAAAATCCTTTTGACTGCTACAAGGTGTGGTTCTCTTGGATCTGCTTGAAATCTTGCACAGAGACAGGTTGCAAACATGATATCAGGTCTACTAGCAGTCAGATATAAAAGTGAGCCTATCATACCTCTGTAGTTAGTAATATCTACTGGTGAACCAGTATCTTTATCTAACTTAGTGGCAGTTGCCATTGGAGTGGTAGCAGCTGAGCTATCCTGCATGCCAAATTTCTTTAGCAGGTTCCTGGTATATTTAGATTGATTAATAAAAATACCCTCATCAGTCTGTTTGACTTGAAGTCCCAAAAAATAGCTCATTTCTCCCATCATGCTCATCTGATATCTGGACTGCATGAGCTTTGAGAATCTCTCACAGAGTTTAGGATTAGTAGACCCAAAAATAATATCATCTACATAGACTTGAACTAATAGCAGATCATTACCATGGTTTAGATAAAATAGAGTTTTATCAATTGTACCTCTGTTGAAACCACTGTCCAAAAGAAATTGAGCCAGAGTTTCATACCATGCTCTTGGTGCTTGCTTTAGTCCATACAGTGCTTTATCCAATCTGTAGACATGATCTGGAAATTTTGTGTCCACAAACCCTGGAGGTTGTTCAACATATACCTCTTCCTCCAGCTCCCCATTAAGAAAAGCACTCTTTACATCCATCTGAAACACTTTGAATTTCTTGTGTGCTGCATAAGCCAAGAAAATTCTGATTGCTTCCAATCTGGCAACTGGGGCAAAGGTCTCATCATAGTCAATTCCTTCTTGTTGAGAATATCCCTTAGCTACCAGTCTGGCTTTATTTCTTGTGATTATACCATCACTGTCTGTTTTGTTCCTAAAAACCCACTTAGTACCAACAATTGACCTGTTCTTTGGTCTTGGTACAAGTGTCCAGACTTTATTTCTCTCAAATTCATTTAACTCCTCCTGCATTGCTGTTACCCAGTCTGCATCCTTTAAGGCTTCTTCCACTTTCTTTGGTTCTGTCTGGGATAAAAATGAATGAAATAAACACTCATTTGCTGTTGCAGTTCTGGTTTGTACTCCAGCATCTGGATCCCCAATAATCAGATCTGGTGTATGAGACTTTGTCCATTTTCTTTCATGTGGCAGTTGATTTCTGGAACTAGATCCTCCCCCATGATCCATGCCAGTATCATTTTGATTCTCTGATGCCTCTCCCCCATTATTCATGCTATCTCCATGAGCATTCTGAGTTTCTGATGCTCCCCCTGAAGATATGTTCTCCTGATTCTCTGATGCAGAGTGATCAGAGTTTGAGGAGTCAGAATCAGAGTTTGTGTTTTCTGCCGAGTCTGCAACATTTTCATCCAGATTTTCATCTTGAAAGTGCTCCCCCTCAACATGTGCTTGAGGTTGGTGAGTAGGAGTGATATTCTCTGATATTGTCTCAGAGTCAGAGTTTATGGAGTCAGAGAATGTATCTTCATCTTCAAATCTCAGTTGCTCATGATCTTCAAAATCTTCCATTCCAGTAATTTTCCTATCATCAAAGGATACATGAATGGATTCCATGATTACCCTTGTTCTCAGATTGTAAACTCTGAAGGCTTTTGTTGATAAAGGATAACCAACAAAAATTCCTTCATCAGCTTTTAAATCAAATTTGGTTAGCTGTTCAGGATGATTTTTCAGAACAAAACATTTACATCCAAAGATATGGAAGTATTTGAGATTTGGTTTTCTGCCTTTAACCATTTCAAAAGGAGTTTTCCCATGTTTATTAATCAGAGTTGCATTCTGTGTGAAACAGGCAGACTGCACAGCCTCAGCCCAGAAGTAGGTTGGCAATTTTGCTTCCTCCAACATGGTTCTAGCAGCTTCAATCAGAGTTCTGTTTTTCCTTTCTACAACACCATTGTGTTGAGGTGTTCCAGGTGCTGAAAATTCCTGTTTAATGCCATTTTCTTTACAGAACTCCTCCATTTTAAAATTCTTGAACTCAGTGCCATTATCACTTCTGATGATCTTTACTGCATCTTTAGAGATTTTATTCAACTGTCTGACATGCTCAATCAATAAAGATGGTGTTTCATCCTTGCTGTGAAGAAAATATACCCATGTATATCTGGTAAATTCATCAACAATGACCAGAGTATATCTCTTCTTTGCAATGGACATTATATTTACTGGTCCAAAAAGATCAACATGCAGCAGATGATATGGCTCAAGAATTGAGGACTCAGTTTTACTTTTGAAGGAAGACTTCCTCTGTTTTGCTTTCTGACAGGAATCACAGAGTCCATCTGGAGTAAAAACTGATTTTGGAAGTCCTTTCACAAGATCTTTCTTCACAAGTTCATTTATATTATTGAAGTTCAGGTGAGATAATTTCTTGTGCCAGTTCCAGCTTTCTTCAATACTGGCTCTGCCAAGTAGACAGATTGCAGAGCTTTCAGAGTTTAAAGATAGCTTAGCTTCATAGATGTTGCCATGTCTGTATCCTTTCAGAACAACTTTTCCAGTTCTTTTACTAATGACCTCACAGTGTTCTTCCAAGAAATTGACATGATATCCTCTGTCACAGATTTGACTTATGCTCAGCAGATTGTGCTTAAGTCCTGAGACCAGAGCTACAGATTGAATGATGACATTTCCAAGATTGATATTGCCATATCCCAAAGTTTTCCCTATGTTGCCATCTCCATAAGAAACATTTGGGCCAGCCTTCTCCACAAAGTCTGATAGCAGGGCTTTATTTCCTGTCATATGTCCTGAGCATCCACTGTCCAGAACTAGGATGTTTTTACTGTTGCCCTGCAATCACATACATAACTAATGATTAGTTTTAAGGACCCAGACTTGCTTGGATCCTTTGTTCTTGTTAAGTTTGTTAACACTGACAGCGGAAGATTTATCAGAGTTTATATCAGAGTTTGTGCTAACAGACTTTTTAACAGATGCTGAACTAGGAGAATCAATCTTTTTCTTCAAAGAAGGTTTTAATTCATAATAATCATAATATAAACTATGGTATTCCTTACAAGTGTAAATGGAATGCCATAAACTACCACAATGAAAACAAGGATTCTCTGGTCTAAATCTAGTATTCCTAGTCTTAACTTCTGATTTTGGAGACATAGCATTTATGTCCTTATTTTTCCTGCAAAAAGAAGCAAGATGATTAGGATTACCACAATTATGACAAGTTTTCCTAGGAGCATTTGGAACAGGCATGTAATTGTTGCTTTTGTTTATTCCAACCTTTCCATTCCTATTTTTCTTAGGTTCCTTAATCCTGTTTTCTTTCTTAACCTCCTTGAGTTTATGCTTAAGCTGTTTCTGAGTCATTAAACCAATATTAACCTGTTTAAGAGTATCAGTTTTTGATTCTGCAACAAATCTTACTGGAACTACCTTGGGTTTTTCAATTTTAATGGTTTCTTGTTTATATGACTCAGCTTCATTTTTATCAGAGTAACCTAACCCTTTCTTCCAGTTCCCACTTTCTAAGATATTCTGAGTAGTCTTCCCTGAGTTAGTCCAAGTTCTGATTATCTCTCTTTCCTTAGCAAGTTCTGATTCAAGAGAAGCATTTTTCTTTAAGAGTTCATTTTGACAAAGATAGAATCATCTCTTTCCTTCTGAACTTCTAGCATCTGAACTAGTTCCTTTTCAAGATAATCATTCCTTTTCTTAACATCCAAGATCTCAGATTTTAGTCTGTCATTTTCTAAGGTCTGATCTCTATAGCTAACATGCAGAGTTTTAAGAAACAATCTTAACTCAGTTATATCCTCAGTATCAAAAGCAAGAGTGGAATGAGGTACCTTAGTTTCAACAGTCTCAGTGCTGTTGTCCATGTTTGCCATCAAGGCATAGTTGACTTCTTCCTCTGATTCTGATGAGTCTGCCCAACTCCCCTTCTTTGTGATAAAGGCCTGTTCCTTTTCTTTCTTAGCTTTCTTGCACTCAGTTGCAAAATGTCCTTTCTCTCCACAATTGAAGCAGGTGTATTTAGACTTATCAGATTTTCCAGATTTTTCTTCTTTGCCTTCATTCCTTTTGAAGACCTTCTTATCAGAGTTTCTGTCTTTCCTTGAGAACTTCTTCCCTTTGTTGAAGTTCTTGTAAGCCATCTTCTTGAAGCTTTTTACCATTAGTGCTGCCAGCTGCATCATCTCAGTATCACTGTCATCAGAGTCTGAAGGGATATCAGAGTCTGAGTCAACATCAGAGTTTGATGACTCAGTATCAGACTTTTTTACATGAGCTTTTCCTTTGCTTTTCACAGTTGAATCTTCTTGAACTTTTAGAGCAACTGGTTTGGGTTTCCCACCATGTCGTTTGCTCCTTTGCTCCATCTCAAGTTCATGAGTTTTCAACCTTCCAAAGATTTCATCCAGAGACATCTCTTCAAGATCATGATTGTCTCTTATAGTGGTTACTTTCAAATCCCACTTTTCAGGAAGAGCAAGCAGAAATTTGAGATTTGAGTCTTCCAAATCATATTCTTTGTCCACAAGAGACAAGTCATTCAGCAGCTTGACAAACCTATCATAAAGATCAGTCAGTGATTCACCTGATTTTGAATCAAAGTGTTCATACTCTTGAGTAAGTATGGTCCTTCTGTTCTTTTTGATGGCTTTTGTTCCTTGACATCTGACTTCCAAAACATCCCTTATCTCCTTTGCAGTTTTGCATCCAATTACTCTATTGGACATAGCATTGTCCAGAGCACTATGCAACAGATGCTTCACCTTTGCATCTTTACTGATAGATGAGATGTCCTCTGGAGTATAGTCCTTCTTCTCTTTAGGAATCATCTTCTGGGGTTCATCTCCCACTGCAACAGAGAGCTTCGTTGGCATGTGTGGACCATCATAAATTCTATCCAAATATTCTGGATCTGTAGATTCCAGAAACATGATCATTCTTACTTTCCAGACAGAATATTCAGATGCCCTGAGGACCGGAACCCTAAGAGACTCATATCTACTGTTTTGTGATTTCTCAGACATGATTGTGTGTGATTAAGATCTCACTGTAGGTATATCAACAGAGCTGGCTCTGATACCACTTGTTAGGCCGACTAAACTCACTATATATATGATAATATAGTGAACACAATCCAAAACAAACACAAGTATAAGAGAATAATTCAATAAACTCTTATTCACAAATCTCAGTAGTTTACAAATAATCTCTTAGTGATTTATATCTTATCACTAAGAGCTGCTAGGTTACACGAATGATATTCAATTGATAACTCATCTAGAGTAAACCCTAAGCTGTGTTTATATACACAGTTACATGATATCTACTGATTGATTTATAATTATCTGCTTCCTAAAATAATCTAATCAGTAGCTATCCTTCTGCTGTCCTGATCTGTACAATCTCTCTTGATCTTTATCTTCCTTATTTAGTCAGATATGCTCCTGAAAATCAGCCGCTTGCAAACTCTGATCATCGCTTAAACTCTGATCCAGCTGTCAGTCGTTAAACTCTGATTTCCAGCTAAACTCTGATATTTGCTTCTGCACACTAAACAAGTTAGATACCTGTGACATCATCAAATATGTAACAAATATGATCGTGACAAAATTCATATATCCATAGATTCCATTTATGTGAAAATATCAAAAGAATATGCCCGGGGATATTTTGAAGAAATTCACGTGTACGAACCCCTTTGAGAATTCGTCAAAAAATCGAACTTCATTATATCTGCTCCGATTCAGTCCCGACCGCCCCAAATATGGTCGTGACCAAATTCATATATCCATAGGAACCCATTTATGTGAAAATATCAAAAGAATCTGCCCGGGGATATTTTCAAGAAATTCCCGTGTATCAACCCCTTTGAGAATTCGACAAAAAATCGAACTTCATTATATCTGCCCGGGTTTAGTCCCGACTGCCCCAAATATGGTCGTGACCAAATTCATATATCCATAGGGACCCATTTATGTGAAAATATCAAAAGAAACTTCCCGGTGAAATTTTCATAAAATTCCCGTGTACCCTTTGAGAATTCGTTAAAAACTCGAACTTCATTATATCTGCTCTGATTCAGTCCCGACTGCCCCAAATATGGTCGTGACCAAATTCATATATCCATAGGGACCTATTTATGTGGAAATATTAAAAGAAACTGCCTAAGGATATTTTCAAGATATTCCCGTGTACTAACCCCTTTGAGAATTCGTTAAAACTCGAACTTCATTATATCAGCTACGATTCAGTCCTGACTGCCCCAAATATGGTCGGACCAAATTCATATATCCATAGGAACTGATTTATGTGAAAATATCAAAAATATCTGCCCGGTGATATTTTCAAGAAATTCCCGTGTACTAACTAACCCCTTTGAGAATTCGTTAAAAACTCGAACTTCATTATATCTGCTACGATTCAGTCCCGACTGCCCCAAATATGGTCATTACCAAATATATATATCCATAAGGACCCATTTATGTGAAAATATTAAAAGAAACTTCCCGGTGAATTTTCATGAAATTCTCGTGTACTAACCCCTTTGAGATTCGTCGAAACTCGAACTCGTTATATCTGCTCGATTCATTCCCGATTGCCCCAAATATGGTCGTGACCAAATTCATATATCAATAGGGACCCATTATGTGAAAATATCAAAAGAAACTTCCCGGTGAAATTTTCATGAAATTTCCGTGTACTAACCCCTTTGAGAATTCATCAAAAACTCGAACTTCGTTACATCTGCTCCGATTCAGTCCCGATTGCCCCAAATATGGTCGTGACCAAA